>NC_132909.1:50023001-50625001 GCF_047675955.1 Chlorocebus sabaeus
CCAAGATTCAGGCTGGGGATGGAGCCTGAGTCTGGGCCGATTCTTGGCTTTATCTAAACTCCAGATTACCAAGCCTGGGGCTGAGCTCCAAGGAGGCTCAGAAGGGCCAGACCCCAGGCAGGGCCTTGGGGCACAGATATCATCACCTTCCTCTCTGGAATGTTTGGGACCGAACCTCTGTGTTAACCCTGAACTTCTCTACTAACCCCTCAGAAACGCAGCTGAAGACGAGCAGAGGACGCTTCTCGGCTACAGAATCCCTCCCCACCTTGGAGGTAGGAGCTCCCGACACCTGAGTTTGTCCCCACCTTCCCCACACTCCACAGCGATCCTCAGTGTCCCACTCCGTGCAGTGGACGCACGCCTCCTGCGCCTGCGCAGCCTCGAGACCAGCATCTTCTAAGGCTGCAAGGAGCTAAAAATCGCTCCCGCCCACCCACAAGCTGGGCTGGACTTGAGGATCGCGGTGGGGGGGCGGATGTTGTAGTGGAGGAGGTGGAATGAAGAGTGAGAAAGCTGTCTAGGTGCCTGTCCAATTAGGGCAGTAGGAAGAATCCTGGTGGCCAGGCAGGTGCGTGGGGGACGCAGGGCGTCCTATGCCTCGGGAGGGGGCTTCTGGGGTGGTGAGGGGCGAGGCTGCTGCACAAACATGTTTACGCCTCCAGCGGCGCCGATGGCCCTGAGGGGCACGAGCCCTAGGGTAATAACTTTGCTCTGCGCCCCCTCACCCCCAGCCTGGCGAGGCGCCAGGGCGATGACTTCGGCCCCAGCCCCCTCCCCCTAGGGCGGGCCAAGCGCCCATCAGGCGATCCTCGAGGGGGAGCGCTAGGCTGCACCCCTCCGGCGGCTCCCTGGATCGCCGGGCGGCGCCTGAGGGGCGGGGTCCCCAGCGCGGCGGGACGCGCGGCCACAGCGTTTCCTGCGGTTAGAGTCCCGAGCCCATGGGTGGGGGAGTCCCGGCCGACCCTGGTGCAAGTTCGCCCGCCTCCTGCCCGGCCCCGCCCCAGGGCGCTGACCCCTTCCTCTCCACCCGGGGCCCAGGCAGCCGCGTACCTGCAGCCTCCGGCGGCGGATGAGGCCCGAATCGTCCATGGCGGCAGCGGCGGCGACTTCGGCCCGGGGAGGGAGGAGGGAGGCAGCGGCGGCGGGAGGAGGGAAGAGGGAGGGAGTGAGAAGCCGCGGGGACCGCGGCGGCGGCGGCGGCGGCGGCGGCGGCTGGTTGGGGGGGGGGGTGGAGGGGGCGGAGCGAAGTGGGGCGGGCCCGGCGCCGTCACTGCGTCTGGGCACCCGAGCCCGAGCTCAGCCACCGCTGCCCGCCCTGGGGGGGGGGAAGGGGTGGGTGGGGAGGCGGAGCCTCCTGGTGCCCCCACGGGAGCCAAGCTGCCGAGAGACCCCTATAAAAAGACACACCCCAGGGGAGAGACATTCTCAGGGGTAGAACCCCCACTTAAGAAACACCCCAAAGGAAGCCTTCTCCCTGAGATACATTCCCCCCACATTCATCCCCCAGAGACCCCCTTGGTGAGACACATTTCCCGGGGGAGATAGTTTCCACATGGACACCCTCTCCAATCAAGAACTCCCCCAACCCTGAAAATCATTCCTAAGAGATATGGTCCCTGAGAGGTGACTTTCCTCTCAAAAGCCATCCCCCTCCCCACGGAAGAGGCATTCCCCAAAGAGAAAGATCCCCGGAGTAACAATTCCCGTCGAGACACTGGGGAGGATACCTCCAATCAGAGACCCCTAAAAGCCGTATCCTCTGTGGAAAACTGTCCCCACCCATGAGACCTCTACAGCCCCAGGGGAGATGTCATGCTTACAGAGAAACATTTTCACTGAGGAGACCCATCTTCACAGGCGAGGCAACCTCAGAAAAACATGTGCATGCATATTACGCCCCCCGCCCCCCGCAATCAGAGCCTCCTCAGGGAACCCTGCAGCCCCTCTAGCGACCCCTCCCTCATGGTCCGGATTAAGGAGCCAGGCCAGGCCGTCTGTATTTATAGGAGCGATTAGCTGGTAGTTGGAGAGGGGGGCAGTTAAAGCGCTTTTCAGCTCCCTCGACGCTCCTCCATGTTCACACAGGTGAGGCCAAATCCACCATGCTTCCCGAAGTTGGAGAGGAGGGTGTCCGAGTCCTCCGAACTCCAAGTCTTGGCACTGGGGGACAGAAGGGCTTCCCAAGGGGTGGTGGCCAGTATCTGGCCCCAAGGTCCGGGAGGGCGCGGTTGCTGGGTAAGAGCGACCCCTGCTGGACGACGGCGAGGCTGGGTCCGGGTTTTCCCCAGGAGCTTGTCGCCTCAAGTTCGCGCCTTTGCCTGGGTTATATCTGTCTGTCTCTCTATATGTTTGTCGGCATGTTTGTGTCACCGTCTCGCTGAGTCCCTTGCTCGCACATCTCTCCGTCCATGGCCCGGACTCCGCCCCTGGCGACCTAGCTCACGATGACGACCGCGGGAGCTCTCCTTGGTGCTGGTCTCGCGCGCTCCTGTCCACGGTGCTGAAATCCAAGCGCAGGGTCGGGGGCTGAGATTAGGGAAGGACAAAGGGTGCGGAGGCTCTGGCGTGAGGCATGGCCCAGAGGCTGAACAGATCTGACCCACAAGCATCTGGGACCACCTCAAGATGGACCAGGAGAAGGCTAGGTCCGGCAGATCTTGCTTACTGAGGTCTCCAGCACATCACTGGGTGCACACAGAGGGACCCAGAGATAGTATCTACTGATTTGTTCACTTACCACATATTGAGCACCTACTATGTGCAATGTAGTATTTTGGGATCTGGGAGGGAATACAGCGATAAAAGAGGCAGACAAAAAGCCTCTCTTGCCCTGAGATGAGACGCACACAAACACTTACATACAGTCACATATTCAGGAAACACAGACACGCAAACACTTATTTGAACACACTCTGCAAACATATACTCCACAAACACAGACCCACACATTCTGCAAATTAACACACATACAAACACATACTCAGCAAATGCAAACACATGCAAACATCCACAAATACAGATACACACAAACTCACACTCTGCAGCCATACAAACACATACTTAGGAAACACAGACATACACACACTCATCCAATGCAAACACACACAAACAACACATATAAACACTCAACCAGTGGAAGCACAGCCACATATTTCCAAAACCAAGGGATGTCCAGTTGCACACAAATTATAATCTAAAACAAATTATTCTCCCAACACAACACATAGACATACACACCCGTACCCACTGCAGGGATTTTTTCTCATCCGATTCTCCCCCTAGAATGTCAGCTCTATGAAAGTTGAGATTTGTGTGTCTTTTATTTTTATTTATTTATTTATTTATTTATTTATTTATTTATTTATTTTGAGACAGAGTCTCACTCTGTTGCCTAGGCTGGAGTGCGGTGGAACAATCTTGATTCACTGCAACCTCTGCTTCCCAAGTTCAAACTATATTCATGCCTCAGCCTTCTGAACAGCTGAGATTATAAGCATGTGCCACTACGCCCAACTAATTTTTTTAAAAATTATTATTATTATTATTATTATTTTTTTTTTTGAGACGGAGTCTCGCTCTGTCGCCCAGGCTGGAGTGCAGTGGCCGGATCTCGGCTCACTGCAAGCTCCGCCTCCCGGGTTCACGCCATTCTCCTGCCTCAGCCTCCTAAGTAGCTGGGACTACAGGCGCCCGCCACCTTGCCCGGCTAGTTTTTTTTTGTATTTTTTTAGTAGAGACGGGGTTTCACCGGGTTAGCCAGGATGGTCTCGATCTCCTGACCTCGTGATCCGCCCGTCTCGGCCTCCCAAATTAAATTATTTTTACTAGAGATGGGGTTTCACCAGGTTGGCCAGGCTGGTCTCAAACTCCTGGGCTCAAACAATCCTTCTACTTCAGTTTCCCAATGTGCTGGGATTACACGTGTGAACCACCATGCCTGGCTGAAATTTTCATGTATTGTTCACTGCTGCATCCCCAGAATCTAGCACACAGTAGGTGCTCAATAAATGTTTGTCGAATGAATGGATGAGTTAAGGGAGTGTTCACAAGCAACACACATTCGCAGAAACTTCAGAAGTTGTTGAAGTTCTGAACTGGTTGACACTGGTTAAGTGTTTATATGTGTTGTTTGTGTGTGTTTGCATTGGATGAGTGTGTGTATGTCTGTGTTTCCTAAGCATGTGTTTGTATGGCTGCAGAGTGTGAGTTTGTGTGTATCTGTATTTGTGGATGTTTGCATGTGTTTGCATTTGCTGAGTATGTGTTTGTATGTGTGTTAATTTGCAGGCCAAATACACCTTCCTCATACACACACACGCACTCCCCTCATATACAGATACCACAGCTTAAGCCACAAGCTCAACATAAAAGCAAACACAAGGATATATACACACCAGCCCAAGTTGGCCAGCCTTTGGTCAGCAGGAGTGTGGGCGGGATGGTGGGAGGTCCCGCCCCTGCATTAAGCCATGCCCCTTTCAGTTGCCAGTTTCCTGGAGTGGATCCTGAGGTGTCTTATCAGCCTCTACACCCCAATCCAGCTAACAGGTGAGGGGCTGAACTCGGGGAGGCAGGAAGGGGACACTCTTGTCTCCATAGACGGCTAGCTGTCCCTGCCTTGTGGTTTTGGGCCCCAGTGACAGAACCTGAGCCCTGCCACACCACGCTTGGTCCCAAAGGCCCAGCTCTGGGTGGCCCCTAAGCCGATTGTGGGCCGAGAGAAGGTGACCCAGAGAAAGGCCGGCAGAGAGTGAGAGAGGGAGGAGGGAGGCCGCATAGAAGAGAAGGAGGAATTACTGAACAGCAGAGGGGGATTGGAAGAGCTAGGGAGGTCCCCTTCATTCTGAGAAAAAAAGGGGTCCCTTGAGGACTAAAAAGGTGGGAGATCCTGCTGGATGGGGGAGGGCGACTGTGGTCTAAGCTTGGTGGGGGTGGCACTTGGTGGGGGACAGAGAGGTCAGGGTTCTGATGGGAGGGGGGTTCCTAGGAGGGAGGCAGGCCCTGGTGGTCTCCTGGGATTTGAATATCCTTGGCCACTGCCCCAGCCTCCTCTTCAGCTGCATTTTCCCTACTCTGTCTGGCACTGCTTCTTGGGTATGCATTGGGTGGGTGCCACCCTAAGCTCACAGAAAGGGATGGCTGAACCCCACACTATGCCTGCCAGCTCTTATCTCAGGTGGACATGGCCTGCAGGGTCCACATGCGACCCATCGGCCTGACCTGGGTCGTGCAACTGACCCTGACATGGATCCTGCTAGAAGCCTGTGGAGGGAGCCACCCACTCCAAGCCAGGTCCCAGCGACACCATGGGCTGGCAGCTGATCTGGGCAAAGGCAAGCTGCACTTGGCAGGTGAGCACCCCAGACCCTGCCTCACCACCAACACCCAGAAACCCATACCTACCCTGCCATGGCAATGTTAGAATTTCCTTATGAGAGGGGCCTAGCAGGCCAAGAAGGTGGGAGGCAGGGATAGTGCTGAAGAATGGTGGATAAGAATTAGACTGCCTGGGTTCAAATTCAGCTCTGTCACTTTGTAACTATGTGACCCTGAGGAAGTCATCTAACCTCTCTGGGTCTCACATGGACCCCCAAAAAGAGAGAAATAACAAACATACCTCACAAAGCTGTTGTTAAGATTAAGCATATGAGCATATGAGCAGGGCTCGGTGGCTCACGTATGTAATCCCAACACTTTGGGAGGCCGAGGTGGGCAGATCACTTGAGGTCAGGAGTTTGAGACCAACCTGGCCAACATGGTGAAACCCCTGTCTCTACTAACAATACAAAAATTAGCTGGATGAGGTGGCATGCTCCTGAAATCCCAGCTACTTGGGAGGCTGAGGCACCAGAATTGCTTGAACCTGGGAGGTGGAGGTTGCAGTGAGCCAAGATCGTGCCACTGCACTCCAGACTGGGCGACAGAGCAAGACCCTGTTTCAAAAGAAAGAAAGAAAAATAAAGGAAAAGGATTAAGCACAAGTGTCACTACCAGGCACATGACAAGTAAGTTGATTATTATAAACAATAAATGATCATTACTACTTGAAGCTGCATTTGCATTCCAAAGGAAGGGTCTTAAGTTATGAGTTTGTGAGGATTGATGTAATTGGGATCTCCCTTGTCCAGGGGATCCCCAGCCCTCAGTTCCCAAACCTTATCTGAGGATCCAAGACCCTGGCTCACAGGGTTCCCCTTTGCCAGGAACTTGTTGTCCCTCAGAGATGGACACAACAGAGATATCGAGCCCTGGGAACCATCCAGAACGCTGTGGAGTGCCGAGCCCCGAGTGAGTACAGCACCCTCCACTGTTTTCTCCCGTACTTTGCCCATTGCCCTGGAACTTCCCTCGGGTCCTAACCCATCCAACCCTCTCTCTCCCGATGTCTAGGTGCGAATCCTTCCTGGAACACCTCCAACGTGCCCTTCGCAGTCGCTTCCGCCTGCGGCTATTAGGGGTACGCCAAGCACAGCCGCTCTGCGAGGAGCTCTGCCAGGCCTGGTAGGACACGCGGGGGCAAGGGGCGTGGCTTGACTTGGGCGGGGGAGAGGGCGGAGCCTGCAGTTTGATTGGCCTTCTGTGTAAAGGGGAGTGGCCTCCAACAGGGCCAAGGTTTAAGAGATGCAGCTTAATGTTTAGAGCCCAGGTAGAAGCCCCCAGTTTTTAAGATACCTGCCATATGGCGATGTGGCTTTTCATAGCCCTGAGATTTCTTTTTTTTTTCCTTTTTTTTTTTTTTTTGAGATGGAGTCTCACTCTGTCCCCTAGGCTGGAGTGCAGTGGTGCAGTCTCGGTTCACTGCAACCTCCACTTCCCAGGTTCAAGCGATTCTCCTGCCTCAGCCTCTTGAGTAGCTGGGATTACAGGCGCACACCACCACGCCTGCCTAATTTTTGTATTTTTAGTAGAGACGGGGTTTCACTATGTTGGTCAGGCTGGTCTCGAACTCCTGACTTCGTGATCCTCCCACCTCGGCCTCCCAAAGTACTGGGACTACAGGTGTGAGCCATCGCACCCGGCCTTTTTTTCTTTTTTTTGAGATAGAGTTTTGCTCTTGTTGCCCAGGCTGGAGTGCAGTGACACGATCTCGGCTCACTGCAACCTCAGCCTCCTGGGTTCAAGTGATTCTCCTGCCTCAGCATCCCTAGTAGCTGGGATTACATGCTTCCGTCACCACGTCCGGCTAAGTTTTGTACTTTTAGTAGGGACGGTGTTTTACCATGTTGGCCAAGCTGGTCTCTAACTCCTGACCTCAGGTGATCTGCCTGCCTTGGCCTCCCAAAGTGCTAGGATTACAGGGGTGAGCCACCATGCCCAGCCAGGCCCTGAGATTTCTTAAGGAGTGAGTCCTCCTGATTGAAAAGAGAAGGTAAAAGGGAGGGCGCCTGTAATCTCTGTCATTTGAGAGGTCAAGATAGGAGGATTGGTTGAGGCCAGGAGTTCAAGATCAGCCTGGACAACATGGCAAGACCCAGTCTCAACAAAAAATTTAAAAATTAATCAGATGTGGGCCAGACGCAGTGGCTCACGCATGTAATCCCAGAACTTTGGGAGGCCAAGGTGGGCGGATACCCTGAGGTCAGGAGTTTGAGACAAGACTGGCCAACATGGCGAAACACTGTCTCTACTAAAAACACAAAAAAGAGCCAGGTGTGGTGGTGGGCGCCTGTAATCCCACCTACTCGGGAGGCTGAGGCAGAATTGTTTGAACCTGGGAGGCAGAAATTGCAGTGTGCAGAGATTGGGCCACTGCACTTTAGCCCAGGAGACAGAGCAGGACTCCATCTCAAAAAAAAAAAAGTACTAATCGGACATGATGGTGTGTGCCTATAGTACCAGGTACTTGAGACACTGAGGTGAAGGACTGCTCGAGCCCGGGAGGTCAAAGCTGCCATAAGCCATGATTGTGCCACTGCACTCCAGTTTGAGTCACAGAACAAGACCCTGTCTCAAAAATAAATAAAAGGAAAATGAAAGAGTGGGAAAATATGAGGGACTGGCCCGTAACAAATGGTCTGAGGTCTGCAGGGACGAGGCCAGTTGTGACATGGCCCAAAGTATGGAAAGATCTGATAGAATATGGGGTGGGATGACATCTGGAGAGATGAAATCTGGAGTTAGCAGGGGAGTGGTTCTAAGAGGCAGGGCCTGGACCCCAGCGGGGGACATATACTTAACACAGTCTAGAAGAACCGGAATCCCGCTGGCATGTAGCTACAAAAGCTTTACCCACCTCTCCATTCGCCATCTCCAGGTTCGCCAACTGCGAAGATGATATCACCTGTGGCCCGACTTGGCTCCCACTCTCAGAAAAAAGGGGCTGTGAGCCTAGCTGCCTTACCTATGGACAGGTGAGTGTGAGGCAGAAGGTGAAGAGAAGAGACTGAGATCCTCTCTACCAAGTTCTTTATTTTTTTTCTGAGACGGAGTTTCATTCTTGTTGCCCAGGCTGGAGTGCAGTGGCACAATCTCTGCTCGCTGCAACCTCTGCCTCCCGGGTTCAAGTGATTTGCCTGCCTCAGCCTCCTGAGTAGCTGGGATTACAGGCATTCGCCACCATGCCCAGCTAATTTTTGTATTTTTAGTAGAGTCAGGGTTTCACCATGTTGGCCATACTGGTCTTGAACTCCTGACCTCAGGTGATCCGCCCGCCTCAGCCTCCCAAAGTGCTGGGATTGCAGGCATGAGCCACTGCCCCGACCCCCACCAAGTTCTTTCTTACCTTGTCTAGACCCCAGAGACCGGACTGGCACTCCCCAGGTCCCTACTCCAACCCTTCCCTAGCCCAACCTCCCATTGGGTTGCGCCCTTTGACCCCAAAAGCTCCCTAAGTCCAGATTTGCCCTTCCCAAGAAACCATCCCTGCTCTGGGTCCATCCACAGTTTACCATGGAGGACCCAGAAGCCCAGTCACCCTCTACAAAACCCCAGCCTTGATACAGACCTCTCTGCGCGCCCCGCGACTGCCCCAACCCTGATTCATCCCGCTAGGGCCCAGTAAGAACATTCACACTCCCCAAGGACCTGCCACCACTCTGGCCCCGCATACAGACTCCCAAACTGCACACTCCGCCTCTGACCCCAATCCCAAAGGAACTTACAGACTTTCCCTTCCCGAGGCCACGCCCCTGGGAGAAAGCCATGCCCCTCTGGACTCTGCCCACTACGGCCCTAACTCCACTTTTTCCTAGACCTTCGCAGACGGGACGGACCTTTGTCGCTCGGCTCTGGGCCACGCCCTACCGGTGGCCGCTCCTGGAGCCCATCACTGCTTCAATATCTCCATCTTCTCGCTACCTCGTCCCAGACCAGGACGGCGGGCCCGGGAAACTCCCTCCTGGCGTTCCCGCCGCCCTCGCACCTCCATCCTGGACGCTGCAGGCAGCGGGAGTGGCAGTGGAAGCGGCAGCGGCCCCTAGCGGACGCGTGGCCCTGAGTTGGGGGAGGGTCCCTTCCCCCAGCCCTGCCCCTCAGAACACCCAGAACCCCACCCCTCACCCTCTCGGCCTTCTATAATAGTTTTGAGATGTCTGTCCCTCTTCCCTGGAGCTCCAGAGACTCACCCCTCTCCAGGTTATCCCAGAAATGACCCAACTCTCTCTCTCACTTTTCCCTCTCCCCTTTGAATAAAGTCGCCAGCTATAGCACGTGATGTGTGTGGCTGCTTCTTGGGGAAACAGGTGGGAAGGAGAATTGCCAGAAAGTAACAGATGTCTCACGTCTAATCCTCAGATCCTAGAAGCAGTGACTGATTCATACTACAGTGTAAATGATGGATGGCCTGTGCCCTAGAGCAGTCAACATAACTCCGAACACCCAGGTGTTGGAAATGGAGAGGGGGTCAGAACAGGGTCTGACAAGGGCAGGAGGGGTTCCTTCCCACTGTGTGCCACCAGGGCTCCCAAAAAGCTGCCTAACTTGTATAGGCCTCAAGACACACTTCAAGGCCGGGTGCAGAGGCTCGTGCCTGTAATCCCAGCAATTTCACAGGCCAAGGTGGTTGCATTGCTTGAGCCCAGGAGTTCAAGGCCAGGTTTGGCAATACAGTGAGAACCTGTCTCTACCAAAAAAAAAAAAACAAAAAGAAAATTTTAAATTGGCCCAGTGTAGTGGTGCGTGCCTGTATTCCTACCTGCTCAGCAGGCTGGGGCAGGAAGATCACTTGAGCTCAGTTCAGGGCTGCAGTGAGCCATGATCACACCACTGTACTCCAGCCTGGGTGACACAGTGAGAGCCTGTCTCAAATAAAAAATAATAAGACATGCAGACACAGAATACCAAACTGGCCATGGTAGTATGTGCTGAACTCCCAACTACTTGGGAGGCTGAGGTAAGATCACTTGATCCCAGGAATTCGAGGCTGCAGTAAGCTATAATCCTGCCACTGTACTGCAGCCTGGGCAAAAGCCAGACCCCAATTTTTTTTTTTTTTTTTTGAGACAGAGTTTCGCTCTTGTTGCCCAGGCTGGAGTGCAATGGCAGGATCTCAGCTCACCGCAACCTCCACCTGCCAGGTTCCAGTGATTATCCTGCCTCAGCCTCCCTAGTAGCTGGGATTACAGGTGTCTGCCACCAAGCCCGGCTAATTTTTTGTATTTTTAGTAGAGACAGGGTTTCACCATGTTGGTCAGGATGGTCTCAAATTCTTGACTTCAGGTGATCAACCCACCTCGGCCTCCCAAAGTGCTAAGACTACACGCATGAGCCACCACGCCACGCCCTTTTTCTTTTTTTGCGACAGAGTCTAGCTTTGTCTCCCAAGCTGAAGTGTAGTGGTGCAATCTTGGCAAATGCAACCTCAGCCTCCTGGGTTCAAGTGATTCTCGTACCTCAGCCTCCAGAGTAGCTGGGATTGCAGGCACACACCACCACATATGGCTAATTTTTGTATTTTTAGTACAGATGGGGTTTCGCCATGTTGGCCAGACTGGTCTCAAATTCCTGACTTTGGTGATCCACCCACCTCGGCCTCCCAAAGTGCTGGGATTACAGACATGAGTCACCATGCCTGTCCAAGACCCCATATTATACATATACAGACTACAGAGTTTGGTGAGAATGACCCTGTGTAGTGTCCGCCTGTGTTCACAACCCAGCTCTACCACTTACTTATGCTGTAACTTCAGTTTCACACATTGCCCAGCTTGAGCCTCAATTTCTTCATCTTTAAAATGGGAATGTGGGCTGGGCATGGTGTCTCATGCCTGTAATCCCAGCACTTTGGGAGGCTGAGGCAGGCAGTGCATTCACTTGAGTCCAGGAGTTCAAGACCAGCCCGGCCAACATAGCGAAACTCCATCTCTACCAAAGATAAAAAAAATTAGCCAGGCGTGGTGGCACATGCCTGTAATCCCAGTTTCTTGGGAGGCCGAGGTGGGATAATCAGTTGAACCCAGGAGATGGAGGTTGTGGTGACCTGAGATAGTACCACTGCACTACAGCCTGGATGAGAGAGTGAGACCTTGTCTCAAAAAGAAAAATTAAAATAAAATAAATAAAATAAAATGGAAATGAGTTCCTTTCACAGAACTGAGAAAGAATTCAGTGAGGCCGGGCACGGTGGCTCAAGCCTGTAATCCCAGCACTTAGGGAGGCCGAGACGGGCGGATCATGAGGTCAGGAGATCGAGACCATCCTGGCTAACACGGTGAAACCCCGTCTCTACTAAAAATACAAAAAACTAGCCGGGCGAGGTGGCGGGCGCCTGTAGTCCCAGCTACTCCGGAGGCTGAGGCAGGAGAATGGCGTGAACCCGGGAGGCGGAGCTTGCAGTGAGCTGAGATCCGGCCACTGCACTCCAGCCCGGGCTACAGAGCAAGACTCCGTCTCAAAAAAAAAAAAAAAAAAAAAGAAAGAATTCAGTGAGTTAGTACAAGTTTTTCTGCTTATCTAACACTGCGTACCAAGCAACTCCAATATAGTGATGATAAAAAAAAGTCACTAGCCTGGGCGCGGTGGCTCATGCCTTTAAGTCCAGCACTATGGGAGGCCGAGGCGGGCGGATCACAAGGCCAGGAGATCAAGACCATCCTGGCTAACATGGTGAAACCCCATCTCTACTAAAAATACAAAAAATTAGCCGAGCGTGGTGGCGGGCACCTGTAGTCCCAGCTACTCAGGAGGCTGAGGATGGAGAATCACTTGAACCCGGGAGGCAGAGGTTGCAGTGAGCCGAGGTAATGCCACTGCACCCCACCCTGGGTAACAGAGCCAGACTCCGTCTCAAAAACAAAACAAAAAAAAACCCAGCACTTTTGGAGGCCGAGGCAGGTGAATCACGAGGTCAGGAGTTCAAGACCAGCCTGATCAACATGGTGAAACACCACCTATACTAAAAATACAGAAAATTAGCCGGGTGTGGTGGTGGTGCATGCCTGTAATCCCAGCTACTCAGGAGGCTGAGGCAGGAGAATCGCTTGAACCCAGGAAGCAGAGGTTGCGGTGAGCCAAGATCACGCCATAACACTCCAGCCTCCTGGGTGACAGAGCGAGACTCCATCTCAAAAAAAAAAAAAAAAAAAAAGTCACTATCTTTCATGCTTCTGGGGTTTGACTCAGTCCAGCCTGGCAGTTCTTCCTGAAGATCTGTCATGTACTTGCAGACAGTGGCTGGGGCTGGAATCACGTTGAAGTCTTCCTCACTCACATATCTGCTAGCTGGCATTGGCTATTGTCTTCAACTTCTGCTGGGGCTATTTGCCAGAATATCTGCACATGGCCCCTCTGTGGCTTGGGCTTCCTCTCAACATGGCAGCTACGATCTAAGGGAAATGTCCCAAGAGAGCAAGCCAAGTGGGAGTTCAGTTTTGATGACTTAACCTTGGAATTAACACAGTGTGACATCTCTTTCTATTCACTACAGGGAGTCACTGAAGCCAGCTCATATTCAAAGAGAGGCATCATAGACTCCACCTCCAATGGGAGGGATGTCAAATAAAATGCTTAGAAAGTGTGGCACATAATTATCACTCAATGAATGTAGACACCGTCTATTATGATTGTTTCTTGTGGATGATGTTACATACTGGGTTATTGATGTTATAGACTGTGTTATTGTGACAAGGAAGAGGAACAAGCACTGAAGGAAGAAAAGTAAAGCAAGTCTTTTTTTTGTTTTGAGACGGAGTCTCTCTGTCACCCAGGCTGGAGTGCAGTGGCACAATCTCAGCTCACTTGCAAGCTCAGCCTCCCGAGTAGCTGGGATTACAGGCGTCCGCCACCATGCCCGGCTAATTTTTTGTATTTTTAGTAGAGACGGGGATTCACCGTGTTAGCCAGGATGGTCTCGATCTCCTGACCTCGTGATCCACCCACCTCGGCCTCCCAAAGTGCTGGAATTACAGGCATGAGCCACCGGGCCCGGCCCAAGTAAAGCAAGTCTTTAAAGGATCGCCAGTCAGATAATCAAGCTGTGGAGGACATTCCAAGTGAAAGGCCTGGAGATTTCATATTCTGGGAACTCTGAGCTGACCAGGAAGCCTGGGATAGACCATGGGAGATGGGGTCTGGTCCTGGAAGACACTGGATGCCAGGCAGAGGCATTTGAATCTGAGGATAGAGTGTGATGTACCAGGAGTGGTGGCTCACACCTGTAATTCTAGCATTTTGGGAGGCTGAGGCAGATGGATTCTTTGAGGTCAGGAGTTCCAGACCACCCTGGGCCACATGGTGAAACCTCATCTCTACTAAAAATTTAAAACATTAGCCAGGCATGGTGGCACACGCCTGTAGACCCAGCTACTTGGGAGGCTGAGGTGGGAGGATTGTTTGAGCCCAGGAGGTGGAGGTTGCAGTAAGCCGTCATTGCACTGCTGCCCTCCAGCTGGGGCAACAAAGGGAGATGGTGTCTCAAAAAAAAAGAGAGCGATAGGGTGTGATGCAAGGTTTGGCAGCTCGTGGCTATAGTCTCAGCTACTTGGGAGGCTGAGGTGACGGTATTGCTTGACACCAGGAGTTTGGGAACAGCATGGGCACCACAGCCAGACCTCATCTCCAAAATACAAAAAGAAATTAGGCTGGACAAAATTAAGCAGGACAGCTCACACCTGTAATCCCAAGACTTTGGGAGGCTGAAGTAGGAGAATAGCTTGAAGCCAGGAGTTCAAAATCAGCTTGGGCAACAGTGAGACCTCATCTCTACCAAAAAAAAAAAAAAAAAAAAAAACCACACACACACACACACAAACAAAAAAATTAGCAAGGTGCTATAGTTTGTGCCTGTAGTCCCAGATACTCAGGACCTCATTTGGAAAAGGAAATATGTGAGAGCCATAGGTTTTTTGGTTTTTTAGACGGAGTCTCACTCTTGTCACTCAGGCTGGAGTGCAGTGGCATGATCTTGGCTCACTACAACCTCTGCCTCCCAGGTTCAAGCGATTCTCCTGCCTCAGCTTCCTGATTAGCTGGGATTACAGGCACCTGCCACCACACCTGGCTAATTTTTATACTTTTAGTAGAGACGGGTATTTGCCATGTTGGCCAGGCTGGTCTTGAACTCCTGACCTCAGGTGATCCACCTGCCTCAGCCTCTCAAAGTGCTGGAATAAGAGGCATGAGCCACCATGCCCAGCCTTGAGTTTTTTTGTTTTTGTTTTTGAACAGGGTCTCACTCTGTTGTTCAGGCTTTGAAGTGCAGTGGTGCAATCTTGGCTCACTGCAGCCTCAACCTCTCAGGCTCAAGTGATCCTCCTACCTCAGCTCCCCAAGTATCTGGGACTACAGGCGCTCACCACCACACCCAGCTATTTTGTGTGTGTGTGCGTGTGTGTGTGTGAGATGGAGTTTTGCTCTTTTCACCCAGGCTGGAGTGCAATGGCACGATCTCGGCTCACCGCAACCTCTGCCTCCTGGGTTCAAGCGATTCCTCTGCCTCAGCCTCCCGAGTAGCTGGGATTACACGTATGGGGTTTCTCCATTTTGGTCAGGATGGTCTTGAACTCCTGACCTCCTGATCCGCCCACCTTGGCCTCCCAAAGTGCTGGGATTACAGGCGGGAGCCACAGTGACTGGCCAAGACCGTCTTTTTTTTGTTTTGAGATGAAGTCTCACTCTTGTCCCCCAGGCTGGAGTGTAATGGTGTGATCTCGGCTCACTGCAACCTCTGCCTCCCGGGTTCAAGCGATTCTCCTGCCTCAGCCTCTCAAGTAGCTGGGACGACAGGCACCTGCCACCAGGCCTGGTTAATTTTTGTATTTTTAGTAGAGATGGAGTTTTACCATGTTGGCCAGGCTGGTCTAGAACTCCCGACCTCAGGTGTTCCACCCGCTTCAGCCTCCCAAAGTGCTGGGATTACAGGCGTGAGTCACTGCACCCAGCCAACCCTGTTTCTTAACAAAATCCTCAAAAATATGATACTGGGGATCTTGAGCAGGTCAGTGTGGAACCCTGGACTCTCTCCAACTCCCATGTGAGCTTCATGCTGCTAGGATGGGGACCCAGCACTGAGTTCACACAAATTCAGACTGTTGTTAGAAGTAACATTTGCAGGCTGGGCGCAGTGGCTCATGCCTGTAATCCCAGCACTTTGGGAGGCTGAACTGGGTGGATAACCTGAGGTCAGGAGTTCAAGACCAGCCTGGCCAACTAGGTGAAACCTCGTCTCTACTAAAAATATAAAAATTAGCTGGGAGTGGTGGCACATGCCTATAATCCCAGCTACTCGGGAGGCTGAGGCAGAATTGCTTGAACCTGGGAGGCAGAGGTTGCAGTGAGCCGAGATTGCACCACTGCACTCCAGCCTGGGTGACAGAGCGAGACTATCTCCAGAAAAAAAAAAAAAAGAAAAGAAATAACATTTACAGGCCACACGTTGTGACTGGTGGCTTCTACCTATAATCCTAGCATTTGGGGAGGCCAAGGCAGGAGACCACTTGAGCTCAGGACTTCAAGACCCACCTCCCCTGACCCCCGGTGTCTATAAAAAGTCAAAGAAGGTGGAGTGCAATGGCTCACGCCTGTAATCCCAGCACTTTGGGAGGACAAGGCAGGCGGATCACGAGGTCAGGAGATCGAGACCATTCTGGCTAACACGGGGAAACCCTGTCTTTATTAAAAATACAAAAAATTAGCCAGGTGTAGTGGAACGTGCCTGTAGTCCCAGATACTTGGGAGGATGAGGCAGAAGGATTTATTGAACCCGGGAGGTGGAGATTGCAGGGAGCCAAGATCACGCCACCACACTCCAGCCTGGGAGACAAAGCAAGATTCTGCCTCAAAAAAAAAAGAAAAGAAAAAAATTAGCTGGGCGGGATGGCGGGTGCCTATAATCCCAGCTATTCAGGAGTCTGAGGCAGGAGAGTCACTTGAGCCAGGGAGGCAAAGGTTGCAGTGAGCCGAGATCCGGCCATTGCACTCTAGCCTGGGCGATAGAGCAAGGCTCAGTCTCAAAAAATAAATAAATTAATTAATTAAAGAAAAAAAACATAGAAAAGAAAAAAAAGAAATACAAAATTAGCCAGATGTGCTCGCTTGAACCCATGAGGTGGAGGTTGCAGTGAGCCGAGGTGCCACTGCAACACAGCCTGAGCAACAGAGCAAGTCTCTATCTCAAAAGAAAAATAAAGTTTTTAAGTCAAATAACAAAATAATAATAACAACAGGATGAGGGTTGGATAGAGGGTGTCTCTTGGGTGGAGACCAAACCTCCTCCTGAATGCCTCCTCTCACTGCCCTGCTCTTGGGCCTTCTTTTTTTTTTTTTTTTTTTGAGACAGAGTCTTGCTCTGTTACCAGGCTGGAGCGCAGTGGCGCGATCTCAGCTCACGGAAACCTTCACCTCCCAGGTTCAAGTGATCTGCTGCCTCAGGCACCGGAGTAGCTGTGACTACAGGCGCCCGCCACCACACCCAGCTAATTTTTGTATTTTTGGTAGAGATGGGGTTTCATCATGTTGGCCAGGATAGTCTCCATCTCTTGACCTCATGATCCACCCACCTCAGCTTCCCAAAGTGCTGGGATTACAGGCGTAAGCCACGGCGCCTGGCTTCTTGGGCCTTCTTGAAGCCAGGTCTCCCATTTCTAGGCCTCTACACGTGCCCATTGCCTGAAACCCCCTCCATCCTCCAGTCACTTATTCCACTGTGTTCACCCCGCAGACCTCTGCCAGTTGGTTCCTCAGGCTTTGAGACCTCCAGATCAGAGCTGGGTCCCCCATCATGCATTCCCAGGCACTCTAGCCTCCACTGTCCAAGGGCAGTTCTGGGATTCTGGCTGGCTGGGGCAGTGCTGGCTTCTGTGTCCAACACAGCATTTTCGTGGAGTGGAGAAATGCTCTGTTTTGGGTTGAATGGTCTCCCCCAATTCATATGTTCAAGTCCTAACCCCCAGGACGTCAAAATGTGACTGTTTGGAGAGAGTGTGTTGAAAGGGGAAAAGTAAAATGAGTTCATATTTGTGAGCTCTAATCCAATGACTATAAGAAATTAGGACACGGCCGGGCGCGGTGGCTCAAGCCTGTAATCCCAGCACTTTGGGAGGCCAAGACGGGCGGATCACGAGGTCAGGAGATCGAGACCATCCTGGCTAATACGGTGAAACCCCGTCTCTACTAAATACAAAAAACTAGCCGGGCGAGGTGGCGGGCGCCTGTAGTCCCAGCTACTCGGGAGGCTGAGGCAGGAGAATGGCGTAAACCCGGGAGGCGGAGCTTGCAGTGAGCTGAGATCCGGCCACTGCACTCCAGCCTGGGCAACAGAGCGAGACTCCGTCTCAAAAAAAAAAAAAAAAAAAAAAAGAAATTAGGACACTTGGCTGGGCACTGTGGCTCATGCCTGTAATCTCAACAATTTGACACTTTGGGAGGCTGTGGCAGGAGGATCCTTTGGGCATGGATTTGAGACCAAACTGTGCAACAGAGCAAGACCCCCATCTCTATAAAAAAAAAATTTTTTTTTTGAGATGGAGTCTCACTCTGTCGCCCAGGTTGGAGTGCAATGGCACGATCTTGGCTCATTGCAACCTCTGCCTCCCAGGTTCAAGCAGTTCTGCCTCAGCCTCCCGAGTAGGTGGGATTACAGGTGTTTGCCACCACTCCCAGCTAATTTATTTTTAGTAGAGATAGGGTTTTGCCATCGTGGCCAGGCTGATCTCAAACTTCCGACCTCAGGTGTTCTACCTGCCTCGGCCTCCCAAAGTGCTGGGATTACAGGCGTGAGCCACCATGCCCGGCGCCCCCCCCAATTTTTTTTTTTTCTTACTGAGTCTCTGTCGAGAAGGTTGGAGTGCAGTGGCGTGATCTCGGCTCACTGCAACCTCCACCTCCCGGGTTCAAGCTATTCTCCTGCCTCAGCCTCCCGAGTATGTGGGACCTGGGTGACAGAGTGAGCCTCCATCTCAAGAAAAAAACAAAAAAAAGAACTCTGGGCCGGGCGCGGTGGCTCAAGCCTGTAATCCCAGCACTTTGGGAGGCCGAGGCGGGCGGATCACGAGGTCAGGAGATCGAGACCATCCTGGCTAACACGGTGAAACCCAGTCTCTACTAAAAAATACAAAAAACTAGCCGGGCGTGGTGGCGGCGCCTGTAGTCCCAGCTACTCGGGAGGCTGAGGCAGGAGAATGGCGTAAACCTGGGAGGTGGAGCTTGCAGTGAGCTGAGATCCGGCAACTGCACTCCAGCCTGGGTGACAGAGCCAGACTCCGTCTCAAAAAAAAAAAAAAAAAAAAAAAAAAAAGAAAGAACTCTGTGGGGGCCAGGTGTGGCTCACACTTGTAATCCCAGCACTTGGGAGGCCAAGGTGGGCAGAACACCTGGGCTCAGGAGTTCGAAACCACCCTGGGCAACATGGTGAAACTTCATCTCTACTAAAATGCCAAATGCCAAAAATTTAGCCAGGCATGGAAGTGCGCATCTGTGATCCCAGCTACTTGGGAGGCTGAGGCAGGAGAATTGCTAGAGCCTGGGAGGCGGAGGTTTCAGTGAGCCAAGATCATGCCACTGCACTCCAGCCTGGGTGACAGAGTGAGACTCCGTCTCAAGAACACAACATAGTGTTAGCCTCCCAAAGTGCTAGGCCTCCTGTCACATAGGGAGACCCCATCTCTACGAAATAAAAAACCTGCCGGGCACGGTGGCTCATGCCTGCAATCCCAGCACTTTGGGAGGCTGAGGTGGGTGGATCACGAGGTCAGGAGATGGAGACTAACCGGGCTAACACCGTGAAACCCCCTCTCGGGCTGGGCGTGTTGGCTCACTCTTGTAATCCCAGCACTTTGGGAGGCCAAGGCAGGTGGATCACGAGGCCAGGAGATCGAGACCATCCTGGCTAACCCAGTGAAACCCCGTCTCTATTGAAAATACAAAAAAAAATTAGCCAGGCGCAGTGGCGGGCGCCTGTAGTCCCAGCTACTAGGGAGGCTGAGGCAGGGGAATGGCGTGAACCCGGGAGGCGGAGCTTGCAGTGAGCCGAGATCCGGCCACTGCACTCCAGCCTGGGCGACAGAGCGAGACTCCATCTCAAAAAAAAAAGAAACCCTGTCTCTACTAACAAAATACAAAAAAGTTAGCTGCGCATGGTGGCAGGCGCCTGTAGTCCCAGCTACTTGGGAGGCTGAGGCAGGAGAATGGCTGAACCCAGGAGGCGGAGCTTGCAGTGAGCGGAGATTGCGCCACTGCACTCCACCGTGGGCTACAGAGTGAGAATCTGTCTCAAAAAAAAAAAAAAGAAAAAAACTTAGCTGAGCATGGTGAGCATAGTGATACATGCCTGCAGTACTAGCTACTTCAAGGCTGAGGAAGGAGGGTCACTTGAACTCAGGAGTTCGAGGGTGCAGTAAGTCAAGACTGCAACACTGCACCCATCCTGGGCAACGAAGCAAGACTCTGTCTCAAAAGAGAGCAGGGCAGGCACAGTGGGCCACACCTGTAATCCCAAGCACTTTGGGAGGCTGAGATGGGAGGATCGCTTGAGTCCAGGAATTTGAGAGACCAGTCTGGGCAACAGGGCGATCCCGTCTCTGCCAATTATTTATTTATTTATTTATTTTTTGAGGCTGAGTCTCGCACGGTCACCCAGGCTGGAGTGCAGCGGGGCTATCTCGGCTCACTGCAAGCTCCGCCTCCCGGGTTCACGCCATTCTCCTGCCTCAGCCTCCAGAGTAGCTGGGACTACAGGCGCCCACCACCGCGCCTGGCTAATTTTTTTGTATTTTTAGTAGAGACCGTGTTAGCCAGGATGGTCTCTACCTCCTGACCTCGTGATCCGCCCACTTCAGCCTCCGAAAGTGCTGGCATTACAGGTGTGAGCCACCACACTCGGCCATTTTTTTTTTTAAATTGGCTGCGCCTGGTGGCATACCTGTAGTTCCACTTACTCACAGGGCTGAGGTGGGAAGATCGTGTGTGCCCAGGCATTCCAGGCTTCAATGAGCCAAGATCACATGACAACACTTTGGCCTGGGTGACAGCGATCCTCTCTCAGAAAACAAAAACAGACTGGGTGCAGTGGCTTACACTTATAAACCCAGCACATCGGGAGGCTGAGGCAAGTGGGTCACTTGAGGTCAGGAGTTTCAGACCAGCCTGGCACACATGGTGAAACCCTGTCACTACTAAAAATACAAAAATTAGCCGGGCATGGTGTTCGGGAGCTGTTCGGGAGGCTGAGGTGGGAGAATCGCTTGAACGTGGGAGGTGGGGATTGCAGTGACCTAAGACTGTGCCACTGCACTCCAGCCTGGGTGACAGAATGAGACTCTGTCTCAAACAAAACAAAACAAAAACAGCACCAAAGAAAGAACATCTGAAAAGCTTCCATCTCAACCTGCCTCAAATCACTGGTGGGCTTATCTGGGCCTTCTAGGTCCTTCTGGAGAGAATGCAGCTTGTTCCAAACATTAATGCGCAGATACGCTTTTTTTTTTTTTGGAGACATGGTCTTGCTCTGTCGCCCATGCTGGAGCCTACCTAAACCTCCAGAAAAGCTGGGACTGCAGCCATACTCCACCCTGCCCGTCAAGATTTTTGTTTGGTTTGTTACCTTTATTTTTTCTTATCTTCCCCCATGCGGCCCAGCCAATTTTTTTTTTTTTTTTTGAGACAGAGTTTTGCTCTTGTTACCCTATGTTGTCCAGGCTGGTCAAGATCCTCCTGACTTGGCCTTCCAAAGCACTAGGATTACACGTATGAGCCCCTGTGCCCAGTCATATCATGTACTTTACATATTAGAATAAATCGGACAAGTATGGTGGCTCACACCTTGAGGAGCCGCGGCAGGCAGATCACTTGAACCCAGGACTACAAGACCAGCCTGGGCAACATGGTGAAACCTCATCTCTACAAAAAACACAAAAATTAATTTGGCATCATGGCATATGCCTGGAATCTGAGCTACTCAGGAGACTAAGGTGGGAGAATCACTTGAACCCAGGGGGCCGAGGTTGCAGTGAGCTGAGATCGCACCACTGCACTCCAGCTTGGGTGACAGAGTGAGATTCTTTCTCAAAAAAATCTTAAAAACATAAAAATAGGCCATGTGCGGTGGCTCACACCTTTAATCCCAGCACTTTGGGAGGCCGAAGCAGGCGGATCACGAGGTCAGAAGATTGAGACCATCATGGCTAACATGGTGAAACCCTGTCTCTACTAAAAATACAAAAAATGAGCCAGGCATGGTGGCATGCGCCTGTAGTCCCAGCTACTAGGGAGGCTGAGGTAGGAGAATCACTTGAACCTGGGAGGCGGAGGTTGCAGTGAGCTAAGATTGCACCAATGCGCTGCAACCTGGGTGACAGACCGAGACTCTGTCTCAAGAAAGAAAATTTTTAAAAAATTTTAAATTAAACATATAACTAAAAAAATGTCAGTGCAGTGGCTCACGCCTATAATCCCAGCACTTTGGGAGGCTGAGGTGGGTAGATCACCTGAGGTCAGGAGGTAGAGAACAGCCTGACCAACATATAGTGAAACCTTGTCTCTACTAAAAAACACAAAATTTAGGTGGGACGCAGTGGCTCACACCTATAATCCCAGCACTTTGGGAGGCTGAGGCGGGCAGATTGTCTGAGGTCAGCAGTTTAAGACCAGTCTGGCCAACGTGGTGAAACACCGTCTCTACTAAAAATGCAAGAAAACTGGCTGGGCGCGGTGGCTCATACCTGTAATCCTAGCACTTTGGGAGGCCGAGACGGGCGGATTGCAAGGTCAAGAGATCAAGACCATCCTGGCCAATATGGTGAAACCCCCGTCTCTACTAAAAATACAAAAATTAGCTGAGCATGGTGGCACGTGCCTGTGGTCACAGCTACGTGGGAGGCTGAGGGAGGAGAATCGATTGAACCTGGGACACAGAGGTTGCAGTGAGCCAAGATTGCATCACTGCACTCCAGCCTGGTGAGAAAGCGAGACTTTGTCTCAAAAAAAAAAAAAGAAAGAAAAGCAAATTAGCCGGGTGTGGTGGCACGTGCCTGTAATCGCAGCTACTCGGGAGGCTGAGGCAGAGGAATTGCTTGAACCAGGGAGGTGGAGGTTGCAGTGAGCCGAGATCGTGCCATAGTACTCCAGCCTGGGCAACAGGAGACTCTGTCTCAAGAAAAAAGAAATTAGTTGGGCATGGCACATGCCTATAGTCCCGGCTACTTGGGAAACTCAGGCAGGAGAACCACTTGAACCTGGAAGGCAGAGGTTGCAGTGAGCTGAGATTGCCCCATTCTACTCCAGCCTGGGTGACAGAGTGAGACTCCTGTCTCTCAAAAAAAGTAAATAAAATAAAATAAATAAATAAAATTTAAAAATACAAAAAAATCAAACCATATAAAATCAATCAACCAACACCCATTCTGTTAAAGGTTCCAAAAGGCAATAGCTGGACCCAGCTGCAGAGCACAATCCCACCTCACCTCTGTCTCAAAAGTACATCCCCTACGTGCGGTTCTCCTTAAAAAACTTTAATGTCTGGGTTGGGGAGGCAGATAGAGCGAGTAGAGGCAGCTGCTAGAGGCTGGTTGCTGACTCCAGGCCACGTTCCAGGAAATAACGGTGGGAAGTACGGGGACGGGCTTGGGACCCTTCATTGAGGAAGTAGGATGTGATCTTCCTGAGTCCCTCCTGATCCTCGGGTGTTGAGTCCTCCCTGTGGGAGAGAGGTGATAAAAGTGACCACTTCCATGCTCTCAGGCAGGGCTAAACCCTGGCCTCCCTCTTTCCTTCCCTATAGCACCCCAGGACATCCATGACACCCACCATATAACGTCTTCCGCCTCTTTCTCCAGGATGGTCTGAGCTGTGCGCCAGCTGAACCGGACAAACTGGGGGAAGCCGAACACAGGCTCCACGTGCTCCTTCAACCACGCTTTTGTCTTGGGATCTGGGGTAGGGTGGGCAATGGTGACAGTCCATAACATTCAAGCTGCTTGTCACTCTTTTTTTTTTTCTTTGAGATGGAGTCTCATTCTGTCCCCAAGCTGGAGTGCAGTGGCGCCATCTCAGCTCACTGCAACTTCCACCTCCCGGGTTCAAGCAATTCTCCCGCCTCAGCCTCCCAAGTAGCTGGGATTACAGGCACACGCCACCGTGCCCAGCAAAATTTTGTATTTTTAGTAGTGATGAGGTTTCACCATGTTGGCCAGGATGGTCTCAATCGCTTGACCTCGTGATCTAACCACCTCGGCCTCCCAAAGTGCTAGGATTACAGGCGTGAGTCACCGCGCCTGGCCTCCTTGCCACTCTTCTAAGGCTTCCTCCGGAGTACCTGGGGCACCTCCTATTGTCTGAGGCACCTTCTTGCCACAGGACCTTTACCTGGCCAAGAACTGCTCAAAGGGCAGTGCAGGGAGAGTGCCTCTGAGACATCTCCTTGACCTCCAAGAACAAGTGATTAAACATTTTTATTTTATTTATTTATTTTTTTTTTTGAGACGGAGTCTCGCTCTGTCGCCCAGGCTGGAGTGCAGTGGCCGGATCTCGGCTCACTGCAAGCTCCGCCTCCCGGGTTCACGCCATTCTCCTGCCTCAGCCTCCCGAGTAGCTGGGACTACAGGCGCCCGCCACCTCGCCCAGCTAGTTTTTTGTATTTTTTAGTAGAGACGAGGTTTCACCGTGTTAGCCAGGATGGTCTCAATCTCCTGACCTCGTGATCCGCCCGCCTCGGCCTCCCAAAGTGCTGGGATTACAGGCTTGAGCCACCGCGCCCGGCCTATTTTATTTATTTATTTATTAAGATGGAGTCTTGCTCTTTCGCCCAGGCTGGAGTGCAGTGGTGTGATCTCAACTCACTGCAACCTCTGCCTTACAGGTTCAAGTGATTCTCCTGCCTCAGCCTCCCAAGTAGCTGGGACTACAGCCACCCACCACCATATCTGGCTAATTTTTGTATTTTTAGTAGAGATGGGGTTTCACAGTATTGGACAGTCAGGCTGGTCTCAAACTCCTGACCTCAGGTGATCCACCCACTTCAGCCTCCCAAAGTGTTGGGATTACAGGTGTGAGCCACCATGCCCAGTCTTTTTATTTTTTTTGAGATAGGGTATCACTCTATTACCTAGGCTGGAGTGTAGTGGCATGATCACAGCTCAATGCAACCTCTGCCTCCCAGGCTCAAGCCATCCGCCCACCTCAGCCTCCCAAGTAGCTGGGACTACAGGTGTGCACCACCACACCTGGCTAATTTTTGTATCTTTTGTAGAGATGGGGTTTTGCCATATTGCCCAGGCTGGTCTTGAATTCCTGAGTTCACATGATCTACCTGCCTTTGTCTCTTAAAATGCTAGGATTACAGGCATAAGCCACCTCGCCCAGCCTGTCATTAAACATTATTATTGTTATTATTTTGAGACGGAGTTTCGCTCATTTCCCAGGCTGAAGTGCAATTGTGTGATCTCAGCTCACTGCAACCTCCACCTCCCAGGTTCAAGCAATTCTCCTGCCTCAGCCTCCTGAGTCGCTGGGATTACGGGCGTGTGCCACCATGTCCAGCTAATTTTGTATTTTTAGTAGAGATGGGGTTTCACCATGTTGGTCAGGCTGGTCTCAAACTCCTGAATTCAAGGGATCCACCCACCTCAGCCTCCCAAAGTGCTGGGATTACAGGTGTGAGCCACCACGCCCGGCTAACATTATTTTTTTTTGACATAAGCTCTCACCTTGTCACCTAGGCTAGAGTGCAGTGGCATAATCATAGCTCACTGCAGCCTCAAACTCCTGGGCTCAAGCAACCCACCCACCTTAGCCTGCGTAGCTGGGACTGCAGGTGGGCACCACTATAACCGGCTAATTTTTTAAATTTTTTATAGAGTTGGGGATCTCGCTATGTTGCCCAGGTTGGTCTTGAACTCAAGGATTCAAGCGGTTCTCCTACCTCAGTTTCCCAAAGTGCTGGGATTACAGGCATGAGCCACCATGCCTGGTCCCCTTCCCCTTAACAAAGGGGCAGATGCCCACCGTAGGTCTCAGTTCATCACTGGGGCTCCAGAGAGACGGTAAAGTGGGAAGCGGGGAAGACAGCAGCAATCCTATGGCCTGGAACCCAGCTCCGTCACTCACTGGCTGTGTGGCCATGAACAAATGGCACCACTATCTAACACTTGGCCTCTTTCACTGTGGAGTAGGGTGACCAGAACAATTTAGAAAACCTCCAGCCAGGCACAGTAGTTCACACCTGTAATCCTAGCTGTTTGGAAGTCCAAGGCAGGAGGATCACTTAAGCCCAGGAGTTCAAGACCAGGCTGGGCAACATAGGGAGATCCCATCTCTTTAAAAAAATAAGGAAAAAAGGGCCAGGGGTGGTGGCTTATGGCTGTAATCCCAGCACTTTGACAGACCAAGGTGGGAGGACTGCCTGACTCCAGGAGTGTGATACCAGCCTGGGCAACATGACAAGAACCCATTTTTATAAAACAAAAATAGGCCGGGCGCGGTGGCTCACACCTGTAATCCCAGCACTTTGGAAGGCTGAGTCGGGCAGATCACCTGAGGTCGGGAGTTCAAGACCAACCTGACCAACCTGGAGAAACCTTGTCTCTACTAAAAATACAAAATTAGCCGGGCGTGGTGGCGCGTGCCTGTAATCCCAGCTACTCGCGAGGCTGACGCAGGAGAATCACTTGAAGCCAGGAGGTGAAGGTTGCGGTGAGCCGAGATCGCACCATTGCACTTCAGCCTGGGCAGCAAGAGCAAAACTCTGTCTCAAAAAATAAATAAAAATAAAAAATAGAAACAAAAAATAAGCAAAATAAAATGATAAACGACAGAAAGGAAGAAAAGAAAACCTCAGAAGTGTGCTCAGCTCTGGCCATTTCAACATTAGTACCATGGTCACTGTCTGCTCACCATTGGGGTAGCCTGAGCCATAATCAGTATCCGAGTCCTGCAGTTTCTCCACGAACTTCCATTTCTTCACGGCCTGGTCCCGGGCCACCTGTGGGCAAGACAGCCACCTGGAATCTCCCTCCTCCCCCGTGGTGGCCATGCCTGGCCCTTATATAGTGGGATGCTGGAAGCCGGCCATGGCTAGTAGGGTACTGACCTTGGCACAGATGCTGGCAGCACTAACCACTGGGTAGAGGGCATCTGCTTTGGCCTTGACCGTCACCTCAATCCCGGGAAAACTTTGCTGCAGCCGCGCCTGGTATGTCTCTGGCATCCCTACAGTGTCCACAAACACCTGCCACGGCAACAGACACATATTAATTGAACAATGTACCAATGCTCTAGCCTCACAGCCCTGGCACGTTCTTCCTGCTACCCAGAATCCTCTTCTCACAGCCCGTCCCCAGGCTGGATCAATCAGGGATTTCAACTCAAACATCTTCTCCCAGGCCAGGCCACGTTGTTCACGCCTGTGATCCCAGCACTTTGGGAGGTTGAGGCGGGAGGATCGCTTGAGCCTGGGAGTTTGAGACCAGGCTTGGCAACACAGTGAGACCCCATCTTTACAAAAACATAAAATAAATACAATAAAATAAAACAAAGAAAAAAAAATCACCTCCTGAAGAGGCTTCCTCTGATCATGCTGCATCTGCTCTACACTTATTTAGCACCTACTGCATGCCAGATACTGTTCTAGGAACTGAGGTGGCAGAAAACACTAGAAAAAAAAGTGGGCCGGGCGCGGTGGCTCAAGCCTGTAATCCCAGCACTTTGGGAGGCCGAGACGGGCGGATCACGAGGTCAGGAGATCGAGACCATCCTGGCTAACACTGTGAAACCCCGTCTCTACTAAAAAAACACAAAAAACTAGCCGGGCGAGGTGGCGGGCGCCTGTAGTCCCAGCTACTCGGGAGGCTGAGGCAGGAGAATGGCGTGAACCCGGGAGGCGGAGCTTGCAGTGAGCAGAGATCCGGCCACTGCACTCCAGCCTGGGCGACAGAGCGAGACTCCGTCTCAAAAAAAAAAAAAAAAAAAGAAAAAAAAGTGGTAGAGTGCGTTGGCACACGCCTGTAATCCCAACACTTTAGGAAGCCAAAGCGGGAGGATCACTTGAGGGCAGGTGTTCGAGACCAACTTGGACAACATATGGAGACCATGTTTCTACAAAAAATAAAAAATTAGCTAGGTGTAGTGGTGAATAAAGGCTTGAAGGAGATGAGGAACTAAACCGTGCAGAGATCTGGGGAAGAGGGCTCTAGGTGTGAGAACAGCCAGTACAAAGGCCCTGAGCTGGGACCAGGTCCATGATGCTGGGCCCTTGCACGGGGGTCTATGGCTACAGCACCGAAGAGAGGGGTCAACAGCTGCTGGGAGAAAGTGGTATCTCCACAGCAGTACTGTTTTCAGAAACCACCTTTATTTTTTGTTTACCAGCTAAACATTTTTCTGCCCAGGCTAGGCCCTGAACCCCCACGGGCAGGTCCCTTGTCTGTCTATGCCAATTACTGCATCGCCAGCTCTGCATTTGGACCTGATCCTCAGGTCCCTCCTCAGCAAGGCCTACCTTGCTATAATTCCTTTCTTTCTTCTTCTTCTTGTAGAGATGGGGTCTTGCTATGTTGCCCAGGCTAGTCTGGAACTCCTGGCCTCAACCAATTTGCTCACCTCAGCTTCTCAAAGTGCTGGGATTACAGGTATGGGCCACCACACCCAGCATGCAATTCCTACGTCGAGGGTATTTTGCCTTGTTATGCTCTCAAAATGGTCCGTTCTTTCACTGAGAGCATTCGAGGCAATGCTGATTTATGTTTTTCTCTGGTAATTTAATGTAATTCTCCCCCACTCGACTGTAAATTTTTCTGATTTAATTTCCACTGTGATCGGAAAACTAAATGTTGAGATGTGCATTTCTTTTTTTTTTTTTTTTGAGACGGAGTCTCGCTCTGTTGCCTAGGCTAGAGTGCAGTGGCGCGATCTCGGCTCACTGCAAACTCCACCTCCCAGGTTCACGCCATTCTCCTGCCTCAGCCTCCTGAATAGCTGGGACTACAGGCGCCTGCCACCACGCCCAGCTAATTTTTTGTATTTTTAGTAGAGACGGGGTTTCACAGTGTTAGCCAGGATGGTCTCCATCTCCTGACCTCGTGATCCGCCCATCTGGGCCTCCCAAAGTGCTGAGCTTACAGGTGTGAGCCACAGGAGATGTGCATTTCAAAAAGACTACCTTCTGTTGCTGCATGGGGAACAGATTGGAGGGGACAGGAGGGTGGGGGATGAGAGACGATGCTCAGCAGGTGTCCAGGGTGTGGGGGGTTGTCCTGGGCTAGGACAGAGGTAGCAGGGAGACACATATGGGATTTGTTCTGCAGACTGAGCCTTTAGGATGAGGGAGAGATTAGATGGAGATGGGACTAGGGGCTACACTGTGGTCCTCAGTGTGGCACACATTTAGGGCAGAAACAGGAGCACGAAATCAACAGTAGCAATGAATATGCCTGAGGCACTCCAGACGTATCTGATGCTAAATCTGCCCACTGCACGTTTTTGCCCACATTTACTTCTTTTATCTTTATTTTTTGCCGTGTCCCCCAGGCTGGAGTGCAATGGCACGATCTCAGCTCACTACAACCTCCGCCTCCCGGGTTCAAGCGATTTTGGTAGAGACAGGGTTTCATCATGTTGGCCAGGATGGTCTTCAACTCCTGACCTTAGGTGATTTGCCCGCCTCAGCCTCCCAAAGCACTGGGATTACAGCCTTGAGCCACCGTGCCTGGCCTCCCATTTTTAGTTTATTTTTATTTATTATTATTTTTTGAGACAGAGTCTCACTCTGTTGCCCAGGTTGGAGTGCAATGGCACAATCTTGGCTCACTGCAACTTCTGCCTCCTGGGTTCAAGCGATTCTCCTGCTTCAGCCTCCTGAGTAGCTAGGATTACAGGCGCCCGCCACCACGTCCAGCTAATTTTTGTATTTTTAGTAGAGACGGGGTTTCACCATGTTGGTCAGGCTGGTCTCGAACTCTTGACCTCCGGTGATCTACCCGCCGCGGCCTCCCAAAGTGCTGCGATTATAGGCGTGAGCCACTGGGCCCAGCCTCCATTTTCATTTTTGGTTGGGGGGGTCTTTCTTTGTCACCCAAGATGGAGTGCTGTGGCATGATCATGGCTCACTGCAGTCTAGAACTCCTGTTTTGTCGCCAGTTTATCCTGCGATGACTAAATGGGGACAACTCAACACTTACCTGGGTGACATTCACGCCCTGGTCCAATGCATACTGTATAAGCCCAGTGGCTGTATCATGTGACAGGGAGTTCAGGTTGTATTTGACTCTGTCGTGGGGAACAGAGCCCAGTTAACCTCATTCTAGGAAGAAAGCCCAGTCAGCCCATGCTGGCTGCCCCTCTCCCACAGCCCCTCCCGGGTACCCCTCACCGCCCAAGCATGCTGGTAGAGATGAGGTTTGGAGATAGCACGTCCAGCGCCCAGCCGACAAAGTCCCTGTTCTCCTCCATTTTCGCAAAGAGCCTTTCCCGCTCGCTCTCCAATAGGGTCTTCGAGTCTGGGAGGAGGTTTGGAAGAGAAGGGGAACAGCTGCTTCTCCCAGTTCCTGTCCTCCCCTTTCAGTTCTCACCTGCCCCTGCACATACCCAGGAATCCCTTCCCCAGACGCACACCTCGGGCTCACCTGCCACTTTCAGGGCCTCCAGATCTGCCAGGTGGGACAGGGGACAATAACAGATGGCGTAGACCATGGGGCCTGGGGAGAAGGGGTGTCAGTTTTCTGGCAGCCGGGGTCCAATCACTGAGCCCGTGAAAGTTGCCATCCATCCCTGTTCTACCATCACTGCTTCTTTGGGTGCCATCACCACGACCACATCCCCTCCCCTAGTGCGGTGCAATCCCGACTCCCGTTTCCCGCATCCCCCGTACCACGCCCCTCCCCTCCCTGGCCCTAGGTGCGCACCCAGGACGGGGCCCCTGCCCGCCTCATCGACGCCCAGGGCGCAAGGCTCCTTGCGGCACGCCGCGGGCACAGGCGAACTCAGGCGACAGCGGCCCGTGTTGTCTCTCTCCAGCTCGCTGAGATCCATGCCGCCTCGGCCGCCGCCACCAGCTGCAAGAACTAACACCGCGGGAGCGGGTCTCCGCGCGCGTTTTCCGCGGGCCTTGCAGCGGCGCCTGTTTCCGGCCAATCCGCGGGCAGAACACGCCCCTGTCGCTCCCACGGCCGTGGACGCTTACGCAGCCGACGCCGACGCCGCTGCCGTGCGCCCTTCTGGGAATTGTAGTCCCGAAGGACTGTGGCCGAATACTCAGCGTGGGGAATTCGGTGGACCGGGTCACTTTGCAAGCTCTGCTTCACGGTCTCTGGGGCCCCGCCTGCGTTAGCCGGTAGGAAAAAGGGGAAATAAAAGGGAAACTGAGACGCAGCTTCGAAGACCCAGCCTAATGGGGAACTAGAGGGTCAAATACCACCCCACTCCCAGGACCCGGTCCCCGCATCACTGCGTCCCCGACTTCCACCTGGATTCAGGTCCTGTACTCGCAGTCCCTTCTTCTGTACACATTCTAAGTCCCCTAAACCAGGTAGCCGCGCTTCCACTAAACTCAGGCTTTTGGATTTGGAGTCCCCAAACTCCCTCTCTTGGTTGCTGCCTTCAGCCCACCCCCACTCCCTGCAAGATCTGTGCTTCCTACCCTCTCTCTCATTCAGGCAAAGCCTTCCCCACCCCCATTGGAGATCACAGACCTCAGTGGACTCCTGCTCAGGGTCTCTGCCCACTATATAGAAGCTCATTCCTCCTAACTTAGAATGAATGTCCCCACCCCCACCCCGACACCCCCCCCTTTTTTTTTTAGACAGGGTCTCTCTCTGTTGCCCAGGCTGGAGTGCAGTGGTGCGATATTGGCTCACTGCAACCTCCACTCCTGGGTTGACACGACCCTCCCACCTCCGTCTCCCAAGCAGCTGGACTACAGGTGCACACCACACCACCATGCCCAACTATTTTTGGTATTTTTTGTAGAGACGGGGCCTCACTATGTTGCCCAGACTGGCTTCAAACTCCTGGGCTCAAGTGATCCGGCCGCCTCCGCCTCCCAAAGTGTTGGGATTACAAGCCTGAGCCACAGTGCCTGGCCTCCACACTTCTTCTATTCCCTGGACTCACTGGGGCTCATGTCCTCTGCCTGTGGGTTCCTGCCCCTTACCAGGCTCATGCCCCTTCCTCAGGGTCCTAGTTCATTGTCTTTTTTTTTTTTTTTTTTTTTTTTGGACGGAGTCTCGCTCTGTCGCCCAGGCTGGAGTGCAGTGGCCGGGTCTCGGCTCACTGCAAGTTCTGCCTCCCAGAATTATGCCATTCTCCTGCCTCAGCCTCACGAGTAGCTGGGACTACAGGCGCCCGCCACCACGCCCAGCTAGTTTTTTTTTTTTTGTATTTTTTTAGTAGAGACGGGGTTTCACCTTGTTAGCCGGGATGGTCTCGATCTCCTGACCTCGTGATCCGCCCGTCTCGGCCTTCCAAAGTGCTGGGATTACAGGCTTGAGCCACCGCGCCTGGCCAGTTCATTGTCTTTTTATCTCCTTTTATTCCTCTGCGCCTCACCCTCCACTTTTTTTTTTTTTTTTTTTTTTAAAGACAGGGTGTTACTCTGTTGCCCAGGCTGGATAGCAGTGTAGCAATCTCGGCTCACTGTAACCTTTGCCTCCCAGGCTCAAGCGATCCTCCCTCCCCATCCTACCGAGTAGCTGGGACCACAGGCATGTGCCGCCACGCTCGTCTAATTTTTAAAATTTTTATGGAGAGATGATCTCAACTATATTGCCCAGACTGGTCTTGAACTCCTGGACTCAAGAGATGCGCCTGTCTCGGCCTCCGAAAATGCCGGAATTACAGGCTTGAGTCCTAGCGCCCGGCGCCCCCCTCCATTTTTCTGCCTTTCTCCCTAGATATCAGGGGGGCTCTCGGCTCCTGCCTCAGCTTCCGCCTAACCATATCAGCCTCAAGTCACTCAAGACTTGGAGCCCCAGTTCTCCCTTCCCCAAACTCACTTCATACCCGCAGCGCACCGCACGCCTCCCTCCGCGCCCACCCTGGGCCCTGCGGCTTGCCCTGGCCCGGCGTCCTCTGGGCCCCTCTCTCACTCGGGCTCAGAGCCTCCAGTCGCAGTCGAAGGGCTTGCAAGATGGACAATCCCGTTGCCGGCAGGGTCCTAACTGGATCAGGTTCTCCGGGTCCATGAAAACTGGGCCTGGGGCTGTGCCGACTACCTCGCGGCTGCGCTCCTGCTTGCCCAGGTCGCAGAGACACCGCCACTTTCCCCACGGGCCAAGGATTGAGTCCTCGACTTCTAGAGAGGGAGGGCAGAGATGAAGACCTAGGTGGAGGCGGTCTACTCCCAATCCCCTCCCCCAGAGAGGAAGAAAGATAAAGATACTAACAAATAAGAGAAGCGCATATTCGCTAGACTCTGCCTCTATGCTAGACACTCCCCGGTAGACTATCTCATTTAATTTTTTTTTTTTTTTTTTTTTTTTTTGAGACAGGGTGTCGCTCTGTCGCCCAGGCTGGAGTGCAGTGGCACAGTCACAGCTCACTGCAGCCTCAACTTCCTGGGCTCAAGCAATCCTCCTACCTTAGCCTCCCAAGTAGCTAGGACTACAGGCACATGCCACCATGCCTGGCTAATTTTTTGCAGAGATGGTGTTTCACCATGTTGCCCAGGCTGGTCTGGAACTCCTGGGCTCAAGTGATACTCCCATCTCAGCTTCCCAAAGTGCTGGGATTACAGGTGTGAGCCAGCCACCATGTCTGGCCTCATTTAATCTTTCCATGAGTCTCAGGTGGGGAAACCAAGAGACAGCAAGCCAACCTTCCAAGCTCATACACAGGGTAAGTGGCTCAGAGGAACTACAACCTGACACTTTCAGGCTGTGCCAGCCTGCACAGTTGTGAGTGTCCTATAACATCCTCGGTGCCTGCCATCTGAAGCTGACTTCTGTCTTCAGGGGTGTGACCATGGCCCTGAAGCAGGCACAATGCCAACTGACCAGCAGGGCTATCAAGTGATAAATGGCATAATTGACAGAATGAAGGTAAGTAAATCTCCTGGTGCTGCACTAGCATATACAAACCAAATTTTTATGATCAGGTTTATTTTTTATTTTTTATTTTTATTTTTATTTTTTGAGACAGGATCTTGCTCTGTTACCCAGGTTGGAATGTAAGGGCGTAATCATGGCTCACTGCAGCCTCAAATTCCTTGGCACAAATGGTCCTCCTGTATCAGCCTCTTGAGTAGCTGGGACAGGCTCATGCCACCATGGCAGGCTAATTTATTTTTTGTTTTTATTTATGTATTTATTTTTGTAGAGAAGGGGGTCTCTTCATGTTGCCCAGGCTGGTCTTGAACTCCTGGGCTCAAGCAGTCCTTCCGCCTCGGCCTCCCAAAGTGCTAGGCCATCACCTAAGGCTAATTTTAAAATCTTTTTTGTAGAGACAGAGTCTTTCTATGTGGGCCAGGCTAGACTGGTCTCAGAGACCAAGGGATCCTCCCACTTCAGCCTCCCAAAGTGCTCGGGTTACAGGCGTGAGCTACCGCACTGGCCACTATGATCACTTCAAAGGGCTCTATACTGAATCTGCCCCTTTCCCCTATGAGACAGATGTTATCCCAACTCCGATCTTTTTTTTTTTTTTTTTTTTTTTTTTTTTTTTGAGACGGAGTCTCGCTCTGTCGCCCAGGCTGGAGTGCAGTGGCCAGATCTCAGCTCACTGCAAGCTCCACCTCCTGGGTTTACGCCATTCTCCCGCCTCAGCCTCCCGAGTAGCTGGGACTACAGGCGCCCGCCACCTCGCCCGGCTAGTTTTTTTTGTGTTTTTCAGTAGAGACGGGGTTTCACCGTGTTAGCCAGGATGGTCTCGATCTCCTGACCTCGTGATCCGCCCGTCTCAGCCTCCCAAAGTGCTGGGATTACAGGCTTGAGCCATCGCGCCAGGCCTCCAACTCCGATCTTATCCCAACTCGCGGCTCACCAAGATCTGACACCTGCTACCCTCCCACACCCACTCTGCCACACCTCACCGACCTCTTCCCACTTCTCCTTCAGGCCTTTTCACCTTGGCACTTGCTATTCCCTCTTTCTTGGACATTCTTTCCCCAAATCTTTCCATTTGGGGTTTTCGCTTGTCGTTCTCGCTGCACTGGTCACGGGTCTTCTGCAACCGGACCCTCTCTGACTTCCCAAGCTTGCCCGCCCTCTTCTTTCTCTGCTTCTGCCCTTCCTGGCACCTATCCCCGAGTGACAGCTTCAATGTCCTACTCACACCCCCTCTTCCCTTGGGAGCTGCTTTAAAGCAGTATCTATTTCAACGTATCCAAGAGTAAACCGAGCCTCAGAGAACAGTAACCAGCCCAGGGGGACGCCTCTAGTGCAGAGCTGGGTGGAGATTTGCAGCCCGCGGAGGAAGGTCCCTTTGCAGCCAGCAGGAGAAGTAGGGCAACGGGGAGCCTATGGACATCGTCACCCCCGCCGCCTGAGGTTACCCTTTAGGTGCTGCAGCCTCAGCTGCTCCCAGGTGTCACCTTCGCCCTGCTGGCCGAAGTACTGATAGTCCTGGTAGACCTGGGCAGGGGTCGCCAGCGGCAGGAGTAGCAGAGGCACCAGCAGCAGCGCCGCCGGGATCCGGGCCATGCCCGACTCCAACGGCACCCAGCGCGCTCGCAGGCAGAGTTGTGCGCGGAGTCTGCGGCGGCCGCATTACCCCCGCGAGCCGGTGCAGTGGTCCCGGCCGAAGGCAACACGTCTCCCCCCGGCGCCCGCAGGCGCATGGACCCGGCCGCACGCTCCCCCGCACCTGAGGGTGCAGTGGACCCGACCGCTCCGCTCGTTCGCTCCCTCCCCTGCGCAGCGCACGTCTTGGTTCGGGCCGGGCATAAAAGGCTTCGCGGCCCAGGGCTCACTTGGCGCTGAGAACGCGGGTCCACGCGTGTGATCGTCCGTGCGTCTAGCCCTTGCCCACGCAGGTATAGACACACAGAGTGCACCTGGCGGGAGGACCCCCTTCAAGCTGCTTTGGCCGGATCCTGATCTCAGTGCTGGCCGCCTTTGTTTTCCATCCGCTGTAGTGGCCTCCTTTGTCCTTGCGGGGGAAACCGAGGCCACAGCCTTGCAGTGCAGGCCCGATCGCCCTGTTCCCCGCCCCCTGCTCGAGGGGGCCTCACTGTCTCCTTCTGGACTTGGGGCTTGCGACACCGCGCTCCGGCCGACTCGCTCGTGGGGTGCTAGTGGCAGTGGCTGGGTCACTCGTGCTCTGGTCAGGAGGGCGGGCCTCCGGCAGCCTCTGGGCTTTGCAGACCCGGTACACGGGAGGGTGAGGGTTGGTGCTGTCGCCTCCGCCGTGCTGACTCAGTCACAGGGCCCAGCACGCAGCGCGACCTTGGGGTGGGAGGACAAAGGGTCTTCCCGGGCGCACTGACCGGACAGGGTTCTCAGCTTTCAGTCATGGCCTCCGGTAACGCGCGCATCGGAAAGCCAGCCCCTGACTTCAAGGCCACAGCAGTGGTTGATGGCGCCTTCAAAGAGGTGAAGCTGTCGGACTACAAAGGTGAGCGCAGCCCGGAGCGGACCCAGGTAGAAGCAGAAGCGGGGCCGTGCATGAGAGAGGCTGGGCCCTAACTCCTCTTGGTCCCTCCTCCCCAGGGAAGTACGTGGTCCTCTTTTTCTACCCTCTGGACTTCACTTTTGTGTGCCCCACGGAGATCATCGCGTTCAGCAACCGTGCCGAGGACTTCCGCAAGCTGGGCTGCGAAGTGCTGGGCGTCTCGGTGGACTCTCAGTTCACCCACCTGGCTTGGTATGAGCAGGGGCCAGAGAAGGAGGTTGCAGCTAAGCTCACACCCTCGGGTCCGAGCTGTGTGGCTTCGTGACCATTGCTCAATCTCTGGAACCTGCGTTTCCCCATCTTGAACATAATGGAAATATTGCCGCCCAAGTTTTTAAGGATGGCAGTAATTATTAGCATTTGGCAGCTAGTTGAGCTAGTTGTTTGGCACATAGAGTTGCAGATGCAACTCAGATGCAACTTTATCTGCTCTATCTACTAGTTCCCAGGAGGGAGGCTGTGCTGCCCTATTTCATAAAGATGGAAACTCCGGTTCACCTAAGTGAAGAGCTGTACCCCATGACGCAGCTAGAGGAGGACCGAGACTCTTAACACGGGCTCTCTGCTGGGTGATGCTGCAAGTTACAAGCACATGTGAAGCCACTTAGCTGGAGCGTTGCCTCTCAAGCTTAGTCTTCCCAGCTGTGGGAAGTCCTTGTACCCAACCCAGGGTGGGGTGGGTGAGGCTCCCAGCAGCCTACTTTAAAGCCCCTTATCTTTGGCCTCCAGTGCTTATCACATTGGGCCCACAGGGTGAGGACCCGGCTGTACCAGGCATCCTGAGGCCCCAATTCTATCTCCTCTACTCCCAGGATCAACACCCCCCGGAAGGAAGGAGGCTTGGGCCCCCTGAACATCCCCCTGCTTGCTGACGTGACCAGACACTTGTCTGAGGATTACGGCGTGCTAAAAACAGATGAAGGCATTGCCTACAGGTACTGTGGGACCCTCAGCCCGGCTCATGGAGACCCCCCATTCCTGTGGAGCTGGAACCACTCCTGTACAATGTCTTCTTTGCCCCCAGCCCTGTGGCTAGCAGCGGGTGGTTGGTAGTCCCTTCCTTGTCTCTGGCAGTGGGAGCTCCCAGCTCCTTACTGGGAACCCTGATGTCTTCAGGGGCCTATTTATCATCGATGGCAAGGGTGTCCTTCGCCAGATCACTGTTAATGATTTGCCTGTGGGACGCTCCGTGGATGAGGCTCTGCGGCTGGTCCAGGCCTTCCAGTACACAGACGAGCATGGAGAAGGTGAGCAGAAACACACATGACACATGGGTACATACTCAGTGCCTCTGTCACTCATGCAAACATTCACTGCCTGTCCTCTGACCTGTCTAGATGGGTGTTAGGACCCCAAAGAAGATTCAGCTCAGGGGTTTGTCTGCAGGAAGTTTCTAGTGTGGTAGGAGACAAATACCCCTGACATTCAACCAAGGTGGACAAAGGAGCTGGGCTCAGTGGCTCACGCCTGTAATGCCAGCACTTTGGGAGGCTGTGACAGGTGGATCACCTGAGGTTAGGAGTTCGAGACCAGCCTGACCAACATGGTGAAACCCCTTCTCTACTAAAAACACAAAAAAATTAGCTGGGCATGGTGGCATGTGCGTGTAATCCCAGCTACTTGAGAGACTGAGGCAGGAGTTCTCTTGAATCTGGGAGGCGGAAGTTACAGTGAGCCGAGATCGTACCATTGTACTCCAGCTTGGGCAACAATTAGCCTGGCTTGTGAAGCATACCTATAGTCCCAGCTACTCAGGAGGCTGAGGCCGGAGGATCGCTTGAGCCTGGGAGGTCGAGGCTGCAGTGAGCTATGATCGCACCACTGCACTCCAGCCTGGGTGACACAGCAAGACCTTGTCTCAAAAAACAAACAGGCCGGGCACAGTGGCTCACGCCTGTAATCCCAGCAGCATTTTGGGAGGCCAAGGCGGGCGGATCACAAGGTCAGGAGTTTGAGACCAGCCTGGTCAACATAGTGAAACCCCGTCTCTACTAAAAATACAAAAAAATTAACTGGGCATGGTGGTGGGTGCCTGTAATCCCAGCTACTTGGGAGGCTGATGCAGGAGGATTGCTTGAACCCAGGAGGGGGTTGCGGTGAGCCGAGATCGCACCACTGCACTCCAGCCCAGGCCCAGTGTGAGACTCCATGTCAAAAACAAAACAAAACAAAACAAAACAACAATAACAAAACCTGTAGGGGTGGGGCAGAGGGACAAAGATGGGGTTAAAGGGGCCGAAAAGACAGGAATATGCTGTCTCATGCCTGTAGTTCCACCTACTCTGGAGAGTGAGGCAAAAGATTGCTTAAGCCTAGGAGTTTGAGTCCAGCCTAGGCAACATAGGAATAACCCATCTCTTAAAAAAGAAAAGAAAAAGAAAAAAGAGGCCAGATGTCATGGCTAACACCTGTAATCCCAGCACTTTGGGAGGCCTAGGAGGGTGGATCACCTGAGGTTGGGAGTTCGAGACCAGCTTGACCAACATGGAGAAACCCCGTCTCTACTAAAAATACAAAATTAGCCGGGCGTGGTGGTACATGCCTGTAATCCCAGCTACTTGGGAGGCTGAGGCAGGAGAGTCACTTGAAGCTGAGAGGCAGAAGTTGCAGTGAGCCGAGATCGTGCCATTGTACACCAGCCTGGGCAAGAAGAGTGAAGTGAAACTCCGTCTCAAAAAAAAAAAAAAAAGAACGAAAGAAAAAGGAGGGCCGGGCGCGGTGGCTCAAGCCTGTAATCCCAGCACTTTGGGAGGCCGAGACGGGCGGATCACGAGGTCAGGAGATCGAGACCATCCCAACATGGGCGAACATGGTGAAACCCCGTCTCCACTAAAAAATACAAAAAACTAGCCGGGCGAGGTGGCGGGCGCCTGTAGTCCCAGCTACTCGGGAGGCTGAGGCAGGAGAATGGCGTGAACCCGGGAGGCGGAGCTTGCAGTGAGCTGAGATCTGGTCACTGCATTCCAGCCTGGGCGACAGAGCGAGACTCCGTCTCAAAAAAAAAAAAAAAAAGAAAAAGGAGAGGTGGGTGGCAAAAAGAAATTTAAGAATTAAGGGTAGGAAACACACCAACTAAAAAATGCTGAACTTAGCTAGGCGCAGTGGCCCACGCCTGTAATCCTAGTACTTTGGGAGGCCAAGGGGGGCGGATCACCTGAGGTCAGGAGTTTGAGATCAGCCTGACCAATATGGTGAAACCCTGTCTCTACTAAAAGTACCAAAAAATTAGCAGGGCGTGGTGGCGGGCACTTGCAGTCCCAGCTACTCAGGAGGCTGAGGCAGAAGAATCGCTTGAACCCAGGAGGCGGAGGTTGCAGTGAGCCGAGATCACACCACTGCACTTCAGCCTGGGCGACAGAACAGGACTCTGTCTCAAAAGAAAAAGAAAAGAAAAAGAGAAAATACTGAACTTGGCTGGGCATGGTGGCTCACACCTGTAATCCTAGCACTTGGGGAGGCCAAGATGGGCAGATGACTTGAGGTCAGGAGTTCAAAACAAGCGTGGCTAACATGGTCTCTACCAAAAATACAAAAATTAGCCAGGCATGGTGGTGCACCCCTGTAATTCCAGCCACTTGGGAGTCTGGGGCACAAGAATCGCTTGAACCCAGGAGGCAGAGGTTGCATGAGCTGAGATCATGCCACTGTACTTCAGCCTGGGCAACAGAGCAAGACTCTGTCTCAAAAAAAAAAAAGAGAAAAAATACTGAACTGGGCTTGGAGGGCTTCTCTTTTTTTTTTTTTTTTTTTTTTTTTGAGACAGAGTCTTGCTCTGTTGCCCAGGCTAGAGTGCAGTGACACCACCTCAGTTCACTGCAAGCTCCGTCTCCCGGGTTCACGCCATTGTCCTGCCTCAGCCTCCTGAGTAGCTGGGACTACAGGCACCCGCCGCCACGCCCGGCTAATTTTTTTTTGGTATTTTTAGTAGAGACAGGGTTTCACTGTGTTAGCCAGGATGGTCTCGGTCTCCTGACCTCGTGATCCGCCCGCCTTGGCCTCCCAAAGTGCTGGGATTACAGGCATGAGCCACAGCGCCCGGCTGGAGGGCTTCTCTTAATATCCACATTCCTGGGCCTGAACCACTTACAGCATTTTCTTCTGCAACACAGGCCCTTGTTTGCTTCACCTTGAACCTGGGGCTGTAGCTTTCATGTGCATCCTTGTGTCTTCCCACAGTTTGTCCCGCTGGCTGGAAGCCTGGCAGTGACACGATTAAGCCCAACGTGGATGACAGCAAGGAATATTTCTCCAAACACAATTAGGCTAGCCAACGGATAGTAAGCTTGTGCCCCTACCTAGGTGCCTGTGCTGGGTGTCCACCTGTGCCCCCACCTGGGTGCCCTGTGCTGACCCAGGAAAGGCCAGACCTGCCCCTCCAAACCCTACAGTCTGGGACCCTGGAGGGCTAGGCCAAGGCCTTCTCATGCCTCCACCTAGGAGCTGAATAGTGGCGCCCTCCCCCGAACCCACCTAGCCGCACACAGGCCTAGAGGTGACCAATAAAGTATTAGGGACAGGTGTAAATCTGTGTTGGTGTGCTCTCTCCTTTCTTCCTCCCCTGCAACACCCTCCCTTCTCCAGGCTCAGGCTTGGGAAACTGACCCTGTTTGCTCATCTTCGCCACACGGTGGCGGTCTTATCACATGCTCAGTGCCTGCTCTTTTCCTCCTTGCGTTCAAGGCGGTTTCCGAGGAGTAGGGCATGCCTTTGTCCCTTGCAAATCCCAGGATGCCCTACATCCAGAAATCTGGCCATACAAGGCAGCGCCCACATTTTGTCACCAGCCAGCCCGGGTTCAAATACCATTTAAGAGCTGTGATCGTCTCTGGGTCTCTTCAACAGTAAAATAGGACTGCAAACCCAGATCACTATGCACGTGGTAAAAGTTGTAGGTGATGAGTTATGTGAGGCTCGGGCCGAGGCCCCTGTGTGGGGCCCAGTTCCTAGTTCCTAAGATGGCTTCCTCGAGCTGGAAGGAACCCAGCCCAGTCTAGTCTTATGGGGAAGAGGGTGGGGACCCAGTCTTAAGAGCAGAACCAAGAATGAGAGCCTGAGCTACGTGCAGAGTGCAGAGTCCCTGCTGTGAGCTCTGCCCCACCCCAGGCTGGAAAGATCGCCTGTCTGCCCCTGGGGTGGGAGGGTGGCAGTTAGGCTAGGAGGCAGGTATTAGCAGCAAGGCAGGGTTCCCAGGGGTGCAGTTGAATATTGTGTGCGTTCAGGCAAGTAGTTTTGCTACTCTATGCCCCAATTTCCTCCTACAGAACAGGGCTAATATGCTCATTTAATCCATGGATCCACTATTAATGCTGGTACCCACCTAATACCCTCTAAGGGTCACTCATCGCCCTTGGAATTTAATCTACACTCCTCCCCAAGGCCCCTGCTCAGTCTCCCTAAATATCTGCCCTGTTGTGGTTCACTCAAATTACAGACACGCTGGCTTCCTGCTGTTCTTTCACAGGCTCACCTGGCTACAGAAATTTTGCCATTTAAGAGCTGCTCTCAGCTGAGCGGGGTGGCTCACACTGGTAATCCCAGCACTTTGGGAGACCAAGGCAGGCGGATCACCTGAGGTCAGGGGTTTGAGACCAGCCTGGCCAACATGATTAAACCCTCTCTACTAAAAATATAAAAATAAAAATTAGCCTGGCATGATGATGCACGCCTGTAGACCCAGCTACTTGGGAGGCTGAGGCAGAAGAATCGCTTGAATCCTGTGGGTGGAGGTTGCAGTAAACTGAGATCGAGCCACTGCACTCCAGCCTGGGTGACAGAGGGAGACTCCATCTCAAAAAACAAACAAAAGGCCGGGCGCGGTGGCTCAAGCCTGTAATCCCAGCACTTTGGGAGGCCGAGACGGGTGGATCACAAGGTCAGGAGATCGAGACGATCCTGACTAACCCGGTGAAACCCCGTCTCTACTAAAAAAAAATACAAAAAACTAGCCGGGCGCGGTGGCGAGCGCCTGTAGTCCCAGCTACTCGGGAGGCTGAGACAGGAGAATGGCGTGAACCCAGGAGGCGGAGCTTGCAGTGAGCTGAGATCCGGCCACTGCACTCCAGCCTGGGCGACAGAGCGAGACTCCGCCTCAAAAAAAACAACAACAACAAAAAAAAAAAAAAAAAAAAAAAAAAAACACCTGTTACCTCTGATGCTGTTGTTACCCAGGATTTTCTCAGGACCCCACTTCTTCAAATCTGTTGAAAAGTCGCAGCCACGCACGATGGCTCACACCTGTAATCCTAGCACTTTGGAGGCCGAGGCTGGCAGATGACCTCATGTCAAGAGTTCAAGAGCAGCCTGGCAAACGTGCCGAAACCCCGTCTCTACTAAAGATACAAAATTAGCCGGGCATGGTGGCAGGCACCTATAATCCCAGCTACTTGGGAGGCTAAGGTAGGAGAATCGCTTGAACCCAAAAGGCTGAGGTTGCAGTGAGCCAAGAGCACACCACTGCACTCCAGTCTGGGTGACAGAGCAAGAATCTGTCTCAAAAAAAAAAAAAAAAAGAAAAAAGAAAAAGTCACTGAGAGACAAGCCCGGTGGCTCATGCCTGGAATCCCAGTGCTTTGAAAGGCCAAGGCGGGAGGACTGCTTGACCCAGGAGTTCCAGACCAGCCAGGGCAACAGAGCAGACCCCATCTCTACAAAAGTAAACAAAATTAGCCAGCCATAGTGGTGTGTGCCTGTAGTTCTAGCTAGTCGGGAAGCTGAAGTGAGAGGAACTGCTTGAGCACAGAAGGTCTAGGCTGCAGTTAGCTATGATTGCAACACTGCACTCCAACCTGGGCAACAGGGCAAGACCGGTCTCTAAAACATAAAAAAGAAAAAGTCGCCCCGTTAAAGGTCCATGTTCCCACTCCATTTTACAAAGCAACTTTCCTCTCTGCCCCATCACTGCCACCTTGACCTGTGTGTGTGTGTGTGTGTGTGTGTGGTTTTTTTTTTTCCCTCTTACTAGCACTTACCACCACCTCTGAAGAACCATGCTTGCTTGTTTATTTATTGTCTTGTCTGGAGGGGTCCAGGCTGTGTCTCCAGGGTCTAGTTGTTCTAGGTATTGCACAAATGAATTGATGAAGTGTCTGTTCCACTCACCCTACTGCCTGTCTAGTTTCTCTACCTGTTTTTCTCCACTGCTCTGGGGGCTTACAGCCCCGAAGCCGGCCAGACTCCCTCCAGGCGTGCCAGCAGCACCCGCACCGGCACCCCCACCCCCAAGTGTCCCAGCTGCGCGGGAGGGAGCCCAGCGCGAGGGCGGTGGCGGCGCCCAGCGGCCCGAGCAGCCGCCCCGGCAGGACTAGACCTGGCAGTCGCCCCGCTCCTGGCCTGGCACCCGGGAGGGGAAGCTGGCAGGCGGGCGCCGCCCTTCCTGGCGGGGGTGGGGGTAGAGGGGACGGCGTCGGCAAAGCCGCCGAAGCAGCAGAACCCTCTGCCCCGGTCAGGTCAGACGGAGGGGGCGTGGGCGCGGCGGGGCCCAGGCGCCAGTGTCTTGAAGGTAGCACAGAGGTGGCTCCCGGGGCCCAGGAGCGCTGCCCGCCCACCACGGGCCCTCTGGACCCAGGCCTGGGGCTTTCCGTGCCCGGGCAGCCGCCTGCCCGGGAAAATCCCGGCCCCCTTCCCGGCGCTGCGGCCCTGCCCGGCAGAGCGGGGGAGGGGATTCCCGGAATCTGCCCAGAGACCGCGGTCGCGTCACTGGGCAGAATCGGTCCTTGTATGGGCAGCGCTTCCGCTGCGTCAGCGGGGAAAGCCCCGGCGCGCACTGCTGGGCAGGGCCGCGCCTGCGCGCTCCGCGTCTCGCCCCCAGCGCCCTGCCTTCAGCTACTGGGTCCCTGGACTGCGTCCCGCGCCCCAACCATCCAACCCTGGAGATCTGGGGACGCGGGAAGGGTGGGACTCCCGGGTTGGGACCACAAGATGCCTGCGCAGAGCCGACGAGGGGGACACACACAGGACCGAGCCACCAACAGCACTGAGCTGGGGGCACACCAGTGCTTTTTTTTCCCTCCGCCCTCCCAGCTTGGAAAAAAAGACAACAGAAATTAATAAAGAACAAATTTTTTTTTTTTACTTAAATAGATTCAATAAAAAGAACAAACACACACACAAACACAAACACGTCTTAAAATAAACTCTTTAGAGACTAAGTGCGTGTTTCTTTTCCACAGTACGTTGCAGAGAGGGGAGGGCAGGGGGCGGGGGTCCCCTTCCCAATGTCCCCGCGGGCTTGAGTACCGGGCGGCGGGGCCAGCTCCGCCGCGATCGCCCCCTCCTCCCCTCCCTGTTAAATACACAAATATATTATATTCAATATGAATCGAGTCTGTTTCCAGCAGAAAAAAAACATACAAAAAAATGTGGAAGGGGGGGCTTGTAAACGTCGAGGTGGAAGGACTGGGCGCAGGGCGGGAGTTCAGTGTGGTTTGCGGCGCCCCCAGGTCCCAGGGTGGGTGCCCACCGCCTGCTCCCTGGGCCCCAGTGGGAGACGTGCGCCCAGCCGTCCAAGCGAGGGGGTGTCCGTAAGGGGACAGGGGGCGTTCAGAAGGCGTGTCCCTTGACCCCAAGCAGCAGCTGACAGCCGTTGCTGACGTGGGTCATGACCTTCTGTTTGAGCTGGGCCACCTGCTCCCGGAGGAGGCCGGCGGTACTCGACAGCCCCGCGTTCTCGGCCTTGAGCGTCTTCACCTTGTCCTCCAGGCGCGCGATGCGCTCCAGCTTCCGCTTCCGGCACTTGGTGGCCGCCAGCCGGTTCCGCAGCCGCTTGCGCTCCACTTTGATGCGCTCTTGGTCTTCCATGTTGATGGGGGACACCGGCGGCGTGGCGTCCCGGCTGCGCGCCTCCGGCACGGTCTGCGGTTCCTCCTTGAAGGTGGAGGCGCTGCGGCCCAAGCCCAGCTGCGCCGGGTGGCCACCGGCGAAGGGTGGTGCGTGTGGGAGGTAGCTGATGGTGGCCGTCGGGTATGAGCTCCCGGTCCCGACGGCAGCCCCGGCGCCTCCCGAGGACGCAGAGGCTGGGGAGTAGCTGCTGAGGTTGGTGTAAACGGGAGGTGGCTCCGGGCCGGCGTAGACGCCCCCGGGCCCAGCCGGGGGCCCCCCGCTAGCGCCCAGGGACACGTTGGGGGGTGTCACGTGGTTCATCTTATGCAGATCGTCCAGGGCTTTGACAAAGCCGTCGGCGAAGCCCTCCTGCTCCTCGGTGACGCCGCCCCCTGCGCCCCCCGCACCTCCACCGCTGCCACCCCCGCGGGGGTAAAAGTACTGTCCCGGGGGTGTAGGCGTCGTCGTGATCACGCCGTTGCTGTTGGGGACGATCAGGCGTTCCAGCTCCGAAGAAGCGAGCTTGAGAGACGCGCCGGTGTCCGAGCCCTGACCAGAAAAGTAGCTGCCGCCACCGCCGCCCTCTGGGCCGGGTCCCCGAGCCCCAGGCGCTTTGAGACTCCGGTAGGGGTCGGCCAGGTTGACCGCCAGGCTCGGTTTCAGGAGTTTGTAGTCGTGTAGAGAGAGGCCACCAGGGGCCCGGCCGTATCCCGTAGCTGTGTATGAGTCGTCGTGGTAGAAGGGCTGTTCCATTTTAGTGCACATCCGGGCGGCCCAGGCGGTCTGGGGAGGGTCCCTGCGGGGCCGCCCCGGGCCTCGCTGCAGCGAGCGGCGCGCTCTCCGCTGCGGTGGCCGGACTGGGTGCCTGGTCGCGCGTTCTCGGGGGCTGGCGCGGGCGGGGAGCAGCCAGCCGGCAGCTGTGCGCAAAAGATCTGTCAGGCTTCCCGAGCCCCCGTCGCCCTCTCCGGCGCGATAGCTTTCCTGGCGTCGTTTCTCCCAGCTCCCAGCTCCCTGCTGGCTCCGAAGCTGGCCTGGCCGCTCTCAAGGTCCCAGCCGCTCAGCCTGAGCCACACGCCTTTATACCGCGCTAGTCAGCCACGGAAGTGCGCTCCGATTGGCCGTCGCCGAAGCCGGGCCCCCGCGCCCCCCTCTTCGAGCGTGGGGAAGGGGAGGAGGCGGCTCGCGTCACTGTCAGGAAGCGCGTGTCCTTGTAAACAGCGGCCACGGGCCGGGTGGCTCGGCGGGCCTGCAGGGGGAGGGGCTCAAAGGACCCCGGGGTACGCATGGAAGGAGGCCTGGGGGCCCAGGCACATGAGTGAGGGGTTTCAGGGAGGAGGATGATTTCATTGAAGTCCACTGGGACAAATACCAGGACCTGGTACGCAGCAAGTAGGGTGAGGATCTCAGGGTGTGCCAAGAAACCCCTGAGGTACCCAGAATACGAGAGGGGTAGGACAATTCATTGGGAGACCCCAAAAAGCAGGAATGAGGGTTAAGCACGGTAAATCGGGAGGGGTAAGGAGACACCTGACCCAGGAATTGACTGGGGGTCCCAGGCATAGAAGGATGCGGGACTGGAATTTTCACAGGATGGAGGAGGGGAGAGATCAAAAGGGGTGAGTGGGCGGAGCTGCACGACCCATTAAATTGCAAGAAATGAGTAGGGTCCAGGAGCCCATGGGAGGGTCTGAGGGCTCTCCCGTAATTGGGAAGGAGGAATTAGGGGAAATCTAGGTATGCAGAAAGCGAGTAAGCGTCCTGCGGTACACTGAGGCAGGTAAAATATGCAGGGTAGAAGATGGAGACAAGTCTGCCAGAAACTGGTGACCACTGGGGTCATCTGCGAAGCCCGGATGAAGGAGAGAGTCAGAAGGGTCCGGACACATCTTTGGAGCAGAGAAGACAATAAGAGGATACTCAGTTGACATGCGAGGAGGGGGCTTTGAGGGTCCTGCGCACCAGGACTGCTGGATCTTCCACGACTGGTGCTCCCCATCGTGGGTAACCTCCTAGGCATCTGTATTCTCTGTCCCCCATCCTAAAACCCTCCCCTATTGACCCTGGGCTTTGCCCGACACCGTGTCGGCTCCTGGAGCCTGGACCCAGCCCGACGGCTGGGGCGCGGTCGCCCAACCCCACTCCCTTCCTTAGAAACAGGCTGGGGAAAGAGCGCCGAGGCAGGAAGTGTGGCAACAGCCCCGGGGGAAGGAGCCCGGCCCTGTCTCCGTCACTTGGATCCTACGGGACCGTGCGCCCCGCCCTGGGTCCCGCCGCATCCTGCGCCTCGGAAGAGGAACCTGGGCGTGCGAGCCCCCGCGGAGGCCCGGGTGCGTGGAGCCTGCCCAGCCGCGGAAGCCTCCAGCCACCATCCTCTCCCCTCAAGCAATGGTTCCGCCCGCGGCGCCTGCAGGGGACCGCGGAGGCAGGCAACATGGGACTGTTCCATTGGCCCGACGGCGGGGGACGCAGTCGAGGAGCGGGGCCTGGTCGCCATGGCAACAGGCGGGAGTCCGCAGGCAGGACTGAGGGCGGGGCGGCCCCCGGAGTGTCTCCCCGCCGCCCATATTAGGGCACAGGAAGAGGTGGGACCAGCGCTGTCCTGGGGCCCAGCGCCAGAAGTGGGGAGCCCGAGTATCTGCCAGGACCCAGGGCGCGCCTGGGCCCCCGGACTGCTAGTCCCGACCAGCCCCGACCGCCGCCCCCGGGGCCCCCACGGCCGCCTGGCCCAGCCCCGCCCCGCCCCGCCGCTCTGGGGCTGCGTCCTGCCAGGCCCGGCCTGGCCCAACCCAGCCCGGCAGGTCCCCGCCTGCCCGCGGGCCTGGGTCGGACTTCGCCCCCGGCCCGACGGGGCGCGGAGAGGGCGGGCCGATGCCTCGAGGCGCCCCCGGCGCCTGGGCGGGCTGGAACGGCGGCTGCCTCCTCCCTCGGGTGGGGTGCCCTTCCCTTCTGCCAGGAGGTCTGGGGCTCCTTCCCCAACACCCCGCACTCACTCATGTGGGTCAGGGGCTCCACTCTCGTTTGAGTCTGCGGGTCCCATCCATCCATCATCCAGAATACCTAGAGGGAGTCCCCCCTCCTTCCCTAGAGTGGCTCCTTCATCTAAGGGCTTCCCTCCCCCAGTCAGAGAAGACCTGAAAATCTAAGGGGATAATATGAGGGAACCCACAGCCCCTTCCCCGGGAAGGGCTGCGGCGAGGTGCAGATGGTGAGGCTTCCAGTTAGACTTAAGGTGGGACTTCGAGCAGTTTGTGTGTGAACCCACTAGACCAAGAGGTGAGAAGCCTAGTCTCTCTCTCTCTCAGCTTCCCAGGCCTCTGGCTTCTGGAGGATGAAGAGAGCCTGTCTCTTCTTTAGGGTAGAAAGAGGCTAAGGGATAGGGGTTAAACAGCCTTTCTGGGGCAGCCTAGATCTCACCAAGTGTGGGCAAGAGAAGGAAAACGAAAGAGGCGAAAAAGAAACTGAGCTATGTGGGGGCAGGGGGAAGTCCAGCAGTGCAGTGGCCTTGCTGGAGGAAGGTCCCAGCAGAAGCTGGGGGCGTCCCGTCCTTGGAGGGTCCCTGTGACCCCTAAATGCCCCCTCCCTTCTTCCCCTTGCTTGAATGGCTCCCCTCCCCCGCCCTAGGCTCAAGGGAGATTCCGGAGGCCTGTGAGTCTGGCAGGCACGCTGCCAGGCCTGTGTCTCCCGCCCAGGCTAATAACTGCAGCTGACATCTGGCTGGGCCTGTGGGGGCACAGTGGGCAGCGTTGGGGGGTTGGGCAGGGCAGGCCAGAGGGCAGCACCTTGGGAAGCTAACCTGCAGGTTCCACAAGACAGGAGGCCACGGTAATTCAGCCCTGGCCAGGGCTGAGGCTGGCCATGCCAGAGGGGAGTTCTAGAGAGAGGTGAGGCCATCCTAGAGAGAGTCCATCCCAGGAGGAGGGCAAGGAAGAGTGGGTGTATGGGGGCAGGGGGTCATGGCAGGGAGAGATGCCCAGAGAGACAAATGGGTTCAAGGTTAGCGTCATGCAGACAGACAGTAAGACTCAGAGACACTTAAGACAGACAGGCTGAAAATAATAATTATTATTTTAATAGCCAATACTTATAAGGCTCTTACTGTGGGCTAGGCACCCTTCTAAGTGGTTAACATAAAATAAGTCATCGACTGCTTCCAACAATCCAGCAAAATGCATGTTATTTGTATCCCCATTTAACAGATGAGAAACTGAAGCACAGGAGATTAAGGAACTTGTCTGGTGTCCAACAGCTATAAGCACTAGAGTTGAAATACAATCCAAGCTGTCTAGCTTCAGAGCATTAGCCACTATATTGTGGATAATGACAACCAGAGAAGCATGTATGCAGTACCAGCTGCAGGCCATCTCATGAAAGGTCTCTTTTTTTTGGTGTTTTGTTTGTTTTTTGAGATAGAGTCTTGCTCTGTCACCCAGGCTGGAGTGCAATGGCATGATCTTGGCTCACTGCAACCTCCGCCTCCTGGGTTCAAGCGATTCTCCTGCCTCAGCCTCCTGAGTAGCCGGGATTACAGGCGCATGTCACCATGCCCAGCTAATTTTTGTATCTTTAGTACAGAGGGGGTTTCACCATATTGGTCAGGCTGGTCTCCAACTCCTGATCTTGTGATCTGCCGGCCTGAGCCTCCCAAAGTGCTAAGATTATAGGCGTGAGCCACCACGCCCGGCCCTTTTTTTGTTTTTTTTTTTAAAGAGAACATCACTTTGGCCAAGTGCGGTGGCTCATGTCTATAATCTCAGCACTTTGGGAGGCCGAGGCTGGAGGATCACTTGAGCCCACGAGTTTTTGTTTGTTTGTTTGTTTTCTTTTGTTTTTTTGAGACGGAATATCGCTCTGTCGCCCAGGGTGGAGTGCAGTGGCACAATATCAGCTCACTGCAACCTCCACCTCCCAGGTTCAAGCGATTCTTCCGCCTCAGCCTCCCGAGTAGAGTAGCTGGGATTACAGGCACATGCCACCACGCCCAGCTAATTTTTTGTATTTTTAGTAGAGATGGAGTTTCACCATGTTGGCCAAGCCGGTCTCAAACTCCTGACCTGAAGTTATCTGCCCGCCTCAGCCTCCCAAAGTGCTGGAATTACAGGCATGATCCACCTCGCCCAGCCTTAGCCCAGAAATTTTTAAGAGCAGCCTAGGGAACACAGCAAGACCCCCATCTCTACAAAAAAATGTAAAAATTAGCTGGGTCAGTGGGGTGTGCCTGTAGTCCTAGCTACTCTGAAGGCTGAGGCAGGAGGATCACATGAGCCATGATCTTGACACTGGACTCCAGCCTGGGCAACAAAGCAAGACCATCTCACTCTGTTGCTCAGGGTAGAGTTCAGCTACATAATCATAACTCACTGCAGCCTTGAACTCCTGGGCAAAAGCAATCCTCCTGCCTCAGCCTCCAGAGTAACTGGGACTACAAGCACAACACACCTGGCTAAGGTTTTTTTTTTTAATATATTTTATCGAGACAGGGTCTCATTCTGTTGCCTAGGCTGGTCTGGAACTCCTGGCCCCAAGGGATCCTCCCACCTGGGCCTCCCAAAGTGCTGAGATTACAGGTGTGAGCCACTGCACCCCACTGAGGGTCTCCTTTTATTGGGGGAGAAATGTGGTCGGGCACAGAGAGAGGGGCACGGGTCTCTGTGGACAGGCCAGCATGTGGGAGTAGGGTCCCTCCAAGCAGTCTGCATGGGTGTTTGAGCAGGGGGTGGAGATTGGACCAGACAGGGAGGGCGGGAGCCCAGCCAAGCTGGTACAGCCGGTTCCAGGCCTCTGCCAGTGTCACCCTTGTGGCCTGGGCACCACCCCCTCAAGCCGCCCCACTGGCGCCAGGCCGGCCCCATGAGGAGGGTGGGAGGACAGCCCCCTCCCCCGCCTGGCCTGAGCGCCCAGACTGGCAGCTGGGTACTGCCCAGGCCCTGGGCTCCAGACCAGCACCTGGCTAAGAAGCCCGTGCACAGGCTTCCCCAATGCCCCAGGGCCTGGGGCCTAGGGCACAGGATAAGGAGGAAGTTCACCCACCCCCACCCACAAGTGTCTTCGGGGCTTTTGGTCTTGGCACAAGGGACTTCTCCTTCTTATAAATAGCCTGGTGACCCCCCTCCCTGCTGGCCCCACTGACCGGTGGGGCCCTCACTAGGAAACTGGGCCGGGGGCTGCCTGTGAGTCAGCCAGTGGGCAGGCCAGGGCGAGAACCCACAAGTCGCAGCACACAGCACCCAGTCTCCCTCCCGTGTCCCTGCCCCTGGGTGTGGATCTGAGGCCCAGCAGGAGCCCTCCCTGAGGAACTCCTGGCCTACCAGCAGCCTCCCTCTCCCACCTCTGTGGTTTGGGGGGTCCCTCAACCCCTCTCCTGGAGAGGAAGCTGCTGGATTTTCTTGGAAGCAGGAAGGAGAGTCTCTCTCTTTCTCCCAGGCTGACATGGTGGGGCATGAGGGGAGTTTCCTAGGAAGCTGCTTCCATCCTGCCACTGCTGGTGAAGCCTTGGGGGACCTGGGCATCACCAAGACCCTGGGTGACCTCTTTATAGCAGGCCCCCACCCCAGCAGAAGCAGAGGCTGCTGAGCTAGGCCTCCTAGGGGAAGTGGCAAAAGCAAAGAGGGAGGGAAGTGGGGGTGATGTTTGGAGAGAGGAAGTGCCAGGATCTCTGTGGGGCAGAGACAGACTGGGGTGTCCAGTGCCCCCACAGAACCTTGGCAAGGTCCAGGGGGCAAGCATGTGGCTGGCCTATAGGATGCGTGTGAGAGTGTGTGCTGGTCCAACCCTGACACCCAGGCCTGAGAGACAGGAGGAGCCCTCTGCCCGCTTCTGTGCCCAGCCCTGGATGCAAAGGTCTATGTGGGACCTATCTGTGTAGAGTTCTGTTCTGCTCTGTGTGCGTGTGAACTCTATGGGATAGGTTGCACATAGCCTAGATGTATGTAAATGTAGATTGCTTCAGAGTTCCTATAGCTAACCTGTGTCCGTGTGTGTGTGTGTGTGTGTGTGTGGTCTGTGGCTGATCTGTATGTGTGTACACAATCTGTAGTGTGTGTGTATGTGTGTGTAAAAGAGGTCTGTGGCTGGTCTGTATATATGTGTGTATATGACCTGTAACTGGTGTGTGTGTGTGTGTCTGTGAAAAAGACATCTATGGCTGGTATGTGTGTATACGATCTGTAATGTGTGTGTGTGTGTGTATGTGTGAAAAAGAGGTCTGTGGTTGGTTTGTGTTTGGTTGGTGCGTGTGTGGTCTCTGTGTGTGAGGTCTGTGGCTTGTTTCCATGTGTGTGTTCCATGGCTGATCTGTATCTTGTCTGTTACTGATCTCCATGTGTATGTGTGCACATGTGTGTGTGCAAGCAGGTTTTGTCAGGGTCTCTCTGTGCCGATGTGTTTATGAATGTCCCACTGTGGCCTGTCTGTGCCTCTCTGCACTGGGTGTGACTGTCTGGCCAGACCATGTCTGTGAATGTATCAGTCTGTCTGCCCAAATCTGCCCAATCTGTTGCCAGGTTCCACATATGTATGTTCCTGGTGAGATGGTGTGTACCTCTAAGGCTTCGGCTTGGTGTCCCTAGGAGCATCTCTGATGTGTGTGCAACAGTAGTGGGCCAGGGTGCCAGGGACTCTCTGCCATACTATGAACACATCTTCTCTGTCCCTAGGTTTGTTTGTCTCTCTTGTCTTGTCTCTGTCTTCTGAGTTGGGGATCTGGGGTGTGTGTGTGTGTGTGTGTGTGTGTGTGTGTGTGGCCTTCTCTTGCGTGTCAGAATCTGACAGTGCATGCCTGTGTCTGTATTCTTCTCTCGTGTGGCTCTCAGGGTGCTGCTGCCAAAGGTGATTGTCTCTCCTATCAGCATGCACATGTTGCCTGCTTGTCTCACATATACTTCACTCTGTGTCTGTCTTGCCCCTGTGTTTCTAGCCTGTCGTGTTTGTTTCCATGTGTGTCACACACCATTGTGTCTGCCTTGCTGTGTGCCTCTCACCTGAATGTCAGTCTCTGTGTGTGTCAATCACGCTTATGTGCTGGATTGATTTATCCCCACCACACATGGCCTGCCTGCATATTTTTGACCTGTGGATGCGTTCACGTGTTTGACGGTGTGCATCTCTTGCTTGAGGGTCTCGTCTGTCACTGTGTCCGTGTGTGACAGTCATTGCTGGATCATCTTGCCCAGCTGTATGTCTGACCCTGTCTGTGTGTCCCTGGCTGGCAGTCTCTCTGTGGCCAAGGTGACAGGGGTTTGTGTGTCTGGACTGGCTCTCTTGGGGTGACTGTGTCTGTGTACATTCCTACAGCCCCCCACCCGCCCCCTGTCTGGTAACCCTGGGCCATGTTTACTCTGCCCCCAGTCGATGTCTGCCCTGCCCCGGGAGGGGCTGACCCTCCTCTGTCTGTCCAGCCAGCAGTCCACAGGATGTTCCCGAGACACAGTCTCCATCCGACGTCCCCTCCCTCGGGCCACCCGCGGGTCAGGACCCAGGCGTCCAGAGCGGCGGGGGTGGGGCTGCAGCGTGGGGGGGCCCTGTCAGGGCACTGGAATGAGGGTGGGGGGCGGGGAGGTGACGGGCCCAACAGGTTGTGCCTCATTCCTGCCCCGCCTCTCACTTCCTGGGTGCCTGCCTCGGGCAGGGGGTGGACAAGATGAACCCCATGGCCTTAGAGTGCCTGGGTGGGGCATGGCCTGCCCGGCAAGGACTCGCTTCTGCTGGGCACCCTGACCTGAGAAACAGGAGGAGCCCTCTCCTGGCTCCCGTCCCCAACCCTGGATGCAGAGTGTCCCATCTATTATTCACCTAATCCCCACAACAACCCAATAAGCTGGACATAATGATCCCTCATTTTCAGATGGGGAAACTGAGGTCCAGGCAGCAATGAGAGCAGAGACAGGATTTGAACCCAGCTCTATATGCTACCCAAGACCCCCAGCCAGCTCACCAAGCGCCTTCCTCCCCTTTCTAAAATGGTACATGTGGGGTAGAGTATGCACCCAGGCCCCCAGGAGGCCAGGCTCGAGGGGGGCGCCTCTTGCTCTGAGTCAAAATGGGCCCCTGGATGAAATGAATAAGAAAACGGCTTTAACCGTTTCATCGCCGCGACGGGCTCTGCCAAAACTTCCTGTGGGCTGGGAGGAGGGGTTGGGGGCTGGGTTCCCGGAGGTTTGCAGGGGTGGGGGTGGGGGGTCTACCAATTCAGAGGCGGGGTGAGGGGGGAGCGCCTCTGGCCTGCTAAGGGGAGTAGCTGTCACTTGGATGCTCGCTGGTGGGGGAGGCCTTCCCCGCGGAGAGTGAAGTCCCCACAACTTGGTTCTTGGCCCCACTGTCTGGAGGGGTCCCAGACTCCGCAGCCCCCTCCCCAGGGGCCTGAGTCACACACGGGGAAAGCCGGGAGGGGTGAGTCACGGGGGCGGAGAAGCCGGAGCGAGGCCAGCTGCGGCCAGGGGACCCCCGGGCTGGCCTGAGTCACGCACGCCCAGGCCACGCTGACCCCAGCCCCCTTCTCCCGGGATCACGAGCGGGAAGCGAATTGTTGGTAGACTAGGCAGCTGGAGGAAAAGCAGGATGGCTGGGCGGGGAGAGGAAACACGCGCCTGGCTGCGCGGGAAGCTCTGGTTCCCATGGCAACTGGGGGGGGTCTCAGCTCCATGGGAAGGGTCCCTCCCCCAACAGGGACTGCCCTCCCGTCGGGCGCTGGGGAAGCCCCCGCGCCCTTGGTCGAGGGGCCAGAAGTTTCGGATCGGGCAGGAAGGGGTTAACGGCGGCCCCCTCCCGAGTTTCACCGGCGCCCCACAGTCCCTGCCGGGGCGGGGCTGGTCCTGCCCCGCGCGCCTCCGATCGCCCAGCCCACGCCACCGCCCACGCACGCGCGCACGCAGCCGGTGCAGAGCTCCCGCCCTCCCCCCTCCCCGTGCTCGCACGCACGACCGCGTCGGGTTCCACGCACGCAGCGACCCCCGTCGTGTCTCACGTCACGCACGACGCACGCGCCCCCGCAACGCGGGGAGGGCGCCCTCCCGGAGGAGAACGGCGCGGGCGGGAGGCCCCCTGCGCACATCACTGCGTCCGCGCAGCCTGCTGTCCTTTGTGACTTTGACTCCCACTTCCCGCCCCCTACACACAAGGTCACAAACAAACTCCCCGACCCACAGTGTCACACGGACGCAGGATACACCTGCCACATCTTGGCACCAACCCTCTCTAGTCCAGCCAGCCTCACAGCGAACACGGACACACGTGGATGGAGACGCAGACAATCACGCAGGCACGTCAGTCACATAGTGTTTGTGATAGGGACGCAAACAGAGCCATATTCATACACAGGCAGGTGGCAGATATATCCTGATAAAGCAACCCCATCCAGCAAAGTAGGACGGACGCAGTGGCTCAGGCCTGTAATCTCAGCATTTTGGAAGGCCAAGGCCAGAGGATTGCTTGAGGCCAGGAGTTCAAGAACAGCCTGGGCAACATAGCAAGACCCCTGTCTCCACAAAAAGATTTTTTCTTAATTAACTGGGCATGGTGGTGCATGCCTATAGTCGTGTCTATAGTCCCAAGTATGTGGGGGTTGAGGTAAGAGGATCACTTGAGGCCAGGAATTCAACTCTGCACTGAGCCATGATTGTGCCACTGCACTCCAGCCTGGGCAACAGAGGAGACCCTGTCTCAAAAACAAAGAAAAACAGGAACAGGGAGGGACACAGTCTTGGACACCAGGGCTTGGTTTGTCACACAGCCACACCTCTTCCATGGTGATTGTGGTGGTACAGAGATACATATACACACATAGGGTGGTCATGCCATCACGTGACCCCTGTTATCACAAGTAGGGGGCACCAAATGGGATACAGTCACATAGACAAGGCCACGTACAGGGACACTCAGAATGTCAAGTGGACATGGACAAACCAAGGACACTCATGACAGGGTCACACTATCTCAGACTACAAAGACAAAAGTAGGACATGGTCACAGACACACAAGGTAAAGCTATATTGAGGCACTGATTGTCTTACTTTGTCTTATTTTCATGACCTCACTTCTCACACAAAGACTGACACAGATAAAAACCCAAAGTGAGGTCCCATATAGACGTATATAGTAGACACAGACACACAACACATGAAGATGCAATTGGAATGAGAGAGCCCTACCCAAACTCTGCCTGGACCATACAGAGATACACAGGGGCATACACTAGAGGTTCCCTAGTCCCCCTAAAATCTGGATGGGTTTTTCTGGTTGTTGTTGTTTTTGAGACGGAGACTTGCTTTGTCACCCAGGCTACAGTGTAATGGCGCGATCTCAGCTAACTGCAACCTCCACCTCCCAGGTTCAAGCGATTCTCTTGCCTCAGCCTCCCGAGTAGCTGGGATTACAGGCACTCACCACCACGCCTGGCACTATGTTGGCCAAGCTGGTTTTGAACTCCTGATCTCAAGTGATCTGCCTGCCTTGGCCTCCCAAAGTGCTGGGATTACTGCTGTGAGCCAACAAGCCGGGCCCCAACCTGGATGTTACAGACAAGGATGTTACAAATTTCCCCTCCCCCAGTCCCTGAAAGCAAATCCCCGCCCCTCCACATCAAATCAGGCACAGCCTGTTGCACAAACTCCAAGGCCTTATGACACAATGGATGCAGGACACATGCCCGTGTACACACAGTCACAGGTCCTCCATCTCACACCTACAAAGACTAGCACATCTGGCCAGGCGCGGTAGCTCACACCTGAAATCCCAACACTTTAGGAGGCAGAGGCAGAGGGATTATTTGAAGTCAGGAGGTCGAGACCATCCTGGGCAACATAGCAAAACCCTTTCTCTCCAAAACAACAAACAAACAAACAAAAAACCCAGCACATTTCACATGGACTCAGGCGCAGACAGACACAGGGAGGGGGGACTAGCTAGGAGTTCCTGGCAGGATGTCAATATCTGGGCTGTAGGGGTCCTGCCAGAGTCCTCCATGGTAATGATGCATGGAGTCCACCCAGTGGCTGTGGTCAGCCAGGGGAGTGCCAGAGGGGCACTGTTCTCCAGTTGTGGGACTGAGGGTCCCCTTCTCAGCCCTGATGAAGACTGGGTCCCTGCCCAGATGTGAAGGCTAGAGGGGGCAGGCCGGGGTCCAGCTGTGGCCACAGGGAGGGGTTGAGTCAGCCACTTCCCAGCAGTACAACCCAGGCTGGGCCCAGCTGTTCCTGGAAACCGGTAGGAGGGGGTGGGCTTCCCAATCCAGCTGGGGGCTGCTGGCCCAGACCTGCACACCAGGGTTCTGTGTCCCTACAAATGGCGGCCTTCAGACCATCCCCTAAAACGTTGGGGGCTCTCTTTACCTAAAACGGGTTTGGATCCTTCTTCCAAAATGTGGAAGGTTTTCAGCCTCTCTTGCTAAACTAAAGGTGCCTGGATCTCCGCACAGCAGGGTCCCTGTGTTTCAAAACAGAGACTGCTGCTCTCTTCCCTGCTGACATAGAAGCTCACTGCTTTTCCCCAAATGTGGGACTCCCTGCCGCCCCAAAATGGAGGGTTGTGCTCCTCCCCCAAATTGAGCACACCCAGACTTTTCCTTAAGTCTGGGGACTCCTGGCTCCCGGAACATCTGGGACGCCCACAACATCACGCCAACATTAGGACAATTTAAGTCAATTTCCCTAAATATTTGGATTTCCAGATTTCTCCTGAACATCAAAATCCCTGCGACCCCCATCCTAATGTGATGATCTCAGCATGTCCAGTCACCCATGCTTGTAACAGCTGTGGTTCCTGGCTCACCTCCAACTGCTACCTGGGAACGGGGTGGCCCTGTTTCCCAGTATTGGCAGCACCCTCGCCTCTGGTGAATGCGAGGTGGGGGAGCCAACAGCAGCTGTTCCCACGACCGCCGGAAGACAGCCCAGTCCGGAAGCCAGCGCTGCCGGCCCTTGTCCCCATCCCCCACTATCCTCTCCACCCGCTCCCAGGGGCTGGAGTCTGGAAAACCACGCGGGAGGAGGTTGTGGGGACGTGGACGAGCATCCGAGGCCCCCGGGTGCGTACAGCTGCGCATGAGTAGGCTGTAATGGGGTGTCTGGGGGTGAGTGACTGCGTTCGTGCGATGCGCGCGGGGAGCAGCTGTCACTTTGCCCACCCTGCTCCGGGGCAAGGTAGCTGGCGCCAGGATCTTCTGGGCGGATGGGAGCAGCGCCCCTCCCCTCCCATCTGGGCCCGCCCCCAATGCAGAGCCCGCCCCTCCCTCCGGGTACAGCTAATAACCTCTAATTAGTGCACATTACGCCTCCCGCCTATGGGGGAGGGGTTGCCCAGGGACCCTGGGGTCATAGGGCGCGAGCCTGGGCTTCACCCTTCCCCTCAAAACCGGGTCCACTCGGAACCTCTGTTTTCTCGCCGGCAAAACAAGGATTTAAAACAGCACTTGCCATCTAGTAGTCTACGTATTTAAATCGCTTAGCGCAGGGACTGCATACAGTAAGCACGCCATACATGGTGACTGCAATTTTATTGTTAACTATAATTGCCATCACTTTCCATTGAGCCCCCTCCACCGCCCCAGCGGGGGTCTCACGGCGGGCACAGTCTTCCCCCTAGGCCTAGTTCTGCGGTCTCCGCGCCCCCTGGTGGGCGCGGGCGTCGCGGCAGCTTCAGCCAAATCCTGGGTTCTGAGGTGCTGGGGGATGCCGAGCGCTCATCTGGGGAGGGGAAGGCGTGGGGGGAATATCGTGGAAGACGGATCCAGGCTGGTCAAGGGTGCCTGTCCATCAGCCGGGATATGTGTCTAGCTGACCTTTCCTCGACCTAGAACCATACCCGTGTCCCCTTATCTACTCCTAGGGTCAATAATGCGGGGAGGATCCCTTCATTTATTTATTTATTGAGACAGAGCCTCCCCTCCTGACGTCCAGGCTGGAGTGCAGTGGCGCGACCACGGCTCACTGCAGCGTTGACCTCCCGGGCTCAAGCGATCCTCCCACCTCAGCCTCTGGAGTAGCTGGGAATAGGCGTATGCCACCACGCCCAGCTACATTTATTTTTTATTTTATTTTTGTAGAAACGGAGTCTCGCTGTGTTGCCAGGGCTGTTCTCAAACTCCTGGATTCAAGCAGTCCTCCCTCCTCGACCTCCCAAAGTGCTGGGATTACAGATGTGAACCATCGCGCCAGGCCTTTTTTTTTTTTTTTTTTTTTTTTTGAAACGAAGTCTCGCTCTGTCACCCTGGCTGGAGTGCAGTGGTCTGTCACCCAGGCTGGAGTGCAGTGGCGCGATCTCGGCTCACTGCAAGCTCCGCCCCCCGGGTTCAAGCTCTTCTCTTGCCTCAGCCTCCCGAGTAGCTGGGACTACAGGTGTCACCACGCCCGGCTAATTTTTTGTATTTTTAGTAGAGACGGGGTTTCACCGTGTTAGCCAGGATGGTCTGGATCTCCTGACCTCGTGATCTGCCCGCCTCGGCCTCCTAAAGTGCTGGGATTACAGGCGTGAGCCACCGCGCCTGGTCCTATTTTTAAATTTTTATCTTTTTTTATTTTTATTTTTTTTGAGACAGGGTCTTGCTCTGTCACCCAGATTGGAGTGCAGTGGCTCTATCACGGCTCACATCAGTCTCGACCTCCTGGGCTCAAACCATCCTCCCACTTCAACCTTTGTAGAGCTAGGACGACAGAAACACGCCAACATGCCTGGGTAATTTTTTTTTTGAGAAGGAGTCTTGCACTGTTGCCCCACTGGAGTGCAGTGGGACGATCTTGGCTGACTGCAACATCCGCCTTCTGGGTTCAAGCGATTCTCCTGCCTCAGACTCCGGAGTAGCTGAGATTACAGGCGTGCGCCACCACGCCCAGTCAATTTTTGGTATTTTTAATAGAGACGGGGGTTTCGCCATGTTGGCCAGGCTGGTCTCGAACTCCTGACCTCGTGATCCGCCCGCCTCTGCCTACCAAAGTGCTGGGATTACGGGCGTGAACCACCGCTACCTGGCTAATTTTTAAATGTTTTGAAGAGAGGCTGGTCTCGAACTTCTGGCCAAACTAATTATCCCTCCTAGGCCTCCCAAAGTAGGGATTACAGTCGAGAGCCACGGCGTTCGGCCGGAAAACCCCTTTAGCATCCCCTCTCCGAGTCCATAGAAAATGCCAGGGCTCGCCCCGCCCAGCACAAAGGCTCCGATCATAAAGTGGTTAGACGCATTAATTTATTTAAGTTCCAGAGAAAATATGTGAATGCGCTTGCGTAACAGGGTGGAGCACCTCGTCTCAAAAGGATCTTGAGGACCTCCCACCCCAAAAAGGACCAGGGGGAGGAGGGAAGTTGGGACCACCCTCGGATGCACAAGGCTGTGCCAGGCTGACCCCTAGCGGCAGGGTGGGCGCCCGAACGCTGCCCGGATCCAAGATGGCGGGGCTGGAGGCAAGAGCGGGCGTGGGGAGGAGATCACGTTACCGAGGTGGAGCCTGGGCTTGGGGGCGGGGCGGGGCCTGCGCCTAGGGGGCGGGGCGGGGCGGCGCTCTAGGCCGAGCCGGAGGTCGGGGCTGCGGGCGCTCGCTGGTGGCGGACCCGGAGGCGGCCGCGGCGCCGGGGCTCCGTGGCTTGGACTGAATCCTATCAGGAGCCATGAGCGTGGACAAGGCCGAGCTATGCGGGTCTCTGCTCACCTGGGTAGGTCGTGGGGCGGGGCTAGGGGAAGGTGAGCTCCCACTCCTCTTGCCCGGGATCCCTGGTCCTGGTGCGGTCAGTCCCTTGGTGCTGGGGCGGGGAGGTGCAGGGGTCGTCGGCTTGCTGGACCGTTGGACTCTGGCCCGAGCACCCGCCCCCGTCACGTGGCAAGTCTGAGTGGAATGGACAGGTGAGGCCCCGCCCCTCTGTGGCTGGTTCACGTGGGGCGAGGGCGCAGGTGAATTGGCCTGGTCACGTGGTGCCTGTGGGGCCCAGGTGACTCGTGATACTGCCCTGGCCTGGACGCGTAGGGTTTGTTGGGCAGAGGTGAAGTGAGGCCACGCCCCCTCTGGGCTCAGGTGAGCAGAAGCCACTCCCTTGCAGAGCTACTGTGGCGGAGCAGCACCCGCCCCACCATGTGAGGTTCGCTGACTGGCAAAGTCTGCAAAAGGGGAGTGGTCCTGCTCTCCCAGGCCCTAACTCTCTCCATTGTCTTTTCCTTGACCCCTCAGTTACGGACGTTCCATGTTCCGTCTTCGTGTGCCAGCCCTCAGGACCTGAGCAGCGGCCTTGCCATAGCTTATGTGCTGAACCAGATGTGAGTGGAGCTGAGGGGGAGGATCCCAAAAGTGTCCCCCAGTCTTCTCATCCCACCTTCTCGCCCCCAGAGACCCCTCCTGGTTCAACGAGGCATGGCTCCAGGGCATCTCAGAAGATCCAGGTCCCAACTGGAAGCTGAAGGTGACAATTGGACTCCTGATTAGAGGACAGACTGGTGAAGAGATGACCAGACACGGATCAGCTAGGCACATGTCCTGGGTGATCGGCAGGAAGAGGGACAGATGTCTGATGATCAACCATTTGTTCATCCATTCATCTATTGAGTACTCACCCTGTGCCAGGCCTGGGCATTCAGCAAGGAATAACACAGACAAAAACCTGCCCCACACAGCCATCATTCTAGTGACAAGCAACACATAAAACACAACCATAAAAATTAACTTCCAGGCTGGGCGCAGTGGCTCATGCCTGTAATCCCAACACTTTGAGAGGCTAAAGTGGGTGGATCACTTGGGGCCAAGAGTTTGAGACCAGCCTGGCCAGCATGGTAAAACCCCGTCTCCACTAAAAATACAAAAGTTAGCTGGCTGTGGTGGTGTGCACCTGTTATCCCAGTTACTTGGGAGGCTGAGACATGAGAATCACTTGAACCTGGGAGGTGGAGGTTGCAGTGAGCCGAGATCGAGCCATTGCACTCCAGCCTGGGCAACAGAGCGAGACTCTGTCTCAAGAAGAAATAAAAAAAAAAGAAAGAAAAAGAAAAAACTTTTGATGCCAATAGTTCTATGAAGACAAGAAAAAAGCAGGGCTTTGAGAAAGAGCAATGAGGGCATGGGTGGGTGATTACATCAGATGGGTTAATGTCCAAGTGAGATTTGGGGGAACGGTGTTCCAGGCACAGCAAATAGCAGATGCAAAGGCCCTGAGTTGGGAATAAACTTGGTGTGATGGAGGAATGGGAAAGAGGGCAGAACAGAGCAAGAGGGCAAGATTTGTAGGAGATGAGGTCATCAGGGGCCTGGCAGGCCATGGTGAGGGTGTGAATTCTATTTTTAAGTGCTGTGGAAAGTCAAGGCAGGGTTTTAGCAGAGCAAAGATGCAACCTGGCTTAGGCTTTATAAAGCTCCCCCTGGCTGCATGGAAAGAAATAAAATGTAGGCAGCGAAAGTGGAAGAGGAGAGGCAGCTGGTGCATTAATCCAGGTGAGAGGTGAGGATGGATGGGCGGGGCTGAAGGATGGTGGGGCAGGTGGTGAGAAGTGACTGGGTTCCGGAGACATATGAAGAAAGACGGTCAGGCAGGCCGGGCACTGTGGCTCATGTCTGTATTCCCAGCACTTTTGGAGGCTGAGATGGGAGGATTGCTTGAGCTCAGGAGCTTGAGAGCAGCCTGGGCTACATAGCAAAACCTCCTCTCTACAAATAAAAAAAAGTAGTCAGGTGTGGTGGCATATGCCTGTAGTCCCAGCTACTAGGGAGGCAGAGATAGGAGGATTGCTTGACCCCAGGAGGTCGAGGCTGCAGTGAGCCAAGACTGCACTACTACACTCCAGCCTGGGTGACAGCAAAACCCTGTCTCAAAAAACTAAAGCAAAAAAAATAAATAAAAACGAAACAAAGATGGTCAGGTACACAAAAGGGGCAGATAGCCAAACAGGTCACCCCTAGAGGAAGGCACATGCAGGAGAATAGGATGAGATGAGCAGGAAAAGAGAAGTGAGGTGGAGAAAGGATGGGATGTACAGATTTAGAGTCGGGGACCTCTGAACTTGTCCACAGCTCCTTGTTTCTCCCTAGGTCAGCAATCTGAAGACGGTCTTACGGAGCCTGGTAGAGTACTCCCAGGATGTGAGTAACTGTAAAGGGATTCAGGGGGTTGAGTTGGGAGAAGGGTGGACCCATGAGCCCCTGACACCCCCTTCTCCCCAGGTCCTGGCGCATCCTGTGTCAGAAGAGCACCTCCCAGATGTGAGCCTCATTGGAGAGTTCTCAGACCCAGCAGAGCTCGGCAAGCTGCTTCAGCTGGTGCTGGGCTGTGCCATCAGTTGCGAGAAAAAGCAGGGTATGGGGAGCTTAGGAGGTCCCCAGGGGCTGGCCTGAGGAAATCCTCCTTCCTCCCCACCTCACCCCTGGGTCTCAGCCTCCCCCACCTTGATCCCCAGAGCACATCCAGAGAATCATGACGCTGGAAGAATCGGTTCAGCATGTGGTGATGGAAGCCATCCAGGAGGTGGGTGGGGGCGCTCAGTGTGCAATTGAAAAATGTCAGCAGAGGGGACATCACTAGGGCAGAGGCAACTGGGCACAGGCCCTGCCCTGGTAAGCTCTGGACTCTGCCTGGAACTCAGCTGGCCAGACATCTCTGTCTCATGTGTCTGCCAGCTCCTCCCAGCTCTAAGTCGCAATATAGCAGGCTCAAGGGATCTGGCTTTCCTCTGTGCTGGAGGCAGGAGGGCAACCTCTGGGCTGGGGTTATTGGGCAGAACTGGCCTTGACGACGGGAAGATGGAGAGGTTCTCAGTTGGGATAGTAGATGCTTTGAAGGCTGCCCTCAGATATCCAGTTCATTACAATGCCCCTTCCCACTCCCCAGCTCATGACCAAAGACACTCCTGACTCCCTGTCACCAGAGACATATGGCAACTTTGATAGCCAGGTAAGAGATTTGGGGGAAGGGTGTTCTAGGCACAGGGATCAGCAAATCCAAAGGCCCGGAGTTGGGAATAAGTTTGCTGTGATTAACCTTGGGACTGAACCTTGTTAGAGTTCCAGACCCCAATACAGATGCTCAGGGCTCCCTAAGGCGGAGGGGCTTGTCCTTAAGCCTGTAAGCCACGCCCATCTCCCAGGGTGCTAGTCACTTCCTGTGCCAGGTCTCCAGTGTTCTGGAGTCGCTCTTCCTTCAGTCTCCAACCCCAGCTTTGTTTTCTTTTCCTTTTTTTTTTTTTTTTTTTTTTTTTGAGACGGAGTCTCGCTCTGTCACCCAGGCTGGAGTGCAGTGGCCAGATCTCAGCTCACTGCAAGCTCCGCCTCCCGGGTTTACGCCATTCTCCTGCCTCAGCCTCCGGAGTAGCTGGGACTACAGGCGCCCGCCACCTCGCCCGGCTAGTTTTTTTTTGTATTTTTAGTAGAGACGGGGTTTCACCGTGTTAGCCAGGATGGTCTCGATCTCCTGACCTCGTGATCCGCCCGTCTCGGCCTCCCACAGTGCTGGGATTACAGGCTTGAGCCACCGCGCCCGGCCTCTTTTCTTTTTCTCTTTTTTTTTTTTTTTTTTTTGAGATGGAGTCTCACTCTGTCACCCAGGCTAGAGTGCAGTGGCGCAATCTCGGCTCACTGCAACCCCCGCCTCCTGGGTTCAAGCGATTCTCCTGCCTCAGCCTCCCGAGCAGCCAGGACTACTGGTGCGCACCACCACACCTGGCTAATTTTTGTATTTTTAGTAGAGACGGGGGTTGCCACGTTGGCCAAGCTGGTCTGGAACTCCTAATCTCAGGTGACCCACCCGCCTCAGCCTCCCAAAGTGCTGGGATTACAGGCGTGAGCCACCGCACCCGGCACCAGCCCTCTTTTCAATCCTGAGGGTTTCTTGTTCCCCTCCACTGGCCTCTAGAGATCTCAGCCTCCCTCGCCTCCTCCTTCTCCTGAATTCCTGAGTTCCTCTTCCCCCTCATCTCCGCAGTCCCGCAGGTACTATTTCCTAAGTGAGGAGGCTGAGGAGGGGGACGAGTTACAGCAGCGCTGTCTGGACCTGGAGCGGCAGGTAGGGCCCGAGGTGGGGCAGGGACATTTCAATAGCCCCTCTCCAAGCCCCAGCTCATCTTCCTACCCTGCCCTTAGCTGATGCTCCTGTCAGAGGAGAAGCAGAGCCTGGCACAAGAGAATGCAGCGCTGCGTGAGCGGGTGGGCCGACCTGAAGGCGAGGGTACCCCAGGTCTCACTGCCAAGAAGCTGCTGCTGCTGCAATCCCAGCTGGAGCAGTTGCAGGAGGAGAACTTCAGGTACGGTCATCTGGGGACTGGGCCAGGCAAGCCAGGGGACAGGGGGAGGGCAGCTCCCTCATGTGCCCTTTCCCCACCACCACCCCCAGGTTGGAGAGTGGCAGAGAGGATGAGCGCCTGCACTGTGCTGAGCTGGAGCGGGAGGTTATGGAGCTGCAGCACCGGAACCAGGCGTTGACCAGCCTGGCCCAGGAGGCACAGGCCCTGAAGGATGAGATGGATGAGCTGCGGTGAGTGGTGGGTTCCTGGGTCCCCATCACAGGGGGCTGGGGGTAAACTTGTTGCCAGAGTTCCCCTCTGATGCCATGCAACTCTGTAATTTCTATATGCCCAGTGAACCCCCAATATGCCCCCTGGACTCCACGGTGCCACCCTGAGCCCTACAGAACGCCCAAGGCCACATTGCGCTATCCTGAACTCCACCATAACCCCTGGACCCCACACTGTCCCCTCTTATTCCACAGTATGCCTCCAAGACCCCATAGCATCCCTTTGGCCCCACAAAACACAAGAACCTCCCCCACAATGGTCTGCAGATCCCACTGCACATTTTGGACTTCATAATGCCCATGGTACCTTCTAGGACTTTGCAACCCCTTTTGACTCTACTGTGCCTTCTGTAACCACAAAGGGCTCCACTGGGCCCCTATAGCACCTCTGTAATGCAAAAGAACTAGTGCACCCCCCCATTGTACTTCTTTTTTTTTTATTATTTTTTTTTTATTTTTTGAGATGGAGTCTCGCTGTGTTGCCCAGGCTGGAGTGCAGTGGCGCGATCTCGGCTCACTGCAAGCTCCGCCTTCCGGGTTCACGCCATTCTCCTGCCTCAGCCTCCAGAGTAGCTAGGACCACAGGCGCACGCCACCACGCCCGGCTTTTTTGTATTTTTAGTAGAGACGGGGTTGCGCCCTGTTAGCCAGGATGGTCTCCATCTCCTGACCTTGTGATCCGCCCGCCTCGGCCTCCCAGAGTGCTGGGATTACAGGCATGAGCCACCACGCCCGGCCCCCATTGCACTTCTAAGGACCCCACAGTGCTCTTGTCCCATAGCTCCCCCAATGACCCCAAAGTGTCCTTGGCAGATGCTCAGACCTCTCTAGGCCCCCCATCACTCCCCCTATAACCCCACAACCCTCTGTGTCCCCACAATTCCACCCCAGAGGATCCCTGATTATAACCCTGGGCTAACTATTGCTGTAATGACTCTCAACAGCACCAGGCCCGGGTTGACCCTTGACCCTCGACTTTCATGACCCCTTCACCTTGAACCCAAAAGCCTCAGGCTGAACAACACCCTCCTCTGCTCCAAGGGCCACTCTGCATCCCAGCTGAACCCTGATCAGAGCTCTCAGCCCTCCCCACTCCCTCCCCACTCCCTCCCCACTCCCTCCCCACTCCCCTAGGCAGTCCTCGGAGCGTGCTGGGCAGCTGGAGGCCACGCTGAACAGTTGCCAGCGCCGCTTGGGAGAGCTGAGGGAGCTGCGGCGGCAGGTGCGGCAGCTGGAGGAACGCAATGCTGGCCACGCCGAGCGCACGCGGCAGCTGGAGGATGAGCTGCGCCGAGCTGGCTCCCTGCGCGCCCAGCTGGAGGCGCAGCGGCGGCAGGTGCGGCGGGGTCCGGGTTAGGGCCGGGGCCCCGCCCCTGGCAGCGTGTCTCTTACTGTTGGCCCGCCCTCCCCTGAGACCCTGCTTTACTTGCACTTAGGCCACGCCTTCCAGGCCTCTTCCCTCCACCCAGGCTGTTCCTCTGTCTGGGTTAGTAAGCCCAGCCCTTCCCTTAAGTACCGCTCCTCTAAATTCTTTGATGCCCGCCCCTTCACCTTGCTGCTTGATTTACTTGGGGCTATCTACCCATGTAACAAAACTCGTGGTAAATTGAAAATATCCTAAAATGCGTTTAAAGGCCAGGCCTAGTATCCCAGCGCTTTCGGAGACTGAACCGGATCACTTGAGGCTGGGATTTTGAGGTTGTAGTGAGCTGTGGCTGCATCACTGCATTCCAGCCTGAGTGACAAGGCGAGATCCTGCCTCAAACAAAAGAAAAAGACTGGGTGCGGTGACTCGCGCCTGTAATCCCAGTGCTTTGGGAGGCCAAGGCGGGCACCCCATAACGCCTTCTGTAACCCCACATCACTTGAGGCAGGAGTTTGAGACCATCCTGGCCAACATAGCGAAACCCTAAAATACTAAAAATACAAAAATTAGCCGGGCATGGTGGCGCGCGCCTGTAATTCCAGCTACCCAGGAAGCTGAGGCACCAGAATCGCTTGAACCTGGGAGGTGAAGTTGCAGTAGGCCAAGATCGCGTCACTGCACTCCAGCCTGGTTGAGAGAGGGAGACTCTGTCTCAAAAGAAAAAAAGAAAAATATATTTAAAAAGAAAAAAAAAGAAAAAGAGGGCTGGGCGTGGTGACTCATGCCTATAATCCCAGCACTTTGGGAGGCTGAGATAGGAGATCGCTTGAGGCCAGCATTTCGAGAACAGTCTGGTCAACATAGTGAGATCCCATCTGTTTTTAAAAAATAATTTTTAAAAAATTTTTTAAGAAATAAGAAAGAAAATCCATTGAACATACCTTACCTATCGAACATCACAGCTTAGTCTAGCCTACCTTAATCATGCTTTCCTTAGCCTAGTTTGGCAAAATCATCTACCATAAAGCCTATTTTATAATAAAGCATTGACAATATCATGCAATTTATTGAAGACTACTTTACTGAAATTGAAAAACAGAATGGTTATATGGGTTCTTACTATTAACATTCACAGTTGGCTGGGTGCAATGGCTCACACCTGTAATCCCAGTGCTTTGGGAGGCTGAAGTGGGAGGATCGCTTGAGGCCAGGAGTTTGAGACCAGCCAGGGCAACAGAGCGAGACCCTGTCTCTTAAAAAGCCAAACAAAAAACATACACAGCTGAAAGCACCATAGTAAAGTCAAAAAAATCATAAGTCAAACCATCCTGGATTGGGAACCATCTGTACTCAGCCCCTGCCCCTGCTTCCACCCCTGCAGTCCTTATTCTTCCCCTCTCTGTGTTCAGGTGCAGGAACTGCAGGGACAGCGGCAGGAGGAGGCCATGAAGGCCGAGAAATGGCTATTTGAATACCGCAACCTGGAGGAAAAGTATGAGTCGGTGACAAAGGAGAAGGAGGTGAGGCTGAGGTTCCACTGCCCAAGCCCCACCCTGCCAATTCTGGGGTAGCCTATTTCCCAGGGAGCCGAGCCTGACCCGTGTGGTATCTTGTACCCTGTCCCTGCAGCGGCTGTTGGCAGAGCGGGACTCCTTGCGGGAGGCCAATGAGGAGCTGCGCTGCGCCCAGCTGCAGCCGCGGGGATTGACCCAGGCCGGTGAGATGAAGCCCCATGCTGGGGCCTTACCTGTCCTGGTGTACTGTTTGGACAGAACAGGTTGTGTCCCAGTGCATGTCTAGGCTGGGGAGAGAGCTAGGCCAGGCTGGAGGTGACCAGAAAGATGTGACATGGTCATATTGAAGAGAGAGGCTCAGGGTCTCAGGGTGGAGCAAAGGCTAAAAAGCCAGGCCAACCCTCCTGGTTCTCTATGATAAAGCCGGGGATGGAGCTTGTGTTAAGCCAGGCTGTTGGCTGAACTTGAGCCCCAAAAGATGATGTTTGGGAAGAAGACCCTAGGGGCGGGGACAGGGAATGCGAAGAGACCTGAAGACTTTTCTTGCATTCTTCAGACCCCTCATTGGATCCCACCTCCCCACCCGTGGATAACTTAGCCGCGGAGATCCTGCCTGCAGAGCTCAGGTATCCTGGGGTCACTCAAAACTCTGGCTCCACCCAGGCCTGCCAAGGCCCGCCCTCAGCCCCACCCCCCGCCCTCCCACCTACTAGCACCGGTTGCTTGGTCTCAGCTCCGGGTCCTAGCCGGGCTCCTAGGCCCACTTACTGCTGATTTGGCTCCTTTCAGCCCTACCAGATGACTTTGCCTCTCCAGGGTCTATCCTTAGTACACACATTATGTCCAACACCTGGCTCCACTTCCCGCACAAAAATCCTATGCCCTAGCCCCGCCGACTTTGATCCTTTCCCCCAGGGTCCACCCCTGTCAGTGTAGCCTCTGTGAGTTTCAGTCCCCTGTACCCTGCTGGCATTAACTCTCCCAGGCCAGGCATGGTGGATCACACCTCTAAATCCCAGCACTTTGGAAGGCCGGAGCTGCAGGATCACTTGAGCCCAGGAGTTCGAGAGCAGCTTGGGCAACATAGTGGCCCTCTCTACAAAATATAAATGATTTTAAAACCCCCAAAACGGCCGGGCGCAGTGGCTCACGCCTGTAATCCCAGCACTTTGGGAGGCCGAGGCGGGCGGATCACAAGGTCAGGAAATCGAGACTATCCTGGCTAACACGGTGAAACCTCGTCTCTACTAAAAATACAAAAAATTATAGCTGGGCGTGCTGGCGTGCGCCTGTAGTCCCAGCTACTCGGGAGGTTGAGGCAGGAGAATCACTTGAACCTGGGAGGCGGAGGTTGCAGTGAGTCGAGATCGCGCCACTGTATTCCAGCCTAGGCGACAGAGCGAAACTCCATCTCAAACAAACAAAAAAAACAAAACTAACCAAACAAAAAAAAACCCAAAAACTCTCCCATCCTAATTTTTCCCATTTCTGCTTCCGGCTTTCCAGCAGCCGCATCCCAGCTGTTCGAATCCACTCTTGTAGCTCCGCCCCTGCCTAGCTCCACCCCGTACCCCAGCTTAGGGCTCCGTCCACTTTAACCCTAGTTAGGTCCTCGGTGTTCCAACCCCATGGTCTGGCTGAGCTCTTCCCCAGGGCTCTGTCCCGCCCCTAGCTCCACCCGCCCTGAGCCCCAGCAAGCCTGCGGGGTGACCCGACCCTGGCCCTGCTTTCTCCTCCCGGGTCTGCAGAGAGACGCTCCTGCGGCTTCAGCTGGAGAACAAGCGGCTGTGCCGGCAGGAGGGGGCCGACCGGGAGCGGCAGGAGGAGCTGCAGCGCCACCTGGAGGAGGCGAACCGCGCACGCCACGGGTTGGAGACGCAGCTCCGGTGAGCGCCTGGGGACCTACCTGCGCAGAGCAGGGACAGAGGGGGCCGAAAGTGGGCGAAGGCACTAAGCGGCCCCCCACCCTTGCAGGCTGAACCAGCAGCAGCTATCTGAGCTGCGGGCCCAGGTGGAGGACCTTCAGAAAGCCCTGCAGGAGCAGGGGGGCAAGACTGAAGACGTGAGTGTCACCCACCACCTCCCTGCCTGGCCCTCCCTCATGCCCCGAAGTAACCCTCCTCTCTCTCCCATGCTGCCCGATGCCCCATACAGGCCATTGTAAGTACCATGGGCCCAGGGTGGCACCCCCTACCCTCACCCTGGGAAGGAGGAATTAGGTCCTCTCTGGACCCCTCACTCACCTTGCCTCTTCTCTCCCCCAGTCCGTCTTGCTGAAAAGAAAGCTGGAGGAACATTTGTAAGTCGCAGAAAGAGGGCACTCTTGGTGGGGGCATGGATTTGACATTAGTGGGGAGTTTCTTAGGCGTGTGCCACCATGCCTGGCTAATTTCTTCTATTTTTTGGAGAGACGGGGTTTCACCATGTTGGCCAGGCTAGTCTTGGACTCCTGACCCCAGATGATTCACCCGCTTTGGCCTCCCAAAGTACTGGGATTACAGGCATGAGCCACTGCGCCTGGCCTTCTTTCTTTTCTTTTACCTGTCTGCTATTGAAGAGATTTGTATTCTAGAAAGATCCCTGGCTGCTAGATGGAGTGGTTGAGAGTAGAAGAAGCTAGCAAGGGATGATGGTGGCTGGACCAACTTGGGAGCTTTGGGATGGGCGAAGCGGACAGCAGGGGGCTGTTCCACAGGATACCTGCTAAGGGTGCGAAGGGTTGTGACTGATGGCTGAGGAGATGGTGAGACCAGGGCACACAGCCCCCAGGCATGAGGGGCAGGCAGAGAGGGCTCTGTGGCCATGTAGGGGCATTTCTGGCTGGCGGGGAGGTCTGTGGCTACCACTGGGACGAAAGAGAAGCCAGCTCGGAGGTCAGCCCCCTGCTGCTCATCCCTGTCCACAGGCAGAAGCTTCATGAGGCAGATCTGGAGTTGCAGAGGAAGCGGGAGTACATTGAGGAGCTGGAACCACCCACTGACAGCAGCAGTAAGTGGGACCTGGTGACCAGGGGGTGGGGAGATCCCAGAGCCCAGCAGCATGAAGCTGATGAGCCACCTCTTCCACCAGCAGCCCGACGGATCGAGGAGCTGCAGCATAACCTGCAGAAGAAGGACGCCGACTTGCGGGCCATGGAGGAGCGATACCGCCGCTACGTGGACAAGGCCCGCATGGTGAGGACACTGGGTGTTCCCACAAGTTGCCTGCCCTGGCTCCCGCCTTTTTGTGCCTCCTATTGAGCCAAACCTCCTGCTTGCACATCTGTGCCCCAATTCACACCTGTCATACCCCACCATGTGACCGACTTCTGCAATGATTCCCCACTGCTACTGATTGTCGCATTAAAGTACTACACAGCCGGCCGGGCGCCGTGGCTCACGCCTGTAATTCCAACACTTTGGGAGGCCAAGGCAGGCAGAACACGAGGTCAGGAGTTCGAAATCAGCCTGGTCAACATGGTGAAACCCCGTCTCTACTAAAAACACAAAAATTAGCTGGGCATGGTGGTGGGCACCTGTAATCCCAGCTACTCAGGAGGCTGAGGCAGGAGAATCGTTTGTACCTGGGAGGTGGAGGTTGCAGTGAGCTAAGATTGTGCCATTGTACTCCGGCCTAGGCGACAGGGTGAGAGCCCATCTGAAAAAAAAAAAGTACTGCACAGCCAGGCGCAGTGGCTCACGCCTGTAATCCCAGCACTTTGGGAGGCTGAGGCAGCTGATCCCTTGAGGTCAGGAGTTCGAGATCAGCCTGGCCAACATGGCGAAACCCCATCTCTACTAAAAATAGAAAAATTAGCTGGGAGTGGTAGCACACGCCTGTAATCCCAGCTATTTGGGAGGCTGAGGCAGGAGAATAACTTGAACCTGGGAGGCAAAGGTTGAAGTGAGCTGAGATTGTGCCACTTCACTCCATCCTGGGCAATAGAGCCAGACTCCATCACAAAAATAAAAATAAAGTACTGCATGGATGGGCACAATGGCTCATGCCTGTAATCTCAACACTTTGGGAGGCTAAGGCAGGAGAATTGCTTGATGCCGGGAGTTCAAGACCATCCTGGGCAACATTCTATAATGAATGAATGAATACACACACCCCAATATGTCCCACTGGGTTTCAAGGCCAAAGTCACCTGGCTGTGACTTCCTCAACCTGTAGGTCATGCAGACCATGGAACCCAAGCAGCGGCCGGCTGCAGGGGGACCTCCAGAACTCCGTTCCCTAAGGACACAGCTCCGAGAACGCGATGTCCGCATCCGGCACCTGGAGGTGGGTATCCTCATGCCTTTACGCGGCCTCCAGCATATCTAGGCCCCTGACACTTGCCTTCTTGACAGATGGACTTTGAGAAAAGCCGAAGTCAGAGGGAGCAGGAAGAAAAGCTGCTCATCAGTGCCTGGTATAATATGGTAAGTGTGGGGTCTGGGCTCTAAGATCTCATGGGTAGAGTATTGGTGGAGGGGGTCCTGTGAGCTCACCTGACCCCAACCATACCTCCTTCTGAAGGGCATGGCCTTGCAGCAGCGAGCTGGGGAAGAGCGGGCGCCTGCCCATGCCCAGTCATTCCTGGCACAGCAGCGGCTGGCAACCAATGCTCGCCGTGGACCCCTGGGACGCCTCGCATCTCTGAACCTTCGCCCCACTGACAAGCACTGACCTCAGGATCCAGCCAGCCTGGGCTCCACCCACCCTGGCTTCCTCCACCTCACATGGCGCCCAGCACTGGGCTTCAGCCAGCTGCTTGAGAACTTTGAGGCCATGATCTCTGCCCTTCCCTCTCCCAGATTGGTGGGGAGGGAGAGTGGGAGGTAGGTATAGGCCTGTTCTTTTTAGCAATGTGATTCTTATCGTTGATTCTCTCTCTGGAGTTCATGTGCTGCCTGGGGAGACTCTGATTTTATATTTGACAAAAATAAAGACTTTCAATCTGCCCTGGCTATGCTCTGGGCACCAAGGTGAGGGAGAGAAAATGGGCCAGAGGTTTAGCCCATTGCTTTTAAGAAAAGCTTAGCGGCCAGGTACGGTAGCTGATGCCTGTAATCCCAGCACTTTGGGAAGTTTAGATGGGTGGATCACCTGAGGTCAAGAGTTCGAGACCAGCCTGGCCAACATGGCAAAACCACTCCTCTACTAAAAATAGAAAAATTAGCAGGGCATGGTAGTACATGCCTGTAATCCCAGCTACTCGGGAGGCTGAGGTGGGAGGATTGCTTGAATCCAGGAAACAGAGGTTGTAGTGAGCTGAGGTCAAGCCATTGTACTCCAGCCTGGGCAACAGAGCAAGACTCCATCTCAAAAAGAAAAAAAAAAAGAAGAAAAGAAAGAAAAGCTTGGTTTGCATTCTTACTAAGTGTGCGTGACGAATAGTACCATCCAGAGATAGGTGAGGATCACCTTTGTGTGTCTGTGAATGTGTAGTGGGGATCACCTTTGTGTGTCTGTGAATGTGTAGTGGTTTTGTTTTTTGGTTGTTGCTTTATTTTTTCTTTTTTTTTTGAGATGGAGTCTCACTCTGTCACCCAGGCTGGAGTACAATGGCACGATCTTGGCTCACTGCAACCTCTGCCTCCCGGGTTCAAGCGATTCTCCTGCCTCAGCCTCCTGAGTAGCTGGAACCACTTGCACATGCCACCACACCGGGCTAATTTTTGTATTTTTAGTAGAGCTGGGGTTTCACCATGTTGGCCAGAGTGTTCTTGAACTCCTGACCTCAGATGATCTGCCCATCTCAGCCTCCTAAAGTGCTGGGGTTACAGGAGTCAGCCACCGTGCCCGGCCACTAAGCTTTTCTTAAAAGCAATGGGGTAAACCCCTGGCCCACTTTCTCTCCCTTACCTTGGTGCCCAGAGTTACCAGAGTGAGCCACCACTGTGGAACGTTCTCAGCTCGCTGCAGCCTGGGCAACACAGTGAGATCCCATCTACAAAAAAAAAAAGAAAGAAAGAAAGAAAAAAGGTCCAGAAAGGAGGCCTCACCAAGGAAGTGACATTATTGAAGCAGAGACCTGAAGGAGGTGAGGGAGAGGCCATGAAGGTATCTGGGGAAGATCCAGGCAGAACAGTTTGCACAAAGGCCCTGAGATGACACCTCGCTTGATATGCTAGAGGGACAGTAAGGGGACCAGAGTGGCTGGAGTGGAGTGAATAAGAAAGCAGAAGGCTGGACACAGTGGGTGGGTGGATCATGAGGTCAGGAGATCGAGACCATCCTGGCTAACACGGTGAAACCCCATCTCTAAAAAACACAAAAAATTAGTCGGGCGTGGTGGTGGGCGCCTATAGTCCCAGCTACTCGGGAGGCTGAGGCAGGAGAATGGCGGGAACCCAGGAGATGGAGCTTGCAGTGAGCGGAGATCGGGCCACTGCACTCCAGCCTGGGCGACAGAGCAAGACTCCGTCTCAAACAAAAAAAGAAAGCAGAAGGCCGGGAGCGATGGCTCCCACCCAACACTTTGGGAGGCCGAGGCAGGCGGATCACGAGGTCAGGAGATCGAGACCATCCTGGCTAAAACGGTGAAACCCTGTCACTACTAAAAATACAGAAAAATGCGGCCGGGCGCGGTGGCTCACTCCTGTAATCCCAGCACTTTGGGAAGCTGAGACGGGAGGATCACCTGAGGTCAGAAGTTTGAGACCAGCCTTACCAACATGGAGAAACCCCACCTCTACTAAAAGAAAAAAAACAGAAAATTAGCTGGATGTGGTGGCACACGCCTGTAATCCCAGCTACTCAGGAGGCTGAGGCATGAGAATCGCTTGAACCCGGCAGGCAGATGTTGTGGTGAGCCGAGATCACGCCATTGCACTCCAGCCTGGGCAACAAGAGCAAAACTACATCTCAAAAATAATAATAATAATAATAAATACAAATACAAATACAAAAAAAATTAGCTGGGCTTGATGGCGGGTGCCTGTGGTCCCAGCCACTCGGGAGGCTGAGGCAGGAGAATGGCGTGAACCCGGGAGGCGGAGTTTGCTTGCCACGGTGAGCCAAGATGGCGCCACTGGCACTCTAGCCTGGGAGACAAAGCAAGACTCCGTCTCAAAAAAAATGTAAAAGTAAAAATGAAAGAAAGCAGATGAGGGTGGGGAGATTATTCAGGGACTTGTGGGCTGCAGAGAGTACTTTAACTTTTATTCTAAGTGAGGTGGGAGCCATGGAAGAGTCTAAGCAAAGGAGGGATGTGACCTGGCCCTGGTGTTCATAGGCGCCCTCTGGTGGCCACTCTGGGAGAAACAGGCTTAGGAGGCCAGGGCCAGAGCTGGAAGACCAGGTTGGTAGTCCGGGTGGGTGGGTGATAGTGAGGCTCTGGCCAGGCTGGGGGCCCTGGAGGAGTGAGAAATGGTTGGATTCTAGATACGATTTACAGGCAAAGCTGGCAGGGCACGGTGACTCACGCCTGTGATCCCAGCACTTTGGCTGGCCAACATGATGAAACCCTGTCTCTAAAAGTACAAAAATTAGTTGGGTGTACTGGGCGCCTGTAATTCAAGCTACTTGGGAGGCTGAGGCAGGAGAATCACTTGAACCCGGGAGGTGAAGGTTTCAGTGAGCAAAAATCGTGCCATTGCAATACAGCCTGGTGACAAGAGCGAAATTATGTCTCAAAAATAAAAAATAAAAATAAAAATAAAGGCAAAGCTGGTAAGATTTGCTGCTGGGTTGGTGTGGCCGCTGGGTTGATGTGATGGCCTGTGGTGGGAAGAGGAATCCACATGACTTCTTTTGGCCTCAGTACCTGGAAGGACAAAGCTAACGCACAGGGTGTGGCAGATTGGGGGGCTGATTAGGAGCTGGATTTCAGGTGTGTTATGTTTGAAGCGTCTGTGAGATCTCTGCAAGGAGACATCTAAGAGGCAGTTGGCTTTCTGGGTCTACAGTTAGAGAAGGGATCCTGGCTGAATTTTTGTTTTCTTTCTTCCTTCTTCTTTTTCTTTCCTTTTCTTTCTTTTCTATTTTAGATGGGGTCTCACTCTGTAGCCGCCCAGGCTTGAGTGCGGTGGCACAATCTCACTGCAACTTCTGTCTCTCAGGTTCAAGCGATTCTCCTGCTTCAGCCTCTGAGCAGCTGAGATTACTGGTGCCCACCACCTCGCCTGGCTAATTTTTGTTTTTAGTAGAGACGGGCTTTTACCATGTTGGCCAGGCCTGTCTTGAGCTCCTGACCTCAGATGATCCACTTACCTCTGCCTCCCAGCTGAGATTACAGGCATGAGCCCCGCCATGTCAGGCCTTTTTTTTTTTTTTTTTTTTTTTTTTGAGACAGGGTCTCACTGTGTTGCCCAGGCTGGAGTGCAGTGGCGTGATCATAGCTCACGGCCTTGGCTGGACTTTTATATTCAGGACTCATCAGGAGTCCGTGTGATTAAATTAGTAAAACCTGAAGCCCAGAGGGCCTGAGAATGCTGTGGCTTGAGGGAGGAAGAACCCATGATCCTGGGACAGTGGCTGCCTCATTAATGAGTAATGCCAGGGCACTGATGTGGGTATTTCAGAGAGCAGAGTTTGGGAAGAAGTAAGCAGGGCACCATCATAAAACCTGGAAGAGGTGAAACCCTGTCTCTGCTAAAAATACAAAAAAAAAAATTAGCCAGGTGTGGTGGTGTGCACCTGTAATCCCAGTTACTCGGGAGGCTGAGGCATGAGACTCCCTTGAACCAGGGAGGTGGAGGTTGCACTGACCCAAGATCGTGCCACTGCACTCCAGCCTGGGTAATGAAGTGAGACTCTGTCTCAAAGAAAAAAACAACCAAACCTGGAATAAGCTGGGCATGGTGGTTGTGGTGGAGGAGGAGGAGGAAGAGGAGGAGGAGGAGAAGGAAGAAGAAGAAATCTGTGGCCAGGCTTGATGGCTCACAACTGTAATCCCAGCACTTTGGGAGGCAGAAGCAGGTGGATCACCTGACGTCAAGAGTTCAAGACCAGCCTGGCCAACATGGTGAAACCGTCTCTCTACTAAAAATACAAAAAAATAGCTGGGCGTGGTGGTGCGTGCCTGTAATCCCAGATACTTGGGAGGCCGAGGCAGGAGAATTGCTTGGGCCCTGGAGGCAGAGGTTGCAGTGAGCAGAGATCACACCATTGCACTCCAGGCTGGGTGACAGAGGGAGACTCCATCTCAAAAATAAATAAATAAATAAATAGAAATAAATAAATAAATAAGAAACCTGCAAGAACTCCCACATTTTACTTAGGACAATGGATAATGCCTGACAGGAGAAATCAGACTAGCAACGTTTGAATAAAAACAACTAGCAATTTATTGAGCACCTACTGTATACCAAATGCTTTAATGCCATTCTTTCATCCTCATGACAACTCGATGAGATAGTCACATCTTCACTTAAAGGAAAGAATTCAGGCAGAACATTGATGAAGACCTCTCAGGCAGTGGGGGTTGGGAAGTAGAGATGGTGGTAAGGGTGGGCTGGTCCAAGAGTCTGGAAGAACTCTCGCCCCTAGCACAGCGCCAAACCCAGGCAGGCAGCGAGAGCTGGTCAAAAGTGTAGGTGGACTTTACAAAGGCACAGGAGGCTTATGCAGACCGGGACACCTGCCTGTGTGCCGTGCAGGGACCTGGTTCCCTGTCCTTAGGCGGCTGGGCTCTAAGATCTTAGGCCAGATTCTCCTCCTCCTCGCCAATAGGGCTGGGCAGCCAGGGTGGCGCCGGACCCCGGGATCCGGGCATGGTCACGATGCTGAAGGGCTCGACAGGCCCAGGGATGAGGGCAACCGGTTCAGGACCCGCAGGGGGCGGAGGCTCGGGCTCCGGCAGGCCAGGATCGAGCAGCGGGTCTCCGCAGCTGCACTCCGGGGCCGCGCCTTCGGGGACAACCGCGCATGAGCAGCTGGCCCCGGTAGACGCCTCTGACACCCAGCTGTTCTTGCGGAGTAGAAAGGACAGGCGCCGGCCCAGGTGGCCTCCCGCGGCCATGCCCGCGCCCGCCGGCAGGAGGCGCTGCAGGAAGTCGCCGGGCGCCTCGCCCATCGGCCCATCCAAGCCGTCCAGCCGCTGAAACTGCATGTCTTCTTTGGCCAGCCTGCGGGACCAACATTGGGCCAGCGCTGCAGCCTCGCTTCTTGTTGACAGAGCGGGGTCCCAGGCATTTCCCTGACTCCACCCACTCTTTTGTCCCACTTATCCCCAAAGAACTTTTCCCCAAAGACCTTAGCTCCTAAACCCAGAGCCTGGCCTCACCCTCTGTTGCCACTTCAACTTGGATCTCAAACCTCAGCTGTGGCTCAGCCCCATTTCCTTTTTAATTTTAATTTAATTTAATTTAATTATTTCTGTAGATGGAGTCTCGCTCTGTTGCCCAGGCTGGAGTGCAGTGGCGTGATCTCGGCTCACCACAACCTTCACCTCCTGGGTTCCTGCCTCAGCCTCCCGAGTACCTGAGACCACAGGCGCGTGCCACCACACTGGCTAATGTTTGTATTTTTAGTAGAGACGGGGTTTCACTATGTCGGCCAGGCTAGTCTTGAACTCCTGACTTCGTGATCTGCCCACCTTGGCCTCCCAAAATGCTGGGATTACAGGCGTGAGCCACTGCACCCGGCCTATTTTTATTTTTTGAAATGGCGTTTTACTCTTTTTGCCCAGGCTAGAGAGCAATGGTATAATCTCGGCTCACTGCAACCTCTGCCTCCTGGGTTTAAGTGATTTTCCTGCCTCAGCCTCCGGAGTAGCTGGGATTACAGGCGTGAGTCACCAAGGCCGGCCAGTTTTGTATTTTTTTTTTTTTTTTTTTTTTTTTTTGAGACGGAGTCTCGCTCTGTCGCCCAGGCTGGAGTGCAGTGGCGCGATCCCGGCTCACTGCAAGCTCCGCCTCCCGGGTTCACGCCATTCTCCTGCCTCAGCCTCCCAAGTAGCTGGGACTACAGGCGCCCGCCACCTCGCCCGGCTAGTTTTTTTGTATTTTTCAGTAGAGACGGGGTTTCACCGTGTTAGCCAGGATGGTCTCGAACTCCTGACCTCGTGATCCGCCCGTCTCGGCCTCCCAAAGTGCTGGGATTACAGGCAGTTTTGTATTTTTAGTAAAGACAGGGTTTCACTATGTTGGCCAGGCTGGTCTCAAACTCCTGACCTCAAGTGATCCACCTGCCTTGGCCTCCTAAAGTGCTGGGATTGAAGGCATTAGCCACCACGCCTGGCCTTTATTTTTATTTTTTTAGAGACAGGCTCTTGCTCTGTTGCCCGGGCTGGAGTGCAGTGGTGTCATTATGGCTCACTGCAGCCTTGAACTCCAGGACTCAAGCGATCCTCCCACCTCAGCCTCCTGAATAACTGGGACTACAGACACGCACCACCATGCTTGGCTAATTTTTTATTTTTAGTAGAGACAGGGGTCTCACTATGTTGCCCAGGCTGGGCTGAACTCCTGGGCTTGCTCAAAGGATCCTTCCGCCTCGGCCTCCCAAAGTACTGGGATTATAGGCGTGAGCCACTGCTCCTGGCCTCAGCCCTCATCTCCTTTGGAATCACCTCTGACCTGTCTCATCCTCACTGACCTCAGCCCTTAGCTTCGTCCCCAGTCAGTGGCCTGGTCTCAGACCTTGACCTTGTCCCCTGACTCCTATCTTAGCTTCTTCCCTTATCACAGTCCTGAGACTTTCGATCTTATCCCCATCTCTAGAATTGAGTCCCTTTAACCTTTTCAAGCCATAAGCCCTGCCCACCCAACTGGCTCACGTGATGTCGAAGGTGGAGCCCTGGAAGGAAGGTTGCCGCAGCTGGAAGACAGTAGCTGCTGTGTAGGGGGCGCGAGCCTCCGCCGCATCCCAGTACAAGTCCTTCTCCAGCACAGCCAGGTCATCATACATCTCGTCCACTGCCAGCATGGACACCTACGGGTGCAAACACACACGGTAAGGTGGGAGCAGGGCAACTCGCTAGGACCACAGAGGGAAGTATGGTTTGGGGAAAGACCCGGCAAGACTTGGCAGGGGTGGGACCAGAACCCTGTTGGGCACCCCAGGATGGTCGCCACCTGGAAGTCTCACCTGGAACCTGAGTCTTACCTGGAAGTTTCGATCGATCAGAAAGTTGGTCTCAAAGTCATCGTCGTCCTCTCCGAAGGGGTTGATGAGCTGCTCAGCTACCTGAGAGGAGAGGGAGGAGTTAGGTGGAAACTTGGGAACCCCATGTCCGCCCCACCCACGAAATTCCAGGCTGGATCACCCACCTACCTTGAGCCAGCCGGCATAGAAGAAGAACTGCAACAGGGTGAAGATGGGCACACACAGGTCTAGGTCATGGTCTTTGTAACCCTGAGCTGGGTCCAGGAACTGGCGACCAATGAGGCAAGCCAGGAAGTAGCTGTACAGTGCGATGGTCACCACCTGGGCAGGGCGGGGCAGGGCTCAAGGGGGTCATTGAGGGCCAAGGCTAGGATTGGGCATCATTATGATGGGGGTCTTAGCTAGTTCTCAGTTTCCCCTTGGAAACCATGCATCAGGGCCACTGACACCGAATATAAACAGAGGCACGATGGGGTTACCTGCGTGTAGACGAGGGGTACACTAATCCAGTCGTAGTGAAAGAGCATTCCACATTTGCCCCGAAACACATTCAGCTCCTGGGGGTGGATACAGATCATGAGGAGGCCTGAATGCTGAGCTCACACAGGGATATTAAGTGTGGGTACCTGGGATGGAGGTGGGTGGGAATTGGGAGTGTGCTTTGGGGGTTTCAGGGAGGGCATTTGGTGGTGAGTGTGCACCTGGATGAGAGACCATGCACCCAGGGGTTGTCCCTCAAGGGCGTTGGAATCTGCCCCATGGAGGTAAGTGTGCACCTGGTGAGGGTGTTTGAAATCGGTCTCGTGGGGGGTGCATGGTGGGCCGCCGTTGACACAGCTCCAGGGGTACAATTTCCCGGGTATTCTATACGAATGACCTCCTGGTGGGCCCACCTCGAGCAGCAGCTTAAGGGCGCTGTTGTCGCGGATGCGGCCCTCGCGCCGGGCCTGCGCCGCCAGGTTGGAGAACCAGACGCAGGGCACCCAGTACTTGTTGTAGGACGAGTTCAGGTTTTCGAACTTCTTGCGCTCCTCGCGGGTCATAAACCCTGGAGGAAAGAGGTCAGGGATAGCTAGCCCCTTGCCCCCCTCCACCGGCTCCTTGCCCGGTCTCTGCCCTGCCTCTGGCTGAGTACGTACCAGCCTCCACCACGTGGTCTATGGTGGGAAAGCGCTTGAACACCGCGGTGCTGACAGAGCGCAGGATGAGCACGGCCGAGAGCCCTGCGTAGCGCATGAGTGTGCGCCGGTAGAGGCGGCCGCGGTCGTCGCGTCCGTGCACGGTGCCCGCCACCACGCACATGAGCGCGTCGGGCAGCGGCATGCATAGGTACTGGCTCCACCAGCGGTTCACCACCAGCGTCACATAGAAGCCTGCGGGGCAGTGGAATGGGGGCTCAGTGGGGACACCAGGGCCAGGGGTTTGGGGGCCCAGGTTGTGGGAGAAGGGGCAACATAAGGTCTGCATCAGGGAAACCCAAGCCTGCTGGCCAACCTCACCACGCTTGGGCTGAGAACTTGGGGGTCCAGCCCTGAGGTCAGAAAGGCCAGTTGCCCAGCGCGGTGGCTCACGCCTGTAATCCCAGCTCCTTGGGAGGCTGAGGAGGGCGTATCACGAGGTCAGGAGTTCGAGACCAGCTGGCCAGCATGGTGAAACTCCGTCTCTACTAAAAATACAAAAATTAGCCGGGCATGGTGGCGCACCTGTAGTCTCAGCTATTCGGGAGGCTGAGGCAGGAGAATCACTTGAACGCAGGAGGTGGAGATTGCAGTGAGCTGAGATCGCACCATTGCACTCCAGCCTGGGCAACAAAACGAGACTCCATCTCAAAAAAAAAAAAAAAAGCAGAAAGGCAGAGCATCCCTTTAGGTCACTGGCTACTTGGGAGTCACCTCAGATGTGACATTGGGATCCCAGTATGGGGACAGAAGCACAGAGCCCATGTTAGGGGCATGTGGGCAGACTGTCGCTTGCTGTGAATGCATAGGGACCTAAAACAAGGGGAGAGGGGTCTGGTTTGTGGGGGTGTACATCAGGGACACCTGGTCAAGCTTGTGGCAATAGCCATACCCAGCTCCTGAACCAGGAACTTCTGAAGGGGTTGGGGACAGGGTCTACATCAGGGAGCCTTGGGCAGGCTCGGGTCACATGTGGTCCCTGGGGGGCCAGGACTTTTCAGAGAAATGCCCCCAGGCTGGAATTGAGAGGATGAAGTCCTATGGGGTCCCTGGAGGGTTAGGGGTTTGTCCCCACTAGTAACACAACAGACACTGGTGAGAATCCCCAGGGTGACCAGGAATAAGCCCTGTGGGTGAGATGGGGCTCTCTTGGGGGCACCTCAGGAGGCACTGTGACCCCAGGTGACACCCCAGGTCCCAGAGTGTAGGGCCACATCTGGCATCTTCATCATATGGATCCAAAATTGGGGGGGTACTGTGGGGGTTGGATTTGAGGCAGGAGTCTCAGAGGGGCAGGAATGGGGGCTCCTCAAAAGGCATGAAGGGATATGGGTTTCTCAGGGACATGGGAACAGGGGATTTGGGGGTTGGACCGCACCAAGCACGAAAGAGACAGGGATGAGGCTGGCATACTGGTCACAGTAAATGACAAGCTTCTCGAAGTAGCGCTTCTGCCCTTCGGTCAGCACAAAGCTGCGGGATAGAGATGAGGGGTCACAGGTCACAGGGGTGACTCCATTCCCAGCTTCAGATCTCTCTTGCTGTGCCCCTCACCCTGGCTTCTTTTATAATAGCTGCCCCCAGCTGGGTGCTGTGGGTCACGCCTGTAATTCCAGCACTTTGGGAGGCCGAGGCAGGATGATCACTTGAGGTCAGAAGTTTGAGACCAGCCTGGCCAACACGGTGAAACCCCGTCTCTACCAAAAGTACAAAAAAATTAGCCAGGCATGGTGGCTGGCACCCGTAATCCTAGCTACTGGGGAGGCTGAGGCCGGAGAATCGCTTGAACCTGGGAGGTGGAGGTGGCAGTGAGACGAGATTATGCCACTGCACTCCAGCCTGGGTGACAGGGCAAGACTCCATCCCAATTAAAAAAAAAAAGTATATATAAAATATATAAAAATTATATATTATATTATATTATATTGTATATTATATATTATATATAGTATATATTATACATATAGATATATACCTATATATGTATATATTATATATGTGTGTATATATGTGTGTATATATCTATATAATATATATAGAATAGCTGCCCCCCTCCCCTAGCACATGAGCACCCCGGGGCAGCCTCACCGGTAGGCAGCACTCAGCGCCATGTAGAACCCGAGGAAGCAGAGCAGCTCTCGCCACAGGAGTTTGTAGATGCTCCCACGCCACAGCAGCAGCAGCTGGGAGAAGCCACCGAAGCGGGCATTCGCCACTCGGGCTGTGTAGGTGACGGTCATCGTGGCACCCGGCAGGTGTGGCCAAAGGGAGAGGGGGTGGCCCGGGTGGGGGCTGCGGGTGGGGGTGAAGAGGTGCGGGGATAACTGAGCACAGGGATTCCACCCGTGTTCCGGCCGGCCACCCCTTCAGTCCTGACCCTTGCCTGAGTTGCCTTCTCCTCCCAGCTTTACTCAGTCTAGTCCAGCCCCCAGTGCCACTCCCTGACCCGTGTCTCAGGCTGTCCCCTTCCCTAGACTCCTGGCCCCAGGCTCTGGTACCTGCCGTCCCCCACCACCAAGACCCTTGAGTCCCTGCAGTCAGCTCCTGAGTCACCCTTTCCCCGATCCCTTTCACTTAGAGGCCACCTGTAGCATCCCCCACTCCGCGAGTCCCCAGCGCCTGAGTTTCTAGGTTCTCAAGGCTCCACCTCCCCCAAATTCTCTCCCTCAGCCCCTATTTCTGTCTCCCCCTTTTCCACTTCCCCAGCTCCAAGTCTTGACCCATTCCACTCCCTGCACTCCCTCTGAAGCCCTGTCCCTAAGCCTCCAGGTCCCCTAGTCCCCTTACCCCAGCCTGTCCACCTTCCGCTTAATGGCCCTGGCTCCCCCTACTCCCTTTTCCTCCCGGATCCTCCTTGACCTTTCCTCTCTCCATTCCCCTCCAGCCTTCCAAGCCCTCCACTCCCCACCCCGGGAGGACTCCGGATGCATTCCTGCCCGCAGGTTCCCTATTCCCTCAGGGCCCCCTATTTCCCCAAGCCTGGGCTCATCTCACCTGTGTTGAAGGTGGCCGGTGCAGGGACCCACAGGGACAGGGATGGAATGGGCGGGTGGCTTTGGCGTTGGGTGGGGCTGGGGAGTGGGTGTGCCCCCCTTTCCTGGTTCTCCTCCCTCGGCTGGGCTGCAGCTTCAGAACTTTGTTTGGAGTCCCACAAGTTTGTTACCTGGCACTGGGGGAGAAATCCGCCTTGTCCTCCTTCGCCCCTCCCTATTCCCCTCCCAGTCACTCAGTGGCAGGTCGTAAGGATCTGGAACCCAGAGGCTGGGGGAGGAAGCAGGGATGGTGGACACACACACACTGCTCAATGAGGCTGGGTCACTCCACAGTCACCTGTAATCACAGTGTCACAGAGATGCACTCAGAAACACACATCATAATTCCAGACACAAATCTAGCTGCTCTTAAGACAGCCTCAGCCAGGCACAATGGCTCACGCTTGTAATTTGAGCACTTTGGGAGGCTTAGGTGGGAGGATCACTTGAGCCAGGAGTTCAAGACCAGCCTGGGCAACATAGTGAGATCCCCATCTCTATTGAAAAAACGAAAAGACAGTCTCACATAACTATGGTGACTCAGAGGGGCAGTACACACTGTCACAGAACCTTCCAGAGTCACACAAGGTACACCTACCTCAACCCCCCTGCCCCCATCATGCATATATAAGGCAGGTGGACCCTGACATACTAGGCTCTCCCCTCTCACACACACAGTGCTACCAACGGTCTGGATTCCCTCATGATCATACCGTGTAACAAAGACACCCACACAACCAGCCAAGCACAGACCCCACCCAGACCTCAGAATGCCTTCACACACACAGTCATACACCACTGCAAGGAGGTTTTATTCCTGATCTCCTCTGTGCAAAGATACACCCATGATCACACACCAAACGAAAAACCCTTTCCTCAGTGTGGTGGCACACAATCCCAGGCTCAGAGAGGGGCCTGAGGTTCACCAATCTTGCAAAGACACACACAACAGCCACCCCTGTCTCAAGGGTACCCTAGCTATCACCGCTGTTGAAACTCACCACCATTTGCACACCAATATGTGAAGGCAACCCCCTTTCCAACGCTCCCTCCCGGCGGCAAGCCCATACCCATACACACAGGTCTCAGATACTCTCAGCGTTGCCACGGACACACAAGCTTAGGGACACAAAACCTTGTCCTGCATTTGGCATGGATTCTGGGCAGATGTTCATTCTTCACAGACACACCTGTAAAGGGGACACTCCCAGGCTGTTACAAACAGTACCCACTCCCCCTCCATTGTCCAGCTTGGAGGACATTAACACACAGATTGCTGTGGGAGGGGCAGACGCTTGGGGGTAAAACCCTGGGATGGGCATCCTAGAGTGCTCAGGAGCCCCTCGTGCATTCTGCATAGCCCCGCCCGAGGTTCCAAGCCCGGCAGGCTGGGACACCGTGTTCCCAGACTGGCAGATGTTCACCCTGCCCGGGGTAATTAGGAACCCGCCTGGGCTGGCCACCCTGTGACCCAGGCCTTCGCTGTCCAGCTGCCGGACAGCCCATAAATGGGGGCGAGGGGGCAGCTGGGGCGGTGCCGTCAGCTGCGGAACCTGGCAAGGCGGTGGCAGGCTGGGTGCTGACGAGCTCAGTTCTCGACCAGCAGCCCCCACTCCCTAGGAAGTGTCCTTGCACTCACTGAAGCCGGCTCCTCCTTTTCATCCTCCCTCCCCCAGCTCACCCGCATCCCCACACACTTCCGACTGCTGAATTCCCGCAGGGGCTGGGGGCAGGCTTCCTGGGCTAGTTGATATGCTTACTAATTGTGACAACGAAAAATAACAAACATTTCTTGGGATTTCCTGTCTGGTGCTGGTATAAATGCCTTGTGCGTTTCATCTCATGGAATCCTTACAGGCATGCTAAGTTGGTCAGCTTACTATCCAAGTAGGGAAACTGAGGCTCCGATGTCACATCTCATCTTGTTCGTAGCACAGCTGGGATTTGGATCCTGGCAGTTTAGCGCGGAACCGGCTGTACCATCGTGTTTGTTTACACATGCCATCCCAACAGGCCCACACCTGTTTGTGCACACCCCAGGGAGTTGGAGTGACAAGTCTAGGCTCCTGGTGGGGTTCCCCTTATACACACACCCTGGCACACCCAGGCTCTGGGTGTGCACGGTCTGAACACTTTTTTTTTGAGACAGAGTCTCACTCTGTTGCCCAGGCCGGAGTGCAATGGTGCAATCTTGGCTCAGTGCAACTTCCGCCTCCCAGGTTCAAGTGATTCTCTTGCCTCAGCCTCCCAAGTAGCAGGGATTATAGGCGGGCACCACCAAGCCTGGCTAATTTTTGTATTTTTAGTACAAAGTAGTTGGAGGCTGGCCTCCAACTCCTGACCTCGTGATCCGCCTGCCTTGGCCTCCCAAAGTGCTGGGATTACACGCGTGAGCCATCACGCCCAGACCTGAACACCACTTTCTTTTTTTTTTTTGAGACAGTGTCTTACTCTGTCTCGGCTCACTGCAACCTCTGCCTCCGGGGTTCAAGCGATTCTCCCACCTCAGCCTCCAGAGCAGCTGGGACTACAGGCACCCAAACATCATGCCCGACTAATTTTTGTATTTTAAGTAGAGATGAGGTTTCGCCATGTTGGCCAGGCTGGTGTTGAACTTCTGGCGTCAAGTGATGCACCCACTTCAGCCTCCCGAAGTGCTGGGATTACAGGTGTGAGACACTGCGCCCGGCCTGAACACCACTTTGACTCGTGTGTGTCCTCAGGAACCCCCTTTCTGTCCCCCCTAGCCAGCTCTGGCTTGGAACTTGCAAACTCCCAAGGTCATGCCCCATTCTGAGTCTCCCAAGTGGGGACAACAGCAGTGCAGGCAGCGGCAGAGGGAGAAGCGAAGGGCAGGGGATAAGGGGGTCCGCTAGGTGCCTTCCAGGCTTGTGTGCCCACAGCCTGAGACCGCTCTGGAGTCAGGATGAGACTTCAGGAGCCCCTCCAGCCCGAGTACTCTGTCACCCTGCCCAGTAACCAGCCCCCCTGCTGCAGCCGTTTGCTGGGAGGAGCTGATGCCATCCCATGGGAGCAGGAATTGGGGGGTGGAGACTGTTAATCCCCAGTCTGGCAGGCCTGGCCTCTCCCCAGGGCGCCCACTAATTCCCAAACCAAACAGCAGGCAGCGCCGGGCCCACTGCCGGACTAATCCGCTCCCCACCAGCCTGGGGCTGGCCAAGGGGCCTCCCAGTTCCCACGCTCTGAGCCTCCAAGGAAGTGGGCAAATGCCTCTGCCTTCCATTCCAGGCTTCACAGCCCCAGCAGGGGCACCTAGGGATACCTTAACCCATACAGAATGAGACAAAGGTATCTCTCACCCAAGACACCCTCCTTCCAAAGTTGCCACAATGAACATGCATCTCTATTAGGTCTCTGTTGTGAATGGGCCCCTGTAGATGTGACACTTCTTTGCAGTGCACAATCTGTGCAACTGTACATAAAGGTGCTTACCTTCACCTCCCAATGTCAACAAATATAGCAGTTTAAGATCATTTTATTGAAGAGCAAGAGGTGGGAGAGGTAGGAGGCAACTACAGCTCCCCACCAGCCCCACCAGGGGGAATGGACCCCTCCCTGCCTCCTGCCCAAGTGGCTCCCCCTGTATTATGGGGGGGACTTTGTGCAAACTCTGCCCCGAGGGGGTGGGGAGGGTGGAGGGTGAGTGTGAAATGGCAGCGGTTGGGGCTGGCAGCTGTGCTACTGGGCACTGGGGGGTTTATAGGGCTCCAGGAGGAGGGCCGAGAAGGTGTTGACCTTGTCTGCCCCCCGCACCTCATGGGGTAACAGCGGCAGCTTCACGATGTGGAAGTCTTCATACAGGTCCTCCATCTGCAGCCAGGGCAGAGGGTAGAAGGCAGTGGTCAGGGGGCAGGAAGGCAGAGACAGTGTGGATCAATAGAAAGGGTTAAGTTAGGAAGCTTCCAGGGTCAGGGAGAGAATATAGGGCAGGAGCTTAAGGTGTTATAAGTGGGAGTTGGGTTAGTATAGCCAGAGATCACTGGGCTAGACCACCTGCTCTCCAGGGTCACAGGGATCTAGGCCAGGCCAGCCACAGTCCTCTATGGCCAGAATAAGGGTGAAGGATCTGAAATGTGGGGGCAAAGGGCAGGAGGCTAGGCCAGAGGGCCAGAAGGTGGAGCAAAAGGTCAGAGAATAAAGGGGCAGAGGTGCCTCTGTTGAGCCAGTGCTGGGTGGGTGGGCACACCTGGTCCAGATACTTGGCCTGGATCTTGTGGCGGGCCTCACACATCTTGCAGGGCTTCTCAGGGTCAGGGAAGACGAGCTGGTTGACAATGATATTGTGCGTGTCGATCTTGCACTTGGCCAGCTCCTGGATCAGCCTCTCTGTCTCATAGAGGGACAGGAACTCAGCAATGCATACGCAGATGAAAGTTGTCTGCTCCTACAGGGCACAAGAGAGGACAGTGAGGGGCGGGTTCTGCCATGGTCCTCAGCCCCCGGGCCTCTCACTGCCAGCCAGACCACCACTCACAGGGTCCTTGAACTGCTCGCTGACTGAGCGGATGACGGGCAGAGTCTCCTCTAGCTTGGAGGCCAGCTGGTCTGCGTTCATGTCCCCCAGGCCCAGCATGTTGCACATCTGCAGGGGGGATGTGGGAGGGCTCATAGCTTACCTGGGGCTCATTAAACCTCCTGGGTTGGGGGTTCACTAAACACCAGAGGGATGACTCCTGATACCTCCCAGCGGTTAAAGGCTCAGGCCCGTGAGCAGATTCCTGGGGTTGGTCAAATACCAGCTTTGCCATTTCTTTCTTCTTTTCTTGAAATGGAGTCTCGCTCTGTTGCCCAGGCTGGAGTGCAGTGGCGTGATCTTGGCTCTCTGCAACCTCCGCCTCCCGGGTTCAAGCGATTCTCCTGCCTCAGTCTCCCGAGTAGCTGGGATTACAGGCACGCGCCACCATGCCCGGCTAATTTTTGTATTTTTAGTACAGGTGGGGTTTCACCATTTTTGGCCAGGCTGGTCTTGAACTCCTGACCTCAGGCGATCCACCCGCCTTGGCCTTGTGAAGTGTTAGGATTACAGGCGTGAGCCAATGCCACCGGCCTCAGCCTTGCCATTTCTAGGGAACCATGGCTAAGGGCCTTGACCTTCTGGAGCCTCAGTTTCCCCATCTCTAAACTTTACCTCCCAGACCTGTTGTACCAGATGAGCTGATGCATATAATGTGTTCAGAACAGTGTCTGGCACACAGTAAGTGCCCAGTGTTACCACCTGAGGCACAGGTCCTCACAGGGTACACACATGCACATACACCATGGTGGGCGGTGCTGGTGGTGTGAAGCACTGTGGGGGCTTTGGGGTTGTCATCGTAATAATAAGCCACGGGGGTTGGGCACAGTGGCTCATGCCTGTAATCCCAGCACTTTGGGAGGTCGAGGTGGGTGTACTGCTTGAGGCTAGGAGTTCAAGACCAGCTTGGGCAACATGGCAAAACACTGTCTCTACAAAAAATACAAAAATTAGCTGGGCATGGTGGTACACGTCTGCTAAGTACACGTCTGCTAAGTACCCCCAGCTACTTGGGAGGCTGTGGCACGAGAATCACTTGAACCCAGGAGGTGGAGGTTGCAATGAGCCGAGATTGCACCACTGCACTCCAGCCTGGGTGACAGAGCAAGACTCTGTCTCAAAAAAAAAAAAAAGGTAATAGTAATAATAATAATAATAACAACCCATGGGGCACTCTCATGATCTCCATTTGCAAGACAAGGAAGTTGAGGCCCAGAGAGGTGAAGTGATTTGCTTGAGGTCACACAGCAGTTGGGTCACACGGTGAGTGCAGAGGGTTTGAAGGCAGGTTGCCTGGTTCTGAAATGTGCTTTCTGGCTCTGTCTAGGGTATTTAGTGGGCAGGGGCAGGGACACTGAGTCCTGCCTGTGGGGGAGGAAAGACAGCTCCCTCCCATGCCCTCCAGGGAGAATTCCAGAGAGAGAAGGGGTGGGAAGGAAAGGGAATTGTTAGTACATGTCTGAGGGTCTAGGGGCCTGGGCCTACTCCCACTCCCGGCTGCCTGGATGGTGCAGGTGGGGGCCCCCGCCGCCTGCCTGTGAGATGAAAGGGCTGATCTGGTTCTTGATCTGCATAAGTCGGCCCAGGCCCCGCTCCACGATGGTGGGGAAGTTGAGCAGCCTCAGTGTGTGGCCCGTGGGTGCCGTGTCAAACACCACCACCGAGAAGTTCATGCCCTTCACCAGCCTGAGGGGAGACAGGGGTCAGGCCCTCTGTGTCCACTCTTCCCCTTCCCCAGGCAGCCCCCACCCCTGCTGGCTGGGCCTGACCTCATGACCTCGGCATAGCTCATGGCCTCATCGATGCCGGGAAATGCGCTCATGGCCTCCTGCATCATCTTCTTGCCCATGCTCAGCATGTTGTCCTCCTCGAAGAACTCGTCAGGCAGCTCCGCCACGCCCAGGCTGGGGTCAATCTCCTGGGGGCCAAAGGGATGAGACTGAGGTTGCTGCTACTGCTGGGGGAGCCTTCCTACCTGGGCACAGGGCCAGGGGAAGCCTTCTTACCTGGGCACAGGGCCAGAGGAAGCCTGTGGCGGGCTCTGACCACAGGCGTTTCATTAGGTCACGGCTGGGGGGACCCTGAGGTAGCACTTAGGGTTTTGTATGGTTGCATAAAGGGTGAAAAACAACAGGAAAATTGCAAGCTGTGGCCAGGGCCCTCGAAGGGAAGCCAAAACCCACTGCGGGCCATTTACATTGCTACTCCCCACTTGTAACCGGCCACTTGCGACCCCAGATACTCCCGTGAATGGGCCATGACCTCTTCCAGATCATCCATCCCTCCACTGAGAGATTCCTTGACCACCCTAAATAACAGCACAGATCCACTGACATCCCCTGCCCTGCCTTCCTTTCTCCGTAAGGTTTAGTCCTTAGGAGCTGGGCAGGATAGCTCATGCCTATAGTCCCAGGCATTCAGGATAATGAGATGGGAGGATCGCTTGAACCCAGGAGTTAGACACCAGCCTGGGCAATATAGCAAGACACATCTGAAAAAAAAAAAAATTAGCCCTTCCTCACATCCCTCGTGATTCCCTTATCATGTTTATCATCTGTCTCCAGAGCAGATGGAGGGGCATCCCCTCAAGGGCAAGGGTTTTACCATCTAGCTCACTACTGTGTCCTCAGCACTTAGCATGAACAGTGCCTGGCACAGAGGTCGTCAACATGTATGCAGAATCCGGCCAGGCAAGGTAGCTCACGCCTGTAATTCCAGTCCTTTGGGAGGTGGAGACGGGCAGATCACCTGAGGTCGGGAGTTGGAGACCAGCTTGGTCAACATGGTGAAATCCTGTCTCTACTAAAAATACAAAAATTAGCCAGGCATAGTGGCGGACGCCTATAATCTTAGCTACTCTGGAGATTGAGGCAAGGGAATCGCTTGAACCCGGCAGGCAGAGGTTACAGTGGGCCGAGGTCACACTATTGCACTCCAGCCTGGGTGACAGAGTGAGACTCTGTGTCAAAAAACAAACAACGAAACAAAACACAAACATGTATGTAGAATCTATGAAGGGATGGCCACGGCTGGGGTCTCTGGCCAGTCTCAGACTCAATGCCTCCCTCTTTTTTTTTTTTTTTCTGAGATGGAGTTTTGTTCTGGTTGCCTAGGCAGTAGTGGCATGATCTTGGCTCACCGCAACCTCCGCCTTCTGGATTCAAGTGATTCTCCTGCCTTAGCCTCCCAAGTAGCTGAGACTACAGGCATGCCCCACCATGCCGGGCTAATTTTTTGTATATACATATATTTTTTGAGATGGAGTTTCACTCTTGTTGTCCAGGCTGGACAATGGTACAATCTCAGCTCATGGCAACCGTTGCCTTCCAGGTTCAAGCGATTCTCCTGCCTCAGCCTCCTAAGTAGCTGGGATTACAGGCATGCGCCACCACCCCAGCTAATTTTGTATTTTTAGTAGAGACAGGGTTTCTCCATGTTGGTCATGCTGGTCTTGAACACCCAGCCTCAGGTGATCCGCCCACCTCAGCCTCCTAAAGTGCTGGGATTACAGGTGGGGCCACCACGGCCGGCCAATGCCTCCCTCTTCATCCTCCTCCTTTGTCACCTCTTCTTGGTGACTTCATGGGTCCCATGGGGAAGTTCCCAACTTGCTGGCCTTAGGGGTCATTCCCTCTTGGGGAGCTTGCCCACTCATCACTACACCCTAGTACCACTCTCTGACCGTAACCTCCTCTTATGCCTCACGTATTCTAAGCCTCTTTGGGCCACTTTATCCCCTCACCTGGCCCCTGTAAATTGTCAGTGTTCCTCTTGGCTGGCACCCTTATCCAGCCCAGCTTCCATAGGTTCCCTCTGCACACACTTCCTTTCCCCCTGCTGTTGGCAAAATCCCCCACTCTGGTTACTTGCAGCTTTTTTTTTTTTTTTCTTTTAGAGATAGCGTCTTGGCTGGGTGTGGTAGCTCACATGTGTAATCCCAGCATATTAAGAGGCCAAGCTGGGCAGATCACTTGAGGTCAGGAAATTGAAAACAGCACGGCCAACATCGTGAAACCCCATCTCTACTAAAAAGAAATACAGAGCCGGGCGCGGTGGCTCAAGCCTGTAATCCCAGCACTTTGGGAGGCCGAGACGGGCGGATCACGAGGTCAGGAGATCGAGACCATCCTGGCTAACACAGTGAAACCCTGTCTCTACTAAAAATACAAAAAATTAGCCGGGCGCAGTGGCGGGCGCCTGTAGTCCCAGCTACTCGGGAGGCTGAGGCAGGAGAATGGCGTAAACCCAGGAGGCGGAGCTTGCAGTGAGCTGAGATCGCGCCACTGCACTCCAGCCTGGGGCACAGAGCAAGACTCCGTCTCAAAAAAAAAAAAAAAAAAAAAAAAAAAAGAAATACAGGCCAGGTGCGGTGGTTCACGCCTGTAATCCCAACACTTTGGGAGGCCGAGGTGGGCGGATCACGAGGTCAGGAGATCGAGACCATCCTGGCTGACACGGTGAAACATGAACAGTGCCTGGCACAGAAGTCGTCAACATGTATGCAGAATCCGGCCAGGCATGGTAGCTCACGCCTGTAATTCCAGTCCTTTGGGAGGTGGAGACGGACAGATCACCTGAGGCTGGGAGTTCAAGACCAGCTTGGCCAACATGGTGAAACCCTGTCTCTACTAAAAATACAAAAAATTAGCCGGGCGTGGTGGCGGGCGCCTGTAGTCCCAGCTACTTAGGAGGCTGAGGCAGGAGAATCACTTGAAATCGGGAGGGAGAGGTTGCAGTGAACCGAGATTGCGCCACTGCACTGCAGCCTGGGCAACAGAGTAAGACTGTCTCAAAAAACAAAAAACAAAGCAAAAAAAAAAAAACCCCAAAAAACAAAACAACAACAACAATAAAAAAATTAGCTGGATGTGGTGGCAGGCACCTGTAATCACAGCTACTTGGGAGGCTGAGGCAGGAGAATCGCTTAAACTCAGGAGGTGGGGGTTGCAGTGAGCTGAGATCACACCACTGCACTCCAGCGTGGGTGACAGAGTGAAACTCAGTCTCACAAAAAAAAAAAAAAAAAAAAAAAAAGAGATAGCATCTCACACATAGCTCATTGCAGCCTCAAACTCCTAGGCTCAAACGATCCTCCTGCCTCAACCTACCGACCTACTGGGACTATAGGCACACACCACCATGCCCAGCTAATTTTGTTTAACTCCTGGCCTCCCTCAAGTGATCCTCCTGTCTCAGTCTCTGCAAGCACTGAAATTATAAGTATGGCTTTCTAGCTCTTTAGTATCACTGCACTTGAGGGTCTGAACACTCCTGAAGAGTATTCCCATCTTGCTCCCTACCCTTTTTTCTTTTTTTGGAAATGGAGTCTCACTCTGTCGCCCAGGCTGGAGTGCAGTGGTGCAATCTTGACTCACTGCAACCTCTGCCTCCCAGGTTCAAGGAATTCTTTGCCTCAGCCTCCCAAGTTTCTGGGATTATAAGCATCTGACACCAGGCCTGGCTAATTTTTGTATTTTTAGTACAGACGGAGTTTCACCACCTTGGCCAGGCTGGTCTTTAACTCCTGACCTCGTGATCCACCCTCCTCAGCCTCCCAAAGTGCTGGGATTACAGGCGTGAGCCACCGTGCCCGGCCCTTGCTCCTCTCTTCTGAACACAAAACTCCAATGGACACTTGGTGATCTAGACAATTCTGGTTCCCTCTGCTACCTTAAGAAGTGTTTATGTGGCATTTTCTCCCTCCTCAAACTTCTATCCCATTCACTGCTGAGGCCCTTGCCTGTTCCTTGGTGAGAAAGAGAAGCCATTGGCTGCCAACACCCTCTTCTCCGCTGAGGAAGTGCCCCAGTTCCTCCTGTTTCCCTCTCAGTCCTTGACCCTGGCAGCACCCAAGTCCTGGGTCTGTATACTGGATGGAGCTCATCCCACCTGAGGACTGTCCTCTGCCAGCATCCTCACTCTGCAGCATCTCTTTATTTTATTTTTTATTTCTTTATTTTTTTTGAGATGGAGTCTTGCTCTGTCGTTCAGGCTGTAATGCAGTGGTGCCATCTCAGCTCACTGCAAGCTCTGTGTCCCGGGTTCACGCCATTCTCCTGCCTCAGCCTCCCGAGTAGCTAGGACTACAGGTGCCCGCCACCATGCCTGCCTACTTTATTTATTTTTTTTTTTGAGATAGAGTCTCACTCTGTCGCCCAGGCTGGAATGCAGTGGCACGATCTCGGCTCATTGCAACCTCTGCCCCTCCGAGTTCAAGCGATTCTTCTGCCTCAGCCTCCCAAGTAGCTGGGATTACAGGCGCCTGCCACTGTGCCCGGCTAACACCTGGCTAATTTTTGTACTTTTTTTTTCTTTTTTTGTGAGACTGAGTCTTGCTCTGCTGCCCAGGCTGGAGTGCAGTGGTGCGATCTCGGCTCACTGCAAGCTCTGCCTCCTGGGTTCACGCCATTCTCCTGCCTCAGCCTCCCGAGTAGCTGGGACTACAGGTGACCGCCACCGCACCTGGCTATTTTTTTGTATTTTCACTAGAGACGGGGTTTCACTGCGTTAGCCAGGATGGTCTCGATCTCCTGACCTCATGATCCACCCGTCTCAGCCTCCCAAAGTGCTGGGATTACAGGCATGAGCCACCGCGTCCGGCCTTTATTTTGTTTTTTGAGACAGATTCTCCCTCTGTCGCCCAGGCTGGAGTACAGTGGCGCGATTTCGGCTCTCTGCAAGCTCCGCCTCCTAGGTTCATGTCATTCTCCTGACTCAGCCTCCGGAGCAGCTGGGACTATAGATGCCCGCCACCATGCCCAGGCAATTTTTTTTGTATTTTTAGTAGAGATGGGGTTTCACCATGTTAGCCAGGATGGTCTGGATATCCTGACCTTGTGATCCACCCGCCTGGGACTCCCAAAGTGCTGGGATGACCGGAGTGAGCCACCGTGCCCAGCATTTTTTTTTTGAGACGTGGTAAAACCTCGTCTCTACTAAAAATACAGAAATCCAAAAATTAGCCAGGCATGGTGGTAGGCACCTGTAATCCCAGTTACTCTGGAGGCTGACGCAGGAGAATCTCTGTCTCCTGGGTTCAAGTGATTTTCCTGCCTTAGCCTCATGAGTAGTTGGTATTACAGGCACCTGCCACCGTGCCCAGCTAACTGTTTTATATTTTTAGTAGAGACAGGGTTTCACCATATTGGCCAGGCTGGTCTCGAACTCCTAACCTCAAGTGATCCGCCCACCTTGGCTTCTCAAAGTGCTAGGATTATAGGCGTGAGCCACGATGCACACACAGCCCTCACACAGCTTTAAATGTCAACCTTGGGACAGTGACTTCCAAATGAATGCCAACCTCCTCTGGGCTCCAGACTCACATAAACAGGCTATTGTCATGATGTTTCCACTTGGATTTCCAGTGGGCACCTCGGATTCACTGCGGACAAAATGAAATTCTTGATTTGTCCATTCTACACCTACTCCTTTCCTAGTTTTCCCCATCCTAGCTGCTTAGAGAGACAAGAAAGGCATGTAATCAATTCATTTCTTTCTCTCACCCATTACGACCAAGTAATCTCACTGGCTTACTTCCAAAATACATCCCTAGTGCGATGTGGTGGCTCATGTCTGTAATCTCAGCACTGTGGGAGGCCGAGGCGGTCAGATCACTTGAGGTCAGGACTTCAAGACTAGCCTGGCCAACATGGTGAAAACTTGTCTCTACTAAAAATACAAAATTAACAGGCAGTGGTGGTGCATGCCTGTAATGCCAGCTACTCGGTAGGCTGAGGCAGGAGAATTGCTTGAACTTGGGAGGCGGAGGTTGCAGTGAGCCTAGATCGGGCCATTGCACTCCAGCCTGGGAGACACAGGATTCCTGAGTGTTTAAAAAAAAAAGAAAAAAAAAAACCTCAAATCTGACTATTTCTCCCTCAACATTCTGCCTCCACCAGAGTCCAGGATGTTGTCATCTCTCAACTGGTTACATCCTCAATCTCCTTGTTAGTTTCCCTGCTTCTACGCTGACTGACAATTAAATCTCCACGTGGCCGTCAGAGGGTACTTTTCAAACATGAATTTGGCCATGACACTGCCTTGCTTAAAATAAACAGCTTCCCATTAAACCTGGAGTCAACACCAAACTTCTTAACGTGGCCCATAAGGTACCACACCTCAGCCTCTGATGTGGCTCTGATTGGTCTCTCCAACTTCTCCTTCCCCTACCCTGGCTCAATAAGCTTCAGGCACTCTGGTGTGCTTCCTGCTCTGCAGTTCCTCATTGGTTCCCTTGTGAGTATGTTGAGGAAGGGGTGAAACAGGAGAAACACAGGATAAAGAGTGGATAGGACATGGTGGCTGCTGGTGTGTGCACACAAGAAAGGCTGGAAGAGGCCTTTCCCAGAAGTGGGGGCTAAGCCCTGCTCCACTCACCATAGCAAAGAGGTTGTCATAGCCTTTGACCTTAGTAGGCACCTTTGAGAACTTCTGGTCAAAAGCATCTGAGATGTTGTGAGCTGGGTCTGTGGAGATGATCAGCACACTCTCACGCCCCTTGGAGAGCTGGACTGCCAGACTGCAGCTGGGTAAAGGAAAAGTCAAAAGACAGGGGATGAGGGGTTGGGCTCTGTTCCCTGGGTCTGCAAGGGTAGTGGTAGTTTCCCTGGAGCAAGTGACCCGGATCAGCAGGGGCCTTGAGAGGAAAGTATGGGTTACGGTGGGATTGAGCCTCAATCCCTACAAAGGAACCCTCTCTGATTTATCTACTGACCCTTCTATGTGGACTAGAGAGATAAGGTTCAAATGACTGACTCTGTCTGGCCTAGTGCCTGCTGCTGCTTTGCTGGGCACACAGTGGCATGGCCCAGCTGTCCAGCCAGCATAGCTTGACTCCGTGCTCCCTTCTTTAATAAGCTAAGGGATCCCTTGCACTCCCTGGTAAGCACAGGATGGTTCGGTCCACTTGTCCAGGATAATCTGCCGCATGGACACCTCCTGCCTGTAGCTGCCTGGGACAGTCTGATCATGTGCCCTCTCCCTCGCTTTCCACCCTCACTCTCGCCTTGGACATAAAACACCAAGGTTTACCAAACTAGGATTGCTTGTTCTGGTGCCGCCCCTACCCACAACTCTGGATTCACTCAGGTACGGTCCAGCTGATGGGGACATCTAAGTGCTTCCCCGTCCCCCGGGCGCTGCACTTGAGCCCCAACATGGATGGTCCAATTCAGAGGGTGCTAGGGCTGCATTGAGGAGGTCTTTCTCATGTGCTCCAGGTAACTTCCAGAGAGTGAAACCCAAAGACCCCCGCCAGCCCCCTTGCCCCGGTCGTGGTGGAAAAGCCGGTCCTTGGCCTCCCCTTTGCCCAGTAGTATATCCTACACGCCTCCTGGCCCCCGCCGCAGCCTCCTTACCTGCAGGTGGTCTTGCCCACTCCACCCTTGCCCCCGACGAAGATCCACTTCAGGCTGCGCTGCTCGATGATGTTGCTAAGCGTAGGCTCCAGCGGCTCCACATCAGGCGCATCTTCGAACTCCTCTGCCTCAACCCCCCACCCGGCCATCCCTGCGGCCATCTTGGAACTGGCTCACGTGATCCAGCGGAGCGCACCATACGAAACACCTACAGGGGAAATTCTCTATCACATTCCTATCGAAGCTAGAAGCATGAGTTAATTTCCTCATTACTTCCATTTTAGGAGAAATATAAATTACATTTTCACTATTCTTTGCTTCCAGGGTTCACCTTGTCAACCTCTGGTCTATAATTTTCCAAGGGCTCCCCCTACCTAATGAACACATCGGTACGGTCCAGGCTACTCCCCTTCACTGATTGGGCCCTAAGTCTCGCAGCTCTCCTTTCATTGGCTACATCTTTTCTTACGTCCACCAATCACTCTCATGCTCCGATAGCGCCAACCTCTCCTTAGCAACCAGCCAAACACCCAGTCCATGCCCTTTCGGTGAAGTTAGATTCCCGGTCCGCCTTGGCCTCCATAGGCTCAACTTTATGTCCATCATTTTCCCTCTATTATTCACGTTAGGTCCCAACCTCGCCTAAGGTCCGCCTCCTCTATTATTCAATAGGCTGTGAGCCACTTGGCTCTTGCCGCAAACCAATCATAGACAAATTGACTCAGTTGGCTGGGTATAGGTCCCCGGGCTGACATCCAGGTAGGGTTGGAGTCCAGAGTTTTGTCCTGGACGCCCTGATCTCCCATGCCTAGCAGGCACCATGCCTGTAATTGCGCTCCGTTTGGTAGAAGGGACCCTAATTCCTAAAAGCCGCCTTGTATTTCAAGAGAAGACTCCAGTATACCATATTTCATGTTTGAACTTCTGTCCTGGAGCAGGAACACAAGCTGGGTTCCAGGCCCTTGATGGAGACCCCAGCCCATGACACTCTTAACTTTAGAGGGAGATTAGAGCCTAGAAATAACCCCAACTTCATCTGAATACTACAGCTCATAAACTAATCTGATTCTCTGGCCGGGCGCGGTGGCTCACGCCTGTAATCCTACCACTTTGGGAGGCCGAGGCGGGTGGATCACCTAAGGTCAAGAGTTCAGGACCAGCCTGGCCAAGATGGTGAAACCCCGTCTCTACTGAAAATACAAAAATTAGCCGGGCGTGGTGGCACGCACCTGTAATCCCAGCTACTCAGGAGCCTGAGGCAGGAGAATCGCTTGAATCCGGAGGGCAGAGGTTGCAGCGAGCCGAGATTGCGCCACTTCACTCCAGCCTCGGTGAAAGAGTGAAATTCCGTCTCAAAAAAAAAAAAAAATAATTAATTAAAAATAAATAAATAAATAAAATAGGCCGGGCGCGTTGGCTCAGGCCTGTAATCCCAGCACTTTGGGAGGCCGAGGCAGGCAGATCACCAGGTCAGGAATTCAAGACCAGGCCGAGACAGAAGAATCGCTTGAACTCGGGAGGCGGAAGCTGCAGTGAGCTGAGATGACACCACTGCACTCCAGCCTGGGCGACAGAGCGAGACTCAGTCTCAAAAAATAAAATAAAATAAAATAATAATAACAATAACAAAATTAAAAAAAAAAAGCTGATTCTCAGACGGGGACCTCAGCTCCACAGAGCCCCTATGTCCCCCAAAAATGTGAGCTTTATCCAGAGATGAGTACCCAACCCAAAGATACCCCTATTTCTACTTGGGGGGCCCAGGCTACACATGCTCTCTATTCCCTAGTAAGGGACTCAAGTTCCCAGGTGTCAGCTGAGTACACAACCCCAAATGAGGTCCTTCCCCTCACAGAGATTATTATTGGTGTCAAACGGGGATTCTAGCCCTGGAAAACGAATCTGTTCCTAGCCCCAAGTGAAACCAACTCCAGAGAGCAAGCTACAGCCCCAGTCTCAGACGACAGTCTCATTCCCCGGGAGCCCCAGTCTGGGAAACACCAGCCCGAGTACCGCTGAATTTTGAGCACCCGAGAGGCAGGGCTCGGTGGCTCACGCCTGGAATCCCAGCACTTTGGGAGGCTGAGGTGAGAGGATTGCTGGAGCCTAGGAGTTTGAGAACAGCCTGGGCAACATGACAAAACCCTGTCTCCACAAAAATAAATAAGTAAGTAAATAAATAAATAAACCAGGCATAGTGGCGCATGCCTGTTTTTCCAGCTACTCGGGAGGCTTTGGTGGGAGGCTCACCTCAGCCGTGAGAGGTCGAGGCTGAAGTGAGCCGTGATCACGCCTTTGCACTACAGCCTCGGAAACGGAGTGTGACTCTGTCTCCAAAATAAAACAAAACAAAGCAAAAAAACAAAAAACAAAAACAAAAAAACAGCAAGACCGATCCCGATGGCTCACGCCTGTAATCCCAACACTTTGGGAGGGGAGGCCAAGGCAGGAGGATCGCTTGAGGCCAGGAGTTCGAGACCAGCCTGGGTAATATAGCCAGGCGCCCGTCTCTAATTTTTAAAAAACAAGGCCGGGCGCGGTGGCTCATGTCTGTATTCCCAGCACTTTGGGAGGCCGAGGCGGGCGGATCACCTGAGCTCGGGAGTTCGAGACCAGCCTGACCAACATGGAGCAATCCCGTCTCTACTAAAAATACAAAATTAGCCGGGCGTGGTGGTGCATGTCTGTAATCCCAGCTACTCGGGAGGCTGAGACAGGAGAATCGCTTGAACCTGGGAGGTGGAGGTTGCGGTGAGCCGAGATCGCGCCATTGCACTCCAGCCTGGGCAACAAGAGCGAAACTCCGTCTCAAAAAAAAAGAAAAAAACAAACAAAAAAAACCCGCGAGACGGGGGCCCCTCCCCCTAGCCCCGCCCCTTCGGGTTGATTCCCTCATTCACCCCGCCCCGCTGCGGACGCTAGAGGGCCGGACCGCTCTTCCCGGCATGCATTGCTCCGGACTAGGCGAGTCGGGCGCCAAGCGCGGGGCCGGAGCGGCCTTCCCGGAGTCCTTTGCGCGGCACCTGGCGACAAAATGGCTGCCCGAGGGAGACGGGCGGAGCCTCCGGGTCGGGAGGCGCCGGGCCCCGCGGGCGGTGGCGGTGGCGGGAGCCGTTGGGCTGAGTCAGGACCGGGGACGTCGCCCGAGAGCGGGGACGAGGAGGTGTCGGGCGCGGGTTCGAGCCCCGTATCGGGCGGCGTGAACTTGTTCGCCAACGACGGCAGCTTCCTGGAGCTGTTCAAGCGGAAGATGGAGGAGGAGCAGCGGCAGCGGCAGGAGGAGCCGCCCCCGGGTCCGCAGCGACCCGACCAGTCGGCCGCCGCCGCTGGCCCTGGGGATCCGAAGAGGAAGGGCGGTCCGGGCTCCACACTTAGCTTCGTAAGGAGCCGTGGGGGTGGGGGCGGGCGCCACGGCCTGTCCTGGCAGCGGGAGTAGGGGCCCGTGAAGGGGGATCGGGACCGAGGTCCACTTTCCTTTCTGAATGAGGGGCCCGTCCGGGTCACCCACTGAGGATGAGGAACTTGGGTTCCCGACAACTAGGGTCTGGGGGCGGGAGTGGGGACTCCAGGAGCCTGCCCGTGGGAACTGGGAGCTGAGGAATTCCCTTGGAATCAGCACTGTGGAGAGTGAGGAAACGTGGATATCGGGATTCCTGTTTGAATGGTACCCGGACCTTGGGTCATGGGACCACCACTAATTGTGAGGAAAGGGGGTAAATTAAGTCTGGACTCTGAGCTATATGCATTAGACTCAGACCACGTATTGTGTAAGGACAATTACTTACCTAGGACAATTACTTGACTTCCTTGTGTCTTATTCGACCAACCTCCATTTATTGAGCACTTTACCTCGTGCTAGGCATTGTGCTAGATGCTGGTATGCAGTGGTGAGCTTACAGACAAGATCGCTGCTTTCCTGGAGCCTCTGGGCTGGCCTACCCTCATTTTCCCTAGTTGCAAAAATAGACATCATCGCATCTCTTGATGTGGTGAGGGTTTTATGAGGTGATCCTGGAAAAGTGGTTAGCATAGAGCCTGTCTTCCAGGAAGGGCTAAACTGGTGGTTCTCAATTGGGGCAGTTCCCTCCACCCCCACATTTGGCAAAGTCTGGAGACATTTTTGGTTGTCAGAACTGCGGGAGGGGGTGCTAGTGACATCTATGGGTAGAGGCCAGGGATGCTGCTCAACTTCTTACCATGCGTTTGGCAGCGCCCTCCCACCCCCAAACAAAGAATAATCCAGCTCAAAATATTATTAGTGCCAGGTTGAGAAACTCTGGGCTAAGTAAATAGGGCGTGTATTGATTTTTGGCTCTGAGCTTGCCATGTCCGTAGTGTTAAGATCAAGTCCCTGCAGTGTGGAGGAAAAAGTGTTGACTTGAGACTAACAGATTGGGGGCTCTAGTTCTGGATGCTGCATGTGATTTTGGGCAAGTGATGTAACCCCTCCAAGCCTCAGTTTCTTCATTTGTTAAAAATGAGCGTGGATTGGGTGCAGTGGCTCACACCTGTAATTCCAACATTTTGGGAGGTTGAGGTGGGTGGATTGTTTAAGCCCAGGAGTTGGAGAGCAGCCTGGACAATATGGCAAAAACCCATCTCTACAAAAAAAATTTAAAAATTAGCTGGGCATGGTGCCACACATGCCTGGAGCTCCAGCTCCCCAGGAGGCTGAGACAGGAGGATCGCTTAAGCACAGGAGATTCAGGCTGCAGTGAGCCGTGATTGCACCACTGCACTCTAGCCTGGATGACAGAACAAGAGACTATCTTAAAAAAAAAAAAAAATCAGTGTGAAATAGTCCCAGCAGGACGGGCTCTGTGGCTCATGCCTGTAATCCCTGCACTTTGGGGGCCGAGGCAGGCAGATCACCTGAGGTCAGGGGTTCGAGACCAGCCTGGCCAACATGGTGAAATCCCCGACTCTACTAAAAAAAATACAAAAGTTAGCCAGGCATGGTGGTGCATACCTGTAATCCCAGCTACTCGGGAGGCTGAGGCAGGAGAATCACTTGAACCTGGGAGGTGGAGGTTGCAGTGAGCTGAGATCGTGCCACTGTACTCCAGCCTGGATAGTGAGACTCTGTCTCCAAACAAAACAAAACAAACAAACAAAAAGAAAATAGTCCCAGCAGCACAGGTTACTGAATGCCTGGTTGTCTGTGAAGCCTGTTGGAGCCCCCGGAGCGCAGGAAGCCCTCAATCAATGGGAGAAGGTGGGATACAGGATGAAAGGCTAGAGGAAGACTATCTTTGAGGAAAGGGTAAGGAAGGAAAAACGTCAGGACCAGGGTTGGCGTGACACTTGCGAGTAGAGGCTGAGTATCCCTTCGTGAATGGGTGTAGCAGTTGTTGCATCTGTTTCATTTGTTCATTGAGGGTCTATTTTGGCTGCACCCTCAAAGAGGCCATGCTAGGCTAGGCACAGAGAAGGCAATGTTGCTTGATGTCTAAGGATGCTGTCCAGAGGCTTTGACCCACCTGACCCTGAATCAGCTCCATTGTTTGTTGTTAGCATGACTTCTCCTTCTGAAAGACTTTCCTCATCTAGGAAAAGGGGGTGGTTCCTTTTTTTTTTTTTTTTTTTTTTTGAGACAGAGTCTCGCTCTTGCCCAGGCTGGAGTGCAGTGGTAGAGCCTTGGCTCACTGCAACCTCCTCCTCCCGGGTTCAAGCAATTCTGCCTCAGCCTCTCGAGTAGCTGGGATTACAGGCGCCTACCACCACTCCCGGCTAATTTTCTGTGTTTTTAGTAGAGAGAGGGTTTCACCATGTTGGCCAGGCTGGTCTTAAACTCCTGACCTCAGGTGATCCCCCCTTTTCCACCTCCAAAAGTGCTGGGATTACAGGTCTGAGCCACCGCGCCTGGTCGAAAAGGGGGTGGTTCTAACTTTCATCTTAGGGTAGCTGTGAAAATGGAAGGAGATGATACATCCGCAGCACTTGGCACAGGGCTTGGCATACAGTACATGCTCAATAAAGGGAGCTATTGCCACCTCTTGTGGTCCCTGCTAGGGAGGGTGAGGCATGGAAAGTGAGAACAAAGCTGGTCCCCACTGAGGTGGGCACTCTTCTTGCTCCCTGGGAGGGCACCGCGGGCCCAGGGCAGGCGCTGAGTCGCGTGTGCTCCTCTCTGATTGCTGCGCAGGTCGGCCGGCTGGCGGAGCTGGGCGCGGCGTCAGGACGGGCCACCAGGCCGGGCTAGGAAGGTGTAGTGGGCCTCAGCGCCGCCAAGGGCGGTCCCGGCTCCTGTAACCGTTGCAGTCTTCTGTCCCTTCACCCAGGTGGGCAAACGCAGAGGCGGGAACAAACTAGCCCTCAAGACGGGAATAGTAGCCAAGAAGCAGAAGACGGAGGATGAGGTGAGCCGGCTGGGTGCAGGAGGGCCACCCACATTGCCTTTTCCTTCCAGCTTTTGTGCCCAGCCTTCTCCCTCCCTGTCTGGTATCCAAGCCTTTGCTGAGTGTGCCTGGCAGGATAGGAGGGTCCCCAGATAACTTGACTGTACAATCTTTAGCTCAAACCCAGAGTCTTCCGCCGGGTGACACTGGGAATGGGTCAGCTGTCTCAGGGCAGTCCTGACCCTGATTCCTGGCACGCCCTCTAAACCCATATCCCCCTTCCACAGGTATTAACAAGTAAAGGTGACGCGTGGGCCAAGTACATGGCAGAAGTGAAAAAGTACAAAGCCCACCAGTGCGGTGACGATGATAAAACTCGGCCCCTGGTGAAATGACGCCCCTCCCCCGCCTGCCCATGGCCTGGGACTCTCTGCGATGTACATAACTATTTAATGCAGTGGCAGCGGTGGCAGCCTTCCCCAAGAGGACTTAAAAGCAGAAGCAAACCGAGATGCTTCCCGCAGCCGTGGACGATTCTCCAGGACTCTTTTTTTACCTTGAGCACTTGCCTCGTGAGACTTCATAGAACAGTGGTTTACTGTCCCCTCTTCTCACCTCCTCATTCTCTCTGGCTCTTTCTCTCTTCCTCTTCTCACCCTCCTCCCTCCCCTTAGCCATCACTTCTGGGAAGTAAAGAACTTGACTTAGTGCCGGAGCTGTGTGCTTGGTTTGTCTTCTTTGCGCTGTCGGACCTAAGCCTTCCCCTGGTAGCTGGCATTGTACCTGTCAAAGCCTGGGTCTGGCCTGGTAAGGAGCAGGATATGGAGGGGGTAGGAAGGACAGGGGCACATCCCCTCCTGTAGGCCTAGACTTTCCCCAAGACCCATCTCCCCTCACTGCTGCATCCCCACCATGCCACCTTAGGCTCACTTTCTCTTCACAGTTCATTTTGGCTGGGCCGAAGCTGTTGCATTGTGCATTCAGCAGACACTTAGGAGCATCTGTTATGTGCCAGGGTTCTGCAAGGCTCTGGGGCGACAGCTGGGAACACAGCAGACCACACCCTCCCTGCCCTTACAGAAGGAGACAGACACAAACAAAAAGGGGAAGCCCTTTTGCAGCTAGGGAGGAAGGGGGTATGTCTTTTAGGTGACATTTGATTAGAGTCCTGAGGGAGATGAGACAGAGCCCCAGGCAGAGGAATAGCCAGGTCGGAGAGGGCTTGGGCCTGATGGAGGCCTCATAAGTGAGGAGGAGGATGGATGGATTATAAGGGGAGAATTCAGGAGTTTGTTCTTTTTTTTTTTTTTTTTTTGGAGATGGTCTTGCTCTGTCGCCCAGGCTAGAGTGCAGTGCTACGATCACAGCTCACTGCCTCACCACAGCCTCGAATTCCCGGCCTCCTCCCACCTCAGCCCTGCAAGTAGCAGGGACCACAGGTTCACACCACCACGCTCTGCTAGTTTTTTTTTTTTTGTAGAGATGGGGTCGCCCTATGTTGCTCAGGCTGGTCTCCAACTCCTGGGCTTAAGCAACCTTCTCACCTCAGCCTCCTAAAGTGCAAGGATTACCAGTATGAGCCATTCTCGGCCCAGGATTTTATTCTTTTTTTTTGTTTTTTGAGACAGAGTCTTGTCTCTGTCACCCAGGCTGGAGTGCAGTGACGTGATCTCGGCTCACTGCAACATCCGCCTCCTGTGTTCAAGCAATTCTCCTGCCTCAGCCTCCCGAGTGGCTGGAATTACAGGCGCCGGCCACAATGCCTGGCTAATTTTTGTATTGTTAGTAGAGACAGGGTTTCACCATGTTGGCCAGGCTGGTCTCGAACTTCTGACCTCAGGTGATCCACCTCAGCCAAAGTGCTGGGATTACAGGCCTGAGCCACCATGTCATGCCCGGGATTTTAAGTGAGGAGAAGGCTTTGGAGGGTATTTGAGGTAGCAACATCGTACGTTTTATATCTTCAGGGGATTCCTCTGGCTCCTGTGGGGAGTAGACTGAAGGGGGCTGAGGGTAGAACCTGGGAGACTGGGGAGGGGAGTGGAGGGGACTGTATCTTGGTAGCAGAGGAGGTGAGGAACGCTGAGAGCTGGATTCCGTGGGGCTGTGTGCTCTGCTGGGAGAAAGGCCACTCAGTCCTCCAGCTACTTGAAGCCCTTTCAGGGAGGCTGGAGTCTGTCCCTTCCATATGCATACACCCTCAAGAGAAAGAGGGCGAGGGGGTTCTCTGTCCAACCTTCCAGAACATGATCATTGACACAGACCTCCCAGCCCTTCCATGCCCTCCTCCTGGCTCCATTGTACATCCTGTTGGAGCCAGAAGCTGCCTGGCTCCACCTGTTCTCCAAACCCACACAGGTTTTAAGATGCCCTTGCCTCCCAACTCCTCAAACCTGCTGCACCTGGAGCAATGTTGGGGGCCCCCAGCTATAGGCTCACCCCAGTCTTCCCAGGCAGGAATGGCAGCAGCTAAGCAGCCTTGGCACTCCTACCCAGCTTAGGGCTGGGCCCTCTTCCACTTTCTTTTTTTTCTTTTTTGAGATAAGGTCTCCCTCTGTCCCCTAGGCTGGAGTGCAGTTGGTGAAATTACAGCTCGCTGCAGCCTCAACCTCCTGGGCCGAAGTGATCCTCCCACCTCAGCCTCCTGGGTGAGGTCTACAGGCATGTGCCATCAGACACCGCTCATTTTTTTTGTACAGACGAAGTCTCGCCACGTTGCTCAGGCTGGTTGGGAACTCCTGGGCTCAAACCATCTTCCCGCCTTGGCCTCCCGAAGTGCTGGGATTACAGGTGTGAGCTACTGCACCCAGCCCCCTCCTTCCACTTTTTTTTTTTTTGTTTTTTTGAGATAGGCTCACTCTGCCCCCAGGCTGGAGTGCAATGGCATGATTTCGGCTCACTGCAATCATCCTGCCTCAGCTTCCCAAGTAGCTGGGACTACATGAGTGTGCCACCACACCAAGCTAATTTTTATCTTTTTGGTAGAGCCGGGGTTTCCTGACTTCATGTGATCTGCTGCCTTAAGGATTACTGGTATGAGCCACCGTGCCTGGCCCCTCCTTCCACTTTCAATCAAAAGAGGACCAAGACTCAGAGAAACACGGCCTCAGCAAGTAGAGGGTGGAAGGCAGAGGGCTGTGGTCCTGGAAGTGGGCTGAGGTGGGCCCATCCCGGTACACCACAGGCTCTCAAATTTTGCCAGATGCAGTCTGTGGAGGTTGGGGTGGGGCATTTACTCTTGTAACACATGATGAGCATCTGTTATGTGAAGTCATTTACCCAAACAGACAAAAATCCGCCGAGCCCAGAATGGTGGCTCACATCTGTAATCCCAGTGACCGGGGAGGCTGAGACACAGGTGGATCACTTGAGCCCAGGAGTTCGAGACCAGTCTGGATAATAGAGCAAGACCTTTCTTGCTAGAAAAAATAAAAGTTGGCTGGGTGCGGTGGCTCACGCCTGTAATCCCAGCACTTTGGGAGGCCACGGCGGGCAGATCACTTGAGGCCAGGAGTTTGAAACCAGCCTGGCCAACGTGGTACAACCCTGTCTCTACTAAAATTACAAAAAATTAGCCGGGCGTGGTGGCACACACCTGTAATAGCAGCTATTCGCTATTCGGGAGCCTGAGGCAGGAGAATCTCTTGAATCTGGGAAGGCAAAGGTTGCAGTGAGCCGAGATTGTGCCACTGTACTTCAGCCTGGGCAACAGAGTGATTCCATCTCAAAAAATTAAAAAAAAAAAAAAAAAAAAAAAAAGGCCGGGTGCAGCGGCTCACGCCTGTAATCCCAGCACTTTGGGAGGCTGAAGCGGGCGAATCATGAGGTCAGGAGATCCAGACCATCCCGGCTAACAGGGTGAAACCCCGTCTCTACTAAAAATACAAAAAAAAATTAGCCGGGCGTGGTGGTGGGTGCCTGTAGTCCCAGCTACTGGGGAGGCTGAGGCAGGAGAATGGCGGGAACCCAGGAGGCGGAGCTTGCAGTGAGCCGGGATCATGCCTCTGTACTTCAGCCTGGGCAACAACGTGAGATTCTATCTCAAAAAAAAAAAAAAACAACCTAGCTGTCATGGTGGCACCCAAAATCCCAGCGCTTTGGGAGGCTGAGGTGGGTAGGTGGGCGGATCACAAGGTCAGGAGTTTAAGACCAACCTTACCAACATGATGAAACCCCATCTCTACTAAAAATACAAAAATTAGCTAGGGGTGGTGCACACCTGTAAGCCCAGCTACTTGGGAGGCTGAGGCAGGAGAATCACTTGAACTGGGGAGGCGGAGGTTACAGTGACTATACTCCAGCCTGGGCAACAGACTGAGACTCCGTCTCAAAAAAAAAAAAAAAAAAAAAAAGAATAGGATACCTTTCCTGTTTCACTTCCTGCTAACATACAATAAGGTTTTTCTACTTTAGTTTGCACATGGGCTGAAAGGTCTCTCCCATGGTATGGGCGCTGTGGCTCACGCCTGTAATCCTAGCACTTTTGGAGGCCGAGGCGGGCGGATCACGAGGTCAGGAGATCCGAGACCATCCTGGCTAACATGGTGAAACCCCGTCTCTATAAAAATACAAAAAATTAGCCAGGTGTGGTGGCGGGCGCTTGTAGTCCCAGCCACTTGGGAGGCTGAGGCAGGAGACTGGCATGAACCCGGGAGGCTGAGCTGAGATGGCACTACTGCACTCCAGCCTGGGTGACTAGAGAGATTCTGTCTCAAAAAAAAAAAAAAAAAAAAAAAAAGGAAGGTCTCTCCCTCCTACTTTGGGGAGCTAGCTCAGGTGTGACTTTGGCCTTGGGGATGGACTATGGGGGGAAGGAACACAGGAAGGTAATGGAGCCATCCATTCCTCCTCCCCCAAAGCCACCAGCAGAGATTGGATCTTTAAAAAGCAACAGAAGCCTGGGAAGTAGGTCGCCCTGCAGCATCTCAGCCTCTATTCTAGTGTCAAGAGGCAGGAGAGGCTGAAAGCCCAGGCACATCCCTTTACAGTACTTACCCGCTTTGACCTTAGAAAAGTCTGAAGAGGGAGGAGAATGAAATCCAGGTTTTGGTGAGTCACACAGCCCTGGCTTCAAACTATTCTAGAGCCTGTTGACTGTGTGATCTTGGGTAAGTCACTTAGACTTTCTGTACTTCAGGTTCTTCATCTATCAAATAGGGGTAAAATACAGAAGCATCTCTAGAGTTCTAAAGTAAGGGCAATATTCATAGAATCTAACCCTGCTATTGTTTAAAACAGCTAGTGCTTCCCAGGGTGAAGAAGTTGGCTTGCGTTTGGGAACTGTGTTAAGTCAGTTAAGTGCTGACCTTTGAACTCGGGGGACAGTGTGATGACAGGCTCGAGCAGGGAGGCTATTGTAAATTGAGAACGCGTTTGTCTCGCATTTCAGATTCGTGGTTGGACACCAATTCTTCTTTCTTTTCTTTTTTTTTTTTTTGAGATGGAGTCTCACTCTGTCACCCAGGCTGGAGTGCAGTGGTGCGATCTCAGCTCACTGCAAGCTCCGCCGCCTCCCGGGTTCACACCATTCTCCTGCCTCAGCCTCCTGAGAAGCTGGGACTACAGGCGCCCACCACCAGGCCCGGCTAATTTTTTTGTATTTTTAGTAGAGACGGGGTTTCACCATGTTCGCCAGGATGGTCTCAATCTCCTGACCTCGTGATCCGCCCACTTCGGCCTCCCAAAGTGCTGGGATTACAGGCGTGAGCCACCATGCCCGGCCCCAATTCTTTTCTTTTTGAGACGGAGTCTCACTGTATCGCCTAGGCTGGAGTGCAGTGGCATGATCTCGGCTCACTGCAAGCTGTGCCTCCCGGGTTCATGCCATTCTCCTGCCTCAGCCTCCCGAGTAGCTGGGATTACAGGCGCCCGCCACCATGCCTGGCTATTTTTTTTTTTTGTATTTTTAGTAGAGACGGGGTTTCGCCGTGTTAGCCAGGATGGTCTGGATCTCCTGACCTGGTGATCTGCCCACCTCGGCCTCCCAAAGTGCTAGGGTAACAGGTGTGAGCCACCGCGCCCGGCTGGTTGGACACCAATTCTGTGAGTTTCTTTTGGCATGGAGTGCTTCTAATTGAGCTGAGGTAAGTTTGCCAGGCATAGGGCTGTTGTGAGATTTGCATGAGATAACATTTGGCCTTTTTTTTTTTTTTTTTTTTTTTGAGACGGAGTCTCGCTCTGTCGCCCAGGCTGGAGTGCAGTGGCGCAATCTCGGCTCACTGCAAGCTCCGCCTCCCGGGTTCACGCCATTCTCCTGCCTCAGCCTCCCGAGTAGCTGGGACTACAGGCGCCCGCCACTGCGCCCGGCTAATTTTTTGTATTTTTAGTAGAGACGGGGTTTCACCATGGTCTCGATCTCCTGACCTTGTGATCCGCCCGCCTCGGCCTCCCAAAGTGCTGGGATTACAGGCGTGAGCCACCGCGCCCGGCCGGCCTTTTTTTTTTTTTTTGAGACAGAGTCTCACTCTGTCACCTAGGCTGGAGTGAAGTGGCGTGATCTTGGCTCACTGCAACCTCCGCCTCCCATGTTCAAGCAATTCTCCTGCCTCAGCCTCCTGAGTAGCTGGGATTGTAAGCGCAGGCCACCACTCCTGGCTAATTTTTTTGGTATTTTTAATACAGACAGAGTTTCACCATGTTAGCCAGGATGGTCTCAATCTCCTGACCTCGTGATCTCCCCTTGGCCTCTCGAAGTGCTGGGATTACAGGTGTGAGCCACCTGGTGTTAATGAGATAACATTTGGAAACTGCTTGATATGCAGTAGGTGCTTAAGAAATAGGAAAAAAGGGTCGGGTGCGATGGCTCAAGTCTAATCCCAGCACTTCGGGAGGCTGAGACGGGCGGATCACAAGGTCAGGAGATTGAGACCATCCTGGCTAACATAATGAAACCCCGTCTCTACTAAAAAACATACAAAAAACTAGCCAGGTGAGGTGGCGGGCGCCTGTTGTCCCAGCTACTCGGGAGGCTGAGGCAGGAGAATGGCGTAAACCCAGGAGGCGGAGTTTGCAGTGAGTTGGGATCCGGCCACTGCACTCCAGCCTGGGCGACAGAGCAAGACTCTGTCTCAAAAAAAAAAAAAGAAAGAAAGAAAGAAAGAAATAGGAAAAAAGGCCGGGCGTGGTGGTTCACGCCTGTAACACCAGCACTTTGGGAGGCCAAGGCGGGTGGATCACCTGAGGTCGGGAGTTCGAGACAGCCTGACCAACATGGAGAAACCCTATCTCTACTAAAAATACAAAAATTAGCCAGGCGTGGTCGTGGGCGCCTGTAGTCCCAGGTACTCGGGGGACTGAGACAGGAGAATAGCTTGAACCCTGGAAGCACAGGTTGCAGTGAGCTGAGATCCCACCATTGCACTCCAGCCTGGGCAACAGAGCGCAACTCCGTCTCAGAAATAAATAGGAAAACACTGGGCCGGGCACAGTGGCTCACACCTGTAATCCCAGCACTTTGGGAGGTCGAGACCGGTGGATCACCAGAGGTCAGGAGTTCAAGACCAGCCTGGCCAATATAGCAAAACCCTGTCTCTTCTAAATATACAAAAAATTAGCCTGGCGTGGTGGCAGACGCCTGTAATTCCAGCTACTCGGAAGGCTGAGGCAGGAGAATAGCTTGAACCCGGAGGCGGAGGTTGCAGTGAGCCATTGCACTCCAGCCGGGACAATGAGGGTGAGACACCGTCTCAAAGAAAAAATGCCAGGTGCGGTGGCTCCCGCCTGTAATCCTAACACTTTGGGAGGCCGAGGCGGGCGGATCATGAGGTCAAGAAATCAAGACCATCCTGGTCAACATTGTGAAACCCCATTTCTACTAAATATACCAAAAAAAAAAAAAAAAAAAAAAAAAAAATTAGCCGGGCGTGGCTAATTAGCAGAGCGTGGTGGCACATGCCTGTAATCCCAGCTACTCGGGAGGCTGAGGCAGGAGAATCGCTTGAACCCGGGAGGCGGAGTTTACAATAAGCTGAGATCGCGCCACTGCACTTCAGCCTGGCAACAGAGCGAGACTCCGTCTCAAAAACAAAACAAAACAAAAAGAGACAGAAAAACAAAAACAACAACAAAAAACCAAAAACCCAAAACCTTGTCCTGATTCAGCACTCAAATTCACCAGCTGGAGAGGAAGAAAAAATTCCGTGACCTCACGAGGGCCAACAATGTGGACCATACATGCAGCAGGGGCTACTTTCTTCTGCCCCAAGGCTTGCGCAGGGCCGCTGGAAATTTGCCATATTATACGAAGGGGGTGAACCTTAACAAATTGTCTCCTGCATCCCAAACTCGCTCCCCATCTGATCGTTATCTGGGGCAGCCCCCAGATTTGACCAGAAAGCTCTTATCATTCACACCCGCCCCAGGAATCCCCAATCCAGCCTCAGCTCCCCAGTCTCACTCTTCTGTTCCCCATGCACCTCGGTTGGTCTAGAGACCCTCCTCCCAATTTGATTCTCAGCCAAAACCCCAATGCGCGGCGACCCTGGCGCGTGGCAGGACGGGATTTGTAGTTCCAGGGTTTATCGGAGGGTGGGGAAGGGAGGCCTTTACGCATGCGTTTGTGGCGGCTTTCTGCACGTGTTTCTCAGCCCAGTTTTCAGTCCAGCGCAACTGGCTACCACGGAATCCCAACTGCTCCTTTAGGGTGTCTTCCGCGATTCTTCGAGTGGAGTTAGGCGCCTGCCGACACTTCCCTAACCTTGGAGGCCCAGTACTTGCTTTTCATGAATGAACGGAGCCGGGACTGACTTTGCCTACGGCAAGTGGGTTGAGATAGCGGTTCCCCTCCTTCAGGCAGGGGCAGAAATTGACCTGTGCCTCTCGAGGGTCAAAAAGTTCCTCAGATCAGGGCTAGGTTGTTCTTTGGGATTAGCGCCGGTGAATTCATTAAATATCGGCCTAGGGAGGGGCTGAATACAGTAAAAGAACAGCCTTGAGCCTTGGAGGGTAAAGCCACGTTTTTAAGGAACAAGTTAGAGCTGGCCAGGTCATGATTAACTTGGATGATCTCTAATCGCGCGAACTGCTCTTCTTTTACCCATTTGACAAGTGGGGAAACTGAGGCTTCAAGTGGCAGGAGGTCTCCCACTTTGTTATCGGCAGGGCAGGGAGGGGAAACCAGGACGTTCCAGGGTCTCCAGCTCTTTACCATCTGCTCCTCTCTCGAGAAGGAAAAACGGTGCCCTCCTGTCTTCAGACGTCGCAAGGATCGCGAAGATTTCTTTCTTCATGACCCTGCTCTTGTCAGAATTTCCTGCACTGTCCCACCTCATTCAACTTCAGGTAGGGAAAGGGATGAGGCCTGGTTCAAAGTTTAGTAGTTCATTTCGTTTTATTCAAAAATGTATATCCTTGTGGCTTTTTTATCTCCTTGTAAAAACTGTCAAACAGTACGGGAAAATAATGCAAAAATTGGTGGAGGCTTCTGTAGGAACCCGGCTTGTCTCAGGCACTTACTTTGTCCTGCTTTCTTTCCTTTGTCTCTGGGCTGTAAAGACCATGCTCAACTCTTTCCTTACGCGCACACAGCGTACTCCTCCCAAGTACCTCTGGATGGGGGAAGGGAGGCATATTTCAATTTTTAGTGGAGGAAGGTGACAAGGAGGTCGCTGGCTCTGGCCGAGGGGTTCCTGGATCCATCACACACAGAAAGTCCCCACGCGCTACCAAACTCCTGGTTGCAGCTAAAGAGCTTGCAGTCAGGTCAGTGTAAAATGCTGGGAAAACGAGACACTGGGAGGACCGGCCGGCTAGAGAGGCCAAAGAAACGGCAACTCTTTCGTCACGTGACCGGGCCTCGTCTCAGCCCGGGTTTCCCAAGTGCCAGGGCACGTGTGAAGGTTGAACCTTCCGATTGGCTCGGCGGGACCAGTTTGAACAGAGTACGGGAGCCGCGGCGGCTCACCTACGGCCGCGTTTTTCTTTTTTTTCTTTCTTTCTTTTTTTTTTTTTTTAAATTCTCTCTCTTTGGCTCCCTCCTTCCGCGCGAGTCTCTGGAGAAGCCGCAGCGCGAGTTGCCGCCGCTGCTGCCCGGGGCCGGGTAAGTGGGCCTCACTCAGCCCGACCCTCTTGGCCCCGGCTTGCGTCGACCCCCGCCGGGCACCGGGCCTGCGCTGCGCGCGGCCCGGGCGTCGGGGCCGCGCCCGACCGGGAAAGGCCGGGAACCCGGTTGGGCCCGATCCTCCTGGCTGCTAGAACGGGTCGGGCGGGGGAGGGGGGGAACTGAGCAGAGCTTAGGGGGTGGGGCCTCGAAGCCAGGCCATGTCGGGGCTCAGCAAGAAGAGGGCCAGTGGGACTGCTGTGGTCGGGCTGGAGGGGATGTGATTGGGGGAAGCGTCTGGGGACTGCTTGGGGCCTGATTGGGGGACGTCGCGAGGATCGGGTGTGTGTAGGGGCCTGTTTCGGTGGGGCTTGGTTGGGTCTGATTGGGGGAGGCCGCACTGAAAAGTTGAGCGGGGAGGGGGGAAGGGAGCTTGTTGGGCCCTGTCAGGGAGGGGCGTCAGACTTCGGCCTAGAGGGTTTTCCTGGATCTGACTTCGAGGCGACGCTGGGATCCGTTGAGGGGAATGCCCCGGGGGGTGTTCACCCAGGCCGAACTGGGGGAGGCTGCAAGGATCGGGCCAGGGGGTTACCGACAGGAGGTGGTGGGGGGCTCGGCCGAACTTGACTGGGAGAGGCAACAGAGATCCATCAGCAGGGGTTACTGCTGACTGGGTTGGAGGGGATTTCAGGGAGAGCCTTGGCCAGACCTGATTGGGAAAGGCGACTGGGATCTGTCCAGGGGGCTCCTATAGTGGGTTGGCCGGGCTTGGCTGGCTCTCATTCGAAGAGGCAACAGAGACCTATCTGGGGACTGCTTTGGGCCTGATTAAGGGGAATTCTTAGAATTTGACTAGGCCACAGAGAGGGATATCTGGCATCCGCTGAGCTTGAAGGGCAGGAACAGGGGACAGGAGAGATCAGGACGATCGTCTTGGGACGGTGCATCTGGGGAAGCTCAGAAATTGGACTAGGGCAGGAGGCCTCTGGGATTTGGCAGAGGTTAAGGGCCGAGTGTCGGGGGAAGGGGACTCTTCAGGGACTGTGCCTGCACGGAAGAGACCACGGGGGCCGGGGCGCTATCACGGTCTGGGGCGGGGCCCCTGGATGTGGAGGCGGCTGGGCCCTCGCCCAGCCGCTGCGAGGGAGGTAGAAGCCTTCAGGCTCGGAGCCGGGGTCGGCGGCATGGGCCACCCTGGGACGAGGGCTCTTCGCTGGTTCCCGTGAGGATCCGCCGGGCCCCGCCGCCGCCGCCTGTGGCCCGCTTCCACATCCCCCCTCCCGCGCTCCCGAGCCCGCGACTGCGCGGCCGAGGATGGCGCAGCTGGCGGGGACCCCGCACTTGGGCGGGCGTGGATCGGAGGCCTCCGCCTGTCCGCCGAGGGCGTTCCCGTCGTCATGCGGCCACCGCGGCCTCAGGGGCTCCACCTGGGTCTCATACGGAGCCCCAGAGACCCAGCGCTGACCCCGGCCCCTACCCCCGCAGCTTGCCTTGCGCCATGGACTGGCAGCCAGACGAGCAGGGCCTGCAGCAGGTCCTGCAGCTGCTCAAAGACTCACAGTCGCCCAACACAGCCACTCAGCGCATCGTGCAGGATGTATCCTTCCTTCCTTCTGGGGCTGGGGGAACCGGGTAGATGTATGCAGTTTCCAAAGGCCAGAGAGAGAAAGAGAGGGACTGACTCCCCCAGTCCCAGATTTTTTCTGCTGTGAGGAGGATCTGCCCTGGACAGAGAAGGATTAGAATTCCTGGGTCCCATTTCCAGAGCTGTGGGGATTGTTATGGAAAATGATGAAAATTCCTAATGTTCATTGAACGCCAGCATCTACTCCATTGACTGTTAAAGTAGGCCCTGGCCCTCACAGGGTGGCTCATGCCTGTAATCAGAGCACTTTGGTAGGCCGAGGCAGGTAGATCGCTTGAGCCCAGGAGTTTGAGACCAGCCTGGGCAATATAGGGAGACCCCCCCATCTCTACAAAAAATACAAAAAATAGCTGGGTGTGGTGGCATGCACATGTAGTCCCAGCTACTTGGAAGGATGAAGTGAGAGGATGGCTAGAGCCCAGGAGGTAGAGGTTGAGGTGAGTTGAGATTGTGCTACTGTACTCCAGCCATCCTGGGTGACAGAGCCAGACTAGTCTCAAAAAAAAGATATAGACCAGGCGCGGTGGCTCACGCCTGTAATCCCAGCACTTTGGGAGGCTGAGGTGGACGGATCACCTGAGGTCAGGAGTTTTGAGACCAGCCTGGCCAACATGGAGAAACCCTGTCTCTACTAAAAATGCAAAAATCAAGCCAGATGTGGTGGCAGAAGCCTGTAATCTCAGCTAGTCAGGAGGCTGAGGCAGGAGAATCACTTGAACCTGGGAGGCGGAGGTTGTAGTGAGCCGAGATCGCGCCACTGCACTCCAGCCTAAGTGACAAGAGAGAGAGTCTGTCTCAAAATAAATAAATAAATAAATGTTTAAACCATGAGCATGACTCATTCCAAAATCTGGATTCCCTCTTTTTTTTTTTTTTTTTTTTTTTAAAAAAAGGTACCATGGCCTGTTACTGGGGAGAGCTGACTAGTAGCTGCCACTTTAAGAGGAGTGGGATTCTCCTTCCCTCTTCTGCTCTGGCTAGGTCTTCAGGAGTAGATGGGAAACTCAGACATTTCCACCCAACTCCTTGTATGATTTTTTTTTTTTTGAGATAGAGTCTTGTTCTGTCGCCCAGACTGGATTGCAGTGGCATGATCTTGGCTCACTGCAATCTTCACCTGCTGGGTTCAAGCAATTCTTCTGCCTCAGCCTCCCAAGTAGCTGGGAATAGAGGCATGCACACATCATGCCCGGCTAATTTTTTTGTATGTTTAGTAGAGATGCGTTTCACCATGCTGGCCAGGCTAGTCTTGACCTTGTGATCCGCCCGCCTCGGCCTCCCAAAAAGTGCTGGGATTACAGGTGTGAGCCACCACGCCCAGCCCCTTGTATGAATTTGACGTGTCTGAGGTGCTCTGTGTCATTGTGGGCTTATTATGGAGTGGTGTCATTGTGGGCTTATTAGGGAGTGGGATCCCCCAGGAGCTAGCAGCCTGGTCCCAGTGGTCAGAGATAGTGTCAGGTACATAGTGAGGGGGCCTGGCCGGGGGAAGGCCTCTGTCTTCCAAGTCCCTTAACAGCCTGGAAGAAACTCAAACAGCTCAATCAGTTTCCTGACTTCAACAACTACCTGATTTTCGTCCTGACCAGACTCAAGTCAGAAGGTACGCCCTCTGCTCCCTTCCATGCGATCGGGACCCTGCTTTCTCCCCCGTGGGCCCCTGAACCTCAGCCTTCCTCCTCCCAGATGAGCCAACGCGCTCTCTTAGCGGCCTCATCCTCAAGAACAATGTGAAGGCGCACTATCAGAGCTTCCCACCCCCTGTGGCAGACTTCATCAAACAGGAGTGTCTCAACAACATTGGCGACGCCTCCTCGCTCATCCGAGCCACGATTGGTGAGAGGGGCAGCGGGGGTTGGCCTCTGAGAACACACTGAACTCTCACTCTCAGACAAGCGGCTTCTCAGCATGTTAAGTGTAGTGCTTCATGGACTGCTCCAGCACCTTCTGTGGTAGTACTATTACTATTGCCATTTGATAGATGAGGAAGCTGAGGCGCTGAGCTATTAAGAGACCTGCCTGAGTAAGCAGCAGAAGTCAGAAACAGCTGAGGCAGCGCAGAGCCACGCTCTGGAACCACTCCCTCCTGAAACAGTCCTTCTTGCCTCTGAGACAGTCATGCAACATCTAGAACTTTGTATTAGGCCTTGGGCTGAGTGCTAAGGGTATAGCAGTTAAAATCCGCAGGTATTCATGTTTCAGGTGCAACGTGAATTAGGTTTTCAGCAGACCCTTTTCTGACTCTTGGAAGGTGGCCTGAGGAAGTTACAGAAAGAGGACTGAGAATTGGCCGGGCGCGGTGGCTCACACCTGTAATCCCAGCACCTTTGGGAGGCTGGGGTAGGCGAATCACCTGAGGTTGAGTTCAAGACCAGCCTAGCCAACATGGTGAAACCCCGTCTCTACTTAAAAATACAAAAATCTTAGCTGGCCAGGCACAGTGGCTCACGCCTGTAATGCCAGCACTTTGAGAGGCCGAGGTGGGCGGATCATGAGGTCAGGAAATTGAGACCATCCTGGCCAAGATAGTGAAACCCTGTCTCTACTACAAATACAAAAAATTAGCTGGGCGTGGTGGTGGGCACCTGTAGTTCCAGCTACTCGGGAGGCTGAGGCAGGAGAATTGCTTGAACCCAGGAGTTGGAGGTTACAGTGAGGCGAGATGGTGCCACTGCACTCCTGCCTGGCAATAGAGCAAGACTCCATCTCAAAAAAAAAAAAAAAAAAAAATTAGTTGGGCATGGTGGTGAACATCTATAATCCCAGCTACTCAGAAGGCTGAGGCAGAAGAATCGCTAGAACCCAGGAGGCAGAGGTTGCAGTGAGCCGAGATCGCGGCACTACACTCCAGCCTGGGCAATGGAGCAAGACTATCTCTACTAAAAATATGAAAATGTGCTGGGTGTGGCAGCGGGCACCTGTAATCCCAACTGCTTCAGAGGCTGAGGCAGGAGAATTACATGAACCCGGGAGGTGGAGGCTACAGTGAGCTAAGATTGCGCCACTACACTCCAGCCTGGACTACAGAGTGAGACTCTATCTCAAAAAAAAAAAAAAAGAAAAAAGAAAAATAAACCTACTGATAACCTTAGTTAGGAGGCTGGTTTTCTTTTTTTTTATTTTATTTTGAGACGGAGTCTCGCTCTGTCGCCCAGGCTGGAGTGCAGTGGTGCGATCTTGGCTCACTACAAGCTCCGCCTCCCGGGTTGACGCCATTCTCCTGCCTCAACCTCCCGAGTAGCTGGGACTACAGGCGCCCGCCACCGCATCTGGCTAATTTTTTGTATTTTTAGTAGAGACGGGGTTTCACCGTGTTAGCCAGGATGGTCTCGATCTCCTGACCTCGTGATCCACCCGTCTCGGCCTCCCAAAGTGCTGGGATTACAGGCGTGAGCCACCACGCCTGGCAGAGGCTGGTTTTCTTTATCTCTTCTGAGGGCTGGAAGCACTGAGGCACAGAGAGTGAGGGGGTGTGGCTAAGGTTCCACAGTCCTCACTGTACCTACCCACTGCAGGGAGCACCTTTCTCTCATGGACAGCTTCCACCCTTGGGAAACAGTGCCATCTCGTGGCAGTAAATAACCATCTCTGCACTTAACAGAACCCATATCCAGCTTTGTCACCAGATATGTGCATTGTCCTGGCACCTCAGATGCCTGCTGTATGTGACTCCTGGATGTCTAATAGGCAGTATAAGCATCCCTGCCACCTTCCTGCCCTTACCTCCTTTCCCTCTCTCCCCTCCCACTCTCTGCCCAGCCCCAGTGGCTCCTTACCTATCTGTTAGCACATCATGCCTGTCCTTACATCAGGCCTTCGCACCATACAGTCCTCTGCCTGAGATGCCCTTTTCCCAGAAACCTGGATGATTCCTCCCTTGCCTCCTTCACCTCCTTCAGGTCTTGCCTCAGATATCAAGATGTCACCTCAATGAGACCTGCTCTGGCTACCCAATTTAAAGTTGCTAGCTTCAGCTACAGCCCTTTCTCACCATCTTTTCTGCTGTATTTCTCCCCTTAGTCCTTGGCATGTGGCCCCTCCCAGTTGTTTGTTTTTGTTTTGTTTTTTTGAAATGGAGTCTTGTTCTGTCCCAGGCTGGAGTGCCGTGGCGTGATCTCCGCTCACTGCAACCTCCCCCTCCCAAGTTCAAGCAGTTCTCCTGCCTCAGCCTCCCGAGTAGCTGGGATTACTGGTGCCCCCCACCACAGCCAGCTAATTTTTGTATTTTTAGTAGAGACGGAGTTTTGCCATGTTGGCCAGGCTGGTCTCGAACTCCTGACCTCAAGTGATCCACCCACCTAGGTCCCCTAAAGTGCTGGGATTACAGGCATGAGCCAGCTATGCACGGCCCTTCCCAGTTTTTTTGCTAATTTATCTTTACTTCGTAGCTTCCAGCTCCCAAGGGTGAGGATTTTGTGTGTTGCTTTGTGCTGTGCTTTAGGGCCTGGAATAGAGTTGACTCACGGTAAGGTTCAGGGTGCTTACTGAGTCAAGGAGTATCCTTCTACCTATGTCAAGGCCAGGAGCGGTGGCTCACGCTTGTAATCTCAGTGCTTTTGGAGGCCGAGGCAGGAGGATTGCTTGAGGCCACGAGTTTTAGGCCAGCCTGGGCAACATAGTGAGATCCCATCTCTACAAAAAATGTTAAAAATTAGTTGGGCATGGTGGCATGTGCCTGCAGTCCCAGCGACTCAGGAGGCTGAGGCAGGAAGATGGCTTGAGGCCAGGAGTTCGAGGCTGCTGGGAACTATGATTGTGCCACAGCAATCCAGCCTGGGCAGCAGAGCAAACTCTATCTCTTAAAAAAAAAAAAAACAACAACAAAAAGAGGGGGGATGTGGAGGGCATACATGGGCTAGGGGACAGAAAGGCCCCACTGGGGGTGCCCAGTGGGAGGGGAGGTGCTGGGCAGCCCCCGCCCGGCCTCAGGCAGCATCCTTTCCTGGCTGCCCCAGGCATTCTCATCACCACCATCGCTTCCAAGGGTGAGCTGCAGATGTGGCCCGAGCTGCTGCCCCAGCTCTGCAACCTGCTCAACTCGGAGGATTACAACACTTGTGAGGTAGGCGAGAAGCCATAGATGGCCAGAGTGGGTATAGGGGGCTGGGACCACCACCCACCACCCACCTTTGTCTCTCTGCCCCTCTGCACTCAGGGAGCCTTTGGAGCCCTGCAGAAGATCTGCGAAGACTCATCAGAGCTTCTGGACAGTGACGCGCTCAACAGGCCCCTCAACATCATGATCCCCAAGTTCCTGCAGTTCTTCAAGCACTGCAGTCCCAAGATCCGGTGGGTGCAGCTCTCTGGGGGCTTCAGGGAGCCTGGAGTGGGCAGGTTCAGGGTGACCCATGTATCTGCTCCCCGCCAGGTCCCACGCCATCGCCTGCGTGAACCAGTTCATCATGGACCGGGCTCAGGCGCTGATGGACAATATTGACACCTTCATTGAGGTGGGACGCTGGGCTGGGAGTGGACAGGGTGAGGACCAAGGGCCCCTACAGCTGACCTTTTTCCTCCCTGCAGCACCTGTTTGCCCTGGCTGTGGATGATGACCCCGAGGTGCGGAAGAATGTGTGCCGCGCCCTGGTGATGCTTCTGGAAGTGCGGATCGACAGGCTCATCCCCCACATGCACAGCATCATCCAGGTGTGCATGGTCGAGGCCAGCCCAGGCGGGCAGGCAAGGGGCCGGTGGCAAGGGTCAGGGAGCCACCCCTAGCCAGGCCAGGCCTCAGCTTCTCCCCGCTACCACAGTACATGCTGCAGAGGACCCAGGACCATGACGAGAATGTTGCCCTTGAGGCCTGTGAGTTCTGGCTGACGCTGGCCGAGCAGCCCATCTGCAAGGAAGTCCTGGCCTCCCATCTGGTCCAGTGAGTACTGCTGCTGTCTACTGTCCCACCCCAGCTTCGATCCCTTTCTATGCCTCTGCCTTCCCTTCTGGTCACCTGCTATGCTTCTCTCAGTCCACATCCTTGTCAGTTTATATTCAGTGTATATTTATGTGTAAGTGGCAAGAATGCCACTTTTTAAAGACTTCAAAATTAGGTAACTGATAGGTGGAAAGAAATGAAAAATCAATGGCCGTGCACGGTGGCCGACGCATGTAATCCCAGCATTTTGGGAGGCTGAGGCATGGCGGTCACGAGGTCGGGAGATCGAGACCAGCCTAGCTAACATGGTGAAACCCCATTTCTACTAAAAATACGAAAAATTAGCTGGGTGTGGTGGCCCACGCCTGTAGTCCCAGCCACTCAGGAGGGTGAGGCAGGAGAATTGCTTGAACCTGGGAGGCTGAGGTTGCAGTGAGCCAAGGTCACACCACTGCACTCCAGCCTGGGCGATAGAGCAAGACTCCGTCTCAAAAAAAAAGAAAAAATCAACAAAGGCTTCAGGTATGGCTGTATCCAGGAGCTCAAAGGATGTGAAAGGCATCTATGTGGTCTCAGATCTGCTTCCCTTGTGTTGGCTTCATTCTTAGGCACATAGGCACAACCTTCCCTCTGGGTAGTGCTATAGCCTTCTATGCCCTTGCAGCTTAGGAACTTCCGAGTAAAGAAATTTTTGACCAGTGCTTCCAACAAAAGTCCTAAAACTAACCCTCCTTGACAAACTTGGATTGCTTGCCTCTCTCCAAATAATTTTTTTCCTTTTTATTTTGAGACAAGGTTTTGCTCTGTCATCCAGGCTGGAGTGGAGTGGCATACTTATGGCTCACTGCAGCCTTGACCTCCCAGCTGAAGCAATCCTCCTACCTCAGCCTTCCAAGTAGCTGGGATTACAGGCACATCCCACCACACCCAGCTAATCTTTTCTAAGTTTTTGTAGAGATGAGGTCTTGCTAAGTTGCCCAGGCTGGTCTCGAACCCCTGGCCTCAAGCAATCCTGTCTTGGTCTTCTAAAGTGTTGAGATTACAGGCGCGAGTCACTGCACCCAGCCCCCAAGTCATTGTTACTACTATTTTTTAATTTTTGTTTTTGAGGTGAAGTCTCGCTCTGCTGCCCAGGCTGGAGTGCAGTGGCACGATCTTGGCTCACTGCAACCTCCGCCTCCCAGGTTCAAGAGATTCTTCTGCCTCAGCCTCCTGAGTAGCTGGGATTACAGGTGTCTGCTACCATGGTCAGCTAATTTTTGTATTTTTAGTAGAGATGGGGTTTCACCATTTTGGTCAGTCTGGTCTCGAACTCCTGAGCTCGTGATCCGCCCCCCGCGGCCTCCCAAAGTGCTGGGATTACAGTCGTGAACCACTGCGCCTGGCCTTATTTATTTATTTATTTATTTAAAACACAGAGTCTCATTGTGTCTCCCAGGCTGGGGTGTAGTGGCATGATCTTGGCTCACTGTGACCTTCATCCCGGATTCTCCTGCCTCCTGAGTAGCTGAGTCTACAGGCGTGTGCCACCAAGCCCAGCTGATTTTACGTATTTTTAGTAGAGACGAGGTTTCACCGTGTTAGCCAGGATGGTTCAAGCGATTCTCCTGCCTCAGCCTCCTTAGTAGCTGGGATTACAGGTGCTTGCCACCATGCTCAGATAATTTTTGTATTTTTAGTAGAGACGGGGTTTCACCATGTTGTTCAGGCTGGTCTCAAACTCCTGAGCTCGTGATCTGCCTGCCTTAGCCTCCCAAAGTGCTGGGATTACAGGCGTGAGCCACCGTGCCAGGCCAATTTTTTTATTTTTAGTAAAGACTGGTTTTCACCATGTTGGCCAGGCTAGTCTCGAACTCCTGACCTTGTGTTCTGCCCACTTCGGCCTCCCAAAGTGCTAGGATTACAGGCGTGAGTCACTGCGCCCGGCATATTTTTGTATTTTTATTTATTTATTTATTTATCATTCATTAAAGGTGAGGTCTCACTATATTCCCCAGACTGGTCTCAAACTTATGGTCTCAGGCAATCCTCCTGCGTTGGTCTCACAAAGTGCTAAAATGACAGGTGTGAGCCCCCATGCCCGGCCCCAAGTTATTATTGATAACAGTCTAGGGCTGGGTGGACGGCTCCTGGGGAGTGATGAGACCTAGATCAGCAGGTGATGAAGGCTCTGTCACTTCCAACTCTGGGCTGCAACTGAGGGGCTGGCTGCCTAGTCTGTTTGCTCCCCTACCCTGGCTAATCTCTGCCCTGTCTCAGGAAAGCGGCCAGGAATAGGAGTGCACGTCCCTGCCTTAATGTTGTGCTAGGGACTGGGCACCACACCAAGATTTTCAGTGTATTCAGGGGTCTGTAATTCACTGAGTGGCCAGGCCTGGGTCAAGAGCTTTCCTGCAGGCTGAGTGCCATGGCTCACGCTCTAATCCTAGCACTTTGGGAGGCTGAGGCAGGAGGATTGCATGAACCCAGGAGTGTGAGGCTGTGGTAAGCTGTGATTGCACCAGTGTACTCCAGCCTGGGTGATACGATTAGACCCTGCTTCTTAAAAAAAAAAAAAAAAAAAAAAAAACCTTTCTGTGGAGGCAGCAGTGGCATCATTTATATCTTAATCATAGAGACAGAGACTAGGTTCTGATAATTCCCCAGAGGCAAATGGATCGATGTGCACCTAGCAGTATCATCATGCTCTGCAGGGTCTGCTCTGTGGCTGATTGGTGGGCTGGTCACCCTGTTGGCACCTGTTTGCCTCCTCCCCAAGCTGTGCCTCCCCCTAACTTTTGCCATGGCCCCTGCATCCCCATAAACAGCCCCTTTCTGTGCAGGTTGATCCCCATCTTGGTGAATGGGATGAAGTACTCGGAAATTGACATCATCCTGCTCAAGGTCAGGCAGGGCCCACCCAGCATGGGTGGGCATGGTCATGGGTGTCATGGCTGTGGTCCCCAAAGTACTTAACAGTCTGCCTGTCCCCCAGGGGGATGTGGAGGAGGACGAGGCTGTCCCTGACAGTGAGCAGGACATCAAGCCACGCTTCCACAAGTCACGCACGGTGACACTGCCCCACGAGGCTGAGCGGCCTGATGGCTCTGAGGACGCGGAGGATGACGACGATGATGATGCTCTCTCCGACTGGAATTTGAGTGTGTGCCCCTACCTGGGGGTGGGGGTGGGGTGGCAAGCCCAGGACTCCCTCTTGGGAGGTGACTGGAAGCTGAGGCAGAAGCTGATTAGAAGCTGATCGTGAAGATTCTGATCCTGATCTCTGATCCTGGGAGTGCAGTCAAGGAGGTCGACCATCTGCCTGAGGGGCCGCCCTGAGCCTTCCCGTTGTCTCCCTTTCCCCAGGGAAGTGCTCAGCGGCCGCACTGGACGTCCTCGCCAATGTCTTTCGGGAGGAACTGCTGCCCCACCTACTCCCGCTACTCAAAGGCCTCCTCTTCCACCCCGAGTGGGTGGTCAAGGAGTCGGGCATCCTGGTGCTGGGAGCCATTGCCGAGGGTGAGTGCACCTAATCTCTGAGCCCCGTGCTGGCACGAGACTGTAGGGCTGGCCTACATTACTGGCCACACCAAAGGCTCAGTTCTCCCTGGAGGCCTACTCACCCCACTCCAAACAGCTCTGAGATCTCTATTCTCCCCTTGGTTTTGGGCCTGAAAGGAACCCCTGGATCCCCACAATGCAAGGCCTCTTGTTCATTCTCAGAGGCAGGCAGTTCTTTCATGTTGAAAGCATAATTACAGCAACAACGATAATAACAGCAGGCACAGCTGCATGCTTGCCCCATGCACTTACATAGACAAACATCCTTGGCCCTCACCACCACCTGATGAGGTGGGTGCTGGATCCCAGTTTCAAAGATGGGGAAACTGAGGTACAGAAAGATTGATGCCAGTTCCTTACAGTCACCCAGGGTGCGTCTGGGCCTTAAACCTGTTCCTGGCTGCCAGGCTGGCCTGCCAGAGTCAGTAGTAAACCGTGGTAGGTGGTGTTTCATCAAATTCAACCTGATGTCTTGTAATCGGTGGGGTTTTCAGGCTCCCATGGTCCCGATGGGACATAAAACTTGTTACAGGAGGGCTTTGTGAGTCCGTTGGAGGCATGATATGCCATTGCCTTAGCATCCAGACCTGTGCCAAAAATTTCAGGCATGGCAGCAAAAACCCTCAACCTTGTAAGCTTTCAACATTTGTTTAAAATTTGTCTAGTTACTGTGGTGCACGCCTGTAATCCCAGCTACTCAGGAGGCTGAAGCAGGACAATTGCTTTAGCTCAGGAGTCTGAGACCAGCCTGGGCAACGTAGGGAGACCCTCTTTCTACAAAAATTTTTTTAAAAAGGCCAGGTGTGGTGGCTCATGTCTGTAATCCTAGAACTTTGGGAGGCTGAGGCAGGCAGATTGTTTGAGCCCAGGTGTTCAAGACCAGCCTAGGCAATATAGTGAGACCTCATATCTACCAAAAAAAATCCTTAAAAACCTGATAAAATTAGCCAGCATGGTGGTAAGTTCCTGTAGTCCCAACTAATTGGGAGGCTGAGGTGAGAGGTCAAGGCTACAGTGAGCCATGATTGCGCCACTGCGTTCCAGTATGGGGAACAGAGTGAGACCCTGTCTCCAAAAAAAAATTTGTCTAAGGAAATGTTTCGACATGTATTATGTGTTTAATGTATCTGATATCTTATGTTAATAGGGTATATATCACGCAATACGCTTGTATATGTTAATAGATTACATAAGCTGTGTTATCTATTTATTTTTTTGAGACCTAGTCTTGCTCTCTCACCAGGCTGGAGTTCAGTGGCATGATCTCAGCTTACTGCAACTTCTGCCTCCCAGGTTCAAGAGATTCTCCTGCCTCAGCTTCCCGAGTAGCTGGGACTACAGGTGCATGCCACCATGCCCAGCTAATTTTTTCGTATTTTTAGTAGAGACAGGGTTTCACCACCTTGGCCAGGATGGTCTCGATCTCCTGACCTCATAATCTACCTGCCTTGGCCTCCCAAAGTGCTGGGATTACAGGTGTGAACCACCTTGCCCAGCCAGCCACTGTGCCTGGCCTCTTTTTTTTCTTTTTTTGAGACAGTGTCTCACTCTTATCGCCCAGGCTGGAGTGCAATGGCATGATCTCGGCTCACTGCAACAATACTCTGGTATCGAACTCCTGACCTTGTGTTGCATGAGCTCCTGGGTTTAAGCAGTTCTCCTGCCACAGCCTCCAGAGTAGCTTGGGATTACAGGAATCCTCTACCAAGCCTGGCTAATTTCTTCTTTTTTTTTTTTTTTTTGAGACAGAGTTTAACTCTTACTGTCCAGGCTGGAGTGCAATGGCGCAGTCTTGGCTCACTGCAGCCTCCACCTCCCGGGTTCAAGAGTTTCTCCTGCCTCAGCCTCCCGAGTAGTTGGAATTATAGGCGTCCACCACCATGCCTGGCTGATTTTTTTGTAGTTTTAGCAGAGACGGGGTTTCTTTCACCATGTTGACCAAGCTGGTTTCGAACTCCTGATCTCAGGTGATCCATCCACCTCAGCTTCCCAGAGTGCTGGGATTACAGGCGTGAGCCACCGCACCCAGCCTGTATTACATGTTTATGGTAAAAATATCTATAGGAGTTGAGCTCAAACTGGTAAACATAGATCTTGTGTCTAGGATTGTTGGGGGATGTGCTATTATCTTCGTTCTCTTTAAATAAAAGAACAGTGTTCGTGATCTTTAAAAAAAAAAAAAAAAAAGGCTGGGTGTGGTGGCTCAAGCCTGTAATCTCAGCACTCTGGGAGGCCAAGGTGGGTGGATCACCTGATGTCAGGGTTTCAAGACCAGCATGGCCAACATGGTAACACCCCATCTCTACTAAAAATACAAAAATTAGCCAGGCGTGGTGGCACATACCTGTAGTCCTAGCTATTGGGAGGCTGAGGCACGAGAATCACTTGAACCTGGGAGGCAGAGGTTGCAGTGAGCGGAGATCACACCACTGCACTCCTCCCTGGGCGACACACGAGACTCCGTGTCAAATAAAACATTAAAACATTTTTTAAAAGGGCTGGGCAGTGGCTCATGCTTGTAATCTCAGCACTTTGGGAGGCCAAGGTGGGTGAATCAACTAAGGTCAGGAGTTCGAGACCAGCCTGGCTAACACGGTGAAACCCCGTCTATACTAAAAATAGGAAAAATTAGCTATGAGTGGTGGCGGGCGCCTGTGGTCCCAGCTACTTGGGAGGTTGAGGCAGGAGAATTGCTTGAACGAGGGAGGCGGAGGTTGCAGTGAGCTGAGATTGTGCAACTACACTTCAGCTTGGGCAACAGAGCAAGACTCTGTCTCAAAAAAAAAAAAAAAATTAAAAAGTTAAACAAAAATAACATGAAACAGAAAAATCACAAACGACCAGGCACCTATAATCACAGCACTCTGGGAGGCTGAGGCTGGGGGATCACGTGAGGTCAGGATTTTGAGACCAGTCTGGCCAACATGGTGAAACCCCTCTACTAAACCATCTCTACTAAAAATATAAAAATTAGTTGGGTATGGTGGCAGGTGCCTGTAATCCCAGCTACTTGGGAGGCTGAGGCAGGAAAATCACTTGGGAGGCAGAGGCTGCAGTGAGCCGAGATCACGCCGTTGCACTCTAGCCTGGGCGACGGAGCAAGACTCCGTCTCAAAAAAAAAAAAATAAATAAATCACAAACATCTTAAGAACTGTTTCAAATGCAAAGTGCTTTTATTCCATTTGGGTCACTGCTGCCCCATAAAACCCCACTCACTATGTAAGGGAGCCAATTTTGAATTAATGCATGACCAGATAAACTAACACAGGGCTCTTTGGCTGGGCACCGTGGCTCACGCCTGTAATCCTAGCACTTTGGAAGGCCAAGGCGGGTGGATCACGAGGTCTGGAGACCGAGAGCATCCCAGTCAACATGGTAAAACCCCGTCTCTACTAAAAATACAAAAAATTCCCTGGGCATGGTGGCAGGGGACTGTAATCCCAGCTACTCGGGAGGCTGAGGCAGGAGAATTGTTTGAACCATGAGGTGAAGGTTGCGGTGAGTCAAGATCGTACCACTGCACTCCAGCCTGGGTGACAGAGACTCTGCCTCAAAAAAAAAAAAAGATAACCTGGGGCTTTGGGATGAGAGGCTTCTGCTGTTTCCCCTCCTGCGCCTGCCTTTCCCTGGCTCTGTGAAATGAGTCTGGGTCAGTGATTTAACCTCTAAGCCTCAGTTTCCCTATATGTTGTGTACGGCTGACTCTTTCTCTCCATAGGGTAGGTGTGGCTGGGCCTAGCTTGCTCCTGGGGCCCAGTCAAACTGCCCCCTCCTGGTTCCCTTTCCTTATAGGCTGCATGCAGGGCATGGTACCCTACCTGCCCGAGCTGATCCCGCACCTGATCCAGTGCCTGTCGGATAAGAAGGCCTTGGTCCGCTCCATCGCCTGCTGGACGCTGAGCCGCTATGCCCACTGGGTGGTCAGCCAGCCGCCCGACATGCACCTCAAGCCCCTGATGACAGAGCTGCTCAAACGCATCCTGGATGGCAATAAGAGGGTGCAGGAGGCGGCCTGCAGGTGACCCTGGATCCCTGATCCCACAGCCCCCACTCCCCCGGCCACCCTCTGGGAAGTGATGACACCTGTGACTGTTGATGTGTCACTGATTTCTCTCGTATTCGTACTGGCTGATCCTGAGTTGCCCTCCCCCACTGCCCATGGCCCAGTGCCACCTGCCATGGTCCACTGAGCCCCCCGCCTCATCCTCCCTCCTGCCAGTGCTTTCGCCACCCTGGAGGAAGAGGCCTGCACGGAGCTGGTGCCCTACCTCAGCTACATCCTGGACACACTCGTCTTTGCCTTTGGGAAATACCAGCACAAGAACCTGCTCATCCTCTACGACGCCATTGGCACCCTGGCCGACTCTGTAGGCCACCACCTCAACCAGCCGGTGAGATCCCAGAGCGGCTCCTGCCTCCCAATCCCTGTGCCCCTGGGCATCCAGTGACCTGGTGGCAACCCCGTGTTGCACGCCAGGGACGTGGCCATGACCTCGACAGGCAGACAGACAGACCCGGCCCTGCCCTCGCCCTGCTCCCAGTCTAGTGGGGGAGAAAGACAGTTATGAGACAGCATGGTAAGTGCTGTGCTTCGGGAACCAGGAGGCGGTGACCCAGGCTCCCAGGGGGGTGGGGTGGGGAGGACAGTGCTTGGACAGGTGAGAAGAATGAAGGCCTCCAGGTCTGGCCAGATGACAGGCCTTTCAGGATTCCATGAGCAAGGCGCTCAGACCTCATCACTCGGGCAACAGGTGCCTGAGTCAAAGTCTGCCACCCCGACCCAGGGAGCGCCAATTTCATGCTCCCTCTCCAGGAATACATCCAGAAGTTGATGCCCCCACTGATCCAGAAGTGGAATGAGCTCAAGGACGAAGACAAGGACCTCTTCCCCCTGCTGGAGGTGAGTGGGCTCCTGCCCCTTTCCCGAAGCCCATCCTGCTCACCCCGCCTGAGTTCTCCCCATCTGCCTTCCTCCCTGCCAGTGTCTGTCATCAGTGGCCACCGCCCTGCAGAGTGGCTTCCTGCCTTACTGTGAGCCCGTTTACCAGCGCTGCGTCACCCTGGTGCAGAAGACACTGGCTCAGGCCATGGTGAGCACCCCCACGCCCGTCACCTATGCTTCTGCATTGGCCTGCCTCGGGCCTGCTCGCCACTCACCCTTGCCCCTGTCCCCATCTGTGTCTAGATGTACACCCAGCACCCTGAGCAGTATGAGGCTCCCGACAAGGACTTCATGATCGTAGCGCTGGATCTGCTTAGTGGCCTGGCTGAGGGCCTGGGTGGTCACGTGGAGCAGCTGGTGGCCCGCAGCAACATCATGACATTGCTGTTCCAGTGCATGCAGGTGGGTGGGGACCTGGACAGTGATGACACCCAGCAGCCTGCGTGGGCTGCCCCTGGCGGGGACTCAGGGCCTGGTTGTGCGCAAAGAAAATCAGGGAAAAGGGGCTGTTCTAATTATTTTAAACAGTAATCCTGGAGGCTGAAGCGGGAGGATGGCTTGAGCCCAGGTGTTTGAGACCAGCCTGGGCAACATAATGAGACCCCAGTTCTAAAATTAAAAAAAATTTTTTTTCAAAAAGCAAACAGTATTGAAAATAGAAAATATGAGGCCAGTCGCTCACGCCTGTAATCCAGCACTTTGGGAGACCGTGGCAGGTGAATCACTTGAGGTCAGGAGTTTGAGACTAGCCTGGCCAACATGGTGAAATCCTGTCTCTAGTAAACATACAAAAATTAGCCAGGCATGGTGGCGGGTGCCTCTAATCCCAGCTACTTGGGAGGCTGAGGCAGGAGAATTGCTTGAACCCAGGAGGCAGAGGTTGCAGTGAGCTGAGATCATGCCACTGTATTCAAGACTGGACAATAGAGTGAACCTCCGTCTCTTTCAAAAAAAAAAAAAAAAAGAAAACATGAAAGCCCAAGTCCCTGCCCCAGCACAGTTGGCTCTCCATATCTGTGGGTTCTACATCGCAATCTGTGGTTCTCCAAGTCCCTGCCCCAGCACAGTTGGCTCTCCATATCTGTGGGTTCTACATCCCAAGATTCAAGCAACCTCAGATTGAAAATACTCAGAGGAAAAATTACAACTGTACTGAATACATACAGATGTTTGTTCTTGTTATTATTCCCTAAACAGTACAGTATAACAACTGTTCCCATACTATTGACATTGTATTAGATATAAGTGATTTAGAGATGATACTAAGTGTACAGGAGAATGTGCATAGGTGCATATGCAAACAGTATGCCCCCCGCCTGCCCCCCACCTTTTTTTTTGAGACAGAGTCTCACTGTCACCCAGGCCAGAGTGCAATGGTGCGATCTCAGCTCACTGCAACCTTCACCTCCCGGGTTCACGCAGTTCTCCTGCCTCAGCCTCTCAAGAAACTGGGACTACAGGCATGTCCCACCATGCCTGGCTAACTTTCTTGTATTTTTAGTAAAGACAGGGTTGTGCCATGTTGGCCAGGCTGGTCTCAAACTCCTGACCTCAAGTGATCTGCCTTCCTCGGCCTCCCAAAGCACTGGAGATTACAGGCATGAGCCACTGCGCCCGGCCCTAACACTATGCCACTTTATATCAAGGACTTGCACATTCGTGGATTTTGATAGCTGCAGGGACCTGGGAAAGAATCCCCCACGGACACTGAGGGATGACCGTTGGGGCACTGCCATCTCCCATTCGCAGATGTGGACTGGAGGCTAGGGAGGTTAAGGAACAGCTGGGAGCCCTAGAACTGGAAAGTGGCAGAGGCTGGACATGCACCAGGGATTGTGCCCCCTCAGCTGTTGTGGTTAGGAGGAGGGGAGCCCAGCCACACTGATATTTCTTGAATCCCCAGGACTCGATGCCTGAGGTCCGGCAGAGCTCCTTTGCCCTCTTGGGAGACCTCACCAAAGCCTGCTTCATCCATGTCAAGCCTTGTATTGGTACGACACTCGCCTTGTCCCTAACCCATGACCCCAGCCCCGGCCTCAAGTGATGGAGAGCAATACCCAGGGATGACTGTGACCACATTGGGATGTATTCGTACTGTCTGATGGGGCCTGCTGGACTAGGTCTGCAGCTTACCCTAGCTGGCCCTCCTGCTCAGCACTCCTGTTTCTCCCCACCAGCCGAGTTCATGCCCATTCTGGGCACCAACCTGAACCCAGAGTTTATCTCGGTCTGCAACAATGCCACCTGGGCCATTGGTGAAATCTGCATGCAGATGGGTGAGTGCCCTGCAAATGGCAACAGGCCGCTCCCCATTAGCCTGTTCTCAACCTGGGGGCGGTAGGTCAAGGGAAGTCTCTGGGGGATCGTCATGGGTGGAGCCAAGCAGAAAGGTCATTTGTGATTGGCTTCACCAAAGAGAAGGGATAGGAGGGCTGTTCTGATTGGACCGTTTTGTGTAGTTGGCTAAAAGACTCACTTGGATTAATTGGGTGACTTTGGCCCTCACTCGAATTGATTGGGTGACTTTGGCTTCTTTTCCTTTGACTTGGGCAGCATATTCTCACCTTAGCGACTCCAGAGAAGCCTCTGATGTTTGGAGGGTGTGGGTCTGTCCCTGGTTGACCAGGGATTCTGGGTGGGGATTAGCCTGAGAAGCTCTTTTGTTTCCTCACTGGTAGTGGTTGGCCAGTCTCTGGTTAGAACTGGGGTGAGTGAGTGACGGGGGCAGCCCCGAGGCCCCCTGTGGGTGAAGGGGGCTGTGCAGGGCTCTGATTGGGTGCTCCCCCAGGGGCAGAGATGCAGCCTTATGTGCAGATGGTCCTCAACAACCTGGTGGAGATCATTAACCGACCCAACACACCCAAGACACTGCTGGAAAACACAGGTGGGCACCCGGCCCCGCTGCTGCCTGCACCCCTGCCCGTCTTCTGGAGGTGGGGTTCTGGGCTGGGAGGGGCATCAGAAAGGGCCTTGTCAAGGAACCAAGGAGGGTGTCTGGAAGTAACTGGAAGGAGGCACTGGGAGAAGCCCCAAGAAAGATGCAGCCTCAGGCTGGGTGCAGTGGCTCACACCTGTAATCTCAGCACTTTGGGAGGCAGATCACCTGAGGTCAGGAGTTCAAGACCAGCCTGGCCAACATGGTGAAACCCCATCTCTATTAAAAAATACAAAAATTAACCGGGGGTAGTGGTGCGTGCCTGCAATCCCAGCTACTCAGGAGGCTGAGGCAGGTGAATCGTTGAACCTGGGAGATGGAGGTTGTAGTAAGCCAAGATCATGCCACTGCACTCCAGCCTGGGCAATAGAGCAAGACTGCATCTCAAAAACAAAACAAAACAAAACAACAACCAAAAAAACCAAAAAGGAAAGAAAGAAAAGGAAAGGGAAAGGAAAGAAAGAAAGATAGATGCAGAGAGACCTGGGAAGAGACTCAGGTGTGATGGGGAGGACCCCTGGCTGGGCCAAGCTTGGGGGACCAGGGTGGCCGCAATAACCATTCCCTTGGGGCTCATGGGGCGGGGCTTGGTGCCTCGTGCCAGAGGCCCCGCCACGTACCGTCCCGGGGCCGCTCGGGGTTGCAGGTCGTCTGACGAGTCCCTCTGCCATTCCAGCCATCACCATCGGCCGCTTGGGCTATGTGTGCCCCCAGGAGGTGGCACCCATGCTGCAGCAGTTCATCCGGCCTTGGTGTGTGTCCACGTGTCAAGCCTGCTGTGTGGTGGGCGGGACGGGCCCAACTCCCTCCCTCACCTGTGCACTTCCAGCCCCATCTGCCTACTGACTCCCTGCCCTGCCCCACCCCCACAGATGCATGTCCCAGGCCCACTCACTGATCCCCAGTGACCCAGCCCTCCGCAGATGCATGCCCTGCCTGCCCTCTGACTTCCAGCTGCTCACCTTCCCACAGGTGCACGTCCCTCAGGAACATCAGGGACAACGAGGAGAAGGACTCAGCCTTCCGCGGCATCTGCATGATGATCGGTGTCAACCCGGGGGGCGTTGTGCAGGTTGGGGCAGCTGGGCTCTGAGGGCAGGCGCGGGCGCTGGGCTCGGGCGGCCCCTCACCTGGGATCCGTCACATTTCAGGACTTTATTTTCTTCTGCGACGCTGTAGCCTCCTGGGTGAGCCCGAAGGATGACCTTCGGGACATGTTTTATAAGGTGAGGCTCTGGGCCCTGATCTAGTTCTGGGAGCAGGCAGGGGTGAGACCATCTGGTAACAATGGGGCCTCGGGATGGGGGAAGAGGCGCACTCCCCTTGTTCTGCCCCTGCCTACCCCTCACCACCACCCTCCCCACAGATTCTCCACGGCTTCAAAGACCAAGTTGGGGAAGATAACTGGCAGCAGTTCTCTGAGCAATTCCCGCCGCTGCTCAAGGAGAGGCTGGCGGCTTTCTACGGGGTCTAGGTGATCATGGAGACTGCCAGGTAAGGAGGCCGCAGCTGGCGAGCCAGCACTGTCTTGGGGGCCAAAGGGTCCCAGACCATGACCTTCCTCCTCCCCCTGCAGGTTTCTGTCTGCGTTGTCGTCGGAGGGATTACTGGGGAGTGCGCTGCATCCAGAAGTCGCTGTGCCCTGGTTGAGGGGGGTTAGGGAGGAGTGAGTGGGACTCAAATCCAGATGCCTTCCCCGTCCATCCGTCCGTCCGTCCACTTGCCCTCCTGGCAGGTGGGTGGGGCCACCATGCTCATCCTACAAACGGGGAGGTGGGGGGGGACTTCTGGTGGGCAAGGGCCCCTGGGCTCTAATAGGGTCATCTCTGGCAGCCCACTTGGGCCAGCTACATGGGAGGGAGGAATCTACACAGCTGACCGAATCCAGCTTCAGATGAGGTGAGGGAGGAGCAGGTCAGGAAGGGGACCCTTGTAGGGACGCGTACACTCACACGGACACACGTGGCCACACGCATGTGCGGGTGCCATAACCGGCGAGGCTGGGCCAGCCGCTCCACCATTTCCCCGACTGCATGGAGACAGTAGAATTAGTGAACCCCTGAGTTAACCCGTAAGGCCTTCCGTGTAACCTGCATCTAGAGTTTAAGAAGCTTCTGCTGTTTTGCCGGAATTGGCGGTGACTGGGGAGGGCTGGGTGGGTGGGGGGCCTCAGGCGGGATCTCGGGGCGGGGGGAGGAGGATGGTGACCTTGGGGGTCGCCCTTTCAGCACGCACATGCTTGGGACCTGCTCCACACACTCCCTGCCAGCTTTGTTGCAGCCTCAGCTGGTGTGTCTCCGTCCTTGTCCTAGCCTAACTCGCAGGGTGAGAACCACTGGAGTGGCTGGGGCTGGCCAGAGGTCACCCTTTCTCCTTCCTGTGTGCTCCAGTGGCTTTTGAAGACACTGGGCTGGGACCTTTTTCCTGAAGATTGCTGGTAGCCAGAGCTTCTGGCACCTACCCCTAGCATCTCTCTCTGTAAGCAGCTTCAGGGGCAGTCCATTTCTCTGTGCTTCTGAAAGCCCCCTTCTTACATTTCAGGCCCGAGTTTTAACTCAAGGGCCAGGGCAGGGGCATTTGATTGATGATGACAGAGGACACAGGTTTATGCTTTGCCAGCAAGAAGGAAAACCGAGGCTTGGCGGAAGGGAAAGGTGGTGTGTCCCCTGTTCCCTACTCCATCTCCCTGGGACTTCCTGCTCATCATAGTACCCAGTGAGCCCAGAGATCCTACTAGACTGGGTCAGCAATTCTAGAGAACTTACCGGAATAGTCTGGGGACATGGTCAAGGTGGCAGGGGCTCCCCTAGAGAGCGTGGGGGTGTAGTTATTTCCCAGTTGGTCAGAAAACTGGGCCCTGCAGACCCCCTTAGCATTTTTTCCCTTTTTTTTCCCTTCCTTGCTTTTTACTTCTTTGGGGAGCCCCTTGTGTTTTGGAGTTTGACTGGAGTCTCGCATCCTGGGGCCTGCTCCATCCATTCCTCCTGGGCCCCAGACCCTCCATCCTAGCCCTGTGTCTTTCCAGAGTCAGGGTCAGGCCCCGCCTCGATTCCAAGGGGCACTCAGTACACATTCCATAAATTAGCTGGGTGTCCCTGCCCGCCCACCCCATGAAACTCGAGCAGGTCTCTGGAAGCCATTTGTTTAAAAAAAAAAAAAAAAAAAAAAAAAAAAAAAAAAAAAAGTTTTAAAAATACCTTTAATTTTCTGGTAATTCCAGTTCTTTGGAGCATCCTCTGCTGGGTCTTGGGGTGTGTGGATGGATTGGCTGTCTGATGGGATTGGTAACCCCTCACTACTCAAGATGCGGGGATACAAACACCTTCAGGGAAGGGGAGCCTGGTTCTTCTCGTTTTCCTTTTTTTTTTTTTTTTTTGTTAAAAAAAAAAACTATTTAATTTTTTAATTTATTTTTGGTTATTTTTTGCACAATGAAGTTTCAGCTTCTCAACCTTCTCCCCTAACCAGGGCTGTGGACCCAGACTGGCCTTGAGCCACAGTCCCTCTTTCCCTCTTCACCCTCTTCCCCCTGCGGGCTCCCGGGTCTGTCCATTTGTTACTGTGCTGTGCTGGGGATTGGCGCCGAGGTGGCGTGAGATTCCACTTGTGTAGAACTTTGTTGAGTAAAGATCAGTTTCTTGTGAACTCCTTAGTCTGTGGCTTCCTGTGTCCTTGGCTTTGGTAGTAAAGAAATGTGGGGGGCACCTGGGATACTTGAGAGTGGGAAGATAGATGAATGTGAAAGATGGAAGATTAAATTCGTAACATATATGAAATGTGCAGTTCATTCTCTGGGACTTCAGCCACTAAGGGTGAGTCATTAGTATCACAGCCCAGGTTCAAGACACCCCTCTGCCGTACTCTAAACGGAGTGGTAAGGGCTGAGGCCTTGCCACACTCTTATCATCAGCTAACCCTGGGTCAAGGTTTTCATGGAAGGCTCAGCCCAGCCCCAGGCCTGAGGGAAATTTATTAATATTAGTTACAATTACTCAGGCAAATGAGAAGTAGTTCCAGCTGTGGGGAAAAAAAACACAATCTTCAGAATAAAATTTTTTTTTTTGAGACCGGGTCTTGCTCTGTCACCCAGGCTGGAGTGCAGTGGCTTAAGCAATTCTCCCACCTCAGCCACCCAAGTAGCTGGGACCACAGGCGCATGCCACCATGCTGGCTAATTTTTGTATTTTTTGCAGAGGAGGTTTTCGCTATGTTGCCAAGGCTGGTCTTGAACTCCTGGGCTCAAGCTACCCACCTGCTTTAGCCTCCCAAAGTGCTGGGATTACAGATGTGGGCCACCGCCCCCAGCCAGAATAAAATCTTACCGCAACCTGGGTGTGGCCCAAAGATCGTGAGAAAATTAAAAAATACTGACACACATCCAATATTCAACAAATAAGGCCTGCATTCTAGTGAGAGGACAGACTATAAAAAGTGGAACTGGCCGGATGCGGTGGCGCACGCCTGTAATCCCAGCACTTTGGGAGGCCGAGGCAGGCAGATCACGAGGTCAGGAGATCGAGACTATCCTGGCTAACACAGTGAAACTCCGTCTCTACTAAAAAATACAAAAACATTAGCCGGGCGTGGTGGTGGGTGCCTGTAGTCCCAGCTACTCCGGAGGCTGAGGCAGGAGAATGGCGTGAACCCGGGAGGCGGAGCTTGCAGTGAGCTGAGATCGCACCACTGCACTTCAGCCTGGGCAACAGAGGGAGACTCCGTCTCAAAAAAAAAAAAGAAGTGGAACTGTGCTAAGTCCTATAGAGAAAAACAAAAAGACAGAGAATGATGGGGGAAACGGTTAAAATCTTACGCAGGGTGACCTGGAAAGGCCACACTGAGATGATGTTTGAACAGAGCCACGTAGAGAAGAGTGTCAAGTAGAGGAAACAGCAAGGACTGCTCAGATGATCTATGTGGATTGGTTAGCTGCCTGACCTTGAGCAGCTGAGATTACAGGTGCCTGCCACCACGTCCAGCCAATTATTTGTAATTTTAGTAGAGATGAGGTTTCACCATGCTGGCCAGGATGGTCTTGACCTCCTGACGTCAGGTGATTCACCCACCTTCGCCTCTCGAAATGGTGGGATTACAGTCATGAGCCACCGTGCCCAGCCAACATGCTGTTTTGAAAAGTGTGGTCAGCTGGCCGGGCGCGGTGGCTCAAGCCTGTAATCCCAGCACTTTGGGAGGCCGAGATGGGCGGATCACGAGGTCAGATCGAGACCATCCTGGCTAACACGGTGAAACCCCGTCTCTACTAAAAAAAACACAAAAAACTAGCCGGGCGAAGTGGCGGGTGCCTGTAGTCCCAGCTACTCGGGAGGCTGAGGCAGGAGAATGGCGTAAACCCGGGAGGCGGAGCTTGCAGTGAGCTGAGATCCGGCCACTGCACTCCAGCCCGGGCGACAGAGCAAGACTCCGTCTCAAAAAAAAAAAAAAAAAAGAAAAGTGTGGTCAGCTGTTTTTTTTTTTTTTTTTTTTTTGAGACAGAGTCTCGCTGTGTCACCCAGGCTGGAGTGCAGTGGCGCGATCTCGGCTCACTGCAAGCTCCGCCTCCCGGGTTTTACGCCATTCTCCTGCCTCAGCCTCCGAGTAGCTGGGACTACAGGCGCCCGCCACCTCGCCCGGCTAGTTTTTTGTATTTTTAGTAGAGACGGGGTTTCACGGTGTTAGCCAGGATGGTCTCGATCTCCTGACCTCGTGATCCACCCGCCTCGGCCTCCCAAAGTGCTGGGATTACAGGCTTGAGCCACCGCGCCCGGCCAGTCAGCTGTTTTAACAAGTGTGATGTTAGGCTGGGCACAGTGGCTCACGCCTGTAATCCCAGCACTTCGGGAGGCCGAGGCGGGCGGATCACGAGGTCAGGAGTTGGAGACCAGCCTGGCCAACATGGTGAAACCCCGTCTCTACTAAAAAACACAAAAGTTAGCCGATTGTGGTGGCGGGCACCTGTAATCCCAGGTACTTGGGAGGCTGAGGCAGGAGAATGGCTTGAACCTGGGAGGCCGCGTTGCAGCCAGCCGAGAGATCGTTCCACTGCACACCAGCCACAGCGACAGTGTGAGACTTTGTCTCAAAAAAAAAAAAAAAAAGTGATGTTACTGTTGAAAGTAACTTTCTGCTGGGCGCAGTGGCTCACGCCTGTAATCTCAGCACTTTGCGAGACTGAGGCGGGCGGATCACGAGGTCAGGAGATTGAGACCATCCTGGCTAATACGGTGAAACCTGTCCCTGCTAAAAATACAAAAATTAGTTCGGCCGGGTGCGGTGGCTCACGCCTGTAATCCCAGCTCTCAGGGAGGCAGAGGTGGGAGGACAGCTTGAACCCAGGAGTTCGAGACCTGCCTGGGCAATATAGCGAGACCACGTTCTCCACAAAAAGGAAGAAGAAAAAAAAAAAGCGTAAAGATTAGTTCCACATTGTGGCACACGCCTGTAGTCCCAGCTACTCGGCAGGCTGAGGGGCAGGAGAATCGCTTGAACCCGGGAGGCTGAGGTTGCGGTGAGCCAAGATCGCGCCACTGCACTCCAGCCTGGGCGACAGAGTGAGACTCCGTCTCAAAAAAAAGAAAAAGGTAACTTTCCACTAGGCGCGGTCCTTCACGCCTGTAATCCTGGTACTTTGGGAGACCGAGTAGGGGGCGGATGACTTGAGCTCTGGAGTTCGAGACCAGCCTGGACAACGTAGTGAAACCCTGTCTTTACAAAAGTATACAAAGATTAGCCGGGTGTGGCGGTGCGCTCCTGTAGACCCAGCTACTTGGGGGGCCGAGGCAGAGGATCACTTGTGCCCAGGAGGCGGAGGTTGCAATGAGTCAAGCACTCCACTTGGAGGACTGCACTGCTGTCCTCCAAGGTTGGGTTGGGGAATGGGGTCTGGAGAGGTAGTTCTGAAGAAAAAAAAAAGGTCACTTCACTGAGGCCTCTGCAGTGTAACTGCATATTTCTGGCTGTTGGAAAAGAGGCAAAAGTTCCAATCGCTACTCCTTAAACTTGGAAAGGGGCCTTTGGGTTTCTGAGCTCAGTGTCACATATAACAGATGCCTTCGATAAAGCAGTGTTTATTTTTTACAGAGCAGTATTTATGTCTCATTTAAAGAGACAGGGTCTCACTATGTTGCGCAGGCTGGAGTACAGTGGCGCAATCATGGCTCACTGCAGTCTCCTGGGACTCAAGGGATCCTAGCCCCTCACCTTCCTGAGTAGCTGGAACTACAGGCGCGCGCCACCCCGCCTGGCTTGAGTTTCGTTTTTAGCTAGTGTTGGCTGGCTCTCCGTATCGGCACGACAAGACGTGCTAGTTTAAAAAGCGCAGAAACGGCCGGGCGCGGTGGCTCAAGCCTGTAATCCCAGCACTTTGGGAGGCCGAGACGGGCGGATCACAAGGTCAGAAGATCAAGACCATCCTGGCTAACACGGTGAAACCCCGTCTCTACTAAAAATACAAAAAAATTAGCCGGGCGTGGTAGCGGGCGCCTGTAGTCCCAGCTACTCGGGAGGCTGAGGCAGGAGAATGGCGTGAACCCAGGAGGCGGAGCTTGTAGTGAGCCTAGATCGCGCCACTGCACTCCAGCCTGGGTGACAGAGCAAAGACTCCGTCTCAAAAAAAAAACAAACAAACGCAGAAACAGGAACCTGTATTTTCCAGCCTAAGGCCAACGCAGTTGCAGGAGATCCTGTAAGCGGCCGGTGTTCTGTACTAAGCCAGTGTCTCACTTCGTTTGCTCGCTTCCGGTGGGCACAGAAATGTCATCAGACAGCGCCGGAAGTGCCCTCGCGCTGCCTAGGAGACAAGACGCGAGACCGGCAGCGCCCACCCGGTCGCCATGGAGCTTCCCCTAGGGCAGTGCCATGATTCCCGCTCCTGGGACGATGACTCGGACCCAGAGTCAGAGACAGACCCAGACGCGCAGGCCGAGGCCTACGTGGCCCGCGTTCTCAGTCCGCCAAAATCCGGGCTGGCGTTCCCGCGTCCCTCGCAGCTATCCACGCCCGCCGCGTCCCCGAGCGCTTCGGAGCCTCGGGCCGCGTCCAGGGTTTCGGCCGTAAGTGAGCCAGGCCTTCTGAGCCTTCCCCCGGAGCTGCTGCTCGAGATCTGCTCCTACCTGGACGCCCGCCTTGTGCTCCACGTACTGTCGCGCGTGTGCCACGCGCTGCGCGACCTCGTGTATGACCGTGTCACCTGGAGGCTACGCGCGCTACGCCGCGTACGCGCGCCCTACCCAGTGGTGGAAGGTGCGCGCACCCAGGGACTGGGGGCTCCCGCCCAGGTCAGGCTTGGGGCGGGGAAGAGGTGCATGGGGTGTTCTGGACACAGCCTCTGGAGCAGGCTTCGTGGCTGTCCTGGCTCAGGCTGGAGGCTGAGGTAGTTACTGGTGGTGCCGAAGCCCCTGAGGACCTCTGGGTGGACCACGAGGCAGTCAGGCACTTGGCTTCCTGAGACTGTGGTCCCTGGACGACTCAGGATCCAAATATCCTCAGGCTTGGGGTCTTGTGGTACTAAGCCCCTGACTCCTGACTGGGGATTAACACAGGGACTTGAAGGCTTAGGCTCTGGAGTTTATGCTAGGGCTCAAAGTGAGCCCAAGGATCCTCAGGTTCTGAGTCCAGCTTAGAAGCTGAGACAGCACCTGTTGATGTCAAAACTTCTGAGCCCTAGAGCCTTGACCCAGTTAGGGGCGAGACAGTGGCTCTTGGCCCTGAGTTGATTGGTTCCTGAGGGAGAACAGCTGTGACCTTTGAATCGATATTGTTGATCCTGATACAGCTGGATCCTCAGGCCCTTAAGCCAAGATGTATTACAGCTTGGGTGTTTGATACCCTTAACCTGGAAGCTTTGATTCTGCTTCCAGGTCAAGGTAATCAAACACTCAACCTTAGGAATCAGGATCACTCCGGGATCAGTGATTCTCAAGGTGTTGCCATTCAACCCCCTAGGTCAGACTCTCCCAAACAGCTTAATAAACATAGATGCTTGGACCCTGTCCATACCACTGAATCTGCATCTGGGGCTTGCATTCTGCATATTGACAAGGCTCCCTAGTTTCCAGATACTCTTTGAGGAACAGCCCCCTTGGTCCGGTTCAGATGGCTGAGGCAGGAAGGGTTAGTCATGAGGCCCCAGCTTCTATGCTAAGCCTGAGGTCAGACCTCAACATCCTGAGACCGCTGTCCCCTGAGTTTGGGTTGGGGGATGGGGCCTGGAGAGGTAGTTCTGAGACCCCAGTTCCCAATTTCTAGAAATTGGAGTGAGGAGTAGTCCTAGACCTGCCTGGGAAATGGGCAGGCAGTTGGTCCCAAGACCTGAGCCTGGGTTGGCTTGGGGCGGGAGTAGGGATCTCCATGGGGTTCTGTCCAAGTCTGGTGTAGGGTGGGCTCCCTGGAAGCCAGGGTTGGGCTTGGCCAGCTGGCGTGGGTGCTAGGGTCCCTGCCCACTGGGCACCCTACTCGTGGTAACCCACAGAGAAGAACTTTGACTGGCCGGCAGCCTGCATTGCGCTGGAGGAGCACCTGTCCCGCTGGGCAGAGGATGGGCGCCGGGCCGAATACTTCTGCTTGGCTGATGGGCACCTGGCTGCCGTTGACTCAGTGCTGCTGCTCCAGGTGAGACGGGGTCTGTGGGGGGCCAGGCAGGGGTGGGTCAGTGTGGCCCTGACAACATCACCTTGCTCCCTTTCCAGGGTGGGTCACTCTGTCTGTCGGGCTCCCGAGATCGCACTGTCAACTTGTGGGACCTGCGGCAGCTGGGGACGGAGCCCAGCCAGGTTCTGGTCAAGACCTTGGGCACTAAGCGGAATAGTACCCACGAGGTGAGGGGTCAGGTGGGGATAGGAGGTGTGAGGCCTGAGTACGGTATCTTGGTTAAGGCCCCAGGTTTTGGTACAGGATCACACAGATTTGAATCTGACTTTTCTATCCTTGGTGTGACTTTGGGTGAGATGTGTGTCTTCTCCGTGCCTCAGTTTCTACTTCTGTCCAGTGGGTGATTAGCATGAGGATGAAGGAGATACATTATGCATTAATGTGGACATACATTAAGCTCAGTCTTTTTTTTTTTTTTTTGAGATGGAGTCCTGCTTTGTCACCCAGGCTGGAGTGCAGTGGTATGATCTCAGCTCACTGCAACCTCTGCCTCCCGGGTTCAAGCGATTCTCCTGCCTCAGCCTCCCAAGTAGCTGGGACTACAGGTGCATGCCACCACACCTGGCTAATTTTTTTTTTTTTTTTTTTTTGAGATGGAGTCTCACTTTGTTGCTAGGCTGGAGTGTAGTGGTGCGATCTTGGCTCACTGAAACCTCTGCCTCCCAGGTTCAAGCAATTCTCTTGCCTCAGCCTCCTGAGTAGCTGGGACTACAGGTGCCCCGCCATCATGCCCAGCTAATGTTTGTATTTTTAGTAGAGATGGGGTTTCACCATGTTGGCCAGGATGTTCTCCATCTCCAGACCTCGTGATCTGCCTGCCTCAGCCTCCCAAAGTGCTGGGATTACAGGCATGAGCCACCCGGCCTTTATTTATATAGTTTTTGAGAGAATCTCACTCTGTCACCCAAGCTGGAGTGCAATGGCATGATCTCGGCCCACTGCAACCTCTGCCTCCGGGGTTCAAGTGATTCTCCTGCCTCAGCCTCCCAAGTAGCTGGGATTACAGGTGCCTGCCACCATGCCCAGCTAATTTTTTTTTTTAATGGAATCTCACTCTGTTGCTCAGGCTGTAGTGCAGTGGCACAATCTCAGCTTACTGCAACCTCGCCTCCTGAGTAGCTGGAATTACAGGCATGTGCCACCATGCCCAGCTAATTTTTTTGTATGTGTGTGTGTGTATATATATGTGTGTGTATATATATATATATATTTTTTTTTTTATCTTTAGTAGACACAAGGTTTCACCATGTTGGCCAGGCTGGTCTCAAACTCCTGGCCTCAAGTTATCTGCCTGCCTTAGCCTCCCAAAGTGCTAGGATTACAGGCATGAGCCACGGTGCCCGGCCAAGCTCAGGCTCTGACACACAGTAGGTGCTCAATAGATGTCAGGTACACCTTGAGAGGCCCAGTGCAGAGCAGTTATGAGACTGCCCTTGGAGATCAGCCAACTCTGAGCATGACTGTCATCTCGTGAGAAGTGACTGTGGAGGAGCATCTCTACCAGTCGCTAAGGTGGTCAGGCCGGTGGCTGAGAGCTTGGGCTTGGGGCCAGGTTGCTGGGTTCAAATTCACACTGTGCTGCTTCCTGGCTGTGTGACCTTGAGTGAGAAACTCAACCTCTCTGGGGCCCAGTTTCCCTATTTGTAAAATGAGATACATGATAGTGCCCTCCTCTGTGGGACTGGTGGGCAGTAAGTCAGCATCTACTACCCTGTGCATATTAGCTTCTGAGGCAAGGGATGTTTTCTGCCCAATTTGCTGATGAATGAACTGAGGGAGGTGATACGGTTTGCCAGGTCACAAAGTAGAGGCCATACTCTTAATCACTTGTCATGGGGCTTCAAACCACCACTGGTGCTGAGTCTCTGCAAAACTTGACTTAGAAATGTTATTGGGCCAGGGTGCAGTTAGTTGCTCAGGCCTGTAATCCTAACACTTTGGGAGGCCGAGGCAGGAGGACTGCTTGAACCCAGGAGTTTGAGACCAGCCTGGGCAACATGGAAGACCCTGACTCTACAAAAAATACCAAAAAATTATCCGGGCGTGGTGGCTGGCACCTGTAGTCCCAGCTACTCGGGAGGCTGAGGCAGGAGAACGGCGTGTCCCTGGGAGGCAGAGCTTGCTGTGAGCCAGGATCACGTCACTGCACTCCAGCCTAGGAGACAGAGCAAGACTCTGTCTCAAAAAAAAAAAAAAAAAAAAAAATCAGCAGAGCATAGTGGCATGTGCCTGTAGTTCCAGCTCTTCGGGAAGCTGTGGTACAAGGATCACTTGAGCCTGGGAGGTGGAGGCCGCAGTGAGCCATGATTGCACCACTGCATTCGTGCCTAGGTGACAGAGCAAGACATCATCTCAAAAAAAAAAAAAAAAAGGCCGGGCGCGGTGGCTCAAGCCTGTAATCCCAGCACTTTGGGAGGCGGAGACGGGTGGATCACGAGGTCAGGAGATCGAGACCATCCTGACTAACACGGTGAAACCCCGTCTCTACTAAATATTACAAAAAACTAGCCGGGCGAGGTGGCGGATGCCTGTAGTCCCAGCTACTCGGGAGGCTGAGGCAGGAGAATGGCGTGAACCCGAGAGGCGGAGCTTGCAGTGAGCCGAGATCTGGCCACTGCACTCCAGCCTGGGCGACAGAGCAAGACTCCGTCTCAAAAAAAAAAAAAAAAAAAAAAAAGAGTTTCTGTGCCAGGCACAGTGGCTCACACCTGTAATCCCAGCACTTTGGGAGGCTGAGGCGGGTGGATCACCTGAGGTTGGGAGTTTGAGACCAGCCTGGCCAACATGGTGAAACCCCAACTCTACTAATAATACAAAAATTAGCCGGGCGTGGTGGCACAAGCATGTAATCCCAGCTACTAGGGAGGCTAAGGCAGGAGAATCACTTAAACCCGGAAGGCGGAGGTTGCAGTGAGCCAAGATCAAGCCACTGCACTCCAGCCTGGATGACAAGAGTGAAATTCCGTCTCAAAAAAAAAAAAAAAGTTTCTGGGTGGGGTGTGAAGTCAGGCTGACCTATGGACACAAACTTTAATCTGTAATCAACTGGAACTTGCTCTGGGTTCTTGCTCTGGGTTCCTTCCTCTGACCCTTGATTTTGTCGTCTGTGCAATGGGGATGATCACCTGGAGCCAAAGTTGGGTATTGTACTTACTGCAGCATCTATCACAGTGGGCATTGGGGAGGAAGAGCTGTGTGGCTTTGGGTGAGTCTCTTGACCTCTCTGAGCCTTCCCTGCAAAAACACAACCATCCCAGTCTGGGACCCCCCATGGGCTGTGGCAGGTGTGTGACTGCTGCTCCCATCCCACAGGGCTGGGTGTGGTCACTGGCAGCGCAGGACCACCGCGTGTGCTCTGGCTCCTGGGACAGCACAGTGAAGCTCTGGGACCTGGCAGCAGATGGGCAGCAGTTCGGCGAGATAAAGTGTGAGGGGGCCTGGGCAGGGGATCTGGGGGGATAGGACCCTGCCTGGCCACAGCCAAAGCCCTGTGGTCTGTGTGTCCCCAGGACCAGCTCAGCCGTGCTGTGCCTCTCCTACCTGTCTGACGTCCTGGTGACTGGCACCTATGACAAGAAGGTGGCCATCTATGACCCCAGAGGTGGGCCAAGAATCCTGGGGCCCAGGTTGGGAGATGTCATGTTGGGGAAGGAGACAATGGGGCTTCACAGCCTGGCTGGGGTCATAGTCACATAACCACACACTCACCACTCGGAGTGGCCGTGCTGTGCTGGTACAATATAGGCAACTTGGGCAGCGGGTGCAGATGAAGTCTGGGCAGCCCTGGGGGCCGGTTAGAATCCTGGCTGTCCCACTTCCTACCTGTGTGACCCCCAGACAAGCTTGAAGCTCGGTTTCCCCATCTGTGAAATCCAGATAATAATACCACGCTAGCCCCATGGGGTTAATGGGGGAAGATGATAATAGCAACAGTGGTGGATTAAGCACATTTTTTTATGCTGGGTGTGGTGGTGCCCACCTATAGTCCCAGCGACTCCGCAGGCTGAGGCAGGAGGATTGCTTCAGCCTAGGAATTTGAGTTCAACCTGGGCAACATAGTGAGACCCCCATATCTAAATGAAAAGTAAATTAAAAATATATAAATAAATTCATTTACATAAGCACCTAGAAGGAACACCTGGAACATAAGTATTTTCTGTTATTTATTTATCCATTCATTTTTCGTTTTTTTCTTTTTCTTTCTTTTTTTTTTTTTGAGATGGGAGTCTCACTGTTACCCAGGCTGGAGTGCAGCGGCGCGATCTCAGCTCACCACAACCTCCACCTCCTGGGTTCAAGCGACTCTCCTTCCTCAGCCTCCCGAGTAGGTGGGATTACAGGAGCCTGCCACCATGCCTGGCTAATTTTTGAATTTTTAGTAGAGACGAGGTTTCACCATGTTGGCCAGGCTGGTCATGAACTGACGTCAGGTGATCCACCCACCTCGGCTTCCCAAAGTATAGGGATTACAGGCGTGAGCCACTGCGCCTGGCCATTTTTCCTTTTTTTCAAATAGAGATGGGGTCTTGCCACGTTTCCCAGGCTGATCTTGAACTCCTGAGCTCAGGTGATCCGCCCGTATCAGCCTCCCAAAGTTCCGAGATTACAGGTGTGAACCACTGTGCCCGGCCTATTTATTCTTTCTTCTTTTGTTAATTGAAGGGCCAGTGTACCTTGTCCAGGCAGAGCTGGAGCAGGGCTGCGGGATAGAGGCATGTTTCATGCCAACCTGAGGGTGGATGCAAAACTGAGACCACCTTGGTCAGCTCTGTGCTGAGAACAATAGATGGGATTGGAGGAGGGATATGGGATGGGGATGGGGATGGGCAGAAGCCTGGGGCTCCTGTGGAGGCCTGGGTTTAGCTGAGGTGGGAGAAGAGAGAGGGGTCACTCTGTGGGGTAGGGGAATGAGCAGATCGAGGGTTTTGCCAGACAGGATGGAGACATGGGATGCTCCCATGGGCTGGGAGAGGGGGCCTTCAAGGGGCTCTGATATCCCTCCTCCCCGGCCCATGAAGCCAGCCCAGCCCTGTTGAAGTGCCAGCAACTACACTCCAGACCCGTGCTGGCCCTGGTGGCGGATGACCAGCACATCATCTCAGGCAGCGAGGACCGCACCCTGGTAGTGGTGGACCGCCGAGCCAACAGAGTCCTGCAGCGTCTGCAGGTGGGCCCTCCCCAGGGGCCTGGAGAGATGGGGACTGTCGCAGGCCCAGCATGGCCTGAGCTGTCCTGTCCCTTGTCCCTCTCATAGCTGGACTCTTACCTGCTCTGCATGTCCTACCAGGAACCCCAGCTCTGGGCTGGTGACAACCACGGCCTGCTGCACGTCTTCGTCAACCGCAACGGCTGCTTACAGCTTATCCGGGTCTGCTGGAGCTCCTGCCCCTGCCTGTTCCTCCCCCTGGGCCTCCTTCCTACCCCTGAGCCCCTGGTGGTGTGGGGGAGGGTGGGCCTTGGGAGAGCCTCGCCTGAGTGTTTCCTGATCCCCTTCCCGCAGTCCTTTGACGTGGGCCACAGCTTTCCCATCACTGGGATCCAGTACTCAGTGGGAGCCTTGTACACCACATCCACTGACAGGTCCATCCGGGTGAGGCTCCTGCCCAGTCCCTGCCCCTCCCCCACCTCCATCAGCCAGGGGCGTACCTCTTGACCTTGGCCCATTGCCCCCACCAGGTGCACGTGCCCACAGACCCACCAAGGACCATCTGCACCCGAAAGTACAACAGTACGCTCAATAGGGTAAGGTCCTGCCCCATGTGCCCTGCCCAGCTGGCCAGAGCGCCATCGTCCCTGACTCCTCACATCCTTCCCCGGTCCCAGGTCTGTGCTGAGGGCAACCTCGTGGTGGCCGGCTCTGGGGACGTGTCGCTAGAGGTCTGGAGGCTGCCAGCCTGAGCAGGTGGACGTGGATGTGGATACTGCCTACTGGAGGCTGGGCTTCCTCCTCTGTTCTTGGGGGACCATCCCCAATGTTGGTGCTGCCTCCGCCCCTGCCCCACAGGCCTAGGGCACAAGGAGTCCCGGCCACGTTCGGGTGAGGGTCCTGGCCTGGGCCCTATGCCTGGGGGAAGGGTGAAGTTGGGGTTCAGGCCCACCCAGGGGGCCGTGCCCCGCTTTTGGGCCCTGATTTTGTTATGATTTGGATGCCCCGCTCTCAGGTGAGAGCGAAGGAGAAATAAACCTGACATGTTGGTGCTTGGGCCTGGAGTGTGAGTGTGGTTTGCCTGCTGGGGCTCTGCCTGCGCCTGCTTGGGGTTGGGGGGCTGCAGGCCTTCGTGGGAGTGACTGGGAGAGATAGCAAGTCTGGGCTAGGGGGTGCGTGTCAGCTGTTGCTGTGTGTTTATTTGAAGAGGGAGATTCCTGGGGATCATGGTCACCTGTGTCTATGATGTCACTTGTGTGTGTGTGATGTGTGATGTGTGTGGTGTGTAGATGATGACTCAAATCCTGGCCATTTGAAAGGGTACCTGCTCAGGCTATCCCATGGGTGCTGGGGAGGGCAAGGGGGATGGCGTGTTCTCCGTCTGGGGCTCTAGGGTCTGTGTGTGCTGCTGTGGCTGTGACCCCGGGGTCAGGCCGGGGAGGGAGGCTGGGCTAGGTGTGCACCTGGCCCCTGCAAGCCCAAAGTCCCTGTGGTCTCCCATCGCAGCCGGGCTCAGCCATGCCCTGAGAAGTATTCACTTCATGTTTATTGAGGTCCCCTGGTTTGCCCAGGCCACAGGGTGGCATTGTCCTGGGTTCATAGGATGGCACAGGGCTTCTCCTTGAAGGGGTTGGTGGCAGCCGGGATGCCTACAAGGAAGGGGTCGCTCTTGGCCTGCTCTGTGCAGAACTGCAGCAGATCGGCGGCCACCTTGGACACCTGCAGACCAGCTGGGTCAGTCAGACCAGACACGGGCATGTACCTGTCCCCTGGCCCACGTGTTTCCACCTCTTCCCACCTCCTGCACTGGCCCTGACCCTCACCTTCACTCGGTCGATGCCCACCTTCATCCGGAGCTGCTCCACTGCCTGGCAGGCCTGCCCAATGTCACCACTGATGGCCACCTTGCTGGACATCTGGGGAAAGTGGGCAGGGCTGTGGGCAGCAGGCCCAACCTCAGTCCCCTAGGGGGAAGCCTAGGGCTGCCCGAGGGTTCCCGTACCTCCTCCTACGTTCCTTGGGGACTGCAGGATGAGGGTGGCTGCTCCTGGACCCGTGAGGCCCACGCACCTCGGCTAAGCCACCTCTGGCTGCCTGGTCCTCTGGCAGCCACCCTGCTCTGGCTCCCTCCCCAGTCCGGCCTGTCCTCTCCAAACCTCTTTTCTCCTTCTGCTACCCCTGCAGAGACTTTGAAGCCAGGACTCTCATGGAGTGAAATATCACCAGCTGCAGCAGCAGCAGCAGCTGCCTCGGCTGAGGGGGTCCCTGTCTCAGGAGGGCCTGTGGCTGCCCTGGTGTCATGTGTCACCTGGGTTCCTGTGGGCTGGGTGCCTTGGCTGGGGGAGTGAGGAGGCCCTGGCCTCCCCTGGACCTGCTGGATCTCCTGCTAACTGTTCCCAACACATCTGCTTTGTCAGACTCTGCCATCTCCGACATGCAGCCTTGCCTCTCCTGCTCTCACCACTGCTCAGGCCCAAATCTCCAATACCTTCATTCTCTTTTTTTTTCTTTCTTTTTTTTTTTTTTTTTTGAGAGTCTTGCTCTGTTACCCAGGCTGGAGTGCAGTGGTGCGATCTCAGCTCACTTTCAACCTCCATCTCCCGGGCTCAAGTGATTCTCCTGCCTCAGCCTCCTGAGTAGCTGGGATTACAGGCGTATGCAACCACACCTGGCTAATTTTTTTTTTTTTTTTTTTTTTGAGATGGTGTTTTGCTCGTTGCCCAGGCTAGAGTACAATGGCGCGATTTTGGCTCACCACAACCTCCGCCTTCGAGGTTCAAGTGATTCTCCTGCCTCAGCCTCTCGAGTAGCTGGGATTACAGGCATATGCCACCATGCTCGGCTAATTTTTAGTAGTTTTAGTAGAGACGAGGTTTCACTATGTTGGTCAGGCTGGTCTTGAACTCCCGACCTCAGGTGATCTGCTTGCCTTGGCCTCCCAAAGTGCTGGGATTACAGGCGTGAGCCACTGTGTCCGGCCACACCTGGCTCATTTTTGTATTTTAGTAGAGATGGGGTTTCACCATGTTGGCCAGGCTGGTCTCAAACTGACCTCAAGTGATCCACCTGCTTTGGCCTCCCAAAGTGCTGGGATTACAGGTGTGAGCCATCGTGCCTGGCCTTTATTTTTTTTAAGCCCAGGTTCTCGCTGTGTCCAGGCTGGAGTGCAGTGGTACAATCATAGCTCACTGTAACTTCAAACTCCTGGGCTCAGGTGATCCTCTCACCTCAGCCTCCTGATTAGCTAGAATTATAGGCGTGAGCCACCGTGCCCTGCTAATTTATGTTTTTAACTTTTTGTAGAGATGGTTCTTACTATGTTGCCCAGGCTGGTCTTGAACTCCTGACCTCAAACGATCCTTGGCCTTCCAAAGGAATTATAGGCATAAGCCACTGAGCTTTGCCCCACCTGAGATTCTAATATGTGCCCAGCACTGTGCAAAAAACCAAAATGAGCAATGAAACAAGACAAAACCCTGCCCTCATGGAGCTGCCTTTCTAGTCAGGCAGGGATGGACAGCAGAAAATGTACTCAGTGGAAGAGTATACATCTGAAAGAGAATATGAAAGAAGAATACAATCAAGGTAAAGGGGAGAGGAGTGGTCAGGGCAGACCTCTCAGAGGAGGTGACATTTTAACTTAGGCCCAAAGGAGGAGAAGGAACTGGGAAATGGGGTGTTCTAGGCAGGGGGAGCAGCAAGTGCATGACTCCTTGGACAAAAAAGAGCTTGGTGGGTTCCAGGAACAGCAAAGAGGTCCATGTAGCTGGAGAGGAGAGAGGAAGGGAGGGCCAGCATGGTGGGAGGTGGAAGCAGGGAGGTTGAGAGGCGCCCTTTAAGGCCACTGTGAAAAGCTTGGATTTTACTCCCAGGGGGAAGCTACCATTAGGAGGTTTTAACCGTGACGTGTTTGATTTATGGTTAAAGAGCTGTGGCATGCGCCTGTAGTCCCAGCTACTGAGGAGACTGAAGTGGGAGGATGACTTGAGGCCAGGAGGTCAAAGCTGCAGTGAGGTGTGATTGTCCCGTTGCACTCTAGCCCTGGTGATAGAGTGAGACCCTGCATCAAAAAAAAAAAAAGCTCTCTGATCTTAGCTGTTAGGTGGGAGATGGATTGAAGAAGACCAAAGCCAGCTTGTAGGCTATGGGGATAAAGAAAATACCTGGATTTCGGACCTACTTTATAGGTAGAGGTTGGCAGACATGCTGAGAAGGATGGATATGGGGTGTGCAAAAAGGGGAAACAGCAAGCTCCACTCCTCATTTTTAATTTTTATTTAGTTTTGAGATGGAGTTTTGCTCTGTTGCCCAGACTAGAGTGCAGTGACACCATCTCGACTCACTGCAACCTCCACCTCCCGGGTTCAAGTGATTCTCCTGCCTCAGCCTCCTGAGTAGCTGGGATTACAGGTGTGCGCCACCATACCTGGCTAATTTTTGTATTTTTTAGTAGAGACGGGGTTTTGCCATGTTGACCAGGCTGGTCTCTAACTCCTAACCTCAGGTGATCCGCCCGCCTTGGCCTCCCAAAGTGCTGGGATTACAGGTGTGAGCCACTGTGCCCCGCCCCAATCCCTATTTTTCAGTCTAGTGGATGAGTGAAGGGTGGGGCCATTTGCTGAGATGCAGAAAGACCAGAGATAGGTAGAGAGGGAACTGAGGGGGCAAGTTTGAGATCCAAGTGAGGATGTCAAGGAGGATGTCTGGCTCCTCCAACAAGGTAGGCTCACTCCAGCCTCAGGGCTTTTGCTGTTCTGTCTACCCACGTGCAGGGAATGGCCTCTCTGCATCTTCACATATGGGGATTTTCTCAGCCTTCTGTCTTTGGCTCAAATCTCACCTCCTTGGCGTCCTTCACCCATCACTCCAACTAAAATACCCAACTCCTCCACCTAAAGACTCAAATTATCCTGTTTAAATCCTGATTGCGCTGGGCGCGGTGGCTCACACCTGTAATCCTAGCACTTTTGGAGGCCGAGGCAGGTGGATCACCTCAGGTCAGGAGTTCGAGACCAGCCTGACCAACATAGCGAAACCCTGTCTCTACTAAAAATACAAGAATTAGCCGGGCGTTATGGTGCACGCCTGTAATCCCAGCTACTTGGGAGGCTGAGGCAAGAGAATCGCTTGAAAAACCGGGAGGCAGAGGTTACAGTGAGTTGAGATCGTGCCATTGCACTCCAGCCTGGGCAACGAGAATGAAACTCCGTTTCCAAAAAAAAAAAAAAATCCTGATTGTACTCACCATTGTTGTTAACTTTCTATCTTCCCAATCAGACTGTGGGCTCCAGTAGGGCAGGGTCCACATCTTGGTCTTGTTCACCACTAAATCCTTAGTGCCTAACACAGAGTCCACCATAGAGAATAGACTACATGAATTGTAGAGTGAGTGAATAATCCTGTTGACCGTATGCCCTGTTAGGAGGGTGCGTTTGAGGTGCAGATGACATTGAGGGTCTCACAGTCTTGCTGGTGGGAGAGACGGCAGCCCTGGGTCCCAGAAGAGGCCACTGACCCAGTGGAAGTTCAGGGAAGGCTTCCCAGAGGAGGTGGAGGTGATAGCTGCAGCTATAAAGGAAGAACAAAACGTTATGCAGCATGTGAAGGCTTTGGAGACTTGTGAGGGTACGAACTGGGCTCACTATCCCATTAAACAAAAGTGGCTGAGGAAGGCTGGAACTGTATCTAACGCTGCCTGGTGACGGAAATCCTGTCCATGGGTGACGCTTAAGAAGCGATCCTCATGAAAAAAATTAGCTGGGGACGGTGGTACACACCTGTAGTCCCAGCTTGTCGGACGCTGGGGTGGGAAGATGACCTGAGTTCCGGAGTCGGAGGTTGCAGTGGGCCGAGATCGCGTCACAGCACTCCAGCCTGGCGACAGAGTGAGACCCTATCAAACAACATCAGGCCGGGCGCGGTGGCTCAAGCCTGTAATCCCAGCACTTTGGGAGGCCGAGGCGGGCGGATCACGAGTTCAGGAGATCAAGACCAGCCTGGCTAACACGGTGAAACCCCGTCTCTACTAAAAATACAAAAAATTAGCCAGGCGTGGTGGCGGGCGCCTGTAGTACCAGCTACTCGCGAGGCTGAGGCAGGAGAATGGTGTGAACCCGGGAGGCAGAGGTTGCAGTGAGCCGACATCGCGCCACTGCGTTCCAGCCTGGGTGACAGCGCAAGACTATCTCAAAAAAAAAAAAAAAAAAAAAAAAAGGCCGGGCGTGGTGGCTCAAGCCTGTAATCCCAGCACTTGGGGAGGCCGAGGTGGGCGGATCACGAGGTCAGGAGATCGAGACCATCCTGGCGAACACGGTGAAACCCCGTCTCTACTAAAAAATACAAAAAACTAGCCGGGTGAGGTGGCGGGCGCCTGTAGTCCCAGCTACTCCGGAGGCTGAGGCAGGAGAATGGCGTGAACCCGGGAGGCGGAGCTTGCAGTGAGCTGAGATCTGGCCACTGCACTCCAGCCTGGGCGACAGAGCAAGACTCTGTCTCAAAAAAAAAAAAAAGGTAACAACAACAAAACCAGCGTCTCCTCCCGAGGGGACAGAGCAGAAAGGAATGGGCGAGCGCCGGCAAAGTGGTGGGTCTCCAGCAGGCGGCATTAAAATCTTGGCTGAGGGCAGTGGCTCCCGCCTGTAATCCCAGCACTTCGGAAGGCCGAGGCGGACGGATCACGCGAGGTCAGAACCAGCCTGGTCAACATGGTGAAATGCCGTCTCTACTGAAAATATAAAAATTAGCCAGGCGTGGTGGTGGGTGCCTATGATCCCAGCAACTCGGGAGGCTGAGGCAGGAGAATCCCTTGAACTAGTGGGGCAGAGTTTGCAGTGAGCCGAGATTGCAACACTGCACTCCAGCCTGCACAACAAGAGCATAACTCTGTCTCAAAAATAAATTAAATAAATAATACAAATAAAAAAGAATCTTCATGCGAAGTCGGGAACACATGAAAAGGCGTAAAGGCCTGGCGCGGTGGCTCACGCCTGTAATCCCAGCACTTTGGGAGGCCGAGGCGGGCGGATCACCTGAGGTCGGAAGTTCGAGACCAGCCTGACCAACAAAGAGAAACCCTGTCTCTACTAAAAATACAAAATTAGCCGCGCGTGGTGGTGTATGCCTGTAGTCCCAGCTACTCAGGAGGCTGAGGAAGGAGAATCGCTTGAACCCATAAGGTGGAGGTTGCAGTGAGCTGAGATCGCGCAATTGCACTCCAGCCTGGGCGACAAGAGTGAAACCCTTATCGAATGAAAGGAAGGAAGGAGGAATGGAGGGAGGGAGGGAAAAGGAAAGAAAGGAAGGAAGGAAAGAAAAGGAAGGAAGGAAAGAAAGAGAAAGAAAGAAAGAAAGAAAGAGAAAGAAAGAAAGAAAAAGAAAGAAAGAAAGAAAGAAGGAAAGAGAAAGAAAGAGAAAGAAAAGAAAGAAGAAAAAGACAAGACCTAAAGGCTCCTCGCGGCTTCCGTATTACGGAACACACAAATATGGCGGCGACCCGGTTTACAGGGCTTAAAAATGCTCACGTGATAAACCAACTTCCGGTCTTTCTTCCAAAAACGCTTTCCCTACTTCCTGTGCTCCTGCGAGACGCGCGCGTCGGGGATTAACAAGTTTCTGGTTCGCCGTAAGCCCGGCCTAGGGGCAGCTCTGACTCAAGAGCTGGCTACAGGCGCATGGAAGGTTCCCCGGAACGGGAGGCGCCAGCGGCGGCGCTGGCCGCCGTGCTAAAGCACAGCTCGACGTTGCCGCCCGAAAGCACCCAGGTCCGGGGCTACGACTTCAACCGCGGTGTGGATTACCGCACGCTGCTGAAAGCCTTCGGCACCACCGGCTTCCAGGCCACCAACTTCGGGCGCGCTGTACAGCAAGTCAATGCCATGGTGAGGACGGGGGCGGGATTTCTAGGGACGCGGAGGGGCGTGGCTTGTAGAACCAGTGCGGTACTAGACGGGGGCAGGGCTTCCAGTGGAGGAGGTGTGTCTTTTGAGCGGCCCAATAGTTGGAGGAAGGCGGGACCTATTCTGGGCGGGAGTTTGTGTCCTGGGAAGGGGATTTTGCACTCTAGTAGTTACAGGTTAGTACAGTAGCCCGAGGAGGCAAGAACTGATTCTCGGTGTGGGAGCGGGTTCCAGGTAAATTTAAAGCTTTCTGGAATGGGCAGAGCCTGAGGCTAGACAAGTTAAGGGAGGATTTGGGAGGAGGAGCCTAAGTCTGGGCGGTGCTTGAATTTAGATTTGCTTTTCCCAGCGGGGAAGGGACCGGATCTGAAAGGAGATGCTCTCTGATTCCTAAAAAGGTGGGGGCTGGCTGGGCACGGTGGCTTATGCCTATAATCCCAGCATTTTGGGAAGCCGAGGCGGGTGGATCACTAGATCAGGAGTTCGAGACCAGCCTGGCCAACATGGTGAAACCCTGTCTCTACTAAAATTCAAAAAATTAGCCGGGCATGGTGATGCGCGCCTGTAGTCCCAGCTACTCCAGAGGCTGAGGCAGGAGAATCGCTTGAACCCGGGAGGGGGAGGTTGCAGCGAGATCGCGCCACTGCGATACTCTGTCTCAAAAGAAAAAAAAAAAAAAAAAGTCCTGGCACGGTGGCTTACGCCTGTAATCTCAGCATTTTGGGAGGCTGAGGCGGGCGGATCACCTGAGGTCGGGAGTTCGAGACCAGCCTGACCAACATGGAGAAACCCCGTCTCTACTAAAAATACAAAATTAGCCGGGCGTGGTGGTGCATGCCTGTAATCTCAGCTACTCGGGAGGCTGAGGCAGGAGAATTGCTTGAACCTGAGAGACGGAGGTTGCGGTGAGCCAAAATTGTGCCATTGCACCCTAGCCTGGGCAACAAGAGTGAAACTCTGTCTAAAAAAAAAAGGGTGGGGGCAAATCCTTAACGCGTGTCCTGAGATCTGGTCTGGGAAGGGGCAGAGTTTGCACAGGAGATGTATCTTGGTCCCCTGTAGAACTGGTCCTGTATCCCTGACTGTGCAGGGCCTGGGGTGAAATCTGTTTCTGGAGCCCACCTGGAGTCCTGGGTCTGGGATTTAACGCCAGTGCTTAACTCGACCTGGCTCTTACTCTCAGATCGAGAAGAAGCTGGAACCACTGTCACAGGATGAAGACCAGCATGCAGACCTGACCCAGAGCCGCCGCCCACTTACCGGCTGCACCATTTTCCTGGGATATACATCCAACCTCATCAGTTCAGGCATCCGTGAGACCATTCGCTACCTTGTGCAGCACAACATGGTGGGGACCTGGTGGGGCCATGGCCTTGGCCTCTGGGTCAATGGGCGATGCAGTTATTGATCGTTTAAGTGAGATGGGGAGATAGGGGTCTGTTATAAGCAGAGGAACAGAATCGAGTTTTGTTTTGTAGCAGAGCTCCCTCATAGGAGTCACTGGACAAGGATGAGGTTAGAAGTCCTGCCCAGAATGAGGGCCAGAGCTTCCTTCTTGGGCCAACTTCACTGCCCTGTGGCTGCAGGTGGACGTATTGGTGACCACAGCTGGCGGCGTGGAGGAGGACCTCATCAAGTGCCTGGCGCCCACATACTTGGGCGAGTTTAGCCTCAGGGGGAAGGAGCTCCGGGAGAACGGGATCAATAGGTGAGAACCCTGAGTGGTGCTGGGCAGGGGAGCTGGACCAAGGGTCCTGGGGCCTGATGCCTACATGCTTCCTGTCCTCAGGATCGGAAACCTGCTGGTGCCCAATGACAATTACTGCAAGTTTGAGGACTGGCTGATGCCCATTCTGGACCAGATGGTGCTGGAGCAGAACACAGAGGTGGGGCTGGGGCAACCTGGAGGGGCCAGTCCAGTGGGAGTCAGGGGAGGCATGGCCTGAAGCTCACATCCTCTCCTAGGGTATAAAGTGGACGCCTTCTAAGATGATCGCCCGGCTGGGCAAAGAGATCAACAACCCAGAGTCCGTGTATTACTGGGCCCAGAAGGTGAGGACCTAAACAGGGGCAAAGTAGCCAGACTTTGATGTGTTATTTCATCTTTCCAGCCACCTGGGGATTCACCACTGTTATTCTCAGCATCCTCACGCTTAGATGAGGAGACTCAAACACAGATAGGCATGGTAATTTTTTTTTTTTTTTTTTTTTTTGAGACAGGATCTGGCTCTGTCACCTAGGCTGGAGTGCAGTGATGTGATCACAGCTTACTGCAGCCTCAACCTCCTGGGGCCAAGCAGTCCTCCCACCTCAGCCTCTCGAGTAGCTGGGACCACAGGCACATGCCACCATGACCAGCTAATTTTAAAATTGTTTTATAGAGATGGGGGGGGTCTCCATATGTTGCCCAGGCTGGTCTTGAACTCCTGGTCTCAGGCAGTCCTCCCACCTTGGCCTCCCAAAGTGCTGGGATTAGAGGCATGAGCCACTGTGCCTGGCCAGGCTAGGTAATTTTGTCCCAAGTCACACAGATAACTAGTGGGGCCTCAGCATCCTTATGCTCCTCCCAGACTATCTCTGGAACAGTAGGGGCAGCACTTAGCAACTCCCCTGGGGCCTGGCTCTGGGTCCCACACTCCCAGAGGCTATAAAATAAGAGCTACCCACTCCCTTTAATTAGAGAATCAGAATCGGGGGGGAAAAAAAGAAGGCTGCCTACCCTTTATTATTTTTTTTTTTTGACACGGAGTCTTGCTGTGTTGCCCAGGCTGGAGTGCAGTGGCGATCTTGGCTCTCTGCAAGCTCCGCCTCCTGGGTTTATGCCATTGTCCTGCCTCAGTCTCCCAAGTAGCTGGGACTACAGGCGCCCGCTGACACGCCCAGCTAATCTTTTGTATTTTCAGTAGAGACTGCGTTTCACTGTGTTAGCCAGGCTGGTCTCGATCTCCTGACCTCGTTCGTGATCCGCCCACCTCGGCCTCCCAAAGTGCTGGGATTAAAGGCGTGAGCCACTGTGCCCAGCCCTCTTTTTTTTTTGAGACAGAGTCTTACTCTGTCACCCAGGCTGGAGTGCAATGGTATGATTTCAGCTCACTGCAACCTCTGTCTCCCAAGTTAAAGTGATTCTCCCACCTCAGCCTACTGAGTAGCTGGGATTACATGCGCCCACCATCATGCCCAGCTAATTTTTGTATTTTTGTACAGATGGGGATTCACCATGTTGGCCAGGCTGGTGTTGAACTCCTGACCTCAAGTGATCCGCCCGCCTTGGCCTCCCAAAGTACTAGGATTACAGATGTGAGCCACCACACCCAGCTTACCTATTCTTTCTTTTTTACGAGACAGGGTCTCACTCTGTTACCCAGGCAGGAGTGCAATGGCACAATAATGACTCACTGCTGTCTTGAGCTTCTGGGCTCAATCGATTCTCCTGCCTCAGCCTGCTGAGTAGCTGGGACTACAGGTGCTTGCCACCATGCCTGGCTAAATTTTTTGTAGAGATGGGGACTCACCACATTGTACAAGCTGGCTCTTTTTTTTTTTTTTTTTTTTTTTTTTTTAAACAGAGTTTCACTCTTGTTTGCCAGGCTGGAGTTCAATGGTGCGATCTTGGCTCACAGCAACCTCTACCTCCTGGGTTCAAGCATTTCTCCTGCTTCAGCCTCCCAAGTTCCCAAGTAGCTGGGATTACAGGCATGTGCCACCACGCCTGGCTAATTTTGTATTTTTTGTAGAGATAGGGTTTCTCCATGTTGGTCAGGCTGGTCTCGAGCTCCCAACCTCTGAAGTCAGGAGTTCAAGACCAGGTGAAACCCCATCTCTACTAAAAGAAAAAAAAAAAAAAAAAGCAAAATTAGCTGGGTGTGGTGGCACATGCCTGTAATCCTAGCTACTCAGGAGGTTGAAGCAGGGGAATCACTGGAACCCAGGAGGCAGAGGTTGCAGTGAGTCAAGATTGTGCTATTGCACTCCAGCCAGGGCAACGAGTGAAACTCCATCTCAGGAAAAAAAAAAATAGAGAGAAAGAAACAGCTCAGCAAGCTAAGAATAGGCTGGTTATTTATGTGCCGGGCACTATCCTAAGTATTTTCTGTGGGTTTTCTCATATAGGCCTCATCTGTGAGAGGTGTTACTGTTACGCTTATTTTATAATTGAGGAAACAGTGCTAGATAAATTAGGCACCCCACCCACAGTCAGATAGTGATGCAGCCGGCATGGGGATGAGGCTCTGAGCTCCAGCCACTGTCCTGTCATGTTCTCTGCAGAACCACATCCCTGTGTTTAGTCCCGCACTTACAGACGGCTCGCTGGGCGATATGATCTTCTTCCATTCCTACAAGAACCCGGGCCTGGTCCTGGACATCGTTGAGGGTGAGGCGCTGGGGCCACAGAGGAGACGGGAAGGAGGGCCGGCTGAGTCCAAGGCCTGACTTAGACCCTCTTTCCCCAGACCTGAGGCTCATCAACACGCAGGCCATCTTTGCCAAGGGCACTGGGATGATCATTCTGGGCGGGGGCGTGGTCAAGCATCACATCGCCAATGCCAACCTCATGGTGAGTGGGGGTGATGCTTCGGCCCACTGTGCAGATGTGCTGTGTGCTAGGCCTATGCCATGCGCTGCGGAGACAGCATGAACTAGACAAACCAGGATCCCTGCTCCCCTGGGACTGATGTTCTAGTAGGGGAGATAGCAAACAAGTGACATCCATGTCGGGGCAGTCATTGCTACGGAGAATACTAGATGATGGGATAAGAGAAAGGGGTTCTGTCTAACAAGGGGTTTTGGAAGGAGGCTTCTGGAAGTATGAGCTGGGAGCAGGGGTTTGGGGAGGCATCTCCCAGGAGCCATGTGGTTGTCTCCCGTGCCAGGAATTGCAGCTGCTGTGGTAGGATTGAGCTTCTGGACTGCAAAGTTCCCAGGAGAGGGAACAGCCAGTGCAAAGGCTCTGGGGTGCCTGAAGTAATCCAGGAACAGCTGGGAACCTGGTGAGGGGAAAGTGGAGTGGTGAGGGCCAGGAGGTGATGCAGCGAGGTGCCACAGGCAGTCTGCTGGGCCTGTGGGCTGAGGTGCAGCTTTGGTCTTTGCCCTGAGGGAGGTGGGAGAGGACTTGACTCCGGTTCCCATGCTCCCCCTGGTGGCCATGTCGTGAACAGATGGTGGCGGGTGAGTGAGAACTCCAGTCCAGGACGGTCGTGACCATGCAGGGATCAGGATGGGCACCGTGGAGGCGGGAGGTGGTTGGATTTGGAGGGCTTCTGAGGATACAGTTGCTGGCAGCTCCTGCCTTGCCGATGGGGCAGGGTTGTTGACACCTGGCTGCTGGGTCTGGGGAAACACGGGCCGTTGTTGCCCAGCAGCTCTAGTGACCCCAGACATTGACATAGGCCCTGTCTGGGATCGAGGGTCTGCAAAGGGCTTCCTTCATCTGGGACACACCTCTCAGCCTGTTTGGCTATGGTGTCCTCCCTCTGTGTCTGTCTCCTGTGACTGGCTGACAGGGCCCGCCGTGCCCCTCCCTCTCCCCACAGCGGAACGGGGCCGACTATGCTGTCTACATCAACACAGCCCAGGAGTTTGATGGCTCCGACTCGGGTGCCCGACCAGACGAGGCTGTCTCCTGGGGCAAGATCCGGGTGGATGCACAGCCCGTCAAGGTAAGGGCTGACTGGGTGGGGCACAGGGTCTTTGGGACCTTGGGCGTGGGACCCATGGCTTACCCAGGTTCCCCCCTACCCAGGTCTATGCCGACGCTTCCCTGGTCTTCCCCCTGCTTGTGGCGGAAACCTTTGCCCAGAAGATAGATGCCTTCATGCATGAGAAGAACGAGGACTGAGCAGCTGCTGTCCCAAGGTCTTACCCCCTCCTCTATTTATTACTTTGCAGACCCAGCCCCTCCCCTACTTTTTGGTCAGCCACATCTCTAGAATAAAATGGTCTCTGCAGTCCTTCCACATCTGTGTCTCGGTCCTTGGTCCTGTTGGTGGGTCCCCTGGCTTCAGCCTGCTCCATCCTCTGCCTCATAGGTCTCTTCCCGCCAGCACTGGACGCTGCCCCCCATGGCGGTCAGCAGGCAGGGCTCCGTGGGGTGGTAGGCCAGCGACTGCACCACGCCACGACCCACAGACAGGGCCAGAGCCAGGGCACCCTGTGGAGCGAGGGGTAGGGAGTGGTTATTTGTGGCTGGGCTGTCCCCTCGTTCCTGAGGTCCCTGGGCACCCCCCATCTCAGTCCTGCCTGAAGCTCTCAGTCACCTCTCGCCTGACCTTCAGCCACCTGCCTCTAATTGCCTCCTGGACACTGTAAAATGAACCTACCCCAGACTGAGACCCACAGTAGCTCTGTCCTACCAGGTGTTCAGGCTGCATGTCTTGGGAGCCTCTTTTATTGACTTTTCGTTTTTAAAAATAACAGAGATGGGGTTTTACCATGTTGACCAGGCTGGTCTGGAACTCCTGGCCTCAAGTGATCCTCCTGCCTTGGCCTCCCAAAGTGCTGGGATTACAGGTGTGAGCCACCACGCCTGGCTTTGGGAGCCTTTTTCTTTTTTTTTTTTGAGATAGTCTCGCTCTATTGACAGGCTGGAGTGCAGTGGTGCGATCTCGGCTCACTGCAACCTCCAACTCCCTGGTTCAAGGGGTTCTCCTGCCTCAGCCTCCCGAGTAGCTGGGATTACAGGCACACACAACCATGCCCAGCTAATTTTTGTATTTTTAGTACAGACGGGGTTTCACCATGTTGGTCAGGATGATCTCTATCTCCTGACCTCATGGATCCACCCCCCTCGGCCTCTCAAAGTGCTGGGAGTACAGGCGTGAGTCACTGCTCCTGGCCGGGAGTCTTTTTCTTGTACCACACCTTCCTCTATCAGTCATTCCTCTTGGCTCTGCTTCTAGACTGTGTCCAGAGACCGCTGATTTTCTGCCACTACCATGCTTGGAGCATGCCTTGCTCGCAGCTTGCGTGTTCCCTGCCACAAGCTGGGCTCCATCCTGTCCACTTGGCAGCGCCAATGATCCCCACTTCCCCTGGTCACCACCAATGCAAACAGTTCCTCAAGCAAGCCATGGTTCCTCTTTCCACCTTGAAAATGTCCCTTGATGTGCCTGCCCTCCAATGCAACTTCTGTTCTACTGGGCCCACAAGAAATAGGTGGAACATTCTTGTTATCTTAGTTCCTAAAGCAAGAGCTTGTCTGCAAAGTCTCCAGGGGCCTCTGGTTCCCTCCATCCTCTTACGGGCCTCAGTTCCCCTGGCCAAGCCCAGTGCTGATGTCTCCTTGGCCGAGACTCCCCCAGTTCTGACCCCACTACACTAGGATGGTCTATTTCTGGCCTAACTCCCCACCAGGCTGGGACATGTCAAGGACAGGGCTCAGGGCTTGAAAACATACACAGGGATGCTCAGATGTAGCTCCAGTTTCTTGAATGACTACAGCCCTGTCTCACCCAGGGTTAGACATGGCCGTCGGCTCCCCCTTGCCCAGGGGTCAGTGCCAGTTGCTTGGCCTGTCATCTGTGGCCCAGCCTGACCTGGATCTTGCCGCAGCTGCCGCCACCCTGAAGCCTTTGTTTCCTGACTGACGCATGCGCTGGCCACGCCTCTACACCATAACATATGCTGTTCCCTTTGCCTGGAATGCCCTTCCTGCCTCACCTTCTCATCTAGCCCAAGCTGGGCACGGTGGCTCAAGCCTGTAATCCCAGCACTTTGGGAGGCCGAGGCGGGTGGATCACTTGAGGTCAGGAGTTTGAGACCAGCCTGGCCAACATAGTGAAACCCTGTCTGTACTAAAAATACAAAAATTAGCCAGGTGTGGTGGTGGGGGCCTGTAATCCCAGCTACTCGGGAGGCTGAGACATGAGAATCACCTGAACCCTGGGGGGCAGAGGTTGCAGTGAGCTGAGATGGCACCACCACATTCCAGCGTGGGCAACAGCATGAGACTCCATCTCAAAAAAAGAAAAAAGGGCCAGGAGTGGTGGTTCAGGCCTGTAATCCCAGCACTTTGGGAGGCTAAGGTGGGCAGATCATGAGGTCAGGAGTTCAAGACCAGCCTGACCAACATGGTGAAACCCTGTCTCTACTAAAAATACAAAAATTAGCTGGCCATGGTGGCATGCACCTACAATGCCAACTACTCAGAAGGCTGAGGCAGAAGAATCGCTTGAATTTGGGAGGCGGAGTTTATAGTGAGCCAAGATCGCGCCACTGCACTCTAGCCTGGGCGACAGAGCAAGCCTTGTCTCAAAAAAGAAAAAAGAAGATCCTAGCCTTCAGGCCCTGGAGTGACTGAGGTAAGGACAGGGCTGAGACAGGGCAAGCTAGGTATGAAGTAGGGCTGGGGGCACCTCACCTCCACCAGGTCCCAGAAGAACACCTTCCCGTCCTCAGAGCAGCTGACCACATGTGTGTCACGCTCACTTAGGCAGCAGTCCAGCTTGTACTCCTGGTTCTTATGACCCTTGTACCTAAGGGTGGACAGGATCGGGGGGCTTGGTCCTCTCCAGAGGTGGGAGAGGAGGGAAGAGATCCCCACCACCACAAAGACTTACTCGCCCAGCAGCTCCCCTGTGTCTTTGTCCAGGAGCCGCAATGTGGAGTCCAGGCTGGACACCAGGGTGCACTGCCCATCCCGGCTGAAGCAGGTGCAGGTGATGGGGCCTTGGGGGAGGGACGGATAGGTGAGTGAGGCTGGGGTGTCCCTGGCTGGCCCCCCCATCTTCCCTGCCTGTCTCGCATCTCCGGCCACACTCACTGCCCACGTAGTCTGAGAAGAGCTGGCCCATCCTCAGGTCATAGCGTCTCATGCGGCCGTCCACGGAGCTGTAAGAGAGGGTAGATCCAGCAGGAGCCTTGATTAGGCTCCATGGCTCCAGGCAGCCCTGTGCCTTCCCAGCCCGCTGGGCCTGCTCTTGCAGTGCACAGGAGTGGAATTCTGAAGCTCTGGCCTTGAGACTCAGGCCCAGGGCCAGTCAGGTCCTACTCCATCGTTTCCAAGACCCATACCCCTTTTCCAAACCCTTGGAGTCCTTCCGATTCTCCCTTTTCTTTTCTTTTCTTTTTTTTTTTTTTTTGAGAGAGTTTTGCTCTTGTTGCCCAGGCTGGAGTGCAATGGCCTGATCTCGGCTCACTGCAACCTCTGCCTCCCAGGTTCAAATGATTCTCCTGCCTCAGCCTCCTGAGTAGATAGGATTACAGGCATGCGCCACCATGCCCTGCTAATTTTGTATTTTCAGTAGAGACAGGGTTTCTCCATGTTGGTCAGGCTGGTGTTGAACTCCCAACGTCAGGTGATCCGCCCGCCTTAGCCTCCCAAAGTGCTGGGATTACAGGCGTGAGCCACCCCACCTGGCCCAATTCCCCCTTCTGTATTCTCCAGCTCCTCCTCCTCAGTACTCAGTCCCACCACTTTCCCCACTACCCAGCACCACCATCTAGACTGCTCTGGTCTCCCTGCACCCCCACAGCCACCAGAGGGAGCACTTTTCAAAGTACAGTTGATCCATGAACAACACAGTTTGAACTGAAGGAGTCCACTTATATGTGGATTTTCTTCTGCCTCTATCAGCCCTGAGACACCAAGACCAACCCCTCCTCCTCCTCCTCCTCCGCCTTCTCAACGTGAAGATCTTTATGATGATCTCTTCACTTCCACTTAATGAATAGAAAATTATATTTTTTTGGCTGGGCGCGGTGGCTCACGCCTGTAATTCCAGCACTTTGGGAGGTCCAGGCAGGTGGATCACAAGGTAAGGTGAAACCCCATCTCTACTAAAAGTACAAAAATTAGCCAGGCATGGTGGCATATGCCTGTAGTCCCAGCTACTCAGGAGGCTGAGGCAGGAGAATTGCCTGAACCCGGGAGTTGGAGGTTGCAGTGAGCCAAGATCATGTCGCTGTACTGCAGCCTGGCGACAGAGACTCTGTCTTAAAAAAAAAAAAAAAAATTCTTCCTTATGATTATTTTTATTTATTTATTTTATTTATTTATTTTTGAGACGAAGTCTCGCTCTGATGCCCAGGCTGGAGTGTAGCGGTACAATCTTGGCTCACTGCAAGCTCTGCCTCCCGGGTTCACACCATTCTCCTGCCTCAGCCTCCCGAGTAGCTGGGACTACAGGCACCTGCCACTACGCCCAGCTAATTTTTTGAATTTGTAGTAGAGACAGGGTTTCAGCGTGTTAGCCAGAATGGTCTCGATCTCCTGACCTCAGGATCCGCCCGCCTCAGCCTCCCAGTGTTGGGATTACAGGCGTGAGCCACCACACCCGGTCTATTTTTATTTATTTTTTAAAATCGTTTCATCTGTTTTTTTGTTTTTTGTTTTTTTTTTTTTTTTTTTTTGAGATGGAGTCTCACTCTGTCGCCCAGGCTGGAGTGCAGTGGCACAATCTCGGCTCATTGCAACCTCCACCTCCCGGGTTCAGGTGATTCTCCTGCCTCAGCCTCCCAAGTAGCTGGGATTACAGGCTCCCATCACCACACCCGGCTAATTTTTTTATTTTTAGTAGAGACGGGATTTCACCATGTTGGCCAGGCTGGTCTCAAACTCCTGACCTCAAGTGAGCTGCCCTCCTCGGCCTCCCAAAGTGCTGGGATTATAGGTGTGAGCCACCATGCCCCGCTTGATTATTATTTTATTTTTTAGACAGTCTCACTTTCACCCAGCATGGAGTGCAGTGGTCCCTCAAACTCTTGGGTTCAAGTGATCCTTCCACCTCAGCCTCCCAAGTAGCTGAGACTACAGCTGTGTGCCACTGTGCCCAGCTGAGAGTAGGTTTTAATCTGAGCATGGGGGCAGCTATGATTCCCAGTAGCACCTCGGCTGAGACCAGGTCCTGGCTCCACTCACCCTGCCAGGACCTCGTGGTCTGACACCTTCACACTGGACACGCCATCTCTGGCCTCATCCAGCGTCTGCACTGGCTCAGGCCTCCGTGAGCGGCAATCCCAACAGCGGATACTGGAATCAATAGAGCCTGTGAGGCCAGCATGATGGTGAGGTCAGGTCTGGAGGGGAAGGGCAGCATCCTGGACCCCCCTGCGTAGGTCCCAGACTCACCGGAGAGGATAACTGTGGCCTCTTCATTAAACTGCACCGTGTTCACCTTCTGAGAAAGTTATTGCCACTCAGAGGAGGCTGGACTTTGGAGGACTGGGATAAAGGCAGGGTTCCCAGTGTCGGTTAAAGCAAGGGCAAAGGTTAGAAGGGGAGGTGAAAGGTTTTGGGGGAACAGCAAGGACAGGGGTTGGTGACTGCCTAGCCTGGCATGCGGAGCGGGGGATCGTCATCTGGGGAAGGGATCCTTACGGTGTAATGGGGGTGGCCTCATCACCACCTATGCGCTAATACGGGTCCCCTCCGCTCGAATGAGGATCTCCAGGCTTTCACTCACCCCTGCATGGCCCCGGAATTTGCGCACGACCTGTCCTGATGCCACATCCCACAGAACCACCGCCTTGTCCCCGCCGCCGGAGCAGAGACTGCTGTTGTCAAAGGAGCTGGAGTACAGGAGGAGGAAGATCAGCATCGACCTCGGATCCCAGCCTCAGCGCTCCCATCCCAGCCTGGCCCCCGGCTCACCCGGCCGCATCCAGCACCTCGTAGCCGTGGCCGCTGTACGTCCGCAGCAGCGTCCCCCGAAGAGGGTTCCACAGCTTCAGGGTCTTGTCACTGCCGCACGTCAGGCAGTAATTGCCATCCACTGGGGAACACCAGGCGGGGGTTACTGGGCCGCCGACCTCAGGAGGCGGGAGGAGGACCCGGAATGAAGACTAAGGCGCTCACCATTAAATCGTACGGCTCGCACCGCCCCTTGTCCACAGTCCAGCGTCTTCAACCGTTTCTGCGGCAGCTCCGGAGGCCGCGGCTTTGGCTCAGGGAAAGCCATGGTCCCAGGACCCCTTCCTCGCCGCCTTAAATCGGTCTGTATGGAAGATTCCACGCCTTCGAAACCCACGCTTGGGTGTAACCTTATTATTGTTCTTCCTGACCTACTTCCTGTTTATCACTTCCGGGTTCATCATTTTGGCATTTGGGTGCTCGTGTTGGAACTATTGAAGCCCGATTTCAGGTTCTTTTACCCATTTCCCCTTTGCGAGGAAGACTTCTGGATTCTCCTAAATTTCCGTTCTCTGGGTAGGAGGAGTCCAAGCCTCTGTCATGAGGAACGGAAATGTGAGGGCCTCGGGTGTTACTCTAAAATCCGCCCTCAGCTTGCACGCCGGAAGCTGCAATTTCTGCAGCGGAAGAGGCGTGACCTGGCCTTCGACTCGCTATGTCTACTAACAATATGTCGGACCCACGGAGGCCGAACAAAGTGCTGAGGTGAGGATGCCAGCGTCGTGGCCACGGGTTCGGGTTGTGGGTGTGGATCGGGGCCCTGGGAAGCGTCTGTCTATCCCGGGGACAGGACCTGAGCGCCCCTGACCCTCGAGCCTGTCGCAGGTACAAGCCCCCGCCCAGCGAATGTAACCCGGCCTTGGACGACCCGACGCCGGACTACATGAACCTGCTGGGCATGATCTTCAGCATGTGCGGCCTCATGCTTAAGGTGGGCGGGGTTGAGCTTCTATGGGTGTAGTTGGACCTGAGAACGAGGCCCGGGGGCGGGTTTGGAATGAAGCCGGGCGTCTTGTCATTGCTGATGAGGCAGGACCTGAGATCGGCCGGGAGTGGGGCTGGGATGACGCTGGGCCAAGAAAGCCCCAGTCTTTGGTGAAGTCAAGAATTCGGGTCAGGGCGGGGATGTGGCAGATTGGTCTGCGGGTGGGGCCAGGCTTTGAAGCAACTTGGAGGAGACTCGTGGAAAAAGGGCAGGGTCTTAAGCATGTGGGATGTCAGAGTCTTGGCCCTGAGAGACGCAGTCAAGGCAGTAGGACTAGAAACCATGTATCTGGAGTATGCCATGAGCTGGTGGGACTGAGGAGTTCCGGGGGGCAAGGTCCCAGCTGCATCAGATGGAATCAGTGGGCATGAACTGGTGTCTGGAAAGGTGGCTTTGGGACTCATTGTTGTGCCTTTCACTGACCTACCCACCCACCTACCTTTCCCCAGCTGAAGTGGTGTGCTTGGGTCGCTGTCTACTGCTCCTTCATCAGCTTTGCCAACTCTCGGAGCTCGGAGGACACGAAGCAAATGATGAGTAGCTTCATGTGAGACTTGGCCTAGAGAACGAGTGACTCTTGAGTAAGGGGTGGGGGGACTCCAGCCTGCCCATCCTGGACTGACACCTCTCTCCTGTCTCAGGCTGTCCATCTCTGCCGTGGTGATGTCCTATCTGCAGAATCCTCAGCCCATGACGCCCCCGTGGTGATACCAGCCTAGAAAGGTCACATTTTGGACCCTGTTTATCCACCAGGCCTGGGCTTTGGCTGCTCAACCTGCTGCCCTCAGCTGCCATCCTGGACTTCCCTGAATGAGGCCGTCTCAGTGCTTCCAGCTGGATGGAGGGAACCTGGCCCTTTCCTAGGGAACACTCTAGGCCTACCCCTCCTGCCACCTTTCCCCTGCCTGCTGCTGGGGGAGATGCTGTCCATGTTCTAAGGGTATCCATTTGCTTTCTTGTTGTCGCCTGTTAATAATAAAGTTTTTCACTCTGGCTGTCAGCCTCTTCTGTTCATTGGGGGATTCCTTCTAGCTTGGGGGAAGGGCTCTAGCTCCATAGGCCTGGCATGGAGTCCCAGTCTGGAGACTTCTGGCTGTTCGCTTGCTTACTTCATAAACTTTGTGTCTTAAGTCAGGTGCTAGGAACAAGACAGTGACTTCTGCCCTCTGGCAACTCACCAGATGGCCCTGATGACCTAGATAATCTGGGCTTTGGTTTCCTTTTTTTTTTTCTTTTTTTCTTAAAAAAAAAGATATGCCATGCAGGCTGAGTGCAGTGGCACAATCTCTGGTTACTGCACCCTCAAACTCCTCGGCTCAAGCAATCTTCCCATCTCAGCCTCCCACATAACTGGGAGCACACATGCGTGCTACCATGCCCAGTTATTTTTGTTTTTTTGAGACAGAGTTTCAATCTTGTTGCCCAGGCTGGCGTGCAATGGCATGATCTTGATCTCAGCTCACTGCAACCTCCGCCTCCGAGGTTCAAGCGATTCTCCTGCCTCAGTCTCCCAAGTAGCTGGGATTACAGGCATGTGCCACCATACTCAGCTAATTTTTGTATTTTTGCATTTTGTGTAAAATCACAAATTCTGTGTTTTCAAACCCGTCTCTACAAAACAACCCATGTTGCCCAGGCTGGTCTCAAACTCCCGGGCCCAAGCGATCCACCAGCCTGGGCCTCCCAAAGTGCTGGAATTGCACGCTTGAGCCACTGCCCCGGCCTGGGCTTTGTTTTCTATCAGAGAATGAACTGGTAGGAATTGGGAAAGGCGTGAAAGACTCGGGGTCTTTCCCCACTTATCAGACCCCCTTTCCTCTCCGGAACACCCAGGGATCCTTCTCAACCAGGCTGGATCCCATCCCCGGTACGCCAAGGGTACTTACCCAACGTCCCAATCCCCACGGTATAGGACTCTTATCAAATCCTCCTCTTAGGCAAGCTAGGTCCTTCCAGGATTCCAAGCATTCCAAGACTCGTTATAGCCCGTGAGACGTCAAAGTCACCTTTAGCCCAACAAGTGCCCTGAGGGTGGCATTTTCCTACCTTCCTATAAGGACTCCCGGGATTGCCGAGTGCTACAGCCTCTGTGCCGTGAGCCGCCAGATCGCGCCCTGGCCCCGCCCCTGCCCCCCGATTGGCCCGGCCGGGTCTCGGGGCGGGGCGTTTGCCCGGCCTTTACAGGGCCGTGGAACCCCAGGAGGAAGCTGCTGAGCCATGGGCGCCTACACGCGGGCTGCGGGGGTCAGCGCTCGCGGCTGCCTGGACGCAGCAGGCCCCTGGACCATCTCCTGCGCCCTGCGGCCACCGCTCCCGCCTCTCTGTTTTTTCCTTTTGTTGTTGCTGGCGGCTCCCGGTGTTCGGGCCGGGGGATACGAGGTGAGTGGGGCCTCCGAGCGGAAACGTACAGGAGGCAGAGTGAAACACCAAATACAGTCTAGAGGTGTGGGTGGGTCTGTCCTGCGGGTGTCTAGTGAATGGCTGATGATATGACAGTGTGGTCTTAGTGCGTGCTTTGTGTCACTGCGAGAGGTCTGGCTTTGCTCATCTGAGTATGGGACTGTGTCTGATTGTACCTGCCTCTGTGTCTCCGGGATGCTTGCCTGGACTTTGCCTGCACTTAACTGTGGGATTGGAGGGGCAGGAGGTGGCAGGAGGTGAGCAGTGAATGTGTGGGGGGAGGTGCTGGCTGAGAGCTGGGACTCTAGAGTCTGCCTGAAATTCCAGCCTAGTTCTTCCACTTCCTAACTGTGTGACGTTGGGCAAGTCACCTATCCTCTCTGAGTCCCAGTGCTTTCATCTGGAAACTGGGGATAACATCACCCCACCTCCCAGGGTGACCGTCTGCTGTTGGCAAATGCTGAACAAACATCAGCTACTTCTATTATTGTTTTCCCAGTGTGTGAATGAGAGCTGCCCTGTGGGGTTGTGCAAAGTGGGGGTTGTATCTATGAGCACAACTATGTACGTGTGTGTCCTGCCTGGGAGGGCCTGGCCTCCTCTGCACATAGGCGAGATCAGGCCTCTCTGAGTCACTCACCTCTAGATCAAGACTTACTTTGCAGCCCCCAACATCCGGGGTTATTGACAAGGTATGTGTGTTTGGGGTCCCTGTGCAGACATGCCCCACAGTGCAGCCGAACATGCTGAACGTGCACCTGGTGCCTCACACACATGATGACGTAGGCTGGCTCAAAACCGTGGACCAGTACTTTTATGGAAGTGAGTAGAGGATGGGGACTGGTCCCTGGGATCCCCATGGTCCCTGTAATCCCTTCTGGGTCCTGGACATTAGGGTGGGGCCAGTGTCACCCTAATATCCAGGACTTGGGCTCCTGTGTCTAGGAATAACCCCCTTGGCTCTGCTGTGCCCTGAGAGCCTTACCCCTGTTATCCACAGTCAAGAATGACATCCAGCACGCCGGTGTGCAGTACATCCTGGACTCGGTCATCTCTGCCTTGCTGGCAGATCCCACCCGTCGCTTCATTTACGTGGAGATTGCCTTCTTCTCCCGTTGGTGGCACCAGCAGACAAATGCCATGCAGGAAGTCGTGCGAGACCTTGTGCGCCAGGGTGAGTCTGCCCCAAGGAAGTGAAAAGAGGAAGCCCAGCCCAACTTCTGCTTCTGCATTTCTGGTTTCTGAGATTTTCTCATGCCATGTGCAAGCTGTGCAACATGCATATCGCTCCGCCTGCCTGGACTCTCCATTTGGAGAACTCTATTTTTTTTTTTTTTGAGACGGAGTCTCGCTCTGTCGCCCAGGCTGGAGTGCAGTGGTGCGATCTCCGCTCACTGCAAGCTCCGCCTCCCAGGTTCACGCCATTCTCCTGCCTCAGCCTCCCGTGTAGCTGGGACTACAGGCGGCTGCCAACACGCCCGGCTAATTTTTTGTATTTTAGTAGAGACGGGGTTTCACCGTGTTCGCCAGGATGGTCTCGATCTCCTGACCTTGTGATCCACCCGCCTTGGCCTCCCAAAGTGCTGGGATTACAGGTGTGAGCCACCACGCCCGGCCGAGAACTCTTATACATCCCACAAGGCCCCATCTGCCATGCATCCTCTGGGAAGCCTGCCATGCAGGGGGGCCTCTTCCCCATATCTGGGAACTGTGGCCTGGGGGCGACCCCTCTTCTCCTTCTGCCAGAAATGAGTGCACAGGCAGGCTTTCACATTCCCAGTATCACCCACCCTGGTCCCACTCCTGGCTGTGACCACTGACCCCGACCTTGCCTGTCCTGGCACAGGGCGCCTGGAGTTCGCCAACGGTGGCTGGGTGATGAACGATGAGGCAGCCACCCACTACGGTGCCATCGTGGACCAGATGACACTCGGGCTGCGCTTTCTGGAGGACACATTTGGCAGTGACGGGCGACCCCGTGTGGCCTGGCACATTGACCCCTTCGGCCACTCTCGGGAGCAGGCCTCGCTGTTTGCGCAGGTGCGACCCAGGACCTCTCTTGGGCCTACCTCTTCACTCACTCTGGCTCCTCCCTCGCCCACTCAAACCCCGCCCTCTCCCTGAAACTCACAAGGACCAGGCCCAAGCCTGTTGAAGCCCTGCCCCTTGAGTGAGGCCAGTGACTTTTGAGCTCTGGCCTCAGCCGGCTCAGACCAGCCCCAGGCGGACCCAGCTCCGGCTGACGCCACCCTCTCCCCTAATAGGCCCCCCTTCGTGTTCTGGCCCCACCCACTAGCTAGGATCATGGCTCCTCCCTAAACTGGGTGGCAAGTGGATGCCTAAGCTGCCTTAAAAACAGCTTCATTACCTGTGCTCAGACCCCATCCATCCTCAGGTTGTGGAAGGGGGAACCTCATTCCTGGAGTCAGGCCTGCTCTGAGCTTTGACAGCGCTGGGGAGGTGAACCTGGTTTCTGATGTTGGACCCGCCCTCTCCCTGCTAGCCCAGGGTAGTGAGTTCTGAAACTTCCCCAAGCTTGGAAATAAGCTGGAGGCCACTCTGTTTCAGCCCTACGTTTTTTTGTTGTTTTGTTTTGTTTTGTTTTGTTGATACATCCCTATCATCCCTGCTGGAGTGCAGTGGTGCAATCCTAGCTCACTGTAGCCTCAATCTCCGGATTTAAACGATTCTCCTGTCTCAGCCTCCATAGTAGATGAGACTACAAGAGCGCACCACCACGCCTGGCTAATTTTTAAGTTTTTTTGTAGAGACTGTCTGTGTTGTGCAGGCTGGTCTCAAAAACTCCGGGGTATAAGTGATCCTCTTGCTTTGGCCTCCCGGAAGGCTGGGATCACAGGCAAGAGCCATCACACTGACTTAGCTCTGCTTTTTAACCTGTGCTCTGACCTGTCCCTCCCAAGCAAAAGGGAGTTTGGTGGTGAGAGGGCTGGGCGCTAATTCACACTGCCTTTTCCTCCCCCATCCCCAGATGGGCTTTGACGGCTTCTTCTTCGGGCGCCTTGATTATCAAGATAAGTGGGTACGGATGCAGAAGCTAGAGATGGAGCAGGTGTGGCGGGCCAGTGCCAGCCTGAAGCCCCCGACCGCGGACCTCTTCACAGGTGAGGGGGCTTGGTGAGGGCAGGGCCAGCCATGGTGCCACACACTCAGAAGGGCCCTGGGCTTGATATCTGCTCTGCCGTCACTGTCCTGGAATTTCTATATTCTGGGAACAAAGTCTCTGCATTTCCTTTTGCACTGGGATGCAAATTCTGAAGCCCATCCTGGGTGGGACATGGCAGGCTTTGAAACCACGGCAGGTCTGGGTGATGGGCCACCCCTTGAACCTGGTGTGACCTGCAGGTGTGCTTCCCAACGGTTACAACCCACCAATGAATCTGTGCTGGGATGTGCTGTGTGTCGATCAGCCAGTGGTAGAGGACCCCCGCAGCCCCGAGTACAACGCCAAGGAGCTGGTCGATTACTTCCTAAATGTGGCCACTGCCCAGGTAACCCTGGTGTCCAGAACCTTCAAGTCCGGTATATACAAAGCAATGAGCCCTTCCCATGGTACAGGCATCCCCCTAACACGTTATCTTTATTTTTAATTTTTTTGAGACAGAGTCTTACTCTGTCTCAAGGAGTGCAGTGGTGCGATCTCGGCTCACTGCAACCTCCGCCTCCTGGGTTCAAACGAGCACATCCAGCTAATTTTTGTATTTTTGCACTGGGGTCTCATCATGTTGGCCAGACTGGTCTTGAACTCCTGACCTCAAGTGATCCACCTGCCTTGGCCTCCCAAAGTACTGGGATTACAGGCGTGAGCCACCATGCCTTTTTCCTTTTATTTTTAATTAATTAATTTTTTTTTGAGCTGGAATCTTGCTCTGTCACTCAGGCTAGAGAGCAGTGGCACGATCTCGGCTCACTGCAACCTCCACCTCCTACATTCAAGTGATTCTCCCACCTCAGCCTCCCAAGTAGCTGGGACTCCAGACGCACACCACCACATCCAGCTAATTTTTTGTATTTTTAGTAGAGATGGTGTTTCACCATGTTGTCCAGGCTGCTCTCAAACTCCTGAGCTCAAGTGATCTGCCTGCCTCGGACTCCCAAAGTGCTGGGATTATAGCTGTGAGCCACCACACCTGGCCTCTATTTTTAACATTCTTATTTATTTATTATTTATTATTATTTTTTTGAGACAGAGTCTTGCTCTTGTCACCCAGGCTGGAGTGCAGTGGCGTGATCTCAGCTCACTGCAACCTCTGCCTCCCAGGTTCAAGCAATTCTCCTGCCACAGCCTCCTGAGAAGCTAGAATTACAGGCACTCGCAACCACGCCCAGCTAATGTTTGTATTTTTAGTAGAGACAGGGTTTTTCATGTTGGCCAGGCTGGTCTTGAACTCCTGACTTCAGGTGATCTGCCCTCCTCAGCCTCCCAAAGTGCTGGGATTATAGGCGTGAGCCACTGTGCCCAGTCTATTTTTAACATTTTTATTGAGAATTCCTTTTTTATTTTTTTGAGACTCACTCTGTCACCCAGGCTGGAGTGCAGTGGCACAATCTCAGCTCACTGCAACCTCCACCTACTGGGTTCAAGTGATTCTCCTGCCTCAGCCTCCCGAGTAGTTGGGATTACAGGTGCCCACCACCACGCCCGGCTAAGTTTTATGTCTTTTTAGTAGAAAGGGGGTTTCACCATATTGGCCACGCTGGTCTCAAACTTCTAACCTTGTGATCCACCAGCCTTAGCCTCCCAAAGTTCTGGAATTATAGGCATGAGCCACCGCGCCCAGCCTTTAACACTTTTATAAATAAAAAAAATTACTTTTTCACAGAGACAACATCTTACCATGTGGCCCAGGCTAGTCTCAAACTCCTGAGCTCAAGTGATCCTCCTGCCTTGGCCTCCCAAAGTGCTAGGATTATAGGTGTGAGCCACCATGCCTGGCATAACACGGTCTCCTAAAAAAATTTTTTTTCCCTTTTTTTAAAAAAATTGATGGCCAGGTGCAGTGGCTCATGCCTGTAATCCCAGCACTTTGGGAGGCCGAGACGGGCAGATCATCTGGTCAGGAGTTCGAGACCAGCCTAGCCAACATGACGAAACCCTGTCTCCACTAAAAATATAAAAATTAGCTGGGTGTGGTGGTGCATGCCTGTAATCCCAGCTACTTGGGAGGCTGAGGCAGGAGAGTTGCTTGAACCTGGGAGGTGGAGGTTGCAGTGAGCCGAGATCACATCACTGCACTCCAGCTTGGGCAGCAGAGTGAAACTCTGTCTCATAAAAAAAAGAAAAAAAATTGTTTCAGATTAATTTTTTTTTTCTTGAGACAGGGTATTACTATGTGGCCCAGACTGGTCTTAAATTCCTAGACTCAAGTGATCCTCCTGCCTCAGTCTCCTGAGCAGCTGGGATTACAAGTGTGAGCCCCTGTAATTATGTTCTCATGCCCCTTGGAGGAAGATGCTATTCTCTTCACCATCACCATGCCCCCCTCCTGGATTTATGTGCATTCATCATTAGAAGAGATAGCATAGGTTGGGCAAGAGATAACATGGCATGGTGCCTGGATGCCCTCTTCTAGGTAGTGGGTCCAAGAGAGCTGCTCAACAACCGGTGGCTACTTTTATCTGTGTCCCCACGCTCCCATGTGCCATACGTCCACCCATGCCTGTATGTGCACCCAACATCCTTGACCCCATATACATCAAAACACAGCTATACACAGGGATGGCCCAGGATCCTCTGGCCTCAGGACTCCCCTCTTGCCTGCAGGGCCGGCATTACCGCACCAACCACATTGTGATGACCATGGGCTCGGACTTCCAATATGAGAACGCCAACATGTGGTTCAAGAACCTTGACAAGCTCATCCGGCTGGTAAACGCGCAGGTCAGTGTCCCTACCCTGTGGTACCCTTGTGCACATGTGCACTTGCATCCGGGGGCCTTGTGTCATGTGCATAGCTCTCAGTGCTGTCTTTGTTTTCTATTGTTCTATTGTGGTCATTCTATAACAAATGACCACACACGTAGCAGCTCAAAACAACGGAAATACATCGTTTTACAGTTCTGTAGGTAAGAAGTCCAGCATGAGGCTGGGCGTGATGGCTCACGCCTGTAATCCCAGCACTTTGGGAGGCCAAGCCGGGCAGATCACGAGGTCAAGAGTTCAAGACCAGCCTGACCAACATGGTAAAACCCTGTGTCTACTAAAAATACAAAAATTAGCCGGCTGTGATGGTGCACGCCTGTAATCCCAGCTACTTGGGAGCCTGAGGCAGGGGAATCGCTTGAATCCGGGAGGTGGATGTTGCAGTGAGCTGAGATCGCACCCCTGCACTCCAGCCTGGGCCACAGAGAAAGACTCTGTCTCAAAAAAAAAAAAAAAAAAAAATTCCAGCCTGAGTCTCGCCAGGCTATAATCAAGGTGTTGGCAAGGCTGTGTTCTTTCTGCAGTCTCTAGGAGAGAATACAATTTCCTTGCTTTTTCCAACATCTAGAAGTTGCCCACATTCAAAGTCTCTTCTTGGCTCCATCTTCAAAGCCAGCCACACAGCATCTTTCTGACCCTGTTTCTGTAATCACATCCCTTTCTCTCATTCTCACCTCTTCTGCCTCCCTCTTCCACATTTTAATTTATTTATTTATTCAGAGACGGAGTCTTGCTCTGTTGCCCAGGCTGGAGTGCAATGGCGTGCTCTCAGCTCACTGCAACCTCTGCCTCCCAGGTTCAAGTGATTCTTCTGCCTCAGTCGCCCAAGTAGCTGGGACTACAGTCGCGTGCCACCACTCACAGCTAATTTTTGTATTTTTAGTAGACAGGGTTTCACCGTGTTGGCCAGGACGGTCTCGATTTCTTAACCTCGTGATCCACCCCGCTCGGCCTCCCAAGGTGCTGGGATTACAGATTTGAGCCACTGTGTGGCCTAATTTCCCTACTTTAAGTTTAGCTGATGAACAACCTCAATTACATCTGCAACCTTAATTCCCCTTTTGCCATGTAATCTAACGTAGTAATAGCTTCTGGGGATCAGGACATGGACACTTTTGGGCAGTTATCATTTTACCCAATACAGATGTGTTAGTGTTTCGCACTAAGTGGCCTGTGGCTGTGGCTGTGTGCACAGTCACTCTCATCAGTACAGAAACTTGTCTCCCCTCTCCCATCTCAGGCACCCCTTCCCGTCAATCTTGTCCTCACTGCAGTGCAATCTCCATCCCCACCTTCCACTCGCTCCCTGCACTGCTATTTCACCAAAACAGCTCTTTTATGTCATTTATTTTTATTTATTTTTTCTTTTTAAAATTTTATTTATTTATTTGTTTGTTTGTTTATTGAGCTAGATTCTTGCTTTGTCACCCAGGCTGGAGTGCAGTGGCACAATCTTGGCTCACTGCAACCTCTGCCTCCTGGGTTCTAGCGATTCTCCTGCCTCAGCCTCCCAAGTAGTTGGGACTACAGGCATGTGCCACCAACCCTGGCTAATTTTTGTATTTTCAATAGACGCAGGGTTTCCCTATGTTGGCCAGGTTGGTCTCAAACTCCTGTCCTCAAGTGATCTGCCTACCTTGGTCTCCCAAAGTGCTGGGATTGTAATCTGAGGTGGGTGGATCACTTGAGGACAGAAGTTCGAGACCAGCCTGGCCAACATGGTGAAACCTTGTCTGTACTAAAAATACGACAAATTAGCTGGGCGTGGTGGCACTTATCTGTAAGACCAGCTACTCGGCAGGCTGAAGCAGGAGAATCGGTGGAACCTGGGAGGCAGAGGTTGCAGCAAGCTGAGACCGTGCCACTGCACTCCAGCCTGGGCGACAGAGTGAGACTCAGTCTCAAAAAAAAAAAAAAAGTTTATTGAGTACCTACTGTATACACTGGGGACACAGCACGAGTAAAACAAACATCCTTTTCCTCATATAGGTCACTTTCTTCTTCCTCCACCTCGCTCAGGTGAAAGTGCACCTCCATTCATTATAAAAATTGTGTCTAGGCCGGGCATAGTGGTTCACATCTGTAATCCCAGCACTTTGGGAGGCTGAGGCGGGCGGATCACAAAGTCAGGAGATCGAGACCATCCTGGCTAACATGGTGAAACCCCGTCTCTACTAAAAAATACAAAAAATTAGCCGGGCGTGGTGGTGGGTGCCTGTAGTCCCAGCTACTCAGGAGTTGAGGCTGGAGAATGGCGTGAACCCGGGAGGTGGAGCTTGCAGTAAGCCGAGATCGGGCCACTGCACTCCAGCCTGGGTGACAGAGCGAGACTCCACCTCAAAAAAAAAAAAAAATTTGTGTCTTTTGATAATAATCTGATGGTCCTGCAAAACGATTATTCCTGCCCTATAATGTCACACTTAGTGTTTCCACAAAAGTTTTTAATAATAAAGTTGGAATTATTGTAAAAGTTTAGTAAAATTTCAGGTTTATTCTTGCATCACTGAAATCCTTTTTAAAAAGGCTAGTGGTCATGTTTGACTTCAGCCAAAATTCATTTTCACATCCGACCATTGGCTTGCCCACCAAATGTGTATTTAGAGAAACTGAACCTATGGGATGCATGAATGTGCACACATGTGTGGAAGTGTGGGCCCCCGGGAAGGTGCGGACTCCCGAGGGCTCACTCCATCGCCTCCCCCAGCAGCAGGCAAAAGGAAGCAGTGTCCATGTTCTCTACTCCACCCCCGCTTGTTACCTCTGGGAGCTGAACAAGGCCAACCTCACCTGGTATTTGGGGAAACTGGGGAGCTTGGGGGGGTTGGCATGCCCCGTGGGTCATGACCCTGCCCTCAATGCCCCTGCCGCTGTAGGTCAGTGAAACATGACGACTTCTTCCCTTACGCGGATGGCCCCCACCAGTTCTGGACCGGTTACTTTTCTAGTCGGCCGGCCCTCAAACGCTACGAGCGCCTCAGCTACAACTTCTTGCAGGTGGGTAGGAGCAGGGCTAGTGGGGGCACGCAGCCCCGAGGCCCGACCTGGGCACCCCAACATACCCCTCTGCCTCCAGGTGTGCAACCAGCTGGAGGCGCTGGTGGGCCTGGCGGCCAACGTGGGACCCTATGGCTCAGGAGACAGTGCACCTCTAAGTAAGCATCAGGCCCAAGAGAGGAAGAGGTTTGCGGCTGAAGCTGGAAACCACCCCTAGGCCGCCCCTCTCAAGTTCCTTCTTTTTTTTTTTTTTTTTTGAGACGGAGTTTCGCTCTGTCGCCCAGGCTGGGGTGCGGTGGCGTGATCTCGGCTCACTGCAAGCCCCGCCTCCCAGGTTCACGCCATTCTCCTGGCTCAGCCTCCCGAGTAGCTGGGATTACAAGTGCCCACCACCACGCCTGGCTATTTTCAGTAGAGATGGGGTTTCACCGTGTTAGCCAGGATGGTCTTGATCTCCTGACCTCGTGATCCGCCCGCCTCTGCCTCCCAAAGTGCTGGGATTACAGGCGTGAGCCACCTCGCCCGGCCGTCCTCGAGTTCCTTCTTAAAGCCTCTAAGAACCCTGCCCGCCAGCACCGGACCTTTCGCTTCCCCTTGGGGTCTGAGCTCAGTCCCGCAGAACCTCACCGGACTCATTGTCTATGAGCAGATAAGGCGATGGCCGTGCTCCAGCATCACGACGCCGTCAGCGGCACCTCCCGCCAGCACGTGGCCGACGACTACGCGCGCCAGCTTGCTGCAGGCTGGGGGTCTTGCGAGGTGCGCGGGCGGGACCTGGAGACATGGGGGTGGAGACAGGAAGGGGCGGGGCCGGGACCTGGGAAAGAAGGGGCAGGGACAGGTGTGACGTGTAACCGAGAGCGGTGTGGCGGGCTACAAGGGCTCTTGGGGGCGGGGCTTGTAGGAGGCAGGGAAAGATTCAGTAATGGGGCGGGGCCTTGGAGGGGAAAAGGAGGCGGGGCGTGGGCAAGAGGAGGCCGAGACAGCTATGGGGCATAGTCAAGGGCAGCAGGGCTGGGCTAGAAGGGCTTGTGGGGCGTGTCTTGAGGGAGGCGGGACAGAGACCGGAACGGGGCGGGGCCTGAGAGGAGAGGGAAGGAGTCAGATAGACCAGGCGTCCAGAACCCACTGGTCCCTTTGCGCTCTTCCGCAGGTTCTCCTGAGCAACGCGTTGGCACGGCTCAGAGGCTTCAAAGATCACTTAACCTTCTGCCGACAGCTAAACATCAGCATCTGCCCGCTCAGCCAGACGGCGGCGCGCGTGAGCCGGGACGGGAGGGGTGGATCTTGGGCAGATGGGCTTTAGAGGAGGTAGTTGGAAAATGTTTTTGGAGGACTATACTGGAGTGAAATTACGTGGGCTGCGACGCTGGGTCAGGACAGAGACCAACGCATCTCGAGGGGGCTTGGCCTGATGGGCCGTGACCGCACCAGGACCACCCAGGGGCGTTTCTGTGCAAAGTGGGTGGGTTTGGAGAAGGCCTGCTGTGACCCGTGCCCTCTCTGACCGCCCCCCCAGTTCCAGGTCATCGTTTATAATCCCCTGGGGCGGAAGGTGAATTGGATGGTACGGCTGCCGGTCAGCGAAGGCGTTTTCGTTGTGAAGGACCCCAATGGCAGGACAGTACCCAGCGATGTGAGCCCAGACAACGAATATTCCCCCGCTGGAACCCCTCCCACATGGGCATTTCCTCATCGCCCTCATGGATACCGCCTGCCTCCATGAATACCTCCCACTCATACATCCCTCTTCCCCGCTCTTGTATCTTCTCCCTCTGCCCCTTAATATCAGTCTCCCCTTGGGAACATCTGCCTCCTGTGAGTGGTCCTCCTTTTTTTTTTTTTGAGACAGAGTCTTGCTCTGTCACCAAGGCTGGAGTGCAGTGGCGCCATCTCGTCTCACTTCAGCCTCCGACTCCTGGGTTCAGGTGATTCTCATGCCTCAGCCTCCCGAGTAGCTGGGATTACAGGCATGCGCCACCACACCCGGCTAATTTTTGTATTTTTAGTAGAGATGAGGGTTCACAATGTTGGTCAGGGTGGTCTCGAACTCCTGACCTCATGATCTACCCGCCTCGGCCTCCCAAAGTGCTGGGATTACAGGCGTGAACCACCGTGCCTGGCTGGTCCCCCATTTTAATACCCCGCTCCCCCAGGAAAATTTATTGCTGTTTATGGACATCTCCTTCATTCCAGAAAACGTCCTCCCCCAAACCTCTTCCTCTCCTGAGAACCTGCCTCGAGGGTTTCTTCCCGTACTTCCTCCTTCACTCCCCTACTTCACTCCTTCATTCCATAGTCTCTCCGCCCTCCCAGTGGGTTTTTTTCCACCTGGTGAATCTTCTCTGCAATCATTTCCTTGGAATCTGACTGTCCCCCCACTGCCACACACACCTCCATTTCCTTTCCCCATCTCAGGACTCTTTTCCTTCCTTGAGTTTGTTGTCTCCATGCATGTATGGCTTTTCATGGGTACTCTTGACTCAGTTTCCCTCCTCCTTTATCCAAGGTGGTGGTATATCCCAGCTCAGACAGTCAGGCGCACCCTCCGGAGCTGCTGTTCTCAGCCTCACTGCCCGCCCTGGGCTTCAGCACCTATTCAGTAGCCCAGGTGCCTCGTTGGAAGCCCCAGGCCCGCGCACCGCAGCCCATCCCCAGGAGATCCTGGTCCCCTGCTTTAACCATCGAAAATGAGGTGAGACCCCATTTCAATCCCCTTTCCTGCTCCTGTGACAAATTTGAAGTGTCATGGTAAGCTGTGTGGACTCTGGGTCAGCAGGTTCCCAGGCTCATGACCTCCTGTCACCACTCCAATCATTGTGTGTCCTTGAGCAAGTGACCTTTGTCGGAGCCTCAGTGTCCTTTCCTGGGATTGTTATGAGGACCCAGTGTGATCATGGGTGACACTTTATAGGTCAGAGCTGGTGGCAGGTGGTGGTTTGCAGTTTTGGTGGGCACGTTTCAGGGAATGTGTTCCTGATAAAGGTGACATTTAAGATATGACCTGAGGGAAGGAGTCATGTGGCTATTTGGAGGAAGAGAGATCCAGGTGGGGAGAGAATAACAGGCACAAAAGCCCTCAGGCAGGAGAGTGTGCAGAATCCCAGGAGCCACAAGGAACCCAGTGTGGCTGAAGCAGGGTGAACGGGTGACAGGTCAGACCTTGAGGGCCTTGAGGACCAAAAGGAAGACTTTAGCTTTTGCCAGTCATTGTTGCTAATGTGTCTAAGCCTAGCTCTTTGGGAGGCTGAAGCAGGAGGATCACTTGAGCCCAGGAGTTGTCCCAGCTAATTTGGAGGCCCAGATGGGAGGTTTGAGCTGGGGAGTTCGAGGTTGCAGTGAGCTGTGACTATCCCACTGTACTCCATCCTGGCAACAGAGCGAAACTGTGTCTGAAAAGAATAATAATAAAATAGGCCGGGCATGGTGGCTTATACCTGTAATTCTAGCATCGTGGGAGCCCGAGGTAAGTGGATCTACTGAGCTCAGGAGTTCGAGACCAGCTTGGGCAACATGGTGAAACCCAGTCTCTACAAAAAATATAAAAAATTAGCTGGGCGTGGTGGTAATGTCTGTAATCCCAGCCACTTGGGGGCTGAGGAAGGAGGATTGCTTGAGCCCAGGTGGCAGAGGTTGCAGTGAGCCAAGATCATGCCACTGCACTCCAGCCTGGGTGACAAAGTGAGACCCTGTCTCAAAAAATAAAAGAAGTTTTGTAGTTGGACTGTTCATGTTAGGAATCTTTTTTATATTTTTATTAAAATGAAAGAAAAGAGGCTGGGCGCGGTGGCTCACGCCTGTAATCCCAGCACTTTGGGAGGCCGAGGGGGGTGGATCATGAGGTCAGCAGATTGAGACCATCCTGGAGAACATGGTGAAACCCCGTCTCTACTAAAAATACAAAAAGATTAGCTGGGCGTGGTGGCAGGTGCCTGTAGTCCCAGCTACTTGGGAGGCTGAGGCAGGAAAATGTCGTGAACCTGAGAGGCGGAGCTTGCAGTGAGCCGAGATCGCACCACTGTACTCCACAGCCTGGACAACAGAGCCAGACCCCGTCTGAAAAAAAAAAAAAATGGAAAGAAAAGAAGTTAAAACATTCCCACAGGCCTCTAAAAGTCTTGTGAGTTCTGGCATTGTGGTTCACACATCAGATGCCCAAGGTGGCCCTGGTCTGCAGCAGAGGAGGGCTTCGATGGGACTTAGGGTATCACAGGTGTGCTGTGGCTGTTGTGGGGAACAGATTGTAGCCAGCCAGTGTGGAAGTGCAGGCACCTGGAAGGGGTTGACTGCACTAGCCCTGGAAGGCCACAGAGGTGGTAAGAGGTGGTGAGATTGAAAATAAGGTTGGGGTGGGCATGGTGGCTCATGCCTGTAATCCCAGGACTTTGGGAGGCTGAGGTGGGCAGGTCACCTGAGGTCAGGAGTTTGAGACTAGCCTGGCCAACATAGTGAAACCTTGTCTCTACGAAAAATACAAAAATTAGCTGGGCGTGGTGGTATATGTTTGTAGTCCCAGCTACTCTGGAGGGAGAGGTAGGAGAATCGCTTGAACCCAGGAGGGGGAGGTTGCAGTGAGCCGAGATCATGCCACTGCACTCCAGCCTGGGGGACAGAGCAAGACTCTGTCTCAAAAACAAACAAAAAAGAGAAAATCAGGTTGAATGGCTGGGTATGGTGGGCTGCTTGAGCCCAGGACTTGTACACTAGCCCCAGGCAACACAGTGGGACCCCATCTCTAGAAAACAAATTTAATTTAATTTTTTTTTTAATTTGGTAGAGATGGAGTTTCACCATGTTGGCCAGGCTGGTATCAAACTCCTGACCTCAGGTTATTCACCCAACTTGGTCTCCCAAAGTTCTGGGATTACAGGAGTGAGCCACTGCGCTCGGCCCTAAAAAAATTTTACATTGAAAAAAAAGGGGCTGACGCGTTGGCTCATGCCTGTGATCCCAGCACTTTGGGAGGCTGAGGCAGGTGTATCACAAGGTCAGGAGTTCGAGACCAGCCTGGCCAATATGGTGAAACCCCGTCTCTAGTAAAAATACAAAAATTAGCCAGGCATGGTGGCATGTGCCTGTAGTCCCAGCTATTCAGGAGGCTGAGGCAGGAGAATTGCTTGAACCCAGGAAGCAGAGGTTGCAGTGAGCCAAGATCACACCACTGCACTCCAGCCTGGGCAATAGAGCAAGACTCAGTCTCAAAACAAAACAAAACAAAACAAAACCCAGGCCAGGTGCATTGGCTTATGCCTGTAATCCCAGCCCTTTGGGAGGCCAAGGCGGATGGATTACCTGAGGTCAGGAGTTGGAGACCAGCCTGACCAACATTGCGAAACCCCGTCTCTACCAAAAATACAAAAATTAGCCAGGCGTGGTGGCTTGCGCCTGTAATACCAGCCACCCAGGTGGGTGAGGCAGGAGAATTGCTGGAACCCAGGGGGCAGAGGCTGTAGTGACCTGAGATTGTGCTACTGTACTCCAGCCTGGGCGACAGAGCAAGTCTCTGTCTTAAAAAAAACAAAAAATCCAGCTGGGCGTGGTGGCTTATGCCTGTAATCCTAGTACTTTGGGAGGCCGAGGCGGGCAGATCACTTGAGGTCAGGGGTTCAAGACCAGCCTGGCCAACATGGTGAAACCCCTTCTCTACTAAAAATCCAAAAATTAGCCAGGCAGGGTGGCGGGCGCCTGTAATCCCAGCTACTCAGGAAGCTGAGGCACGAGAATCACTTGAGCCTGGGAGGTGGAGGTTGCAGTGAGCCAAGATTGCACCACTGCATTCTAGCCTGGGTGACAGAGTGAGACTCAGTCTCAAAAAACAAACAAACAAACAAAAAAACACACACACATACACAAACACACACACACAAACCCATCTGTGGACCCTTTTCTGCCCAGCACATCCGGGCAACGTTTGATCCTGACACAGGGCTGTTGATGGAGATTATGAACATGAATCAGCGACTCCTACTGCCTGTTCACCAGACCTTCTTCTGGTAAGGGAAGATCACCAGGCCTGAGGGTGGGGTGGTGATGCTCTGCATGGAGCTAGGGCCCCTTACCTGACTTTCACCTCCCCCAACCCCAGGTACAACGCCAGTATAGGTGACAACGAAAGTGACCAGGCCTCAGGTGCCTACATCTTCAGACCCAACCGACAGAAACCACTGCCTGTGAGCCGCTGGGCTCGGATCCGCCTGGTGAAGGTCAGGGACTAGGAATGATGAGTGGGCAGTTGGGAATGGGGGAGTTAGGGAGCCCAGGAGGGTGGTGGGCCATGTGTAGCGTGAGGGTAGGGGAGGATTTACTTTTCCTTCAGATCAGTGGACTAAGACCCACAGATCAGCGGGGGGAATATTTGACGGTCCTCCCGTAGACTTGATATTCATGGCTGGTTGTATGAGAGTCTCCCCGTAGGACACATACAAAGCCATTCTCATCCGCTGTGGACATTTACATACTTAGTTTTAGAAATCGGGGGTGGGGCATTCCCACTTGGCTTGTGAATCAGGAGAGCCAAATATCACTGCTTGAAGAATTCACCAAAGTCTGTAGTAAGAGGAGCTTATATCTGGAGTGGATATTTGAGAGTCCACCCTTGGATTGATTGGGTTTGCGTGAGTCTCAGGGTGAATGCTTGTGGGTGCATCTGGCTAGGGACAGGGGTTTCCCAGGGCCTCTCATTGATGTTTGACTTTCATAGATGGCAAAACTCACATTTGTTCACATTCAAGAGCCTCGAATTTCATGTGAGTCCCTTTTAGATGAATGTCTGCATATCTGGGTCACTGTATTAGGATATAGTTGTGCCTGTTCTAACAGAGTTACCCAAATTAACTGTGACTAGAATAAGATAGAAGATACTTTTCTTCTAACATTCAGTCTGGCTGTTAGTCCAGAGAAGGTGGGGTAGTTCCATAATCACCCGGGACTTCCTCTTCTATCTCATTGCTCTGCCTTCCCCAGTATTCAGTTTCCACCTCATGGTCCAAGATGGCTGCTAAAGCTCCAACCACCACATCTGTATTTGAGTCAGTAGCAGAGGGACCAGGGGAAGGAACATTGTTGACACCACTTGGATCACTTTCTGTGGGGCAAACTGTGGTCACTCAGCTACTGATAGCCTCAGGGAAGACTGGACAACGTAGTCTTTATCCTAGGTAGCCATGTGCCACGCTAGAATCCTATTCTATGGGGCAATGGTGAACAGGAGGCATTTATGCCACACTCAAGAGTGATGTGGCAAGCCAGGTGCAGTGGCTCATGCCTGTAATCCCAGCACATTGGGAGACTGAAGCAGGAGGATTGCTTGAGTGCAGGAGTTCAAGACCAGGTGGGAGCATTTGCTGATCAGGTGCCTACATAGTGATGCCCTGTCTCAAAAAAAGAAAAAAAAAAAAAAAAAGAGGCCGGGTGCGGTGGCTCATGCCTGTAATCCCACCACTTTGCGAGGCCAAGGCAGGCAGATCATCTGAGGTCAGGAGTTCAAGACAAGTCTGGCCAACATGGATAGAAACCCCATCTCTACTAAAAATACAAAAATTAGCCGGGGATGGTGGCAGGTGCCTGTAATCCCTCTACTCGGGAGGCTGAGGCGGGAGAATTGCTTGAACCCAGTAGGCGGAGGTTGCAGTGAGCCGAGATCGTGCCACTGCACTCCATCCTGGGCAAGAGAGCAAAACTCCGTCTCAAAAGAAAAAAGAATTATGTGGCAGTGACTAAAGGTTGACCTGATGTAGGCTTTAATGCGGTTTATGGCCAGGGTGAGGGGACATTTGTAGGACTCACCTCTGCTAAGGTACAGGCTGACACCCACCTCACCCGTGTGCCTGCAGACGCCCTTAGTGCAGGAGGTGCACCAGAACTTCTCAGCCTGGTGTTCCCAGGTGGTTCGCCTGTACCCAGGACAGCGGCACCTGGAGTTGGAGTGGTCGGTGGGGCCGATACCTGTGGGGTGAGTGGCACAGGCTGGGAGAGGGGTGTGGAAGCAAGGGCAGAGTGGGGTTTATCCAAGGCTCACAACCTTGCCATCCCATTGGGTACAGTGACACCTGGGGGAAGGAGGTCATCAGCCGTTTTGACACACCGCTGGAGACAAAGGGACGCTTCTACACAGACAGCAATGGCCGGGAGATCCTGGAGAGGAGGTAGGGAGTGACTGAGAGCACTGAGGGGGTCGTTTGTGGTGTGTTGGGGCCCAGGGGTGGTGGGGGAATTTGCTGATTACATGAGCATGGGAGACAGAGGATGAAGGGAGAGTGAAGAGTGGGGGAGCCAGGCCGGGTGCAGTGGCTCATGCCTGTAATCCCAACACTTTGGGAGGCTAAGGTGGGCGGATTACGAGGTCAGGAGATCCAGACCATCCTGGCTAACACGGTGAAACCCCATCTCTACTAAAAATACAAAAAGTTAGCCGGGTGTGGTGGTGGGTGCCTGCCGTCCCAGCAACTCAGGAGGCTGAGGCAGGAGAATGGCGTGAACCCGGGAGGCAGAGCTTGCAGTGAGCCGAGATCACGCCACTGCACTCCAGCCTGGGCAACAGAGCGAGACTCCATCTCAAAAATAATAATAATAATATAAAAAAGAGCAGGGGAGCCAGACCCCAAGCCTGACTAGCTCACCCCCAACCCCAGGCGGGATTATCGACCCACCTGGAAACTGAACCAGACGGAGCCCGTGGCAGGAAACTACTATCCAGTCAACACCCGGATTTACATCACGGTAGCTCTCCCCTACCCTGCACCTCCCCACCTCAATAGAAAGGGAATCACCCCTTATCTGCAGCATCTCAAGGCTGCCTGGGGTTGGGGTTGACTGCCCTCCACTCTCACCCTTCAACCCCCAGGATGGAAACATGCAGCTGACTGTGCTGACTGACCGCTCCCAGGGGGGAAGCAGCCTGAGAGATGGCTCGCTGGAGCTCATGGTGAGTGGGTCAGAGCCCCATCCGAGCCAGGGTCCTCCCGACCTGGCCCCCTGCTGGACCTTGAAGGCTGTTTCTGGCCCAGTTCTCTGCTTTCAGGCCCCACTAAGCTGAGGACTCTGTTTTCTTTTCTTTTCTTTTCTTCTTTTCTTTTCTTTTCTTTGAGATGGAGTTTTGCTCTTGTTGTCCAAACTGGAGTGCAATGGTGCTATCTCAGCTCACTGCAACCTCTGCCTCCCAGGTTCAAGCGATTCTCCTGCCTCAGCCTTCCGAGTAGCTGGGATTACAGGCACACACCATCACGCCTGGCTAATTTTGGTATTTTAGTAGAGACGGAGTTTCACCATGTTGGCCAGGCTGGTCTCGAACTCCTGACCTCAGGTGATCCACCCACCCCGGCCTCCCAAAGTGCTAGGATTACAGGCGTGAACCACCGCGCCCGGCCGAGGACTCCATTTCTATGTGCGACTTTTCCTCTCCGTTTTTCTCCATTTCCTACCCAGGCTCCCTCCAGGCTCTGACGTGCCATATCCAGGCCCCCCTGTTAGGCACTTGCCTCCCTCCGGCCTGGTTCCCATGCCTACTTGGATCCTGCCTCTGCTGGGGTTGCCCTACCAGACCCTCACCTTCATCATCTGTTCCTCCCACCCTTTAATTTCTCTTGACATTCCCACACGCCCTTACCCAGTGTCTGGCCCAAGGACACCCACAAACCCACGACTCTCACCCCCTCCTGGCCACTCTCCCCCCAGGTGCACCGAAGGCTGCTGAAGGACGATGAACGCGGAGTATCGGAGCCACTAATGGAGAACGGGTCGGGGGCGTGGGTGCGAGGGCGCCACCTGGTGCTGCTGGACACAGCCCAGGCTGCAGCTGCCGGGCACCGGCTCCTGGCCGAGCAGGAGGTCCTGGCCCCGCAGGTGGTGCTGGCCCCGGGTGGCGGCGCCGCCTACAATCTCGGGGCTCCTCCGCGCACGCAGGTGAGGGGCAGCGGGGTGGGCAGAGAGGACCGGAATGAAGTCTACCAGGGAGCCGGGTTTGGTTGCGGATTTTCCTAATTAGCCCCAAACCCTCGGGCCAGCCCCATCCCCTGGGCAGTCCCCGCCCAGTGCCCGCCCCTCCCAACCCACCTGGACTGTGTAGAGGCACAGCTGTAGCTCAGGCCCCTAAACCATCTCCTCACCTCCGGCCCCGCCCATTTCACTTTAACCCCGCCCCCGCCCTCGCCTTCTCACCTCCCCCAAGCTCTGTCCCGCCTCACCCCGCCCCGCGGCTTCAGCCCCGCCATAACTCCCAGAGTCTCAAGTCACATCAGTTCTACTCCGTCGGAACTCGAACCCTAAGCTTAGGACCGACCCATCTCCCCATTGGCTCAGCCCTCCCTGTCACGGCCCTGGCCGCTCCTCTCGGCAGAGCCTGCCTCTCTCCGGCGAAACCCCGCCCCTACAACCTAGCCCTGCCTCCTGACCTGGCTCGGCCCCGCCCTTCTCCATCCAGGCCCCGCCCCCTCCAACAGCCCCGCCGTCTCTCTCGCAGTTCTCCGGGCTGCGCAGGGAGCTGCCGCCATCGGTGCACTTGCTCACGCTGGCTAGCTGGGGCCCCGAGATGGTGCTGCTGCGCTTGGAGCACCAGTTTGCCGTGGGAGAGGATTCCGGACGTAACCTGAGCGCCCCCGTTACCTTGAACTTGAGGGTGAGAAGGGCAGAATTGAGAAGGAGATCGGAGAGAGGCAAGAAAGAGGGAGAGAAGGGAAACCTGGCTTTGCTCCAACTCATCTGGGCCCATCCCCTTCCCCGCAGGACCTGTTCTCCACCTTCACCATCACCCGCCTGCAGGAAACCACGCTGGTGGCCAACCAGCTCCGTGAGGCAGCCTCCAGGCTCAAGTGGACAACAAACACAGGTGGGGCCCTGGTCAGGGGTAGGGAAGGGGTGGAGTCTTACCTGGGGCCGGCAGGTGGGGGCAATGTGTGAGGCATGGGATGTTGGCCAGGACCCAAAAAGGTCATGAGGGTATGGGGGCAGAGTCCAGATCCAGGTTAGGGCTTAACGGATCTGAAATGGGTACGGCAAACTGGGAATGGGTCTTGAGGTTTGTGGGTGGTGTTTAGTCCCTACAACAAGATTTGAAAATCCCCATTCGTGTCTAGTTCTGGGACGGTGTCTATGTGCGACTTTTCCTCTCCGTTTTTCACCTGGGGTCAGATTGAGGGTTTGAGGACAGTGGCCAGGCATTGGACCTGGGAGTGTATTCAGGGCTGGGGAAGCAGGTTAGGAGTCTGGGATTGAGGCCCTGGAGACAGATTCGGGGATGTGCAGCTGTGTCCAGAACCAGGGAAGGAAGCATAGTAGGGTAAGTCAGAGGAAGTCTGCAGCCCCTCACTCCTCCTTCCCCCTACACCTCTCCAGGCCCCACACCCCACCAAACTCCCTACCAGCTGGACCCGGCCAACATCACGCTGGAACCCATGGAAATCCGCACTTTCCTGGCCTCAGTTCAATGGAAGGAGGTGGATGGTTAGGTCTGCTGGGACGGCCCCTCGAAGCCCAAGCCCCCTGCTCCGGGGGCAGAGCAGACTCTCACTCTCTTCTTGGGGCTGCTGCCATTAAAATGCTACTACTAAGACTCAGGTCACTCTGTGACTGAGTGTGGGGTTTTTTTTGTTTGTTATTTGCTTGTTGGAGGGAGACAGAATTTATAACCCACAGCCGGGTGTGGTGGCTTGCTCCTGTAATCCTAACAACTCTGGAGACTGAGGAGGGAGAATCACTTGAGCCTAGGAGATCTAGACTAGCCTGGGCCACAAAATGAGGCCCTGTCTGTACAAAAAATGTTAAAAATTAGCCGAGTGTGGTGACAGGTGTCTGTATTCCCAACTACTTGGGAGAATTGCTTGAGCACAGGAGGTCAAGGCTGCAGTAAGTGATAATCACACCGCTGCACTCCAGCCTGGGGAAGAGAGCCAGATCCTATCTCTTTGTGTGTGTGTGGTGGCGGGGGTGGGGGACGGAGTCTTTCTCTGTTGCCTAGGCCGGAGTGCAGTGGCCCGATCTTGACTCACTGCAACCTCTGCCTCCGGGTAGTAGCGATTCTCTTGCCTCAGCCTTACAAGTAGCTAGGACTACAGGCGCCCCCCCACCATGCCTGGCTCATTTTTGTAATTTTAGTAGAGATGGGGTTTCACCATGTTGGCCAGGCTGGCCTCAAACTCCTGACCTCAAGTGATCCGCCTGCCTCGGCCTCCCAAAGTGTTGGGATTACAGGCGTGAGCCACCACGACCAGCCTGGATCCTATCTCTTGAAAGAAAAATTAAAAATTAGAAAATTATCCAGGTAGGATGGCATGCAGTTATAATCCCCAGCTACTACTTGGGAGGCTGAGGTGGGAGGATTGCTTGAGCCCAGAAGTTTGAGGCTGCAGTGAACCATGATGGCTCCACTGCACTCCGGCCTGTGTGATCGAGCGGATCCTGTCTCTAGAAAAAGAAAAAAAGTAGGCAGGGCACAGTTGATCACACCTGTAATCCCAGCACTTTGGGAGGCCAAGTCATGTGGATCACAAGGTCAAGAGATCGAGACCATCCTGGCCAACATGGTAAAACCCCTTCTCTACTAAAAATTCAAAAATTAGCCGGGCATGGTGGCGCTCACCTGTAGTCCCAGCTACTCAGGAGGCTGAGGTAGGAGAATCACTTGAATCCAGGAGGCGGAGATTGTAGTGAGGCGAGATTGTGCTACTGCACTCCAGCCTGGTGACAGAACGAGACTCTGTCTCAAAAAAATAAATAAATAAAAATAAAAAGTTTTTAAGTGTTCCAGGGGTCAGTTTGCAAGCACCAATAGCATATGTTTCTTAGGCCCCCTCTGATGACAAGGACTGGCCCAGGGTGGACAGGGAAGCCCAGTGAGGGTGGCATCATGTTGGCCCTCTAATGTTTCCTCTGAGAACCCCTCCAATGGGCCAGTTAGCATGGGCCACCTAGGGATGCCAGGGTGGGATGGCAGGGGACACTCTTCTGTGGTCCCACTTGGGGCATGCTCACCAGATATGCGCTTTTCAAGTTTCCTTCTTGATGGAGTGCTGGGCCAGCTTGTGAGGCCTGATAAGGGCTCCCTGCACCCATCTGCCATATTGAACCTGTTATTGGCGGTATCACCCCCACCAAAAGTATTTCTAAGTCCCCTTCCTATGGTAGTGACTGGCCTGGGTTGAGTAAAGACTGTGGAGTACTTTCCAGGCTCAGCCATGGTCCCACATGCGTCCCTGTTTTAACATGTGACCTCCCGCCCCAAACTTTTATAAGTCCCCCTCCAGGAAGAGAGATTGGACCTGGCCAACGAGAGGCCTGGAGAGGGTGACCTGAGTTTGCCCACAGCCCCGTGTGGGCTCCTTCATAGGAGGCTCTGAGTGCAAAGGTTCCTGTGTCCCAGCCAGTGGTAGGGACTGGTCGCAATCAAATAAAGAGGCCAGCAGAAGGACCACAGGTGGGCTGCCATCCTGCAGAGGCCTCTGACTGTGGGATGTGCCTCCAGGAAATATTTGTAGGTCCTTGGGGATGGGGTGGGGATAAGGAAACAGCTTAGGCAAGCTAGGAACCCTACAGCAGAGCACCCCAGGCCTAGTTTTGGTCACACGTGGGACCTGGTTCCTGGATGTGCTCCTTGAAAATTTGTCTAAGGCACCCTCTAAAGACAGGGATTATTACAGGTGAGCCAGAGAGGCCTGAGAAGGGCACCCCAGCATAGTTGTCCTGCTCCATAGAGTCTGGCTACAGGATGAACCCCCTGAAAACTTTAAAAAGTCTCCTTCTGATTGAGACTATCCTGGCTAACATGGTGAAACCCCATCTCTACTAAAAATACAAAAAAATTAGCTGGGCATGGTGGCAGGTGCCTGTAGTCCCAGCTACTATGGAGGCTGAGGCAGGAGAATTGCATGAACCTGGGGCAGGGAGGTTGCAGTGAGCCGAGATTGTGTCACTGCACTCCAACCTGGTCGACAGAGCGAGGCTCTGTCTCAGAAAAAAAAAAAAAAAAAAAAAAAAAAAAAAATCTCCTTCTAGGGCCAGGCACAGGAGCTCACATCTGTAATCTCAGTGCTTTGGGAGGCCAAGGCTGACTGACCAATTGAGGCCAGGAGTTCAAGACAAGCCTGACCAACATGGTGAATCCCATCTCTACTAAAAAAAAAAAAAAAAAAAAAAAATACAAAAAATTAACTTGGTGTGGTGGTACATGCCTGTAATCCCAGCTACTCAGGAGGCTGAGGCACCAGAATCGCTAGAACCCAGGAGGTGGAGGTTGCAGTGAGCCGAGATGGCGCCACTGCACTCCAGCCTGGGTGACAGAGTAAGATGCTGTCTCAAAAAACAAAAAAATAAAGTCTTCTAGAAGGAGAAAGCAGTGAAATGTGCCAAGGTAGTCTGGGGAGAGCACCCCAGGGCTGTCTACCCTTCTGCGTGAGGCCCCATGGTAGAAAGTGCAAGTGCCAACCAAAATTATTTATTTTTTGAGACATAGTCTCACTGTGTCACCCAACCTAGCATGCAATGGCACGATCTCGGCTCACTGCAACCTCCGCCTCCCAGGTTCAAGCGATTCTCCTGCCTCAGCCACCTGAGAAGCTGGGATTACAGGTGCCCACCATCACACCCGGCTAACTTTTGTTTTTCTCTGTAGAGACAGGATTTCACCATGTTGGCCAGCCTGGTCTCAAACTCCCAACCTCAGGTGATCCGCCTGCCTCGGCCTCCCAAAGTGCTGGGATTACAGGTGTGAGCCACTGCGCCCGGCCTCAAAATTGTTTATTTCTTCTGAGTTATCTTTTTGGAGACTGAGTCTCCCTCTGTCACCCACGCTGGAGTGTGCTGGCCTGATCAGAACACACTGCAACCTCAGAATCCTGGACTAAAGTGATCCTCCCGCCTCAGCCTCCCAAAGTGTTGGGATGACTTGCTTGAGCTGCCATGCCCAGCCTCTCCCAAAGTTTTCTTTTTTTTTTTTTTGAGACAGAGTTTTGCTCCTATTGCCCAGGCTGGAGTGCAATGGCATGATCTCAGCTCACCGCAATGTCTGCCTTCCAGGTTCAAGCGATTCTCCTACCTCAGCCTCCCTAGTAGCTGGGATTACAGGCATGTACCACCACGCCCGGCTAATTTTGTATTTGTAGTATAGACGGTGTTTCTCTATGTTGGTCAGCCTGGTCTGGAACTCCCGACCTCAGGCGATCCTCCCAAAGTGCTGGGATTACAGGCATGAGCCACTGCACCCAGCTCGACTCTCCCAAATTTTTCTCAGCTCGCCTGTAGAGGCTGGGAATCAGCCCTAGCCATTCAGGGAATCCGTGGAGGGTGGCCCGGGCCCAGCAGGCTACCCTCTGACTGCTTTGGGCCGAGATACAGGTTGGAGTGAGACCTTGATCAGGTGGCATCTGGTGGGGTAGGGGAAGGTCCAGGTCTGGCGCAGTCGCACCAGTGGTCGGGCCCCACTTGGTGATCACTTTGATATCGTCCCCTGAGCTCGGTTGTTGCATGTGAAGGACAAGATCCGGCTGGAGAGCCCAACACGGTGTTCCAGGAGACCGAGGGAGATGGAAAGGTCTTCTCGGTCGCCACACGGGTTGCTGCATAACGGACTCTCCTGAGATAGTTACCGCGGCATCTGGGGGAGCCTAAGATCGTTACTGTGGGATGGGGGTCCGCAGTCTTTGAGAATCATGGAAGATGACTGGCGTATGAAGTTCCCCTCTGCCCTTGGGGGACCTACTGGTGCCGTCACAGGTGAATGAGGTAGGGCAACCTGGGCTCAGCCGCCTTCCCATCTGGTGCCGGCTTGTTCACATCATCATTGGATAAGTTTTCGTTCTTTTCTTTTTGAGACACAGTCTGGGTCTGTCGCAGAGACTGGAATGCAGTGGCGCGATCTCGGCTCACTGCAAGCTCCGCCTCCCAGGTTCAGGCCATTCTCCTGCCTCAACCTCCCGAGTAGCTGGGACTACAGGCTCCTGCCACCACTCCTGGCTAATTCTTTTTTTGTATTTTTAGTTGAGACGGGGATTCCACTGTGTTAGCCAGGATGGTCTTGATCTCCTGACCTCGTGATCCACCCGCCTCGGCCTCCCAAAGTGCTGAGATTACAGGCGTAAGCCACTGCGTCCAGCAAGAAATTTATTACGTTTTATTGTTTTTGATATGTAGTCTCGTTCTGTTGTCCAGGCTGGAGTGCAGTGGCATGATCTCGGCTCACTGCAACCTCTGCCTTCTGGGTTCAAGGAATTCTCCTGCCTCAGCCTCCCGAGTAGCTGAGATTACAGGCACCCTCCAACATGCCCGGCTAACTTTGGTTATTTTTAGTAGAGAATGGGGTTTCACCATGTTGGCCAGGCTGGTCTTGAACTCCGGACCTCAAGTGATCTGCTTGCCTTGGTTTTCCAAAGTGCTGGGATTACAAAGGAGTGAGCCACCGTGTCTGGCCAAGAAATTTAAAAAGTAGTTTCTCGCAAAAGAAAGGTGAAATAAATATATAATGGGTAATATATGCACCACTTTCCACATGAGGCCAGTAGGAAAAGTACTACAGTTACCAATGTATCTGTAAAACCATGTACTGAAAAACCATATACAAATTAAAATTAATTGTATATTAAAAATACACTTCTACTAACACTGGTCTTTAAAAGAAAAAAAAAATACACTTCAGGCTGCGCAGGGTGGCTCAAGCCTGTAATCCCAGCACTTTGGGAGGACGAGGTGGGCGGATCACGAGGTCAGCAGATTGAGACCATCCTGGCTAACACGGTGAAATCCCGTCACTTCAATTTTTTTTTTTTTTTTTTTTGAGACGGAGTCTCGCTCTGTCGCTCAGGCTGGAGTGCAGTGGCCGGATCTCTGCTCACTGCAAGCTCCGCCTCCCGGGTTCGCGCAATTCTCCTGCCTCAGCCTCCCGAGCAGCTGGGACTACAGGCGCCCGCCACCTCGCCCTGCTTATTTTTTTTGTATTTTTAGTAGAGACGGGGTTTCACCGTGTTAGCCAGGATGGTCTCGATCTCCTGACCTCGTGATCCGCCCGTCTCGGCCTCCCAAAGTGCTGGGATTACAGGCTTGAGCCACCGCGCCCGGCCTAAAACACTTCAATTTACTCATGAATCAAGACATCAAAAGAGAAAAGTTTTACTAACTGATTTAATGAGAAAACACAACCTTTTAAACTTTTGACTACTGCTTAAAGAGTACTTACAGAATTATCTCACTTCTAGGATTTCTTGGAAAAGTAATGTTACAATTGATGTCCAGAGATGCACTTGAAGAATAAGCCAGTGATAAAAATTTTTTTTTAAGTTTTTGGTGTGTGGGATGGAGTCTTGCTCTGTTGCCAAGGCTGGAGTGTAGGGGCACAATCTCAGCTTACTGTAGTCTCAGCCTCCCAGGTTCAAATGATTCTCCTGCCTCAGCCTCCCAAGTAGCTGGAATTACAGGCGCATGCCACCACACCCAGCTAATTTTTGTATTTTCAGTAGAGATGGGGTTTCACCATCTTGGCCAGGCTGGTCTCGAACACCTGACCTCAGGTGATCTTCCTGCCTTGGTCTCCCAAAGTGTTGGGATTACAGGCATAAGCCACCATGCCTAGCCTTAACTTTTATATCATGTGTGATGAATTTATATCATGGTGTGAATTTTCTGGAGCATTATACAGTCAGAAGTTGCTTAATCATGGGTATATGTTCTGAGAAACGTGTTGTTAGGTGATTTCCTTATGGTACAAACATCACAAAGTGAACTTACACAAATCTAGATGGTATAGCTACAACACAGCTAGACTATATGGTACAGTCTATTGCTACTGGGCTATAAACCATACAGCGTATTATTGTACTGAACACTGCAGAAAACTGTAACAAAATGTTAAGTATTTATGAGTCTAAACATAGAAAATACACACAGTAAACATGCAGTATAAAAGATAAAAAAGGATGCACCTGCATAGGATGCTTGCCATGAACACAGCTTGCAGGACTAGAAGTTGCCCTGGATGAGTCAGCGAGTGGTGAGTGAATGGAAAGGCCTAGGATGTTACTGTACACTAATGGAGAATTTATAAACACTGTACACTTAGATTACACTACATTCATAAAAACATTTTTTCCTCAATAATAAATAAACCTTAACTTACTGTACATTATTTTCTTTATAAACTTTTTTTTAAAACCTTTGACGTAATAATTTAGCTTAAAACACATTGTACAGCTGTACAAAAATATTTTATGTCCATATTCTATAAGCTTTTTCTATTAATTCTTTTTGACTTTTAATATTATTTTTGTTAAAGACTAAGACACAAACACACATTAGTGTAGGACTACCCGGGGTGAGGATCATCAATATTGTCTTCCGCCTTCACGTTTTGTCCCGCTGGAATACGTTCAGGGGCAGTCCTGCACATGGAGCCGTCATCGCCTATCATAACAATGCCTTTTTTCTGGAATATCTCCTTAAGGACCTGCCTGAGACTGTCTTACTGTTAAAAAAATAAATACGAATACATTTTAAAACAGTATTGTAGATATATAAACCAGTAATGTAGCCATTTATTATCAAGTATATATTGCACATAATTATATGTGCTGTAATTTTTTTTTTTTTTTTGAGACAGTCTCTCGCTCTGTCACCCAGGCTGGACTGTAGTGGCAGATCTTGGCTCACTGCAACCTCCACCTCCCAGGTTCAAGCGATTCTCCTGTCTCAGCCTCTCAAGTTATTGGGACTACAGGCGCACCACCACACCCAGCTAACTTTTGTATTTCTAATGGAGACAGGGTTTCATCATGTTGACCAGGCCGGTTTTGAACTCCTGACCTCAACTGATCCTCCCACCTCAGCCTCCCAAAGTGCTGGTATTACAGGTGTGAGCCACTGTGCCCAGCCAATTTACTTTTTTTAATCTTTGATACAGAGTATCACTCTGTCACCCATGCTGGGCTGCCACTGCTTGATCTTGGTTCACTGTAGCCTTCAACTCCTGTGCTCAGGCAATCCTCCTGCCTCAGCCTCCCATGTAGATGGGACTACAGGGTGTACTTCCACACTTAGAAAATGTTTTTAGTTTTTGTAGAGATGGGGTCTCACTATGTTGACCATAGTAGTCACAAACTCCTGGCATCAAGCAATCCTACCGCCTTAGTCTCCCAGTGTTGGGATTACAGGTGTGAGCCAACATGCCCAGCTGTGTTGTACTTTTATACAACTGAAAGTGCAATAGGTTTACACCAGCACCATAAACACTTAAATAATGTGCTGCACTATGATGTTTCTACTGCTACTAAATTGCAGTTGATAGAAATGTTTTAGGTATTATATAATCTTATGGGGCCACCAACCTGTATATGGTCCATTGCTCACTGAAACATGATTAAATGGTACCTGACTATACATGAATTATCTTGCATCTCACTTTCTATATTACACTGGTAGGATTTCTCTCTTCACTGGGAATTTTCACAACTTTGAAAGTATCTGTTAGAGTTGAAAACTTTCCCCTATTTCTCCCATTTATAGAGTTTTTATCGAGTGTGCATTCTCATATGCTTTTGTAAGGATGTGGACAAACTGAAGGCTTTTCCACATTGCTTACATTCAAGAGGTTTCTCACAACTGTGAATTCTTTCATGTCTTTGAAAGGAACTGTGAAGACTAAAGGCTTTCCCACATTCTTTACATTTATAGGGTTTCTCTCCAGTATGCATTCTCATGTGTCCTTGAAAACTTGTGGGATAAATAAAGGCCTTCCCACATTCCTTACATTCATAAGGTTTCTCCCCAGTGTGAGTTCTTTCATGTATCTGAATGTAACTAGAACAACTAAAGGCTTTTCCACATTGTTTACATTCATAGGGTTTCTCTCCAGTGTGAGTCCGCTCATGTGTTCGTAATGCACTAGGAAATATGAAGGCCTTCCCACAGTCCCTACATTTATAAGGTCCGTCTCCAGTATGGGTGATCATGTGTCTTCGAAAGTTCTCGAGAGAAATGAAGGCTTTTGCACATTCCTTACACTCATAGGGTTTTTCTCCAGTGTGATTTCTCTCATGGATTTGCAAATCTAGAGGATAATTGAAGGTTTTCCCACATTTTTTACATTCGTAGGGTTTTTCTCCAGTGTGAGTCCTTTCATGTATTCGAAAGTAACTGGTCCGACTGAAGGCTTTCCCACATTCTTTACACTTATAGGGTTTCTCTCCAGTGTGCACTCTCAGGTGTACTCGAAAGGCTGGGCGTGCACTGAAAGACTTCCCACATTCTTTACATTTATAGGGCTTCTCTCCAGTATGAGTTCTTTCATGAATTTGAATGGAGGTGGAACATCTGAAGGCTTTACCACATTGTTTACATTTATAGGGTTTCTCTCCAGTGTGAATTCTTTCGTGTACTCGTAAAAAACTGGGAAAAATGAATGCCTTCCCACATTCCTTGCATTTATAAGGTCTATCGCCGTTGTGTGTTATCATGTGTGTTAGAACACTTGTGTGGGAAATGAAAGCTTTCCCACATTCCTTACATGCGTAGGGTTTCTCTCCAGTGTGAGTTCTTTCGTGTATTCGAATAGAACTGGGACAACTGAAGGCTTTCCCACATTTTTTACATTCATAGGGCTTTTCTCCAGTGTGAATCCTTTCATGAATTCGAAGTGAACTGGGACAACTAAGAGCTTTTCCACATTGCTTACATTCATAGGGTTTTTCTCCAATGTGCGTCCGCTCATGTGTTTGAAAGGGTTGGTGATATATGAAGGTTTTTCCACATTGTTTACATTTATAGGGTTTTTCTCCAGTGTGACTCCTTTCATGTCTTCGAAAGGATTTGAGATAACTAAAGGCTTTCCCACATTCCTTACATTTATATGGCTTCTCAAATAGCTCATATCCAGTGTGAGACCTCATGTGTCTAGTAAGGGATGAACGACGCATGAAGACTTTTCCACAGACAGTACATTCATATGGTTTTACTCCAGTAGTGTTCTTCCTCACACTGAGATTGGGACTGACGGTTTCTGCACATTGACTACTTTCTTTACCTTCACAGAGTCTCTCTCCCATATGGCTTCTGTAAAAAATTAGAAGCACAGTAATACTGGTTGTGTATGAATGATTTTATATTTATCATCAGGTAGCAGAACTAAATTTCTTTTTTTTTTTTTTTTTTTGAGATGGAGTTTCGCTCTTGTTCCCCAGGCTGGAGTGCAATGGCGCGATCTCAGCTCACTGCAACCTCCACCTCCCAGCTTTAAGCGATTCTCCTACCTCGGCCTCCCAAGTAGCTGGGATTACAGGCATGCACCATCACACCCAGCTAATTTTGTATTTTTAGTAGAGATAGGGTTTCGCCATGTTGGTTAGGCTGGTCTTGAACTCCTGACCTCAAGTGATCTGCCCGCCTTGGCCTCCCAAAGTGCTGGGATTATAGGCGTGAGCCACTGCACCCGGCAGCAGAACTAAATTTTTATCATTTTCAGGGAAATAGTTTTCTGCCCTGTCTCACTTGTTTAAAAATGAATATACTCAATATTCAGCAAGAGGGCCTGTGTCACTGATAGCTATTATCGGAACAATAATATTGATGTATGGGGTTTTTTTTTTTGGTTTCGTTTTGAGACAGAGTCTCACTCTGTTGCCCAGACTGGAGTACAGTAATGCCCATAATCATGGCTTACTGCAGCCTTGACCTCCTGGGTTCAATCAATCCTCCCACCTCAGCCTCCCATGTAGCTGGGACTACAGGCGTGCACCCCCACGACTGACTGAATTTTCTATTTCTTGTAGAGATAGGGTCTCGTCTTGTTGCCCAGGCTGGTTTCGAACTCCTGAGTTCAAATGATCTGCTCGCCTTGGCTTCCTGAAGTTATATGTGAGGCTTTAAAATACTGTTTCCGGCCGGGCGCGGTGGCTCAAGCCTGTAATCCCAGCACTTTGGGAGGCCGAGACGGGTGGATCACGAGGTCAGGAGATCGAGACCATCCTGGCTAACCCGGTGAAACCCCGTCTCTACTAAAAAATACAAAAAACTAGCCGGGCGAGGTGGCGGGCGCCTGTAGTCCCAGCTACTCGGGAGGCTGAGGCAGGAGAATGGCGTAAACCCGGGAGGCGGAGCTTGCAGTGAGCTGAGATCCGGCCACTGCACTCCAGCCTGGGCGACAGAGCGAGACTCCGTCTCAAAAAAAAAAAAAAAAATAAATAAAAAATAAAATACTGTTTCCAAGGCTGGGCATGGTGGCTCATGCCTGTAATCCCAGCACTTTGGGAAGCCGAGGTGGGTGGATCACTTGGGGTCAGGAGTTTGAGACCAGCCTAGCCAACATGGTGAAACCCCATCTCTACTAAAAAATACAAAAATCACCCGGTGTGGTGGTACGTGCCTATAATCCCAGCTACTTGGGAGGCTGAGGCAGAAGAACTGCTTGAACCCAGGGGGTGGAGGTTGCAGTGAGCCAAGATCATACTACTGCACTCCAGCCTGGGTGACAGAGAGACTGTCTCACAAAACAAACAAACAAACAAAAAAAATTGTTCCCAAGTGCAATATTTTTCTTTCTTTCTTTCTTTTTTTTTTTTTTTTGAGATAGAGGATGGAGTCTCACTCTCTTGCCCAGGCTGGAGTGCGTAGTGTGATCTGGGCTCACTGCAACCTCTGCCTCCCAGATTTAAGTGATTCTCCTGCCTCAGCCTCCTGAGTAGCTGGGATTACAGGTGTGCACCACCAAGCCTGGCTAGTTTTTGTATTTCTAGTAGAGACAGGTTTTCACTATGTTGGCCAGGCTGGTCTTGATCTCCTCACCTCTGCTGATCCGCCCACCTCACCTTCCCAAAGTGCTGGGATTATAAGAGTGAGGCACAGTGCCTGGCCCAAGTATAATATTTTTCAACCAGTGGACATCTGTGTCACTTGAGAAAACATTTTTGGTAAACATTTTCTGATAATAAATAAATCTGGGGCCCAGTGGCTCATGCCTGTAATCCCAGCACTTTGGAAGGCTGAGGTGGGTAGATCATCTGAGGTCAAGAGTTTGGGACCAGCCTGGCCAACATGGCGAAACCCTGTCTCTACTAAAAACACAAAAATTAGGCCGGGCGCAGTGGCTTATGCCTGTAATCCCAGTACTTTGGGAGGCCGAGGTGGGCAGATCACGAGGTCAGGAGATCGAGACCATCCTGGCTAACATGGTGAAACCCCGTCTCTACTAAAAATACAAAAAATTAGCCGGGCATGGTAGTGGGTGCCTGTAGTCCCAGCTACTTTGGAGGCTGAGGCAGGAGAATGGCGTAAACCTGGGAGGCAGAGCTTGCAGTGAGCCGAAATCGCGCCACTGCACTCCAGCCTGGGAGACAGCGAGACTCCGTCTCAAAACAAAACAAAACAAGAAAACAAAACTTAGCCGAGTGTGGTGGCACGTGCTTGTAATCCCAGCTACTCAGGAGGCTGAGGCAGGAAAATCACTTGATCCTGGGAGGCAGAGGTTGCAGTGAGCAAAGATCATGCCACTGCACTCCAGCCTGAGTGATAGAGCAAAACCTCATCTCGAGAAAAAAATTTAAAAAACAAACAAACAAACAAATAAATAAATAAATTTGGAGCTGCACTTCTTTCTTGCTTTAAAAGTGTCACAACTTTTTTTTTTTTTTTTTTGAGATGGAGTATCACTCTGTTGCCCAGGCTGGAGTGCAGTGGCGCGATCTCGGCTCGCCGCATCCTCCACCTCCTGGGTTCAGGTAATTCTCTGCCTCAGCCTCCCGAGTAGCTGGGATTACAGGCACCCACCACACAACTGGCTAACCTTTTTGTATTTTTAGTAGAGACAGGGTTTCACCATGTTGACCAGGCTGGTCTTGAACTCCTGACCTCGTGATCTACCCACTGCAGCCTCTCAAAGTGCTGAGATTACAGGTGTGAGCCACGGTGCCTGGCCATAATATTTTTAAGATTCTTTCAAGGAACACTGCTATTTCTTGTGAGTACAACTCACCTTAGATTTCTCCCCTGGTTTTTGTGTTGATCTTCAACATTCTGGTCTTCCCATTTTTCCCCTAAAATGTAGATCAAGAATAATCATGATAAATTATTAAAAATTATACAAATATTATTATAAGTTCACAATGAGCTGTAACCATGCTTGGTTTATTTACAGAAGTATTCCCTTTTCAGATTCCAAACCTCGGAACAGTGATTATGAGCAAGAAATGCTAGTTCTCTAATTGACTATGTGAAAAAATGATGTCGGCCGGGCGCAGTGGCTCACGCCTGTAATCCGAGCACTTTGGGAGGCTGAGGTGGGCGGATCACGAGGTCAGGAGATCGAGACCATCCTGGCTAACACAGTGAAACCCCGTCTCTACTAAAAATACAAAAAATTAGTCGGGCATGGCGGTGGGCGCCTGTAGTCCCAGCTAGTTGGGAGGCTGACGCAGGAGAATGGTGTGAACCTGGAAGGTGGAGCTTGCAGTGAGGAGAGACCGTGCCACTGCACTCCAGCCTGGGCAACAGAGCGAGACTCTGTCTCGGAAAAAAGAAAACAAAAGAAAAAAATGATGTCACTGGGGTGCGGTGGCTCATGCCTGTAATCTCCACACTTTGGGAGGCTGAGGTGGGAGGATCACTTGAGGTCAGCAGTTCGAGACCAGCCTGGCCAACATGGTGAAACCCTGTCTCTACTAAAAATACAAAAATTAGCTGGGCATGGTGGTGGGCACCTGTAATCCCAGGTACTCGAGAAGCTGAAGCAGGAGAATCGCCTGAACCCGGGAAGCAGAGGTTGCAGTGAGCCAAGATCCCGCCGCTGTACTCCACCCTGGGGAACAGGACGAGACTCAGTCTCAAAAAAAAAAAAAAAAAAAGGGCCGGGTGCGGTGGCTCACGCCTGTAATCCCAGCACTTTGGGAGGCCGAGGCGGGCGGATCACAAGGTCAGGAGATCGAGACCATGGTGAAACCCTGTCTCTACAAAAAATAGAAAAAATTAGCCGGGCGAGGTGGCGGGCGCCTGTAGTCCCAGCTACTCAGGAGGCTGAGGCAGGAGAATGGCGTGAACCCGGGAGGCGGAGCTTGCAGTGAGCCGAGATCGCGCCACTGCACTCCAGCCTGGGCAACAAAGCGAGACTCCGTCTCAAAAAAAAAAAAAAAAAAAAAAAAGGCCAGGCACAGTGGCTCACGCCCGTAATCCCAGCACTTTGGGAGACTGAGGTGGGCAGATTACCTGCGGTCAGGAGTTCAAGACCAGCCTGACCAACATGGTGAAATCCCGTCTCTACTAAAAATAGAAAAATTAGCCAGGCGTGGTGGTACACGCCTGTAATCCCAGCTACTCGGGAGGCTGAGGCAGGAGAATTGCCTGAAGCTGGGAGATGGAGGTTGTGGTGATCTGAGACAGTGCCATTGCTCTCCAGCCTGGGCAACAAAAGTGAAACTTTGTCTCAAAAAAAAGAAAGAAAAAGAAGAAAGAAAAAAGAAAAAAATGATGTCATCCTTACCTATAGATGCCAGGTTCTTGAATGTTTCCTGCATCACATCTCTATAGAGTTTCTTCTGTGAAGGAGCCAGCAAAGCCCACTCCTCCTGGCTGAAGCTCACAGAAACATCCTCAAAAGCCACTGAGTCCTGAAACATCCAATATAAGTAGAGGAGAATAGGTGAGATTGACAAGGATGAGAGGTATACTCGATTCATAAGAAATTCACAGATGATTTTGTGGTCTCCAGACGTTTAGTGTATGACTCGATTGTTAGAAATTTAACAGCACATTGAACATATAAACTTACGGCTACGTCTTTGCCGTGGTCACTATAAGTCTTATTGCTCTCTAATGGTAGTATCTAGTTCAACTCGGAAAAATGAAAGAAATCCTACAAAAATGAGACAAACTTTAAGATCAATTTTTTTTCCTTCCTTTTTGAGACATAGATGGTCTCGCTCTGCTACCTAGGCTGGAGTACAGTGGTACAATCACAGCTCATTGGAGCCTAGACCTCTCAGGCTCAAGCAATCCTCCAACCTCAGCCTCCTGAGTAACTGGGACTACAGGAACATACCACTACACCGGGCTAAGTATTTTGTGTGTATTTTTTGTAGAGATGGGGTTTTGCCATGTTACCCAGGCTGGTCTCAAACTCCTCAGCTTAAGCGATTCACCAGTGTTGGTCTCTCAAATTGCTGGGATTACAGGCAAGATCTTCAATTCTTTATGAGATAAATTTTTATTTCTTGTGTGTTTGTTGTTTTCTAAGAGACAGGGTCTTGCTCTGTCACCCAGGCTCAAGTGCAGCAATCATAACTCACTGTAGCCTCAGATCCCTGGGCCCCTTCTGCCTCAGCTTCACGAGTAGTTAGGACTACAGATGTGCAACACCACACCGAGCTAATTTTTAATTTTTTTTTTTTTGTTAGAAATGGGGTTTTGTCATGTTGTCCGGGTTGATCTTGAACTCTCGGCCTCAAGTGATCCTCCTGCCTCGGCCTCCCAAAGTGTTGTGATTTCAGGTATGAATAACCACACCCAGCCCACGGCGTAATTTCTTATTACCCAAATCATTTAGCATTCCTGAAAATGTGGGATTAAATGAGGTGGAGGTTTGAATAAGTAAATACACATTGAGAATCTTCTATCCCCTTTGTCATACATGAGAGGCCAGGAGGCTTGTGGAAATCCAACTTGTAACAAGGTCTAGCTGCCCATATCGTCCTGAAGTATTTGAGGCCATTAGAAGCACTCAGATTCTGCTGACTGAATGGAAATACTCTTTTAGAGACATATTAATTTCAATTTGTTTCCAATATATATATGTCCCTATGTGGTGGCATTACAGGCTTGAGTCACCGCGCCCAGCTGTGTGTGTAATATTTATCATAGACTCAGTTTTTCCTTTTACTTTCTGTCCAATTTCATGAGGCTAGGAAGTTACTGGGAACACAGAGCTCAGGCACAAGGAAGGGGCCCTCACAACTGAGACCTTCACAAAATCCTTATACTCATGAGCCTCAGAACTGCTTCCAACCAATTTGTAGCACAAATACATATACACATGGAGATAAAATGTCAGAAGAGCACTTTCTGGAAGATCCATAATCATGTCATCTAGGCTTTGCTGACCTTGAAGAATAGATTGACAGTATCAATTTTCTTTTTTTTTTTTTTTTTTTGAGATGGAGTCTCGCTCAGTCGCCCAGGCTGGAGTGCAGTGGCGCGATCTCGGCTCACTGCAAGCTCCGCCTCCCGGGTTCACGCCATTCTCCTGCCTCAGCCTCCCCAGCAGCTGGGACTACAGGTGCCTGCTGCCACGCCCGGCTAATTTTTTGCATTTTTAGTAGAGACAGGGTTTCACCGTGTTGGCCAGGATGGTCTCGATCTCCTGACCTCGTGATCTGCCCACCTCGGCCTTCCAAAGTGCTGGGATTACAGGCTTGAGCCACCGCGCCTGGCCGACAGTATCAATTTTCAAGGGACTTCACTGACGTCCACAATGGTCTGATGGTGAATTTGCCCATGATTATATAAAATTAACAGGTAATTTCATACCTCCAAAGGAACATAAAATCTGGGTCAGGATGGCTTATGCCTGTAATCCCAGCACTTTGGGAGGCTGAGGCGGGTGGATCACCTGAGGTCAGGAGTTTGAGACCACCCTGGTCAACATGGTGAAACCCCGTCTCTACTAAAAATACAAAAATTAGTTGGGAATGGTGGTGTATGCATGTAATCCCAGCTACCTGGGAGGCAGAGGCAGGAGAATCGCTTGAACCCAGGAGGCAGAGGTTGCAGTGAGCTGAGATCGTACCACTGCAGTCCAGCCTGGGCAACAGAGTGAGACTCCATCTCAAAAAAAAAAAGGGCTGGGCGCAGTGGCTCATGCCTGTAATCCCAGCACTTTGGGAGGCTGAGGCTGGCAGATCACAAGGTCAGGAGATCGAGACCATCCTGGCTAATACAGTGAAACCCTGTCTCTACTAAAAAAACACACACAAAAAAAATTAGCCGGGCGTGGTGGCGGGTACCTGTAGTCCCAGCTACTTGGGAGGCTGAGGCAGGAGAATGGCATGTAACCGGGAGGCGGAGCTTGCAGTGAGCCCAGATCGCACCACTGCACTCCAGCCTGGGTGACAGAGCTAGACTGCGTCTCAAAAAAAAAAAAAAAAAAAAAAAGAGAATGTAAACTCTCCTTTCTCCAGTTTCAGGAGAAAGTGATTCCCAGACAGACACTCTAAGGGCTGTTGTCCCAGGTTCTCTTATTTCCATGCACTGATGTGCACCATACATGAAAAGATCCACACAGTTAGAAGGGATTTTCTTAAGTCATTAGGACTAGGGTCTGAGCAGGAAGAAATTTGGCTCCAGGCAACTCTCCCGCTTGATAAGTTCATCTGCATGCCTGGGTGCTCTCTGTAAGGTTTATTTACATTTACATATAATAGAAAATAAATATTTTGGCCAGGCGTGATGGCTCATGTCTATAATCCCAGCACTTTGGGAGGCTGAGGTGGGCGGATCGTTTGAGCCCAGGAGTTTGAGACCAGCCTGGGCAACATGGTGAAACACTGTCTCTACAAAATATACAAAACTTGACCAGGCATGGTGGTGCACACTTGTGGTCTCAGCTACTTGGGAGGCTGCGGTAGGAGGATTGCTTGAGTCTGCGAAGTCAAGGGTGCAGTGAATCGTAACTATCCCACTGCACTCCAGCCAAAAATAACTAAAGATTTCATGTATAGCATTTTACTAAAAAAAAAAAAGAAAACAGAAAAAAAAAAGTATATCCTTGATAATTAGGAAATGTCAAATAGTTCCCACTTCAAACTGAGTAGGAAGACAAAACTAGTCGATTAAGATAACATTAGTGGGCCGGGCGCGGTGGCTCAAGCCTGTAATCCCAGCACTTTGGGAGGCGGAGACGGGTGGATCACGAGGTCAGGAGATCGAGACCATCCTGGCTAACACGGTGAAACCCCGTCTCTACTAAATATTACAAAAAACTAGCCGGGCGAGGTGGCGGGTGCCTGTAGTCCCAGCTACTCGGGAGGCTGAGGCAGGAGAATGGCGTGAACCCGGGAGGCGGAGCTTGCAGTGAGCCGAGATCTGGCCACTGCACTCCAGCCTGGGCGACAGAGCAAGACTCCGTCTCAAAAAAAAAAAAAAAAAAAAAAAAAAAAGATAACATTAGTGTTGATGACTACAGAGAACAATTATGTACACATGAAGGATCAATTGATATACTCCACCACTTTTTTTAAGTTTGTAGATTTAAACTTGACCAAGATCCAATAATTTTTATCCAGCCACCAGGGAATTTATTGTACGTTTGCACATGGAGACTGAAACAAAAATAGTAGGAGCATTATTTTCCGCAAAGCAAACAAAAACAAAACCATGAAAAAGACTAAACACCACAACCCTTGGAACGGGTAGCTTGCAGCCTCAGATATTAGCACGTGAAAAATATACTGAGAGGTGGCTGGGCGTGGTGGCTTACGCCTGTAATCCCCAGCACTTTGGGAGACTTAGGTAGATGGATCACGAGGTCAAGAGATTGAGACCATCCTGACCAACATGGTGAAACCCCGTCGCTACTAAAAATACAAAAATTAGCTGGGCATGGTGATTCATGCCTGTAGCCCCAGCTACTCAGGAGGCTGAGGCAGGAGAATTGCTTGAACCTGGGAGGCGGAGGTTGCAGTGAGCTGAGATCACACCCTTGCACTCCAGCCTGGCAACAGAGCAGACTCCATCTCAAAAAAAAAAAAAAAAAAGGCCAGGCATGGTGGCTCACGCCTGTAATCCAGCACTTTGGGAGGCCAAGGCGGGTGGATCACAAGGTCACGAGATCAAGACCATCCTGGCTAACATGGTGAAACCCCATCTCTACTAAAAATACAAAAATTAGCTGGGCATGGTGGTGTGCACCTGTAATCCCAGCTACTTGGGAAGCTGAGGCAGGAGAATCACTTGAACCTGGGGGGTGGAGGTTGCAGTGTGCTGAGATCTTGCCACTGCACTCCTGCCTGGACAACAAGGGCAAAACTCTGTGTCAAAAAACAAACAAAAAAGGCAGAATTTAGCCCTGCATGTGGCACACATCTGTAGTTCCAGCTATTCAGGAGGCTGAAGTGGTGGTTGTAGAAGGCGGAGATCATGCCACTGCATTCCAGCCTGGGTGACAGGGTATACCCTGTCTCAAAAAAAAAAAAGACTTCCAGCAGGTAGAAAGTCAGAAAGGATATAGTTTAGCTGAAAGGCAACAACTAGGTTTAATTAAAATCCATGGAATGCTTCATCCAACAGAACAACACACATTCTTCTCAAATTCATATGGAACATTCACCATGATAAACTATGTTGTGGACAAAAACACACCTTACCAATTTTCAAAGAATGTACATTATATAAAACATGCTCTCAGACCACCATGGTATTAATCTAGAAATCAGTAACAGAAGAATAGTTAGAAAACCATCAAACATTTGGAAATAAAACCCCACATAGTTCTAAACATGAATCAAAAGAGTTTCAAGAAAAATTAAATTTGGGCCGGGTGCAGTGACTCACGCCTGTAATCCCAGCACTTTGTGGGGCCCAGTTGGGCGGATCACGAGGTTAGGAGTTCGAGACCAGCCTGGCCAACATGGTGAAACCCTGTCTCTACTAAAAATACAAAAATTAGCCAGGCGTGGTGGCACATGCCTGTAATTCCAGCTACTTGGGAGGCCGAGGCGTGTGCCACCATGCCTGCCTCCAATTCCAACTCTTAAATCTCAACAACAGTAAGACAAACGAACCAGTGAAAAATGGGCAAAAGACCTGAACACACACCTCACCAATGAAAGATATACAGATGGCAAATATACATATGAAGAGATGCTCAACATTATATGTCATTAGAGAGCTGCAAATAAAACTGAAGAGATACCACTTTACACTGATTAGAATGTACAAAGTTCAAAACGCTAAGAACGGCAATGGAAAGCAAAGATGTAGACAACAGGAATCCTCATTCCTTGCCAATGGGAATGGAAAATGGTATGTCTACTTTGGAAGATAGGCAGTTTCTTTTTTTTTTGAGACGGAGTCTTGCTCTGTCACCCGGGCTGGAGTGCAGTAGCTGGATCTCAGCTCACTGCAAGCTCCGCCTCCCGGGTTTACGCCATTCTCCTGCCTCAGCCTCCCGTGTAGCTAGGACTACAGGCGCCCGCCACCTCGCCCAGCTAGTTTTTTGTATTTTTTAGTAGAGACGGGGTTTCACCGTATTACCCAGGATGGTCTCGATCTCCTGACCTCATGATCCGCCCGTCTCCGCCTCCCAAAGTGCTGGGATTACAGGCTTGAGCCACCGCACCGGGCCGGAAGATAGGCAGTTTCTAACAAAACATCCTCTTATCAGTGGACCGTGCAATCACATTCTTTGCTATTTACTCCCGTGAGTTGAAAACTACAGTTCACACAAAAACCTGCCCGTGAATATTTACGGGAGGTTTCTTCATAACTGCAAATTTAAGACTTAACCGACTGGGCGTGGTGGCTCATGCCTGTAATCCTAGCGCTTTGGGAGGCTGAGGGTGGCAGATCACAAGGTTAGGAGATCAAGACCATCCTGGTTAACACAGCAAAACGCCATCTCTACTAAAAATACAAAAAAATTAGCCAGGCGTGGTGGCACACGCCTGTAGTCCCAGTTACTTGGGAGGCTGAGGCAGGAGAATTGCTTGAACTTGGGAGGTGGAGGTTGCAGTGAGCTGAGATCGTTCCACTGCACTCCAGCCTGGGTGACAGAGTGAAACTCCATCTCAAAAAAAAAAAAAAAAAAAAGACTTAACCAAGACATCATGCAACAGGTTTATGGTTAAACAATCTGTGGTACAATCTTTTTTTTTTTTTTTTTGAGACGGAGTCTTGCTCTTGTTGTCCAGGCTGGAGTGCAATGGCTCTATCTTGGCTCACTGCAACCTCCACTTTCCAGGTTCAAGCAATTCTCCTGCCTCAGCCTCCTGAGTAGCTGAGATTACATGTGTGTGCTACCACGCTGGGCTAATTTTTGTATTTTTAGTAGAGACGGGGTTTCGTCACGTTGGCCAGGCTCGTCTCAAACTCCTTACCTTGTGATCCACCCGCCTGGGCCTCCCAAAGTGCTGGCATTACAGGCATGAGCCAGCGTGCCCAGCTGGTACGATCTTATGATGAAATATTGTTCATTGATAAGAGAAATCAGGTATCAAGCCATGAAGACACAGAAGAACCTTAAAAGTATATGGCTCAGTAAAGGAAGCCAATCTGAGAAGGCTATATCCTGAATAACTCCAAGTGTATTACATTCAGGAAAACATAAAACCTTAAGACAGCAAAAGTATCTTTGGATGTCAAGAAATTGTGGGAGGCCCAAGTGGGAGAACTGCTTGAGCCCAGGAGTTCCAGACCAGCCTGGGCATTATGGCGAAACCCCACCTCTACAGAAGATACCAAAATTAGATGGGGATGGTGGTGCACGCATGTAGTCCCAGCTACTCAGAGGAGGCAGGAGTGTCACTTGAGCCCAGGAGGTGGAGGTTGCAGTGAGCCATGATCATACCACTGCACTCCAACCTGGACAATGGAGTGGGACCCTGTCTCAAAAAAAAAAAAAGTTAAACATGGGAGACTGAGGTGGGAGGATGGCTTGAGGCCAGGAGTTCCAGACCAGCTTGGGCAACAGAGTGAGACACTGTATCAAAAAAAAAAAAAAAAAAAAAAATGGCTAGGCGCAGTGGTTCACACCTGTAATCCCAGCACTTTGGGAGGCCGAAGTGGGGAGATCGCCTAGGTTGGGAATTCAAGACCAGCCTGACCAACATGGAAAAACCCCATCTCTACTAAAAATACAAAATTAGTTGGGTGTGGTGGCGCATGCCTGTAATCCCAGCTACTCGGAGGCCGAGGCAGAAGAATTGCTTGAACCTGGGAAGCAGAGGTTGTGGTGAGTCAAGATTGTGCCACTGCACTCCAGCCTGTGCAACAAGAGCAAAACTCTGTCTCAAAAAAAAAAAAAAAAAAAAGTTAAACATATTCCCCAGCTTGGACCCAGACTCTCCTAGCTTGAAAAATGTAATCTCGGTCCGGCGTGGTAGTTCACACCTGTAATCCCAGCACTTTGGGAGGCCAAGGCAGGCAGATCACCTGAGGTCAGGAGTTTGAGACAAGCCTGGTCAACATGGTGAAACCCTGTCTCTACTAAAAATACAAAATAAATTGGCCGGGTGTGGTGGCACATGCCTGTAATCCCAGCTACTTGGGAGGCTGAGGCAGGAGAATTGCTTGAACCAGGAGGCGGAGGTTGCAGTGAGCCGACATCGTGCCACTGCACTCCAGCCTGGGCAACAGAGTGAGACTTGGTCTCAAAAAAAATAAAAATAAAGAAAAATGTAACCCCTAGAGTGCGTCAGTACCTGGTAATGGAGAATAGGAGCACCTGATCAGCAAGGAACTATGGGAGCTCCACACCTCTTTCTCTCCTATGGCAGCAAAAAAACATCAGATTCCCCAGGTTTCCACTTTCCCAAGTGAGGAAACTCTCAACCAGATTGAGATTAAGGTTCTGATGCAAATGAGCTCCTCGATTCATTAACCCTGTCTCTAGAAACATAAGTCCTGACCTTCACAGACACTGTCAATATGCACCAATTACCCTCAGTACACCTACAATACAGATGTGAAACTCAAACGTAATGTCTAAAAACACACCCAAGGAAACCACAGTTAAAACCTCAGACATCCTTCCCTCTTCCCCTAACAGCATCTGCCTGTGGATCCTCAACTTCCAAGTGCTCTGCAGTTTCTCTCAGTACAAAGGGATCCTTCCATGGTGGGCATGAGTAGCTGGCAGACCTGTAGGGGAGACTCCCCAGGAAGAACCAATTGGGCCTTCAGTGATCTTTCTTTGCAGGCTCAAGGGTGGACTTAGCTTGGAAACACTTATCTTAGGCCTCTGGTCCCCAGTTGCAAGGCTCTGGAACACTACTAGTAATTTTAAATGAGATGATTTAATTAAAATCTTAAGGATTGTTCCTTAAACATCCAGCAGAGGGCCTGGCATGATGGTTCACGCCTGTAATCCCAGCACTTTGGGAGGCCGAGGCGGGTGGATCACCTGAGGTCAGGAGTTTGAGACCAGACTAGCCAACATGGTGAAACCCCGTCTCTACTAAAAATACAAAAAAATTAGCTGGGCATGGTGGCATGTGCCTGTAATCCCAGCTACTCAGGAGGCTAAGGCAGGAGAATCGCTGTCAATATGTACCAATTACACTCAGTGCACCTACATTACAGATGTGAAACTCAAATGTAATGTCTAAAAACACACCCAAGGAAACCACAATTAAAACCTCTGACATCCTCCCCTCTTCCCCTAACAGCATCTGCCTGTGGATCCTCAGCTTCCAAGTACAGAGGTTGCAGTAAGCCAAAATTGTGCCACTGCACTCCAGCCTGGGCAACAGAGTGAGACTTGGGCTTAAAAAAAAAAAAAATCCAGCAAAATTACTTAAACACAGTGTTATGTATAAAGGAAGCAAGAGGCCAGGCGTGGTGGCTCACACCTGTAATCCCAGCACTTTGGGAGGCCGAGGCGGGTGGATCATGAGGTTAGGAGATTGAGACCATCCTGAGTAACACAGTGAAACACCATCTCTACTAAAAAAAAAAAAAAAAAAAATTAGCTGGGCATGGTAGCGCATGCCTGTAATTCCAGCTACTCGGGAGGCTGAGGCAGGAGAATCACTTGAACATGGTAGGCGGAGGTTGCAGTGAACTGAGATCGTGTCACTGCACTCCAGCCTGGTGACAAAGCTAAACTCTGTCTCTAAATAAATAAATAAATAAAGGAACGAAGGAAGGAAGAAAATTTTAGGGCATTTAACAAGAAAACCCACTATTGCTTTCAGAAAATGAGAATGTCGGGCAGGGCATAGTGGCTCATGCCTGGAATCCTAGCACTCTGGGATGCTGAGGCTGGAGAATCGCTTGAGCCCAGGAGTTCAAGACCAGCCTGAGCAACAGCCAGACCCCATCTGTTAAAAAAGAAAGAAAGAAAGTAAATGATAATGTCAGTCAATTATTTCCATGGCAAGAAATAGTTTACTAAAGTATTACTCATATCTGAATGCTTCTAGGCGTTGCAAGTTTAAGTCCTGGAATACCATCTGAAATTATCAAACTAAAAGAACAGACCTCAGAAACATATTCCATGTGCTCAGGGGAAGAACAAAGAATTTTTAATAAATGTAATACTGAGATTTTTTTGTTTCCTGAGATTCACTTTTTGCCTCTTTGGAAATACTTCGTACTGTCTCTCAAGTTCTTCTGATAACATATATTTTATATTTATTGGAAAAATGACATTCAAATGAATACATCTTTTCAAGGTCATAACCCAAGGCAGGACAGTGCCAATCTGACACTGTGCTGAAAACATAGATCATCCACGAAAGTTTACGAAAAGGAACCTCAACCCAAAGGAGTTCCCATAGGATGTCTGTGCCCTGGAAAGATACCAGAATGAGGGGCACAGCATTTTATCAGAGTAGTTCCAAGTGAATAATTTTTCTGATTTTTTTTCTCTGATGTAAAATATCCACAAACAAGAAATCTTTTAAAAGAGGCATTGGCCGGGCGCGGTGGCTCAAGCCTGTAATCCCAGCACTTAGGGAGGCCGAGACGGGTGGATCACGAGGTCAGGAGATCGAGACCATCCTGGCTAACACGGTGAAACCCCGTCTCTACTAAAAATACAAAAAACTAGCCGGGCGAGGTGGCGGGCGCCTGTGTCCCAGCTACTCCGGAGGCTGAGGCAGGAGAATGGCGTAAACCCGGGAGGCGGAGCTTGCAGTGAGCTGAGATCCGGCCACTGCACTCCAGTCCGGGCTACAGAGCAAGACTCCGTCTCAAAAAAAAAAAAAAAAAAAAGAGGCATCAATTGGAAAAAAGATTATCAAAATACTGCGTGTGTTTGAAATGCACCACACAGGACAAAGAGTTGGTGACGATGTTTTCCATTGGAGAGGAGAAGTAGGCGTTTGGGAATACGGGGAGGGATCTGGAAATCTAGGGATTAATGGCCCGCCGTGGGAGGAGCTAGGCTGGGGGACAGGGTAGTGGATTTGAGACTCTGCTTCCAACATCTTTGGAAGACTCAGGGGGAAACCACCTTTGGAAATAAAGAAGGGACTGCGGACCCTACAGACTGCAGCTCCTCCCACTCAAACCAAACACACAAGGCGGGATTCTCCCCATGACCCTTCCGTGGTCCCTGCACAATCTGGGAAAGACTTGGGGCTGCGGGCGCGGAGCTGCCCAGAGAGGGCTCCGGGGCTGGGACCGCAGTCGCTGCGCAGGGACGGGACCGGACTCTTGGCGTCCCAGCTGCCGGCCCAGCCCCACACTGCGGCCAGAGGTGACTGAGGGGAGGCCCGGGTCCCGCGACCACGGCCGGTTCCAACTAGGCCGGCCCTGCACACTCACCATTTTCCGGCCTCGGGGGTGTCCCGGTGTTGTCCCTACGGTTCACGGAGCCAGCGCACGGTACAGCGCATCCGATGCAGGGGCACAGCAACCTGACGCGTCAAGGTGCCAGGAGACCCCAAGCTGAGCACAACCCGATCGCATAGTGACGTAATACGCATTTGCGAGGGGCAGTCGTACCCCTCTTTCCGGCGGCGCCCCTGATTGGACAATTAATACAGTCCCGCCCCCTTTTGTCCGAATGACAGCTAGGCGGCTGGTCTAGTAGCTAGGCAGATCTCGCTTCCGCCGGTGGGACGGAACTGGTGCCCTCCGTGGACAATTGTGTTGAAGCAGAAATTGTTCCGGATCTCGGGTCGGACACGGAAGTCTTCCTGCAGTGTTTCTGGATGCGGGGACAGGGATGCGCAGGAATTCCAGTCTCAGTTTCCAGATGGAGCGACCCCTCGAGGAGCAAGTCCAGAGCAAGTGGTCGTCTAGTCAAGGCCGCACAGGAACAGGAGGGTCTGATGTCCTCCAGGTACCAGGGGCTTGGCATAATGTTGTAAGGCCTCTCGTGGAATAGTGACCCTTGTTTATAAACAGACGGTTACTCCATCATGTGTAAGAAAAAGTGTGGGTGCATTTTAATCTTTGACTATAACAGCGTTGAGGCGTCCACCTTTCTTTTCCCCACCTCCACACATTTGGCACTTTAGAAAAGGAACCCCAAACCAGGGCTTGGTGGCGCACACCTGTAGTCCCAGCTACTGCGTAGTGGGGGTGGTGGGGGAAGTTGGGGGGTGGGTGGGCTGAGGCGGGTGGATCATGTGTCTTCAGGAGTTTGAGTTCAGTCTGGGCAACATGGCCAGAACCCATCCCAAGAAAAAAGGAAAGAAAGAAAAAAGAATCCGTAGGACACCCGAGCACTTGGCTCTGGTGGTAAATTGCAACCCTAACCTGGGCACAGGGACTCTTTTCAGACCAATCACGATCTATGAGACGTGTTCAGTAAACTGCATTTTACTGTGGAAGGAAATGGTTTCTTTTTGTTGTTTGTTTGTTTTTAGTTTAGGCATGTTTTTATTGCTTTTCATTTTCATTTTTATTTTTGTAGATTTATGGTTACAAATGCACTTGTGTTACATGGATATATTTCATAGTGGCGAAGTCTGGCTTTTAGTGCACCCATCACCCAGAGTGTATATTGTACCCAATAGGTAATATTTCATCCCTCATCCCTTCTCTCTCTCCAACCTATTGGCATCTCCAGTGTCTATTATTCCACTCTGTATGTCCATGTTTACCCATTGTTTAGCTCCCCCTTATAGGTAAGAAGATGCAGTTTTTGACTTTCTGTTTTTGTTATCACACTTAGGATAATGGCCTCCAGTTCCATCCGTGCTGCTGTAAAGTGGAAGGAAATTTATCTCAAATAAGTTTTCTAGAGTGTCCCTACAGAACTTTGAAAGGCCAAGAGTCCCAGACCAGCCTGGGCAACATAGCGAGATCCCATTTCTAAAAAAATTTTTTTAATTAGCTAAGCATGGTGTTCACCTGTAGTCCTAGCTACTTCAGAGGCTGAGGCAGGAAGATCTCAAGGCTAAGAGTTTGAGGTTACAGTGAGCCAAGATTGTGCCACTGCATTCCAGTCTGGGAGAGAGACAGACTGTCTCTAAATTTTTTTTAAAGTAGAAACATTTTCATTTTTCCCATTATAGAGGAGACAGTGTAATCTGGAAAACTCTCATGATCCACCCTTCTTGTAGCTCTGTGTGTACAGGTAGATGAAGGGGGAACAATGCTTCCAAGGTTGTCACATGTGATGTTTGGTTCTAAATTGCTGAAACTCACAAAATGCATCCTCTTGTTTCTAATTAGATGCAGAACAGTGAACACCATGGACAAAGCATCAAGACTCAAACTGTAAGTGGGATTGCTACCTGTCAGTGTGGCGACCTTCCTGGTTTATAATGACCATTTGGGCCTGTGCTTCTATGACCTCTTTGTGGGGGGTCTTTGGGGTCTTTGTGAAGCATCAAGACACTCCCATAGTCAAGGCCAATAACCAGACTCTCAGGTGTGTCCTGCTCATTGCCCTCACCCTGTACTTCCATTGTCCCTTACCTTCATTGGTCATCCCAACACAGCCACCTGCATCCTTTGGAATATCACATTTGAGCTGGGTGCAGTGGCTCATGCCTGTAATCCCGGCACTTTGGGAGACTGAGGTGGGAGGATTGCTTGAGTCCAGGAATTAGAGACCAGTGTGGGCAATGTAGTGAGACTCTGTCTCTACAAAAAATTTAAAAAATTGACTGGATGCAGTAGCTCATGCCCATAATCTCAGCATTTTAGGAGGTAAGGTGGGTGGATCACTTGAGGCCAGGACTTGGAAATCAACCTGGCCAACATGGTGAAACCTCATCTCTATTAAAAATATTTTTAGGCCGGGCGCGGTGGCTCAAGCCTGTAATCCCAGCACTTTGGGAGGCCGAGACGGGCGGATCACGAGGTCAGGAGATCAAGACCATCCTGGCTAACACCGTCTCTATTAAAAAATACAAAAAACTAGCCGGGCGAGGTGGCGGGCACCTGTAGTCCCAGCTACTCGGGAGGCTGAGGCAGGAGAATGGCGGGAACCCGGGAGGCGGAGCTTGCAGTGAGCTGAGATCTGGCCACTGCACTACAGCCTGGGCGACAGAGCGAGACTCTGTCTCAAAAATATATATATATATATATATTTTATTTATTTATTTTTTTAATTAGCTGGGCATGGTGGGGGGCACACCTGTAATCCCAGCTACTTGGGTGGCTGAGGCACGAGAATTGCTTGAATCTGGGAGGAGGAGGTTGCAGTGAGCTGAGATCGTGTCACTGTACTCCAGCCTGGGCAACAGAGTGAAACTCTGTTTCAAAAATAAATAAATAAATAAAGATAAAAAATTAGCTGGACATGGTGACATAGTCCCAGCTTCTTGGGAGGCTGAGGCAGGAAGATGGCTTCAACCTGAGACTGCAGTGACCTGTGATGGTGCCACTGCACTTTAGCCTGGGCAACAGAGCTAGACCCTGTCTCCAAAAGATACAAAAACCACACATTTGGAGTTATGTTTACTTGTTTGCATAGTTTGGACAAAACGATCACTGTAGTTCTGACCTTCCAGGTAACCATGCAAGAGACGGATAAGGCACTGGTTGGTATCAGGGGTACCTAATTCCATCATTGCTGTCAGTTCCCTGATCGAAGTGACTCTGTAATCCCAACACTTTGGGAGGCTGAAGTGGGAGGAATTTCATGGGGAATGACTACAGCCTTCATGCATGTAGATACATCTGAGCCTGAATATGTCATCTTCACATAAAACTACGATTTGGTTATTGACTGTTCTGTGAATCCTGGGTTCCTTGGCTCATGGGAGCTTCAGTGTGGCTTTTCTGGCCAGGAGCTTGCCTGACATTTTCAACAATCCAATCCTTAAGTTCAGCATGCTGGTATTTTTCAGTGTCTGGGTTACCGTCCTTCTTGTCTACCAAAACCCCAAACGGGGAAGGTCTCAATCCTGGCCTCCACTGATTTGCTGCTGCTTCTCTGTCTGCAGATGCTATGCTGTTCCTGTTCCTGTTCATTCCTTTTTTTTTTTTTTTGGAGACAGGGTTCTTGCTGTGTTGTGCAGGCTGGTCTCAAGCTCCTGGCTTCAAGCAGTCCTCCTGCCTCAGCCTCCCAAAGTGCAGGGATTACAGGTGTGAGTCACCACACCTGGCCTGAGTTTTCAGTTTTTGACAGTTCTCAGTATATGTGGTGGCAAGCATTTGGACTTTAATACTGAGAAGTTCCATTATTATTATTGTTATTATTATACTGTATTACTATTACTATTATGTGCTGTCGCCCAGGCTGGAGTGCGGTGGCAAGATCACAGCTCACTGTAGACTCGACTTCACAGGCTCAAGCAATCCCCCTGCCTCAGCCTCCCTAGTAGCTGGGACTAGTAGCTAGGACTAGGACTAGGTGTGCGCCACCATGCTTGGCTAATTAAAAAATTTTTTTGTTTTTTAGTTGGGCGTGGTGGTGCACATCTGTAATCCCAGCTATTTGGGGAGGCTGAGGCAGGAAAATTGCTTGAACCCGGAAAGTGGAGGTTGCAGTGAGCCGAGATTGTGTGACTGCACTCTAGCCTGGGTGACAGAGCGAGACTCCATCTCAAAAAAAAAAAAAAAAAAATTAAAAAATTTTAAATTTTAGAGACAGGATCCCCCTATGTTGCCTAGGCTGATCTTGAACTCCTGGACTCAAGTGATCCTCCCACATCAGCCTCCCAAAGTGTTGGGATTATAGGCGTGAGCTACTGCACCCGGCCAATTTCATTATTACTTATGAGCCATATGAGTTTAGACAAGACTTTGTGCTCTCCATACTTAACTTTTTTCATTTGCAGGATGGGAGGTATGATTGGGTGGGGCTAATCAAATGAAATACTAGTGATTATGAAATCACATTAGTCACCAAAGTGATATGCAAACATAAATTATTGAAATATTGAATAAAAATAGGATTTTACTTGTTCTTTAGTAAAACACAAAGCTGTTCATTGTTTTTTCTTTCCTAACATGTGCTGGAAATCTACCATATGGAAATGACACTTGTGAATGGTCATGGACTTTTAGGCCTTTGCTGATCATTAAAATAAAAATCTTCCTGGCCAGGCGTGGTGGCTCATGCCCGTAATCCCAGCACTTTGGGAGGCCAAGGTGGGTGGATCACCTGAGGTCGGGAGTTCAAGACCAGCCTGACCAACATGGAGAAACCCTGTCTTTACTAAAAATACAAAATTGGCTGGGCGTGGTGGCACATGCCTATAATCCCAGCTACTAGGGAGGCTGAGGCAGGAGAATTGCCTGAACCTGGGAGGTGGAGGTTGTGGTGAGCTGAGATCGTGCCATTGCACTCCAGCCTGGGCAACAAGAGCAAAACTCTGTCTCAAAAAAACTAAAAAAATTAAATTAAATTAAATTTAAAAAATCCTATTCGAGGGTCTCAAATACACTTTTCTTAAAGAGATAGGAAAACCATTAACAAAATATTTAAGAGAATACTTCACTTCTGGTCTACCAATAACTACTTCTCAAGCAGACACCAGCTGTGTTTGCTATATACTTCAATTTAATTGTGACAGTATCTACCTGGAGACAGTCCAATACCAGAAGCTAACAGCTCACAAGAATGTCCCTCACTTTAAATGTCAGTTGTAAGTCCCAGGATGTGACCTATGCTTCTGACCAACCAGCTGTAAATCAGGGTTTTCATGACCTACTCTTTGGGTTTGATTAATTTGCTATGTAGCAGCCTAAAGAACTCAAGAAACACTACTTACATTTACCCATTTATTACAAAGGATTTTTTTTTTTCTTTTTTTTTTGAGACAGAGTCTCTCGCTCTGTCGCCCAGGCTGGAGTGCAGTGGCGTGATCTCGGCTCACTGCAAGCTCCACCTCCCGGGTTCACGCCATTCTCCTGCCTCAGCCTCCCAAGAAGCTGGGACTACAGTAGCCCAGTTGGGAGGATTTATTGTTTTAATAGAGCAGGGTTTCACTCTGTCTTCCAGGCTGGAGTGCAGTGGCAGGATCATGGCTCATTGCAGCCTTCAACTCTTGGGATCAAGCGATCCTCCCTCATCAGTCCTGTAAGTAGCTAGGAATACAGGCATGTGCCACTGCACTCAAGTAATTATTTATTTTTTGTAAAGTTAGGATCTCGATCTATTGTCCAGGCTAGTCTCAACCTCCAGGTCTCAAGAGATCCTCCCACCTCGCTCCTCTCAAAGCACTGAGATTATAGGAGTGAGTCACTGTGCCTAGTCTTACAAAGGATATTTTATTATGTATTTATTTACTCTTATTTTGAGGATCTCATTCTGTTGCCAGGCTGGAGTGCAGCGGCACAATCTTGGCTCACTGCAACCTCCATCTCCTGGGTTCAAATGATTCTCCTGTTTCAGCCTCCCGAGTAGCTGGAATGATAGGCATGCTCCACCAAGCCCAGCTATTTTTTTATTTTTAGTAGAGAAGGGGTTTCACCACGTTGGCCAGGCTGGTCTCGAAATCCTGACCTCAAGTGATCCATCCGCCTTGGCCTCCCAAAGTGCTGGCATTACAGGTGTGAACCACTGCGCCCAGCCTACAAAGGATATTTTATTTTATTTATTATTATTATTTTTTGAGATGGAGTTTCACTCTTGTTGCCCAGGCTGGAGTGCAATGGCGCAATCTCAGCTCACTGCAACCTCTGCCTCCCGGGTTCAAGCGATTCTCCTGCCTCAGCCTCCCAAGTAGCTGGGATTACAGGCGCCCACCACCACGCCTGGCTAATTATTATTATTATTATTATTATCATTATTACTATTATTTTAAGATAGAGTCTCTTTTGCCCAGGCTGGAGTGCAGTGGTACGATCTCGACTCACTGCAGCCCCTGCCTACTGGGGTCAAGCGATTCTCCTACCTCAGCCTCCCAAGTAGCTGGATTACAGGCCCGCGCCACCATGCCCAGCTAATTTTTTTTTTTTTTTTTTTGTATTTTTAGTAGAGACGGGGTTTCACCATGCTGGCCAGGCTGGTCTCGAACTCCTGACCTCATGATCCGCCCACCTTGTCCTCCCAAAGTACTGGGATTATAGGCATGAGCCACTGCACCAGGCCTAATTTTTGTATTTTAAGTAGAGATGGGGTTTCACCATGTTGGTTAGGCTGGTCTTGAACTCCTGACCTCAAGTAATCCACCTGCCTCAGCCTCCCAAAGTGCTGGGATTACAGGTGTGAGCCACCGCACCTGGCCCTACAAAGGATATTTTAAATGATACAAATGAACAGCCAGATGAAGAGATACCTCCAGGCATATGGTTACGTTCTTATTTACCAACCGGAAGGCTCTCTGAGCCCTGTTTTTTGGGTTTTTATGGTGGCTTTATTATGGTGACATGATTAATCACATCATTCACTATTGGTGATCAACTCAACCTTCAGTTTTCTCTTCCCTCCCTGGAGGTGGGGACAGAGCTGAAAGTTTCAAAGCTCCAATCACGTGGTTGGTTCCCCTGGTAACTAGCCTCCCATCCTGTGGTTTGTAGGAGCTTTCCAAAAATCACCTCATTAACATAAACTTAGCTGTGGCGGAAAGGGGATGGTTGTAACTAAAGACATTTCTTTCACCTTTCACTCGAACTCTTCTAGAGCTATTTTTAAGATGGGCGACAGAGCAAGACTCCGTCTCAAAAAAAAAAAAAAAAAAAAAAAAAAAAAAGGAACTGAATACAAAAGGCCATTTTTTTTTTGTTTTTTTAAATAGGGTCTCCTTCACTTTGTCACCCAGACTGGAGTGCAGTGGCACAATCTTGGCTCAGTGCAGCCACCACCCCAAGCAATCCTCCCACCTCAGCCTCCTGAGTAGCTGGGACTACAGGTGCACACCACCATGTCTGACTATTTTTTTGTATTTTTAGTAGAGATGGATTTTCGCCATGTTGCCCAGACTGGTCTCAAACACCTGAGCTCAAGCCGTCTACCTACCGTGGCCTCTCAAAGTACTGGGATTATAGGTGTGAGCCCCAGTGCCCAGCCTTTTTCATTTTTTTGAGACGGAGTCTTACTCTGTCACCTAGGCTGGAGTGCAGTGGTGTCATCACAGCTCACTGCAGCCTTGACTTCCCTGAGCTCAGGTGATCCTCCCACCTTAGCGTCTCGAGTAGCTGAGACTATAGGCACACGCCCCTATGCCTGGCTAATTTTTGTATTTTTTGTAGAGATGGGGTCTCACTGTGTTGCCCAGGCTGGTGTTGAACTCCTGGGCTCAAGCATACTGCCTGCCTTAGCCTCCCAACGTGGTGGGATTACAGGCAGGCCAAATGCTTTAACAAAAGATACTCCGTTTGCTGTAGTCACTGGGGAAATTACAAGGTTTTTAGCAACTGGGAGCCAGGAACCCTGTACAAAACCCAAATTATATATTTCACAATATCACAACTTTCTTTTCCACCAAACTAGGGGGTGGTACTCAAAATGATACCCTCTCTCTGCAGTTTGACTCAATTATAACTTGGATATTCTCTTTTTTTTTTTTTTTTGAGACGGAGTCTTGCTCTGTTGCCCAGGCTGGAGTGCAGTAGCGCAATCTCGGCTCACTGCCACCTCCACCTCCTGGGTTCACGCCATTCTCCTGCCTCAGCCTCCCGAGTAGCTGGGACTATAGGCGCTCGCCACTACGCCCGGCTAATTTTTTGTATTCTTTAGTAGAGACAGGGTTTCACTGTGTTAGCCAGGATGGTCTCCATCTCCTGACCTCGGGATCTGCCCGCCTCGGCCTCCTAAAGTGCTGGGATTACAGGCGTGAGCCACTGTGCCCGGCCATAACTTGGATATTCTCTAAAAATCCGTAGTTCTTGTCTGTCAACTGGGAAATCACTGTGGATTTGAATAAGTACTCTGCACATAAGAAAAACCCATGATGGGGCCAGGTGCAGTGGCTCACACCTGTAATCCCAGCACTCTGGGAGGCTGAGGTAGGTGGATTGCGTGAGCCCAGGAGTTCGAGACCAGCCTGGCCAACATGGCGAAACCTTGTCTCTACTAAAAATACAAAAAACTAGACGGGCGTGGTGGCACGCACCTATAGGCCCAGCTTCTTGGGAGGCTGAGGTGAGAGAATCATCTGAGCCTGGGAGGTCAAGGCTGCGGTGGGCCGAGATCACACCACTGTACTCCAACCTGGGTAACCATAGTGAAACCTTGTCGTGACAAAAAAAAAAAAAAAAATACATGATGGGCCGCACTGTGCAGATGATCGTTACCCTCTGGGAAGACCTCAGTGGTTTTCTTTTTTTGAGACAGAGTCTTGCTCTATTGCGCAGGTTGGAGTCCAGTGGCATGATTTCAGCTCACTGCAACCTCTGTCTCCTGGGTTTAAGTGATTCTCCTGCCTAAGCTTCTCACATAGTTGGGACTACAGGTGCCCACCACCACGCCCAGCTAATTATTTTTATTTTTTTGTAGAAATGGGGTTTCACCATGTTGGCCAGGCTGGTCTCAAACTCCTGACCTCAGGTAATCTTCCCGCCTCGGCCTCCCACAGTGCTGGGATTACAGGCGGGAGCTACTGCTCTAGCCAGAAGTTTTCTGATGTACAATTTATGTCACCCAGTCTCCAGTAGCAGCAAAATTTTCATGTCAAATACATGAGGCAATTCAGACATAGAGATCAATGGCATAAAATTGAAGTTCCAGAAATAAGCCCATATATGTAGAGTCAACTGAGTTTCAAAAACAGTGCCAGGAATCAGGAAAGAATATTATTTTCCTAAATTAGTGTTTCATAAATTGGATAGACATACAAAAAATAATAAAATTGGGCTGAGCACAGTGGCATGATCGTTTGAGGCCTGGAGTTCAAGACCAGCCTGGGCAATATAGTGCAACCTCATATCTTATAAAAAAAAAAATTAACCAGGTTTGTGGCACACACCTGTAGTCCCAGCTACTCGGTGGCTGAGGGGGGAGGATTGCTGGAGCCTGGCAGTTTGTGGCTGCAGTGAGCTAACCACTCTAGTCTAGCCTGGATGACAGAGTGAGATCCCAATTCTTTTTTTTTTTTTTTTTTTTTTTTTTTTTTTTTTTTTTTTTGAGACGGAGTCTCGCTCTGCCGCCCAGGCTGGAGTACAGTGGCCGGATCTCAGCTCACTGCAAGCTCCGCCTCCCGGGTTCACGCCATTCTCCTGTCTCAGCCTCCCGAGTAGCTGGGACTACAGGCGTCCGCCACCTCGCCCGGCTAGTTTTTTTTGTATTTTTTAGTAGAGACGGGTTTCACCGTGTTAGCCAGGATGGTCTTGATCTCCTGACCTCATGATCCGCCCGTCTCGGCCTCCCAAAGTGCTGAGATTACAGGCTTGAGCCACCGCGCCCGGCCACTTTTTTTTTTTTTTTTTTTTTTCAGACGGAGTCTTGCTCTGTCGCCCAGGCTAGAGTGCAGTGATGTGATATCGGCTCACTGCAACCTCTGCCTCCTGGGTTCACGCCATTCTTCTGCCTCAGCTTCCCAAGTAGATGGGACTATAGGCACCCACCACCACGCCTGACTAATTTTTTATATTTGCAGTAGAGACAGGGTTTCAATGTGTTAACCAGGATGGTCTCCATCTCCTGACCTCGTGATCTGCCCACCTCAGCCTCCCAAAGTGCTGAGATTTCAGGTGTGAGCCACTGCACCTGGCCTTTTTTTTTTTTTTTTTTTCTTTTGAGACAGGGTCTCACTCTGTCTCCCTGAATGGAATGCTGTGAGCCTTGGCTCAGTGCAGCCCCCGCCTTCCAGGCTCAAACGATCCTCCCATCTCAGCTTCCCAAGTAGCTGGGGCTACAGGCGTGCACCACCACACGTAGCTAATCTTTGTGTTTTTTGGAGAGACAGGTTGTGTCAAGTTGGCCAGGCTGGTCTGGAACTCCTGGGCTCAAGTGATCCACCTGCCTCGGCCTCCCAAAGTGTTGGGATTACAGGTGCGAGCTACAGCGCCCGGCCCATTTATGGTATTTTCTTATGGAAGCCTGTGATGTTTATTCTGTGTTATCAACTTAACTAAGGGACCAAAGGACAAGAGTCCTGAACATTTTTTCTCTATTCTGACATCACAATCTCCAAAGTTATCAAAAACTTGCATTCAAGAGCACCTGTTAGAACTTTATAGCTGATTATAAAACCACCTTCTAAAGAGGACCAAGAGAAGACAACAATTGTTTATGGATGACAAAGTTTTAGGGTAGCCATAGTTAAAGACACAATTGACAAGGAAATCTGTTACCTCTGTGGCACACAATAATTTAACATAAAAATTATAATTATTACTGATAACATACACTGAGATATATCAGAATTACAGGAGTTTTCCTTCATTTGGGAACACATGCCAATAACATATATATATGGATATAGTCTAAAGAAATCCAAACCCCATTTTATATTTGACATTGCTTCCTGTATGATTTTTGTACCAAATAAGCCAAATTTCACCTTTACATTAGTATACTATTAATGTCAAACCCAATTCTTTTTTTTTTTCTTTTGAGATGGAGTCTCACTCTGTAGCCCAGGCTGCAGTGCAGTGGCGCAATCTCGGCTCACTGCAAGCTCCACCTCCCAGGTTCACGCCATTCTCCTGCCTCAGCCTCCGGAGTAGCTGGGACTACAGGCGCCCGCCACCACACATGGCTAATTTTTTTGAATTTTTAATAGAGACAGGGTTTCACCATGTTGGCCAGGATGGTCTCGATCTACTGACCTCGTCATCCGCCTGCCTCGGCCTCCCAAAGTGCTGGGATTACAAGTGTGAGCCACCGCACCCTGCCAGAATCTATATTTTTTAATTTTTAAATTTTATTTTTGTAGAGGCAGGTTCTTACTATGTTGCCCAGGCTGGTGTGAAAATCCTGGCCTCAAGGGATCCTCCCGAAGTGCTGAGATTACAGGCTTGAGCCAACGTGCCTGGCCTTTAATTGTCTTAAAAGGAAGTAAATTCTGACACATGCAACAACACGATGAAGATTGAGGACGTTATGCTAAGTGAAATAAGCCAGTTGGAAAAGGATAAATACAGAATAATTCTAGTTATATAAGGTACCCAATGAAATTCATACAATCAAAAAGTCGAACAGTGGGTGTCAGGGACTGAGGGGAAGCGGTAAATGGGATGTTATTCAATGGATAGTTTCAAATTTGCAAGATTAAATCAGTTCTAGAGATTGGTTTCACAATGTAACTACACTTAACACTACTGAATAGGCCACTTAAAAATGGACCTCGGGCAAAGAACAAATTCAGCTGACAAGGAAATACACCGCCGGGAGCCGGACAACCCACTCTGGGAAGCTAGCTCGGCTCAGCCACGTGCTCTCCTGCATGACTGTCACTCAGGGATGAGGGGGCGGGGCCACACAAACTGTCCAATCAGCATCGGTGTTGAAAAGGCCCGTGGACCCTATCCTTGAATGCGCATGTGAACCTCCTTATTCTAGCGGTTCGCTAGTATTGCGTCTCAGCCAGGGCTGAGGGCTGTCTGCGGCTCTGCATATGCTTTGTCGCACCGGGACCCGCAGGTACTGAGGGATCTGTAGGGAGGACTCCTGGAGCCTCCCTAAGCGGAGAAATGGTGAGTTTGCGGGACCGGGAGTCCGGAGACCTGAGGAGGGGACTTGTCGGAACCGACTGTGGGAAGACCTGAGTCCTCCTGGCGCAGCTCTCGGGACAGGAGACCCGAGGGTCTCCCAGCAGGGTGGGGCTGGGCCGGCAGCTGGGACCTCAGGCGTCTTGTCCAGTCCCTGCAACTGCGGTCCTGAACCGAAGCCCTTTCCGGGCAGTTGGGCGTCCGCAGCCCCGCGTCTTCCAAGATCTTCTCGTGCTTTTGAGAATCCATTTGGGTCAGAACATTAAGGTGAATCCACCTGTCAGAACTGAAGCCTGGAGGAGGGAGCATTTTTTTTTTTGCAGCTGGGGGAGCGGAGGGCGCGTGGAGCTCCCAGAGTTCGTTCCTGTGGCTGCTCAGATACCCCTGCTGCCTTCACCAGGCGCTGACCCACTGTCTGGGTTACCGCTCCCACGTTTGGGAATTTGTTTGTTTTGAGACGGTCTCGCAATGTTGCCCAGGCTGCAGTGCAGTAGCGCCATCAAACCTCATTGCATCTCAAGCGATCCTCCCGCCTCAGCCTCCTGAGTAGCTGGGGGTACAGGCATCTGCCACTACTGGCTAATTTCAAATTTTTATTTATAGATATGGGGTCTTGCTATGTTGCTCATGCTAGTCTTGAATGCCTGGCTTTAAGGGATCCTCTTGCCTTGGCCTCCCAAAATGTTGGTATTATAGGCGTGACCATACCTGGCCTTTGTGAATGTATTTGCCTTTCGATTGTGGGTTTTCCATTTTAACGGTGGAGAAGCAATTCCTTATCTAAACAGATTAAAACATTTGCGTTTCTTTGCCTTGGATTCCTTGATTAAATCACCTTTTTTTTTTTTTTTTTTGACACAGAGCCTTGCTTTGTCGCCCAGGCAGGAATACAGTGACACCATCTCGGCTCACTGCAACTGCTGCCTCCCAGGTTGAAGCAATTCTCATGCCTCAGCCTCCTAAGTAGCTAATATTACAAGCGTGTGCCACCACACCCAGCCCATTTTTGTATTTTTAGTAGAGATGGGATTGCATCTCAATGACCAGGCTGTTCTCAAACTCCTGGCCTCAAGTGATCTGCCTGCCTCAGCCTTCTAAAGTGCTAGGATTACAGGTGTGAGCTGCTGCGCTGGCCCAAATCACCTTTTTGCCTTTTTCTTTCTTTCTTTTTTTTTTTTTTTTTTTTTTTTGACAGTCTTGCTCTGTTGCCCAGGCTGGAGTGCAGTGGCATGATCTTGGCTCACTGCAACCTCTGCCTCCCAGGTTGAAACAGTTCTCCCTGCCACAGCCTCCCCAGTAGTTGGGATTACAGGCACCTGCCACCACACCCTGCTGATTTTTCTATTTTTAGTGGAGATGGGGTTTCGCCATATTAGCCAGGCTGGTCTCAAACTCCTGACCTCAGGTGATCCACCCACCTCAGCCTCCCAAAGTGCTGGGATTACAGGTGTGAGCCACCACGCCCAGCCCTGAAATCTTTTAACACCACCAGTGCCATGGGTGAGGCCCATAACATATGATTTGAGGTTCTCTGGAGGAAAAAATATGTTAATAAATATTAAGGTAGGAAGATAACCCTTCTGCCGGGAAGTGCATCAAGTGACCACAGAAACAAAACAGAGAAAGATGAAAGAAGGAAGGGCACAAAAGAAAAAAAAATGAAGCATTTTCTAGGTTTTGACCTAATTGGAACTTCAATATATAGTAAAAGAATTATACGGCCGGGTGCGGTGGCTCATGCCTGTAATCCCAGCACTTTGGGAGGCCGAGGCGGGGGGATCACGAGGTCAGGAGGTCGAGACCATCCTGGATAACACGGTGAAATCCTGTCTCTACTAAAAATACAAAGAAAATTAGCCGGGCCTGGTGGCGGGCACCTGTAGTCCCAGCTATTCAGGAGGCTGAGGCAGGAGAATGGTGTGAACCTGGGAGGCGGAGCTTGCAGTGAGCCGAGATCGCGCCACTGCACTTCAGTCTAGGTGACAGAGCAAGACTCCGTCTCAAAGAAAAAAAAAAAAAAAAAAAGAATTATACAACTAAAAGTAAAGGGCCGGATGTGGTGGCTTACACCTGTTATCCAAACACTTTGGGAGGCCAAGGCAGGCGGGTCGGGAGTTGGAGACCAGCCTGACCAACATGGAGAAATCCTTTCTCTACCAAAAATACAAAATTAGCTGGGCATAGTGGCGCATGGCTGTAATCCCAGCTACTAGAGAGCCTGAGGCAGGAGAATCTTTTGAACCCGAGAGGTGGAGGTTACGGGTGAGCCAAGATCGCACCCTTGCACTCCAGCCTGGACAACAAGAGCAAAACTCGGTCTCAAAAAAAAGAGAGAGAGAAAAGGATACTGCATGTGCGTGACTTTCAGGCCTCTCTGACATTGGTTCTGAATCAATTTTATTATTTTTAAATCATATATATATATTTCTGGTTTCAAACTCCTGGGCTCCAGCAGTCCTCCTGCCTTGGCCTCCCAAGGTGCTGGGATTACAGGAATAAGCCACTGGGTCTAGCCTGGTTCTGAATTAATTTTAACATCTCTGTAATGCACTAACTGACAATCATTCATGGGATTAATCTGTCCTAGGAATCAGTTATATCTGGGGATCCCACTAAATGTAAGCAAGGCACACTGATTGATTGACTGATTGACGGAGTCTTCTTGCTCTGTTGCCCAGGCGGGAGTGCTAAGACAGACCCTCACTCTGTCACCCAGGTGGGTGTGCAGTGGTGTGATCTCAGCTCAATGCAACCTCTGCCTACCGAGTTCAAGCGTCAGTCTCCTGAGTAGCTGGGATTACAGGCACCTGCTGCCACACCTGGCAATTTTTTGTAGTTTTTAGTAGAGATGGGGTGTCACTGTGTTGACCAGGCTGGTCTCGAACTCCTGACTTCAAGTGATCTGCCCGCCTCAGACTCCCAAAGTACTTGGATTAGAGGTGTGAGCCACCATGCCTGGCCTACACCCTATAATTTAAATTAACTCTTTGGCAGTTACAAATTGGCTTAACAAATAGAATTCCAGGGACCTTACCACCCCCTACTCCCCAGTTAAAAGTCCTTAATATGGCCAAATGTCAATTATACAGAGTCTTCAAGGATTGAAACCCATTGTACAAGACCTATTTAGTGAAGAGAGATTATTCCCAGTGCTTCTTAATAGCCCAATTTGGCCTATTCTTAAACCTGGAAAGAATAAATGGTGTCTCATAGTGGGTTACTACTACCTTGATGACATGGTTCTGCCCCTGTACCCAATCTCCAACATTCTGGCACTAACTGGCTCCATCTAATCAGCATTGGTAAATACTCAGTCCCTTTTTTTTTTTTTTGAGACACAGTCTTGCTCTGTCACCCAGGCTGGAGTGCAGTGGCATCATCTCAGCTCAGTGCAAAGCTCTGCCTCCTGGTTTCACGCCATTCTCCTACCTCAGCCTCCTGAGTAGCTGGGACTACAGGCGCCCGCCACCACGCCCAGCTAATTTTGTGTAGTTTTAGTAGAGACGGGGTTTCACTGTGTTAGCCGGGGTAGTCTCAATCTCCTGACCTTGTGATCGGCCTGCCTCGGCCTCCCAAAGTGTTGGGATTACAGGAGTGAGCCAATGCACCTGGCGTGATCAGTACCTTTTAAACGGTGTCTTACCTGATGATTATCTTTACTTTTTAATTTCTTTTATTTTTTAGAAGCCAGTCGTGGTGGCTTATGCCTGTAATCCCTGCACTTTGGGAGGCCAATGCGGGCGGATCACTTGAGGTCAGGAGTTCAAGACCAGCCTGGCCAACATGGTGAAACCCCGTCTCTACTAAAAACACAAAACATTAGTCAGTTGTGGTGGTGCATGCCTGTAGTCCCAGCTACTTGGGAGGCTGAGGCAGGAGAATCGCTTGAACCCAGGAGGTGGAGGTTGCAGTGAGCCAAGGTCATGCCACTGCACTCTAGCCTGGGTGACAGAGCAAGACTCTGTCTCAATAAGTTACTAAGTAAGTAAGTAAGTAAATAAATCAATAAATAAATAAGTAAATTTTTTATTTTATTTTATTATTTTATTTTATTTTATTTTATTTATTTTTTTTTTTTTGAGGCGGAGTCTCGCTCTGTCGCCCAGGCTGGAGTGCAGTGGCGCAATCTCGGCTCACTGCAAGCTCCGTCTCCCGGGTTCACGCCATTCTCCTACCTCAGCCTCCCGAGTAGCTGGGACAACAGGCGCCCGCCACTGCGCCCGGCTAATTTTTTTCTATTTTTTAGTAGAGACGGGGTTTCACCATGGTCTCGATCTCCTGACCTTGTGATCCGCCTGCCTCGGCCTCCCAAAGTGCTGGGATTACAGGCGTGAGCCACCGCGCCCGGCCAAGTTTTTTATTTTTTAGAGACAAGGTCTCACTATGTTGCCCAGGCTAGTCTTCAACTCCTGAGCTCAAGTGATCCTCTCTCCGCTGCCTCCAAAAGTGCTAGGGTTACAGGTGTGAGCCACGGTGCTGACCTCCCTTCATTTTTTTTTGTCTATTTATTTATTTTTATTTCTCCCTTCACTTTTGAAGGGATAATTCTTTTGAATGATATAATTCACCTGGTTGCTTTCAGGGACCCTCAAAGGCCTTGCCTTTGTATACAATCTCTATAGGCAGGATCTTCAGTGCAGCTACCACCCTTGTTCAGGGTGACACCTAAGTTAAATTCTTAGGAATTATTTGGTAATCAGAGGGCTGCTCCCTGCCCGACACCATCAACAGAGCTGTTGTTCCTCTCAGCACCCACAACATCATTTGGGCTTTTTTGATGTTCAGGAGGTAACACAGTCCTTTATAAATTTTACTTAAGCCTATTTATGCTGTGACTTGGAAACTGGTCATCATTGCCTGGACGTTGCTGCTACCACACTCCTGTTAGTGCCTCCAGAGCACTATAGAGGTTTTTGTTTTTGTTTTTGTTTTGTTTTTGTTTTTGTTTTCTTTGAGCTGGAGTCTTGCTCTGTCTCCCAGGTTGGAGTGCAGTAGCATGATGTCATCTGTCTGCAACCTCCGCCTCCCTGGTTCAAGCGATTCTCCTACCTCAGCCTCCAGTGTAGCTGGAATTACAGGTGTGCACCACCACACCCAGCTAATTTCTGTATTTTTAGTAGAGACGGGATTTTGCCGTGTTGGCCAGGCTGGTCTCGAACTCCTGACCTCTGGTGATATGCCTGCCATGGCCTCCCAAAGTGCTGGGATTACAGGCATGAGCCACTATTCCTGGCCACTATAGTGGCTTTAGAAACCTCCTCTTACGCCTCTTGTAATTATCCATGATAACCATAAGTTGTCCATAGGGCTCTGATGCAAGAAACAGCCCTTGGCCCCACACTATGTGCCATTAGAGCTGCAATGACCACCATGTACCAGGTTCTCCTGAACATTGAGGCTCTCCCAGGTCCTCAACATGTGAGTCTACTCAACTGCTCATTTTGCCATGGGTCCTGGAAACAGCAACCTACACAGACCTCCTTTCAAAATTACAGAGCCAAATGTTAGCCTTCAGCATATCCTCTCTGTAGGAGTTGGGGTGGAGAGGTGACTTCTTTTCTTACTTCCTGGCCAGATGTCATGGTGCTGGAGGAGGTCTACCTTCTCCTAGATCCTTTGCTACTGAGTGAACAGCAGTGGGGAATGTGTAGACTTTATGGGTGACATGGTCACATTTGTACAAGGTGGAGCGCTCGGTAAAGAGCTGCTGCTGCTTTTTATCCCTTATGGACCTGATAAAGGACTGGACTCAAGGGGCAGCCCATCAGGTAGTCATCTTAGCACTGGCCAACAATAAATCCCATCTGTGCATGTTTACACACTTGAGTGATTGTCTAAGAGTTGCACCTTTGTAGTAAAAGAACTCTGGGAATATTAGGCTAGGTGCGGTGGCTCACGCCTGTAATCCCAGCACTTTGGGAGGCTAAGGCGGGTGGATCACTTGAGGTCAGGAGTTTGAAACCAGCCTGGCCAACATGATGAAACCCCGTCTCTACTAAAAATACAAAAAAATTAGCCAGACGTGGTGACTCGTGCCTGTAATCCCAGCTACTCAGGAGGCTGAGGCAGGAGAATTGCTTGAACCAGGGAGGCGGAGGTTTCAGTGAGCCGAGATTGTGCCACTGCACTCTACCCTGGGCAACAGAGCGAGACTTCATCTCAAAGGAAAAAAGAAAAAGAAAACCCACAAAACTCTGGGAATCTTTTTTTACCTCACAGCTAGCCATGTAAGTCAAGATAATACACACCTCTACGTAGGGTAATCCCACAATCCAAGACTCTGCCTGGACACTCTTATACTCGTGCGAGAGTTCCAGACACTACTGATATTAATCAAAGCTCTTATTTCACTTCTCAAAATAGAGAGTGATGGGCTTTTGAACAAGGCATTCTATGGAACTTCCATCGCCTTTACCAGTCTCTGGCTCAGAAAGCCAGAGAGTTTTTAGTAAACCATAAAGGCTTACTAAAATAAAATTCATGAATTGAGTGAAAGGTTGTATGTTTCATTCATCAACCAGTTAGGGGTGAACTGTCATTAGCCTGTCTTCATCATTTTTATTTTTCTAATAGACTTTATTTCTGTAGAGCTATTTCAGACTTAAAGAAAAATTTATGAGAAAGTATAGTGTTCCCACTTGATCCCTCTGCCTCCACATAGTTTATCCTTTTTATATTTTGTATTACTTTAATACATCTGTTATAATTGATGTACCAATATTGATGCCTCGAAGTCCACAGTTGACATTAGAGCTGACTCTGTTATACAATCTATGGGTTTTGGCAAATGTATAATAACTGCTATTCATCATACCTGCATCATGTAGGATGCTTTCCCTCATCTAAATATCCCCTGTGCTTCCCCTATTCATTAATCTCTCCCTCTTTCCAAATTCTTGACAATCAAAAGCCTTTTTACTCTGTCATAATTTTGTCTTTTCCTGAATGTCATCTTTGAAACTACATAGTATATAACCATTTAGATTGGCTTCTTTCACTTATTTTCAAGTCAAGGTTCCTCCGTGTCTTTTTTTTTTAGTTGAGATAGGGTCTTATCACATCACCCATGCTGGTCTTGAACTCCCGGACTCAAGTGATCCTCCTGCCTCAGTGCCCTGAGTAGCTGGTACAACAGGTGGGAGCCACCATACCTAGCCTCCATGTCATTTCATGGCTTGATACCTGATTCTCCTGCCTCAGCCTCATGAATAGCTGAGATTACAGGCAAGTGCCACCACACTCAGCTAATTTTTGTAATTTTGTAGAGACAGGGTTTCACCATGTTGGCCAGGATAGTCGAGATCTCCTGACCTCATGATCCACGCTCCTTGGCCTCCCAAAGTGCTGGGATTACAGGCGTGAGCCACCGCACCCAGCCGATACCTGGTTTCTTTTTATCGTTCTATGGGTGAACCAGATGGTTTATCCATATGTCTGTTGAAAGATACCTTGGTTCACTCTAAGGGTTGCAAGGTTTTGAATGAAAGTATAAGCCTTCATGTGCAGGTTTTGGCATGAACATAAGTTTTCAACTCATTTGAGTAAATACCTAGGAGCATGATGACTAGATTACAATTTAAGAGTGTGTTTTGTTTTGTAACTGTCTGCCTTTCAAAATGGGTGTACCATTTTCCATTGCCAACAGCAAATAATGATGATACCTATTGTTCTCCATCTTCACCATCATTTGGTGTTTTCAGTGTTTTAAAATTTAGCCATTTAGTGAGTATGGTAATATCTTACTCAGTTTTATTTATCTTAGTTTTATTGACTCCCTAATGCCATGTGATGTTGAGCATATTTTCATGTACTTGTTTACCATCTCTAATTCTTCTTTGGTGATGTATATGTTCATATCTTTTGCCCATTTTTAATTGGATTGTCTTCCTGTTACTGAGTTTTAATAGTTCTTTTAGTAGTTTCAGTACCAGTCCTTTATCAGATAGGTGTTTTGCAAAGAATTTCTCTCTGTCTGTAGCTTGTCTTTTCATTTTCTTAACATGGTCTTTCCCAGAGCAGGACTGGTTTTTGGGGGGCGGCGGGGATGGAGTCTCGCTCTGTCACTCAGGCTGGAGTGCAGTGGCGTGATCTCGGCTCATTGCAACATCAACCTCTCAGGTTCAAGCGATTTCTCCTACCTCAGCCTCCCAAGTAGCTGGACTATAGGCATGAACCACCACGCCTGGCTAATTTTTGTATTTTAGAGTACATTAGAGGGTATTTTTGTTATTTGTATTTGTAGAGATGAGGTTTCACCATGTTCCGCCAGCCTGGTCTCAAAGTCCTGACCTCAGGTGATCTGCCTAACTTAGCCTCCCAAAGCGCTGGGATTATAGGTGTGAGCCACCATGCCTGGCCTGTTTTTAGTTTTTTAAGTTAGATACTGAGATTATTGATTACAGATCATTCTTTGGTGGCATATGTGTTTAATAGTATAAATTGCAGCCAGGCACTCCTTTTGCTGCATTCTACATGTTTTGATACGTTCTATTTTTATTTAATTCAAAATAATTTTTAATATCTCTTGAGACTTATCCATGCATTGTTTAGAAGTTCAGTATTTAATCTCCAAATATTTGTGGGTTTTCAAGCTATCTTTCTGTTAGTAATTCTGAATCTGAGAACATTCTCTTTTTTTTTTTTTTTTTTTTTTTTTTCTTTTTTTAGGGACGGAGTCTTGCTCTGTCACCTAGGCTGGAGTGCAGTGGTGCAATCTCATCTCACTGCAAGGCTCCGACTCCCGGGTTCACACCATTCTCCTGCCTCAGCCTCCCGAGTAGCTGGGACAACAGGCGCCCGCCACCACGTCCGGCTAGTTTTTTGTATTTTTAGTACAGACAGGGTTTCACCGTGCTAGCCAGGATGGTCTCGATCTCCCGACGTCTTGATCCGGTTGCCTCGGCCTCCCAAAGTGCTGGGATTACAGGCGTGAGCCACCGCGCCGGGCCTGTATTCTCTAGTCTTTTAAATTTGCTAGGAAGTATTTTATTTACCAGAATGTGAGGTATCTTGGTGAATATTCCATGTGAACTTGAGAAGAATGTATATTCTGCTGTTACTGAATGAATTATTCTGGTTTTCAATTAAGTCCAGTTGTTTTGCTGGTGCTGTTCAATTTAGTTATGTCCTTCCTGATTTCTGCCTGCTGGATCTCTAAATTAACGATGGGGGTTGTTGAAGTATACAGCTGTACCAGTGCGTTCCTGTGTTTCTTCCTGCAGTTGCATTAGTTTTCCCCTCATGTATTTTGCCACTCTGTGGTTTATGTACATACACAGTAAGGGTTGCCTTGTCTTCTTGGTGAATTGATCCTTTCGTCAGTATGTAATGCCCTTCTATCACTGATATTTTCATGCTATGAAGTCAGCTTTTTCTGAAATTAATAAGGCTATGCCAGCTTTTTAAAAATTAGTGTTGACCAGGTGTGGTGGTTCACGTTTGTAATCCCAGCACTTTGGGAGGCCAAGGTGAGCACATCACGAGGTCAGGAGTTTAAGACCAGCCTAACCAACATGGTGACACCCTGTCTCTACTAAAAATACAAAAATTGGCCAGGCACGGTGGCTCATGCTTGAATCCCAGCACTTTGGGGGCCGAGGCAGGCGGATCGCCTGAAGTCAGGAGTTTGAGACCAGCCTGGCCAACATTGTGAAACCCTGTCTCTACTAAAAATACAAAAAATTAGCTGGGTATGGTGGCAGGCACCTGCAATCCCAGCTACTCAGGAGGCTGAGGCAGGAGAATCGCTTGAACCTGCGAGGTGGAGATTGTAGTGAGCTGAGATTGCGCCATTGCACTCCAGCCTGGGCAACAAGAGTGAAACCTCATCTCAAAAAGAAAAAAAAATTAGCCGGGCGTGGTGGTGCGCGCCTGTAATCCCAGATACACAGGGGACTGAGGCAGGAGAATCACTTGAACCCGGGAGGTGGAGGTTGCAGTTAAGATTGCACCACTGCACTCCAGCCTGGGCAACAGAGTGAGACTCTGTCTCAAAATAATAATAATTAGTGTTAGCATGGTATATCTTTCTCTATTCCTTTATTTTTACTGTATCTGTGATATATTTGAAGTGGATTTGTTGGCCTAGGCATGGTGGCTCGCACCTGCAATCCCAGCGCTTTGGGAGGCTGAGGCAGGATGATTGAGACCAGGAGTTTCAGACAAGCCTGGGCAACATAGTGAGACCTCATCTCTATAAAAAGAAACAACAAAATTATCCAGGGATGGTAGTGCATACCTGTGGTTCCAGCTACTCAGAGGCTGAGGTGAGAGAATCCTTTGAGCCCAGGAGTTTGAGGTTACAGTTATCTGTCATCCCACAACTGCGCTCCAGCCTGGGTGACAGAGCATGACCCTGTCTCTAAAAAACAAAAGAAAGTTTAAAAAAAAAAAAAGTGGATTTCTTGCAGACAACATATAGTAGGTATTCTTTTTTCTTTTCTTTTTTTTTCTTTTCTTTTTTTTGAGATGGAGTTTTACTCTTGTTGCCCAGGCTGGAGAGCAATGGCATGATCTCGCCTCATTGCAACCTCTGCCTCCCGAGTTCAAGTGATTCTCCTGCCTCGTGAGTAGCGGGGATTACAGGCATACGCCACCACACCTGGCTAATTTTGTATTTTTAGTAGAGATGGGGTTTCTCCATTTTGGTCAGGCTGGTCTCAAACTCCTGACCTCAAGAGGTCCTCCTGCCTCGGCCTTCCAAAGTGCTGGGATTACGGGCACGAGCCACACCTGGCCAGGTATTCTCTTTTATCCACTATGACAGTATCAGTGAGCTGAGATTGTGTCACTGCAATCCAGCCTAGGCAACAGAGTAAAAAAAAAGAAAAATGAAAAAGAAAAGAAATAAATTGCTGGTCTGATCATTCCAGCATCTCTTTTATATCTCAGTCTGGTTCTGGTGCCTGCACTGTCTCTTCAAACCGTCTAAGTCTTTCAATATATCTTGTAATGTCTGTTGAAATCTGGGCATGGTGTTGAAAAGGAACTGAAGTAAACAAGCTTTAAATGTGAGGGTTTAGGTTTATCCTGTTGATTTTAGGCTGTGTTTACTATTTTCAGTAGCTGTAGGTGTCAATAGATAAAATTGCCTTTGTTGTCCCTGGTTTTCTGTGTTCTGTCATTTTTGGGGTTCTCTAGATATTCTTTAATTGTGAAACATGCAGAAAGAAATTAGTAGAATGTTGTTTCATTGTATTCTACTGTTTTATTTTATTTTATTTTATTTTTATTTTTTATTTTTTTTTTTGGAGACGGAGTCTCGCTCTGTCGCCCAGGCTGGAGTGCAGTGGCGTGATCTTGGCTCACTGCAAGCTCCGCCCCCCGGGTTCACGCCATTCTCCTGCCTCAGCCTCCCGAGTAGCTGGGACTACAGGCGCCGCCACCCTCGCCCGGCTAGTTTTTTGTATTTTTTTTTTTAGTAGAGACGGGGTTTCACCGTGTTAGCCAGGATGGTCTCGATCTCCTGACCTCGTGATCCGCCCGTCTCGGCCTCCCAAAGTGCTGGGATTACAGGCTTGCGCCACCGCGCCCGGCTCTACTGTTTTATTTTAAATTTTATTTTATTTTTTGAGATGGAGTCTTGCTCTGTCACCTAGGCTGGAGTTTAGGGACGCAATATTGGCTCATTGCAACCTCTGCCTCCTGGGTTTAAGTGATTCTCCTCCCTCAGCTTCCCAAGTAGCTGGGATTACAGGTGCCCACCACACCCGGTGAATCTGTATATTTTTAGTAGAGATGGAGTTTTGCTATGTTGGCTAGGCTGGTCTCAAACTCCTGACCTCAAGTGATCTGCCTGCCTCCCGCCTCCCAAAGTGCTGGGATTACAGACATGAGCCACCACACCCGGCCTGGTCTACTGTTTTAAAATAAATACCCAGGCCAGGAGTGGTGACTCATTCCTGTAATCCTAGCACTTTGGGAGGCCAAGGCGGGCAGATTACTTGAGGTAGGAGTTCGAGACCAACCTGGCCAACATGAAGGAACACCATGTCTCCAAAAAATACAAAAATTAGCTGGGTGTGGTTGCACATGCCTGTAATCCCAGCTACTCGGTTGGCTGAGGCAGGAGAACTGTTTGAACGCTGAAGGCAGACGTTGCAGTGAGCCAAGATTACGCCACTGCACTTCAGCCTGGGTGACAGAGTGAGACTGGGTCTCAAACTAAAAACAAAACTCTGATGACACACTGTTACCAGTGACTGGAGTGGAAACATGATGTAATCCTGTGAATCATCTGTCTTCTGGTGAACCTGTGCACCTGAGCCATGATGTTCAGTGCTATGATAAGAAAGACATTTGGTCTTTTGTGTGTGGTTCCTAGTACAGAGTTCCTAAATCTCTTGGAATTTCATGAGTGATAAGGGTAATAGGAGCCTCTTTTGTTGTAAATAAATGACTACTGGAACGCCTACCTAACTTCAGGGTGGGGATTGATGTCCAGAAAGACTCCCAGTCTTGATCTTCCTCTAGCCCTAGCCCCCAAAGTGGGGGGAGAGAAAAAGGGCTGGAGGTTTAGTGTTTGGACTCCTGACCTCAAGTGATCCACCCACCTCTGCCTCCCAAAGTGCCGGGATTACAGGCGTGAGCCGTCCCGCCTGGCCTTTGACTGCTCACAGCTTTAAAACCTCATTCCTCAGTTTCCACTGTGTACCCCACATATAGATGTGGTAGGAAGAATGCCTGGGTCACCCTCATTTGGTGCTGGTGACAGAGTCAGTTCACATCAGCCTCCACTTGTATGCTTGAACTCACACTAGCCCACTCCCTAATGTCAGTAAAAATCCCCAGCCAGGCTCCTTTTCTTGCTCTCTGAAGCCATTTCACAAGTGCTTGAGAGCCTACACAGCTTTGCCTGAGATCTCAAGCATGTGAGTAATAAACCCTTTCATGAGTACAGGGGTTTTATAGAGGTCCTAGTTGCCATGCTTTCTTTCCAATAACTTCCTAGACCCATGAAATGAGACAGAAAGGAAAAACTGAACGTAGGATAAATATTACAAACACGTTGAAATTAATACTTCTGTAATCCCAGCACTTTGGGAGGCCGAGGGGGCGAATCAAGAGGTCAGGAGATCAAGACCATCCTGGCTAACATGGTGAAACCCCATCTCTACTAAAAATACAAAAAAATAGCCGGGCGTGATGGCATGCACCTGTAGTCCCAGCTACTTGGGAGGCTGGGACAGGATAATCACTTGAACCTAGGAGGCAGAGGTTGCAGTGAGATTGCTCCACTGCACTCCAGCCTGAGCTACAGAGCGAGACTCCATCTCAAAAAAAAAAAAAAAAAAAAAAGTCCGGGCTCGGTGGCTCAAGCCTGTAATCCCAGCACTTTGGGAGGCCGAGATGGGCAGATGACAAGGTCAGGAGATCAAGACCATCCTGGCTAACACGGTGAAACCCCATCTCTATTAAAAAATACAAAAAACTAGCTAGGCAAGGTGGCGGGCGCCTGTAGTTCCAGCTACTTGGGAGGCTGAGGCAGGAGAATGGCGTAAACCTGGGAGGCGGAGCTTGCAGTGAGCCGAGATCCGGCCACTGCATTCCAGCCTGGGTGACAGAGCAAGACTCCGTCTCAAAAAAAACCAAAACAAACAAAAAAAACTAAGGCTTCAAGTGATCACAGTTAAAATATAGAAATAATTTTTTTGGGAGGCTGAGATGGGCGGATCATGAGGCCAGGAGATCGAGACCATCCTGGCTAACACGGTGAAACCCCGTCTCTACTAAAAAATACAAAAAACTAGCCGGGCGAGGTAGCAGGCGCATGTAGTCCCAGCTACTCGGGAGGCTGAGGCAGGAGAATGGCGTAAACCCGGGAGGCGAAGCTTGCAGTGAGCTGAGATCCGGCCACTGCACTCCAGCCCGGGCGACAGAGCGAGACTCCGTCTCAAAAAAAAAAAAGAAAGAATTTTTGTATGTTCATGATAGTGTTAAATTTATGAGGAACTGAGTGTGGAGAGTTCTGACAACAAAGTCATACCACCAAACCGAGACTACAGGATTATATGGAATTTCTCAGGAATTCTGAGAATGGATCCTCACTACTGCCAATCTCACCCCTCCTCCTATACACACATGGGGGATGTTTTAGGACTCCATCTCCCTTGAGGATGTGGCTGTGAACTTCACCCTGGAGGAGTGGGCTTTGCTGGATCCTGGCCAGAGGAATATCTACAGAGATGTGATGCGGGCAACCTTCAAGAACCTGGCCTGCATAGGTAAGGGTGACATAATTTCTCTACTTAATTAAGGAGAGAACAAGTGTTTCTTGCACAACAACTGTGTTCCAAGATTTAAAATGTGGGAAAGGGCTGGGCACGGTGGCTCGCACCTGTAATCCCAGGTCTTCGGGAGGCCAAGGTGGGCAGATTATGAGGTCAGGAGTCTAAGACCAGCCTGACCAACATGGTGAAACCCCGTCTCTACTAAAAGTATAAATAATTAGCCAGGCATGGTGGCAGGTGTCTGTAATTCTGGCTACTCAGCAGGTTGAGGCAAGAGAATTGCTTGAACCCGGGAGGCAGAGGTTGCAGTGAGCTGAGACTGCACCATTGCACTCCAGCCTGGGCAACAGAGCAAGACTCTGTCTCAAAAGAAAAAAAAAATGTGGGTAGAGAATACTTTAGTAAGTAAACCAGACACGCTCATAGCTAATCATGGATCTTAGAGTGTTATAATTTTCTTTAATTTCTAATAATTTATAGTGGGTTCTCTGGGCTTGTATTTTAGGGGAAAAATGGAAAGACCAAGATATTGAAGATGACCCCAAAAACCAAGGAAGAAAACCAAGGTGAGTTGCATTCATGAGTAATTAGCCCCTGAGAAAATCTTACTGTTTCATAAATTTCAAAAGCCAAGCAAGCAAAACAATAAGCACAGTTTCAAGTTTATTCATTCTTAGAAAATTTTTACTGAAGATGTTTCATTGAAACTGTCATGGGCTGGGCAAGGTACCTAATACCTCTAATCCCAGCCTTTGGGAGGTGAAGGCTGGAGAATTGCTTGATGCCAGGAGTTCAACATCAGCCTGGTCAATATAGAGAAAACCTGTCTCTACAGAAAAAAAAAAAAGTCATAGATGTTCAGGGTGTGAAAAGAAATCACTATGAAACAGTATGTAAAAATCCTGGCCGGACATGGTGTCTCATGCATGTAATCCCAGCATTTTGGGAGGCCGAGGTGGGTGGAACACCTGAGGTCAGGAGTTCAAGACCAGCCTGACCAACATGGAGAAACCCTGTTTCTACTTAAAAAAAAAAATACAAAATTAGCGGGGTGTGGTGGTACATGCCTGTAATCCCAGCTACTTGGGAGGCTGAGGCAGGAGAATCGCTTTAACCCAGGAGGTGGAGGTCATGGTGAGCTGAGATCACACCATTGCACTCCAGCCTGGGCAGCAAGAGCAAAGCTCCATCTTTAAAAAAAAAAAAAAAAAAAGGCCGGGTGCAGTGGCTCACGCCTGTAATCCCAGCACTTTGGGAGGCTGAGGCAGGTGGATCACGAGGTCAGGAGATCGAGACCAGCCTGGCTAACATGGTGAAACCCCATCTCTACTAAAAAAACAAAAAAATTAGTTGGGTGTGGTGATGGGCGCCTGTAGTCCCAGCTACTCGGGAGGGTGAGGCAGGAGGATGGTGTGAACCTGGGAGGCGGAGCTTGCAGTGAGCCAAGATCGCACCACTGCACTCCAGCCTGGGCGACAGAGCGAGACTCTGTCTCAAAAAAAAAAAAAAAAAAAAAAATTCTTGACTATTTTGATAATAGCTATGGTCACCACCTGTTCTAGAGTATTGAGTATATTAGCTTTCAAACAATTTAGACAGGGCAGATAACATACAGTTTCTCTGAAAATATTTAAAATGTAATTCTGGTACTTGCTAATAAATATAAGATCGTTAATACAAAACTATTAATAATATGGTACTCATTTTTTACAGCAGTCCTACGGTTGAAACACTCTGTGAAAATAAAGAGGATCGTCCATGTGGAAAAAGCAGTAGCCCGATTCCTGATCTTCATACGAACCTGGAAACTCCTACTGGATTAAAACCATGTGACTGCATTGTGTGTGGGGAAGTCTTCATGCATCAAGTCTCCCTTAATAGACACATGAGGTCTCACACTGAACAGAAACCAAATGAGTATCATGAATATGGAGAGAAGCCACATAAATGTAAAGAATGTGGGAAAACCTTCACTCGCAGCTCCAGTATCCGAACCCATGAAAGAATTCATACTGGAGAGAAACCATACGAATGTAAAGAATGTGGCAAAGCCTTCGCATTTCTCTTTTCCTTTCGAAACCATATAAGAATTCATACTGGAGAGACACCCTATGAATGTAAGGAATGTGGGAAGGCGTTCAGATATCTTACTGCCCTTCGGCGCCATGAAAAAAATCACACTGGAGAGAAACCCTACAAATGTAAACAGTGTGGAAAAGCCTTTATCTATTACCAGCCTTTTCTAACCCACGAAAGGACTCACACCGGAGAGAAACCTTATGAATGTAAGCAGTGTGGGAAAGCCTTCAGTTGTCCCACGTACTTACGGAGTCATGAGAAAACTCATACTGGAGAGAAACCTTTTGTATGTAGGGAATGTGGGAGAGCCTTCTTTTCTCACTCAAGCCTTCGAAAACACGTGAAAACCCACACCGGAGTTCAACCTTATACATGTAAGAAATGTGGGGAAGCCTTCAAGTCGTCTAGTTCCTGTCAAGTGCACGAAAGAACTCATTTTGGAGAAAAACCCTATGAGTGTAAACAATGTGGTAAAGCCTTCAATTCTTCAAGTTACCTTCAATTGCACGAAAGAGTTCACACTGGCGAGAAAACTTACGAATGTAAAGAATGTGGTAAAGCCTTTCTTTATTCCACTCACTTTCGAATCCATGAAAGAACCCATACTAGAGAGAAACCCTATGAATGCAAACAGTGTGGTCGGGTCTTCATTTACTTCAGTCACCTTCGAAGGCATGAAAGAAGTCACACTGGAGTGAAACCATGTGAGTGTAAGCAGTGTGGCAAAGCTTTCACTTGTTTAAATTCCCTGAAAGTACACAAAAGAATTCATACTGGAGAAAGACCCTTTCAATGTAGACAATGTGGTAAAGCCTTCAGTTACTCAAAGTCTCTGCATGTGCACGAAAGGACTCATACTAGACAGAAGCCCTAAGAAAGTAAACAGTGTGGCAACGCTGTCAGCTGTATTAGTTCCTTTTGGATGTATGAGAGTACTTACGCTGGAGAGAAATTCAAGGAATGTAAACTGTGTGATTAAGCCTTCAGTTGTCCTAATTCACTTTGAAGACATGACTCATGCGGCAATGAAATATTTGACAAATATGGGAGGCACTTCCACTCTCCTGTAGGATTGCAAATATGCGAATGGACTCCATGGACAGAAACCATATGAATGTAAGGAGTGTGGGAAAGCCTTCACTTCACAGAATCTTTTAAAGATACCTGAGAATATATACTGAGAGAAACTGTAAGGAAAATTCTTTATCCATCCCATCTTTTGTGGTTTTTTTTTTTTTTTTTTTGAGATGGAGTTTTGCTCTTGTTGCCCAGGCTGGAGTGCAGTGGTGTGATCTCAGCTCACTGCAACCTCTGTCCCCGGGTTCAAGCGATTCTCCTGCCTCAGCCTCCCAAGAAGCTGGGATTACAGGCATGCGCCACCACGCCTGTCTAATTTTGTGATTTTAGTAGAGGTGGGGTTTCTCCATGTTGGTCAGGCTGGTTTCAAACCCCCGACTTCAGGTGATCTGCCCACCTTGGCCTCCCAAAGTGCTGTGATTATAGGCGTGAGCCACAGCTCCCAGCCTTTTTTTGTTTGTCTGTTTTTTGAGATGGAGTCTCACTCTGTTGCCATAGGCTGGAGTGCAGTGGTGTGATCCTGGCTCACTGCAACCTTTGCCTCTTGGGTTCAAGCGATTCTTCTGCCTCAGCCTTCCAAGTAGCTGGGATTACAGGTGCCCACCACCATGCCCAGCTAATTTTTGTATTTTTAGTAGAGACAGTGTTTCACCATGTTGACCAAGCTGATCTTAAACTCTTGACTTCAAATGATCCACCCACCTCGGCCTCCCAAAGTGCTGGGATTACAGGCATGAGCCACCACACCTGGCCCCCAGTTCATTTTAAAACCATGAAACCACCCACGCTGGAGAGCGGCCTTCTTTAATGTGAGCAATATGGGAACATCTTCAATTACACGTGCAGCCATTGTCGAGATTCTTCATAGGAAGAATTAAAGGAATGGGGAAGAAGGACTTGGGTCCCAGCAGGCCTTTTGTGGCATCCAGTCAGAAGTTAGGAAACACCCTCTAGGGCAGTGGCTGCCCTCAGCTCACACACATGACTGGATAGAAGTGAGAAGACTCCCAGAATCTGCCTTTAAGTTTCCGTCAGTGTCCTCGGGTCAGACTGTGGGAGTGCTGTGCTTCTAACCTTACAGTTCTCCCCAAGTGGGATATGCCTGTGGACATCCTAATTCACAGACATTGTCAGCATCGCATTATTCCAGGGCTGTTTTGAGGTCATCTCCAGCTCCATTTCCCATCTCAAACCTACACTTTGGATACTTACTGGGAAACATGTTTAAAAATTCACATCTAAATTTCTCTGTGGCAACCCCAGGTGGCTCTGAGGTGAGAGGGCTGAAGAAGCAGAGCCTGTGTCATGGGACACATTCCCCTTGACCACACAGCACGCGCTCTCCTGCAATTACCAGCCCTGTACCAACCACCGCAGTCAGAATAATCTCAAAACTGCTGGTGGAGTCACAGAGACACACTCTGCCATGTCTTAGCTGTAGGACACTCAAAATGCTTACCTCCCCTAACTTGCTTTCCCCATTTTCTGGCACGTTCTATCCTGAGATATTCCGCAGCACATGCACGGATGGTGCTCCGGCCTTCTCACGTCAGTGCATGTCACGTGCATCCTGCTCCAGGACTGGTTTCCTAGCCTCCCACTAAGAGTAGCACCTGGCTGTTTTTGGAAAAGGACGCACGCTGCAGAGCTCCAGCTCTGTTGTGTATGGGAGGCGCTGGCGTCAGGGTTCACAAGCCATGGAACTACCTTGCTTCACATCTTATGGCAAGGTGAACTCAACTCCCAATAAACTGCTTGCTGGAGCCACCGAATTCTCCCTTTTCTGAATTGCACAGGCATGATAGGTGTCGGGTCTGTCCTTTGTTGGGGTCAGTCCACCCTTTTCTTAGAGAGCAAGTCAGTGTGTTCTAGAAGGGAGGTGGCAGCATTGAGGGAAACCAGGTCACCATCTACCCTCATAACAACTTACAGTCTCCCTGGGTCCCAGAAGTGATCTTTCTGTCGCTTGGAGACCTGTAGTCGGAACTCTCTAGGCCTCTGGCCTCCACCCTCCTCCAACAGCAGGGATGGGTCAGGTGGCAGCATCCAACACCACGGTGAAGATACTAGGGTCCAGAGGCTGACTGGAGCAAAGTTTGCTGGCAGCTGAGGCCTCAGTGGAAGTGATGGCTACCGTGGAGATGCAGTGGAGGACCCGGTGGCTGAACCAGGAGATACACACCTTTGCTTCTCTCACCAGGAACATTTATGGTAGTTTGAGGGGTTGGAACATTATTACTCAACCCATTTCAGGTCCTTATTTTCGCATTCTTGGGCTGCCATGTTCTGCTTTTGTAGAGACATGATTATTGTACTGTGGGAGGTCGGAAAGTTTGAGATTCCTTCACTGTCAGAATGGGCTCAAGGAGCCATCTTTTGTGATAGGTGTTGGGGAGCTAAGGGGTATCTCTGCTACATGGAATGGGAGTGAGAACATTCACTTTTTGAAGGACAAGTATATGTGGGTCTGTGATGACGTTTGTGTAAAATCCATTTGTGTATGTGTCTGTGTGAGTCCTAATATTCAGTAAATATTTTCCTCTGTGTAACACTCTCTAATAGGTATAGTTAACAAAGCTGTGCTAATATCTCTGTCCCCTTGATCCTGACATTCTGGAAGACAAGAAAGCAAGCAAGAATATATATGGCACTGTGGTGGTTATTCCTGAGGAGCCAGAGAAACCTGGAGAAGAGATCAGAACACCTGAGGTCCTTCTGTCTGGGAGCATCTTTTAGTATCTGGGCTGTTACATCTGTGGATTTGTGAGTTTGTGTTTGTCCACCTGTATGTACAGTGACAAAGTGTGTGGTTTTTGTATATTTGTCTAGAGGGCTGTGTGTATATATATATTTTCAAATATGGAATGCTTTTTTTTTTTCTTTTTTGAGATGGAATCTGTTGCCAGGCTGGAGTGCAGTGGTGTGATCTTGGCTCACTGCAACCTCCACTTCTCGGGTTCAAGCGATTCTCCTGCCTCAGCCTCCCAAGGAGCTGGGACTATAAATGTGTGCCACCACACCCAGCTAAATTTTTTTGTATTTTTAGTAGAGATGGGGTTTCACCATATTGGCCAGGATGGTCTCAATCTCCTGAACTTGTGATCCACCCGCCTCGGTCTCCCAAAGTGCTGGGATTACAGGCGCGAGCCACTGCACCTGGCTGGGTTTTTTTTGGGGGGGGGGTTGTTTGTTGGTTAGTTTTTTGAGACGGAGTCTCACTCTGTCACCAAGCTGGACTGCAGTGGCATGATCTCAGCTCACTGCAATCTCTGCCTCCCAGGTTCAAGCAATTCTCCTGTTTCAGCCTCCTGAGTAGCTGGGATTACAGGCATGTGCTACCACACTCAGCTAGTTTTTTTATTAGTAGAGATGAGGTTTCACCATGTTGGCCAGGATGGTCTCAATCTCCTGACCTTGTGATCCGCCCACCTCGGCCTCCCAAAATGCTGGGATTACAGGCTTGAGCCACCAGGCCCAGCTGGAATGCTTGTATTTTCTTGCCTGATTTCCCTGGGAACACCCCCCCTTAACATTGAATGGAGCTGGTGAGAGCAAACATCCTTGTTTCTGATGTTAGATATTAAAAATATGGTTTTTCACCATCAAAGATTTTGTTAAGTTTTTCATACATGCTTTGTAGCAAGCTGAGCACATTCTATTCCTAGTTTATTGTGGGTTTTTAATCATAAATGGGTATTATGTCAGATGCTTTTTTGCATCGATCAAGACTGTCATTTTTCCATCATTTCCTAATGTGGTGTATTCCACTGATCAGTTTCCATATGGTGAACCATCCTTACATTCCAGGGATAAATCTCACTTGGTTATATTGCATAATGCTTGAATATATTGTTTTATATGCTTCGCTGACATTTATTTAAAGATTTTTGCATCAGTACTCATAAGGGACAGGAATGCCATCTTCCTTGCTCTCACACCATGTCACATTTGCTCGAGAGCCCTGCATTGTTCTCCCTGAGACCTCATTTTTGTAATAAGCCTTTTCATATTCTCGGTGTGTATGTGCACCACATAGCCATCAGTGTCAACATCCAAAGCACACCTTTTCAGGCAACCATAACAGCTGGCACTGTCAGCAGGATGTCTAGATGTTGGTCACCACGCAATGTTTAGCCTTCCCTTTCTCTCAGGTGCTAACCTGCTCTGCTATCTGGCGGCCAGCATGCTCCTTTGAGCTGCTGCTAATTGCTGCTCTGTGTTCCATTGTTGAGGCCGAACAAACTTCTGTTCCAGATTTAGCCAACCAAAGATGGCAGTTTCTATGTCTTTTTTTTTTTTTTTTTTTTTTTTTGAGACGGAGTCTCACTCTGTCACCCAGGCTGGAGTGCAGTGGCTGGATCTAAGCTCACGGCAAGCTCCGCCTCCCGGGTTTATGCCATTCTCCTGCCTCAGCCTCCCGAGTAGCTGGGACTACAGGCGCCCGCCACCTCGCCTGGCTAGTTTTCTGTATTTTTTAGTAGAGACGGGGTCTCACCGTATTAGCCAGGATGGTCTCGATCTCCTGACCTCATGATCCACCTGTCTCGGCCTCCCAAAGTGCTGGGATTACAGGCTTGAGCCACCGCGCTTGGCCCAGTTTCTATGTCTTTGGCATTTAGGAGCAGGAGTATCGGATTTGGGTCCTCCTTAAAATGTTCTGGGGCTAGGAGTTTTCAGTTTGCCTTTCTATGTAGAATGAAGCTGGGACTGATGCTAGGTGTTGGCCTTGTCCTGTAGGTCTGGTGGTGGGGGCTGGTGGTGAGATTTTATCTTGTGCATGTTGGGGCCCCATTGGTGGTCATTCCTGAAAGAGCAGTCATTTGAAAATGAGAAAGAGCCAGGTGTGGTGGCGGTGGCTCATGCTTGTAATCTCACCACTTTGGGAGGCCAAGGCGAACAGATCACCTGAGGTGAGGAGTTTGAGAGCAGCCTGGCCATTATGGTGAAACCCCATCTCTACTAAAAATACAGAAATTAGCCAGGCATAGTGGTGGACGCCTGTAATTCCAGCTACTGGGGAGGCTGAGGCAGTAGAATCTCTTGAACCTGAGAGGCGGAGGTTGCAGTGAGCTGAGATGGCTCCACTGCACTCCAGCCTGAGTGACAGAGTAAGACTTGGTCTCAAAAAAAAAAAAAAAAGTGACAAAGAAGGCTGGGCGTGGTGGCTCACACCTGTAATCCCAGCTACTTAGGAGGCTGAGGCAGAAGTATCACTTGAACCTGGGAAGTGAAGCTTGCAGTGAGCTAAGATTGCCCCACTGCACTTCAGCCTGGGCAGCAGAGTAAGACTCCATCTCAAAAAAAAAAAAAAAAAAAAAAAGTTCTGAGCAGAGGAAAGACTGATCTGATTTAGGTTTTGCGTAATTATCCTCCAACTACGGGCTGCAGGGTGTGGGTCGCTGGGTGGGTGGGTTAGGTGGACAAAACTGGATCCTAGTGCCTCACACCCCTTTAAAACGGATAAAAAGATGTAGTTCACGATCAGGGACGTCCTCAGTGATGCTCTGCTGGTCCCACAACCTGAGCGCTTTTTCCAGACGCTTTGACTTTGCACTTCTGCTCCCACGCGGCCAACGCCTGAACTGCAGCAACGTCCTGCAGACCCAGTTTCCTTTTTTGGTACCAGGCGTATGCAGGGCATGGACAGATCCTACAGTGGAACCAGTCAGAGACTGCCCTGGAGAAACTCATATGCCGGGATTTAGATGTTTGTAGGATAACATCATGAGCAGCAGCTTTGCAGGAAATTGCAAACCACACGTGTTCCAGGGCGATTCTCAGAGGAGGGATTTTTGGGCAGTGTCTCTAAGGACCAGTAAGAATATTTCAGAAAGACACAATGAAAAAAACATTCTAGGCAAAGTGAAAACTGACATTGATACCCCGACCCCAACCCCTCTTAACTGCTACTTCCGACCTGGGTCATGGAGTTACCATTCAAGCCCTATACCCAATACTCATCCTGAACTACTTAACTACTTATTTATATATGTATTTATTTATTATTATTTTTTTGAGACCGAGCCTCACTCTATCACCTAGGCTGGAGTGCAGTGGCGCGATCTCGGCTCACTGCAACCTCCACATCATGGGTTCACGTGATTCTCCTGCCTCAGCCTCCCAGGCAGCTGTGATTACAGGCACCTGCCACCATGCTTGGATAATTTTTTTTTTCTTTTTTTTTTTTTTTTTTTTTTTGAAACTGAGTCTTGCTCTGTCACCCAGGCTGGAGTGCAGTGGCTGGATCTCAGCTCACGGCAAGCTCCGGCTCCTGGGTTTACGCCATTCTCCTGCCTCAGCCACCCAAGTAGCTGGGACTATAGGCGCCTGCCACCTCGCCTGGCTGGTTTTTTGTGTTTTTTAGTAGAGATGGGGTTTCACCGTGTTAGCCAGGATGGTCTCAATCTCCTGACCTCGTGATCCACCCATCTTGGCCTCCCAAAGTGCTGGGATTACAGGCATGAGCCACCAAGCCCAGCCTACTTATTTCTTCTCCCATCATCCCGATTGCCACCACCCAGGTCTAGACACTCACCTGGGTACCTCTCAAAGTGTCCTCCTTGATCTCCCAAACTTGAATTCCTAGTCATTCACCCCAGCACCAAAGGGACATTTTTCTGTCTCTCCCCTGCTCACACACCTCCCATCGCTCCCTAGTGCTCTCAAGTGCAAGTCCAAGCTCCTCAGCCTGGCACCTGAAGTCTTGAAGACCCAGTTCTGCCTGTCCCACTGTATCATTAGCATGAATAAGTAGAAAGACATTAATAAAAAGAATAGCACTACTGCTATTTATTGAGTGCCTACCTGGTGCTTAGACATGTGTCTTGCAGTTTCAAGGTGCATTCACAACAGCTTTATTATCTTCGTTTTACAGAAGGGGCTATTGAGGTTCAGAGAACTCAAGGGACTTGTCCAAGGTCCCCAGCCTAGGTGTGAACTCAATTCTTTCCAACTCCAAAGCTCAAGCCTAAACCCAACACCCTGTCCCCTCCATGACAAACCTCTAGTGGGATGGGTTTAACTTTCTTGCCATTTCTGTCTTTTACTCTTCTTGAGCCACTATAACAAAATACCATACGATTACAAAATAACAAAATATAATACGATAACAAAATACGATTCTTGACACCACAAAGTCCAAAGTCAAAATGACAGTAGATTCTGTTCTTGGTGAGGGCTTTCTTCCTGGCTCAAAGATGGCTACTTTCTGGTTGTGTCCTCATGTTGGGGAGAGGGCATGGGGGTGACAGACAGACAGGTCTCTGGTGTCTTTTCATTATTATTATTTATTAGTAGTAGTAGTACTATTTGAGATGGAGTCTCATCCTGTCGCTCAGGATAAAGTGCAGTGGCACGATCTTGGCTCACTGCAACCTCTGCCTCCTGGGTTCAAGTGATTCTCCTCCCTCAGCCTCCAAAGTAGCTGGGATTACAGGTGCCCGTCACCACGCCCGGCTAATTTTTGTATTTTTAGTAGAGATGGAGTTTCACCATTTTGGCCAGACTGGTCTCGAACTCCTGATCTCAAGTGATTCGCCCACCTGTAATCCAGGCACTTTGGGAGACCAAAGCCCTCATGGATGAGGTGGTGAAAGCCACTTCTAGGGGCTGCATTACCATCATAGGTGGTGGAGACACTGCCACTTGCTGTGCAAAATGGAACACGGAGGATAAAGTCACCCATGTGAGCACTGGGGGTGGTGCCAGTTTAGAGCTCCTACAAGGTAAAATCCATCCTGGGGATGGACGTTCTCGGCAATATTTAGTACTTTCCTGCCTTTTAGTTCCTATGCACAGCCCCTAAGTCAACTTAGCATTTTCTGCATCTCCACTTGGCGTTAGCTAAAAGCTTCCATGTCAAGATTCAGCTAGTGGTCAAGAGATGCAGTGCCACGAGCCCTTAAACAGTGACATGGCATCTCAGTTCATCTTTACTGCACCCTGGATTTGCCTACATTCTTCAAGATCCCGTTTGAATTTCTTAGTGAATAAACCACTGTGCATTCTACAGCGCATGTATTTATATTTTGCCTGTTAAAAAAAGTGAGCTGTGTTAGCTTAGTTCTCTTTTGATGTAGCTTATTCTGATTAGCTTTGTCACCGTTTTACTACTTAGCATGGAAACAAGATGAAATTCCAGGCCGGGCACGGTGGCTCACGCCTGTAATCCCCCACTTTGGGAGGCTGAGGTGGCTGGATCACGATGTCAGGAGTTCAAGACCAGCCTGGCCAACATGGTGAAACCCCAGTCTCTACTAAAAATACAAAAATTAGCCGGGTGTGGTGGCACGAGCCAGTAGTCCCAGCTACTCGGGAGGCTGAGGCGGGAGAATCACTTGAATCAGGGAGGCAGAGGTTGCAGTGAGCCAAGACCACGCCATTGCACTCCAGCCTGGGTGACACAGTGAGACTCCATCTCAAAATAAACCCCCCAAACCCCAAAAAACCCCACAGGACCATTCCACACAATCTGCTTAGCCCGAGTGACAGCCTCAGCATACTTCTTGCTGCTTTCAGGACCACAGTCCAAGCCCATCCTGCCAGCAGATATGCCAGAAGCCACAGTGGCTTGGCCAGTCTTGGCATTCTCATCAAACTTGCCAGCAGCGACAAAGTCAACAGGCAAGATAATCTTCACACCATTCTTCTCAGCTTTAGATATTAGGTCTTTGACAATCTTGGCTCTCTCTTCATCAAACAGAGAAGTGCCAATCTCCATGTTGTTGAGCACCTTAAGGAAGGTAAAAGCCATTCCACCACCAGTAATCATCTCATTGACTTTGTCCAGCATATTCTTGATCAGCTGGATCTTGTCTGCAACTTTAGCTCTGCCCAGGATGGCCGGGAAGTGTCGCTCTGGGCTCTCCAAGTCCTTGGCAAAGTAGTTCAGCTCCTTCTTCATCAAAAAACAAAAACAAAAACAAAAATACCACCAGCCTTCTGTGGCAGATTGACTTCTGCCATGGAGCTGTGGGCTCTGTGAGCAGTGCCAAAAGCATCACTGACATAGACATCCCCTAACTTGGGAAGTGAAGCTTGGAAAGCTTCTAATTTGGCTGGCTCGGCTTTAGCCTTGTTTCCAGAAGCATCTTTTCCCTTCCCTCTTCCTCCACCTGAAAGCGGAGGTTCTCCTGCAGGATGACAGACCCAGCAGCTGGGTTGGTACAGGTTTTCTCCACTTCTGGGCCTACACAGTCCTTCAAGAACAGGACATCTTTGCCCAGCAGAGATTTGAGTTCTACAGCAACTGGCTCTAAGGAGTACTTGTCAGGCATAGAGACACCATCAGGCCGGCCTAGGTGTCTCCTAAGAACTACTGACTTGGATCCATTGTCCAAGCAGAATTTGATGCTTGGGACAGCAGCCTTAATCCTCTGGTTGTTTGTTATCTGGTTGTTCTTCATAGGAACATTGAAGTCGACTCTCATAATGACTGGCTCCCCTTTCACGTCCAGCTTATCCAGGGTCAGCTTGTTAGAAAGCGACACATTTTGGAAATACAGCTGGGGAGAGAGCTCGGTGATTCAGTGAGGGGAGCCGGGTACCGACATGTGCTCGGGAGGCTTGCAGAATCCAGTGGTGTACTTTTTAACAAAAATTTATTTTGAGGTCATTGCAGATTCACATGCAGGAAATAACACAGCCATTTTCTCCCAGTGGTAACGTGTTGCATAGCTGTAGTACAATGTCCCAATCAGGAAATTTCATCCCGCCCACCTCCCTCAACCGAATGAACAAGTACAGAGAGTACACTGTTCACAGAGGTGGTTCAACAATTCTACTTCCAAACAGTATTTCCTACCAGTTTTTTTCTTTTCTTTTTTGAGACAGAGTCACTCTGTCAGCTAGGTTGGAGTGCAGTGGCACGATCTCAGCTCACTGCAGTCTCTGCCTCCTGGTTCAAGCGATTCTCATGCCTCAGCCTCCTGAGTAGCTGGGATTACAGGCGCTTACCACCAAGTCCAGCTAATTTTTGTGTTTTTAGTAGAGACGGGGTGGGGTTTTGCCATGCTGGCCAGGCTGTTCTGGAACTCCTGACCTCAAATGATTTACCAGCCTCAGCCTCCCACAGTGCTGGGATTACAGGCGTGAGCCACTGTGCCCAGCCCGATCAGTTATTAAAAGTTATTCACAAAAAGTATTATTCGCCAGGCGCAGTGGCTCATGACTGTAATCCAAGCCTAGGTGGGTGGATTGCCTGAGGTCAGGAGTTCAAGACCAGCCTGGCCAACATGGTAAAACCCTGTCTCTACTAAAAATACAAAAATTAGCTGGGCATGGTGGTGCGCCCCTGTAATCCCAGCTACTCAGGAGGCTGAGGCAGGAGAATCACTTGAACCCAGGAAGCAGAGGTTGCAGTGAGCTGATATCGCGCACTGCACTCCAGCCTAGGCGACAGAGTGAGACTCTGTCTCAAACAAAAACAAAAACAAGCAAAAAACAAAAACAAAAACAAAACAAAACAAAAAAACAAACAGTGTTATTCTACTACTACTTACTACTTTTAAATACGTGAAGCACATCCAAATATCTAGAAAGACTAGATATTTCATATCACTTGTCCACCATGTACACAGCACTGTTCAATAAAATTCCACACATGTAACCATGGTTATCATCTAAGGTATCTCCTAAATATGACCATTTGGGGCCAGGCGCGGTGGCTCACACCTGTAATCACAGCACTTTAGGAGGCCGAGGCGGGTGGATCACGAGGTCAGGAGATCGAGACCATCCTGGCTAACATGGTGAAACCCTGTTTCTACTAAAAATACAAAAAAATTAGCTGGGCGTGGTGGTGGGTACCTGTAGTCCCAGCTACTTGGGAGGCTGAGGCAGGAGAATAGCGTGAACCTGGGAGGTGGAGCTTGCAGTGAGCCAAGATTGCGCCACTGCACTCCAGCCTGGGTGACAGAGTGAGATTCCATCTCACAAAAAATTTTTTTAAAAATGACCATTTTGGCCTTGAACACTTCCCTCCTTACTTCCTTCTCTCTGCTTTCAATCCAGTGGACAAGTACAGGCATGTGTAATGCTTAGAGATGGTTGAACAAATTCCCATCCAAAAGTCATTCACAGAAGACAAGTTTCCTATGAATTTCAACACAAAGTGTACAAAATATGCTAAATTTACTAAGTACTTTATCATACACTGGCAATCTCTTTAACATCTAGCAATTAGATGTTGCAAAATTAGGATGCATTTGCCCATTATATATGCTATATATAGAGCAAAACAAAGTGCACAAAACATATAGAAAAATAGTGTCTGAAAATGTCCAAGTATGAACACACTGATCTTTTGCGATTTCTTCCCTCCCACCTCCTCTAAACTATCCAACAAGTATAGACAGTACTACACTGCTCACAAAGGTGGTTAAACAATTCAATTTCCAAAAGGCAGTGTTTCCTATAAATTTTAACAAAAAGATATTTACAAAGTGATATTTCACTACCTCTACATTTAATATACATGGGACACTTCCAAACATCTAGGTAGACTAGGTAGACTAGATGAAGTATGGAGTTAATTTGTCCACTGTGTAACAGCAGTCTTGAATAAACTGCAAACATGTAACAATAGTTATAATTTGAAAGTGTTCGAAATATGAACATTCTGGCCTAGAACCCTTTCTGTTTCCATCAACCCAGTGGGCAAAAATGCTTAAATTTTCAGAAGACAATATTTTCTAGGAATTTTATTATTTATTTACTTATTTATTTTTGAGATGGAGTTTCGTTCTTGTTGCCCAGGATGGAGTGCAATGACACATGTAGAGTTAGTAAACTAATATATTTTGTACCTTTTGTTTTAAAATTCCTAGGAAAGACCAGGCGCCTTGGCTCGCGCCTGTAATGCCAGCATTTTGGGAGGCTGAGGCCAGCGGATCACCTGAGGTCTGGAGTTTGAGACCAACCTGGCAAACGTGGTAAAAACCCCATTTCTACAAAAATACCAAAAAAATTAGCAGGGCATGGTGGTGGGTACCTGTAATTCCAGCTGCCCGGGAGGCTGAGGCAGGAGAATCGCTTGAACCCACAAGGTGGAGGTTTCAGTGAGCTGAAATCCCATCATTGCACTCCAGCCTGAGTGACAGAGTGAGAAGCTGTCTAAAAACAAAATAAAACAAAAACCCAGGCGTGGTTGCTCACGCCTGTAAACCCAGCACTTTGGGAGGCCAAGGCGGGTGGATCACGAGGTCAGGGGGTCGAGACTAGCCTGACCAACATGGTGTTGTATTTTTAGGATGTATTTTTAGTCTCTACTAAAAATACAAAAATTAGCCGGTCGTGGTGTGTGCGCCTGTAGTACCAGCTACTCGGGAGGCAGAGGCAGGAGAATTGCTTGAACCTGGGAGGCGGAGGCTGCAGTGAGCCAAGATTGCTGAGACAGTAGAGGAGTTCTTGAACCCTTGGGGAAGTTAGGTCCAAGTGTACTGAGTAGTGACACCTGACTCCGGATCTTCCCACTGAAAAGCAAACAGCTTCTGGCTCTCAGGAGCTATTCTGATGCTAAAGAAAGCATCTTTTAAGTCCAGACAGGTAGCAGTAGCAGCACTAACAATGTGTAAGGGTTAGGAACCATTGGGTATAGAGTCACTGTAGCTTGGTTGACCAAGCGCAAGTCCTGTACTGGTCGGTAGACCTTGGTCCCTGGCTTAGGGACAGGCAGGAGCGGGGTATTCCATGGAGACTCGCAAGGAACTATAATTCCATAGGCTTTCAAGCGCCTGCGATGAACCTGGATTCCCAGCTTCTCTGGGAACCCGATACTGCTTTTGTCTAATTGGTTGGGCCCCAGGCTTAACTTCTATGAGTACAGGGGCTTGGTTGACCGCCAGTCCCGGAGGGTTATCCTCTGCCCATACTCGGGGCCATGACTTAGCTAGAGCTGGTTTTATCTCTTGAGCTGGCTCGGTTAGAAAAAGTCTCCATTCTTCTTCCTGGGGGACCGTAAGGGCCATGATAACTCCTGTTCCCGGTAACTTTCACTGTAAAGAGCCCTGTTTTGTAAAGGAGATGGTGGCTCTCAGTTTGCTAAGTAAGTCTCTTCCCAGCAAGGCCAAGGGACAGCCAGGCATGTACAAGAACTGGTGAACTATCTCAGGTCCCACCACCGAGCAGGTCCGTGATAGACAGAAAGCTTGCTTAGTGGAAACTCCTGTTGCTCCGATTATATCAATGGTTTTCTTGGATAAGGGGGCACCCGGGGTGGCCACTACTGAATGTTCAGCACCAGTATTGACCAAAAACTTAATGTCCTTGCCCCCAGTTGTAATCCTGACCGTGGGCTCCTTGGGGGCACTTGAGCCCGGTCCCCTTTAGTCCAACAGCCCTTCAGCCAGATTGAACAAAGCTCCCTCATCTTTATCTGAGGTCTTTTGTTCCAAACCATCTTGCTTTTCCTTCAGTTGGGGACACTTATCTTTCCAATGTCCTATTTCCTTACAATAGGCGCACTGGTTACATCGCAAGCGTGGGCGATTAGACTGGGTGTTCTTCCTGGAACCCCCCCTTTCCCTCTCCTTTCGGGAGAATTCCCTTAATGGCAGCAGCCAGTAAGTCGGTGTTTTGCCTAGTCTAGCATTCACCTTCCTTACGGCTTTCTCTGCATTGCATCTCTATTCATAACACTTTATTGGCTATTTCCAGTAACTGTGAGGTATTCATACCTGCAAACCCAGCCTGTTTCTGCAGTTTTCTCCTGATATCTTCCGTGCTTTGGCTAACTAAGGCCATGTTAATCATGCGCTGATTTTCAGGGCTATCTGGATCAAAAGGAGTGTATATACGGTAAGTCTCACACAGTCTTTCATAGAATTGCGCTGGACTCACCTCTTTTCCTTGGATGACCTCAGAGACTTTATTTACATTTGTAGCCTTTTGAACCCCTTTCTTTATACCTTCTATTAATGCCTCACGGTACCGTCTTAGCCTCTCCATGTCTGGTCCCTCGTTCGGGTCCCATTGGGGGTCTGTTCCCGGCAGTTGAACTCTTTTTTTTTTTGAGACGGAGTCTCGCTGTGTCTGCCAGACTGGAGTGCAGTGGTGCAATCTCGGCTCACTGCAAGCTCCACCTCCCGGGTTCACACCATTCTCCTGCCTCAGCCTCCCGAGTAGCTGGGACTACAGGTGCCTGCCACCACGCCCGGCTAATTTTTTGTATTTTTAGTAGAGACAGGGTTTCACCATGTTAGCCAGGATGGTCTCGATCTCCTGACCTCGTGATCCACCCGCCTCGGCCTCCCAAAGTGCTGGGATTACAGGCGTCAGCCACCATGCCGGGCCTGAACTCTTATATATTCTTAGGGGTTTTGGTAATCGACTGGGATGTGCTCCTCTAGCCTCTTAGTTGCCGCCTGGAGCGCCCTTTGCCTTCATCTGTATTAAAGAGGTACATGAGCAGCTGGTGGCAATCAGCCCAAGTAGGATTATGAGTCTGTATAATAGTTTGGAGCAAGTCAATTAAAACTTGAGGCTTTTCAGTGTAAGATGGAGTATTATTTTTCCAATTGAGGAGGTCAGCAGAGGTGAAATGTTCATACACAAAGGCATGCCTTTCCACCATATGTCCATCCTCATCTACCCCAGTATATCACTGCTCTCTCGGGGGCATTTGGATTCCAGTCTTGGGCCATAAATGAGCTGCCAAGGCAGGAGTTTCTCCTGTGGCTTCACTTCCTCTCTTGTCTACTCTGGGTGGCTAGATAACTACTCTGGGTGTGGTTATCTGGTGGAGGTGGAGGTGCTGTGGGCTCAGGGGTGGGGAGCCCTTCCTCCCGATAAGGAGGGGCTATTGCTGGTACCAATTCCTGCCATGATTCTTCTGGTTGGGTTGGACAGGACTTTTGGTGCCAACTTCCCTCGGCGGGTGGAGCGAGAACCTTCCTTAACTAACTGTCCCTTTGCTACTAGTACTGCTGCTGCCTGTCCTCTTAACCACTGTGGGGGGTCCAAAACTAGCTATAACCAAGAATCTATATATGGGAACTGATCTGGGCACCCTGACTTACAGGTTACCCTGTGCCATACCTTCGAGATAAGGGACCTGTCCAGGCTTCCTTCTGATGGCCAACCCACCTCTAATGCTGGCCAGTCTACCTCACACAAAGTTCTAAGTTTTCCTGGTGTCATGGTGACTCCATAGTCTCCCTTAAATCCCTTTTTGAAATTTTTCAACATAGTTCCTAGTGGGGTGGGTTTACTTTGTGACCCACATTTCCGCGAGACAAAACACCACGCTCACACCACACACACACCATAAAACAAAGAACAGGTAAAAAGGGCACACACACACTTTTACAGTTTACGCCAAACCAGAATCAAAACCAAAATCAGAGTATCCAGAAATCTAAGCCAGGTCAAAACCAAAACCAAAGTATCAAGCAATCCAAGTCAAGTCAAAAACAAAAACCAAAGTGTGGGTACAGGTGCACAGTGGGTGATCAGGCCACGCTTCCACTCAAATGGAGTGGGCAAGTTCCCAAGACTGGTCCTGTCAAGTAATTCAAACCAAGTCAAAACCAAAACCAAAACCGAAGTGCCCATAAAGGCACGCCATGGATGATCAGGCCACGCTTCCACTCAAATGGAGTGGGCAAGTTTCAAAGACTAGTGTTACCAGGTTTTAGATGTCCAGACTCCAAGTGCCCGTTCCTTCCCGGTGTTCAGCCATGGGGGCCTGCCACACACTGCTTTGGCAAGGCATCCCACCAGGGCAAATGCCTACCCGGGAGGGCTGTCAGGATCTGCATCACTTGGGCTGGTTGGAGTCCCCCCCAGGGATGTTCCACAGGGCAGGCTTAAGCCGCCTAAGGAGCTGCCTTGACCACCCGCCGATCACCTGGCTTCCTGGTCAGGGAACCAAGAAATGTAGCAGGATGAGCCGCAGACAAAACTCCTCAGACACTGAGTTAAAGAAGGAAGGGGTTGGCCGGGCGCGGTGGCTCAAGCCTGTAATCCCAGCACTTTGGGAGGCCAAGACGGGTGGATCACGAGGTCAGGAGATCGAGACCATCCTGGCTAATACGGTGAAACCCCGTCTTTACTAAAAATACAAAAAACTAGCCGGGTGAGTTGGCGGGCGCCTGTAATCCCAGCTACTCGGGAGGCTGAGGCAGGAGAATGGCGTAAACCCGGGAGGCGGAGCTTGCAGTGAGCTGAGATCCGGCCACTGCACTCCAGCCTGGGCGACAGAGCGAGACTCCGTCTCAAAAAAAAAAAAAGAAGGAAGGGGTTCATTTGGCCGAGGGCATCGGCAAGACTCCTGTCTCAAGAGCCGAGCTCTCCGAGTGAGCAATTCCTGTCCATTTTAAGGGCTCACAACTCTAAGGGAGTGTGTGTGAGAGGGTCGTGATTGAGCAAGTGGCGGGTACAGGACTGGGGGCTGCATGCACCGGTAATTAGGTTGGAACAAAACAGGACAGGGATTTTCACAGTGCATTTCTATACAATGTCTGTAATCTATAGATAACTGATTAGGTCAGTGTGGCCCAGGGTACGGCGCCGGGCTGTCTGCCTGTGGATTTCATTTCTGCCTTTAGTTTTTACTACTTCTTTCTTTGGAGGCAGAAATTGGGTGTAAGAGGATATGAGGGGTGGTCTCCTCCCTTAGTTTCACCATTTGGCCAGGTTGGTCTCGAACTCCTGACCTCAGGTGATTCGCCTACCTCGGCCTCTCAAAGTGCTGGCGTGAGCCATCGCGCCTGGCCAGGAATGTGGTTTCTGAGAAGCTGCAGAGCTGTGAAAAGCAGGAGACCCATCTGCAGATGTCGTTGGGTGGGGGTGGAGGGTTCTGTCTTTTCTGAGGCTGTACCTTTGGCGCCTGGGGCCATTTTCTGGGCAGTGTTTTGGTTTTAGCATTCATGGGGTCACTGGGGTCAGGCTGTAATTTGTATACACGAATTAAAGCTGTGAAGGTCAGGTTCGGTGAAAGACTGGTTTGCCTTGTCCCCCGGAGAAAAGGTTTGGGAACGTGACAGTTTATTTAGGTCACAACTTTACAATGACTGCAGGTGAGAGTTTCCTGCTGGTACAAATGAAAGGTTTTGAAGGAAGGAGTGTTTCCACATTGTGAGGAGGGGACTGGAGGGCACCTTCAGCTTCTGGAGTTGAATTCTTAAGTGTCCCTGTCTCATCACCAGGTTCTGATCCACACTGGGGTTCCATTTCAGCAGTTAGAGTCGGCTCCCAAGCTTGGGAATTTTTATTTTAGTCTTGCTCTGTCGCCCAGGCTGGAGTGCAATGGCGCTATCTCGGGTCACTGCAACCTCCCACTCCCGGGTTCAAGCGATTCTCCTACCTCAGCTTCCCGAGATGCTGGGATTACAGGCGCCTGCTACTACGCCTGGCTAATTTTTGTATTTTTAGTAGAGATGGGGTTTCACCATGTTAGTTAGGCTGGTCTTGAACTCCTGACCTTAAGCAATCTTCTCGCCTCGGCCTCCCAAAGTGCCGGGATTACAGGCGTGAGGCGCTTGGGAATATTTTTAACCTTATGATTGTAGTTTTCCTTGTGAACTGCGGGTGAAGCAGGCACCCGCAGTTCAGGTGTTTTTTTTTTTTTGAGACGGAGTCTTGCTCTGTCGCCCAGGCTGGAGTGCAGTGGCGCCATCTCGGCTCACTGCAAGCTCCGCCTCTCGGGTTCACACCATTCTCCTGCCTCAGCCTCCCGAGTAGTTGGGACTACAGGCGCCCGCCACCACGACCGGCTAATTTTTTTGTATTTTTAGTAGAGAGGGGGGTTTCACCGTGTTAGCCAGAATGGTCTCCATCTCCTGACCTCGTGATGCGCCCGCCTCGGCCTCCCAAAGTGCTGGGATTACAGGCGTGAGCCACCGCGCCCGGCCTTCTGTTGGTTTCTTTACAGATGATCGCTGTCATAAAAACTCCAGTTTTTCCTATGCATTTAATAATTTTATTTCTAGGCCGGGCGCGGTGGCTCACGCCTGTAATCCCTGCACTTTGGGAGGCCGAGGCGGGCGGATCACGAGGTCAGGAGATCGAGACCATCCTGGCTAACACGGTGAAACCCCGTCTCTACTAAAATACAAAAAATTAGCCGGGCGCAGTGGCGGGTGCCTGTAGTCCCAGCTACTCGGGAGGCTGAGGCAGGAGAATGGCGCTAACCCGGGAGGCGGAGCTTGCAGTGAGCCGAGATCGAGCCACTGCACTTCAGCCTGGGTGACAGAGTGAAGACTCCGCCTCAAAAAAAAAAAAAAAAATTTTATTTCTTTGTCGGTTTTAATTTTCTTGCCTGAAAGAAGCAAGCCCTCCTCCCTCCTGTTACACTGTGGTCGGGCCTGGCCTGGGCGGGCCTCCTACTCTGAGGCCAGCGGATGGCTCCACTGGACGCCGAGTCTGTCATTCCCTGTGTACACTTATGACTCTGTGTCTGGGAGGAAAAAGCAGGAAGGGTACCCTGAGTGCAGAAACACGCCAGCGTCAGTTCTGCAGAGTCTGAAACACTTTCTGCTTAAACGCAAACATTCTCCCCGGCACAGAAGGTTACAGAGGGAGGAAGCCCCGCCTACGAAGGGCAGTGGCCAAGACCCTGTCAATCTGTCTTTACTCAGACACATATCGCATTGCTTCTCCTGTCACTCAGTGTTAAGGGGGCAGGACTTGGATCATCACCCAATCAGGGGCTCTGGGGCGGGGACCTGCAAACCATCCAATCAGGAACTCTGCAAGGGGGGACGGGGGGCAACGTTCAACAACTCCGCGGGGTCTTCCTGTTTCGCGTCTGCTGCGTTTGGGTTCCGGTCTCCGCTTCTCCAGTGGCCCGGGTGGCTCCACTGCAGCGTCTGGCGTGCTGGGACCTGCACAGGCCGGAGAGAGCCGTAGGCAGGACCCCGGGACACCCTGGAAGCCAGGAAATGGTGCGTGTGCGGGGCCGGGCGTCTGGAGACTGGGGGAGGGGCTTGTGGGAACCGGCCGGAACCGGCTGTGGAAGGTCCCTGGCCTCCCTGCAGCGACTCCAGGGTCTGGGACTCGAGTTCCCGGGCGCAGCTCGGCCCTCTGTCCCCTCGGCCACAAGGTGGGGCTGGGCCGTAGCCGGTACCCCAGGCGTCCTGTCCTGTCCCTGCGCGGCGAGTGCGGCCCCGGCCCGGGAGCCCTCTCTGGGCAGCTCCGCGCCCGCAGCCCCGCCTCTCCCCCGATTGTGCTGGGACACGGGAGGGTCGCAAGGAAGAATCCCCTCTCGAGTGTAGGGTTCGTGCATGGGAGGAGCTGTGGGCTGTGGGCTTCCCAGTCCATCCTCTTTTTTTTCCGGGGGACTGTCTCCCTCTGAGTCTTCCAAACGTACTGGAAAAAGAGTCTCAAACCTACGACTCCAGTTTTTTTAAGCCTAGCTTTTTCTAGGGCTGGGAATAAATGCCTAAATTTCAGGTTCCTTCCCCGCATTCCCAAAGGTGACCCCTCCCCAAATCACAACATTATCAACTGGTTTTTGTTCTACATTTCAGACACTGTATTTTAGTTGTTTATAGTTTCTTTCACCATCCTATTTTGAAAGGATTTGTTTTCTGTTTGTGGATTATTTATTTATTTTGAGACAAGAGTTTCACTCTGTCGCCCAAACTGGAGTGCAGTGGGAAGATCTCAGCTTACTGCAACCTCCGCCTCCCGGGTTCAAGCAATTCTCCTGCCTCAGCCTCCCGAGTAGCTGGGATTACAGGCATGCGCCACCAAGACCGGCTACTTTTTGTATTTTTAGTAGAGACTGGGTTTCGCCATGTTGGCCAGGTTGGTCTCGAACTCCAGACCTCAGGTGATCCACTCGCCTCGGCCTCCCAAAGTGCTGGGATTACAGGCGTGAGCCACCGCGCTCGGCCTCTTGTTTGTGTACTTGTAACCTGACAGGGAAACAGAGAATAAGAACCTGACACTCTGCGGTAGAACATTTTTGTGCTGTCCCTCCTTTTATCTTTCCTAAGCCCCCATGCCTAATCAGAATGTCTTTGGGTGGAGTTTCCCCTTTGGAAACTTTACACGGTGATGTGGCCCTTTATCTTTTCCTGGTCCTGATTTTCAGAACTGCCTGGACCTGACCCAAGATACCCACAGCTGCCACTTCTCTTGGAGGATGTAGTGATTATCAACGCCTGGGTCACTCCTCCCAGAGGACAGCTTAAGGTGTAGGGGTGGGGCCTCTCACGGGAGCAGCTGGATGCCCTGAGGTGGGAGGAGTCTCCCGGTATCCCCTTCCTCTGAAAAGTTTACCCTTTGGGACACTCAGCTTTTCTTCCTCAACCGCAGTTTCCATTCCTTAGGGACACATTGATGGTTAGCCAATCTTAGGCTGTTACTGAGAGGAAAAGACACAAATGATTCCTGACCTCTGGATTATTTTAGTCTAGTGAAGGGAGAAAAACTATCTCAAAGGAGAAGGAAAACCCACTCCGTTGAAATGGTGCAAGAACCTGAAAGTTAAAATGCGCTTGGGGCAGACTGAGCAGGGCACAATTCACTGTCTTCAGGGAGGTTGGTCACTGAGCACTCAGTGAGCCAGGATGGGGCTGGGGAGATGTCCTAGGTGATAGGGTGACCTCACCTGACACTGGAATCAGATAAATGTCTGTATTCCAGGTCAGCTCTGCCTCTCCCTGGGTTTGTAAACCCTTAAAAAGATTTGTTCGCTTATTTGATCCTGTTTTTCATTAAATGTAAAATGTATTTCATCCGTAGTGCTTGAAAGACAAGATAAAATGTTTACAAACAGGCAGAAAGTAGATTTGAGGAAAAACAATTATCTAGTCTTACATTCAAGTTGTTAAAAATTCTTATTTATGTGTAGTCCCAGCTACTGGGGAGGCTGAGGCAGGAGAATGGTGTGAACCCGGGAGGCGGAGCTTGCAGTGAGCCGAGATGGCGCCACTGCACTCCAGCCTGGGTGACAGAACGAGACTCCGTCTCAAAAAAAAAAAAAAAAAAAAATTCTTATTTATGTAGTTTCTTCCCCACAACATATGTGGTAGGTTTCTCAGGTCTGTTTTCTTTTGGGTGATTTCAGATTAATCCCAGGACTTAGCCTTGAGAATGCTACTGGGGATAAGAATCTCAGAGAAATAGGGAAATTCAGTCTTCCATTATGGTTACAGAGAAATGAATACATTTCCACAAAAAAGTGTACTAGATACATTGGTGAAATACAGAGATTCTCTAAAATATCATCTTCTTCTTTGCAGGGTATTATGTCGTAATAGATAACTGTTCTGTATCTTTTCATCTGGACTTTGGTGATTAATGCTAAGTCCTATCGGACTTTTAAATATTAGTAAAGAAGTTGTCATGGAAGTAATAGTAATGTGACATCTCTGTTATCTGAAAGGGATAAATACTTGTGCTTTTCATGTTTAAGCTATAGAATACAAATGTCTTACGGTTTCCTTTCCTCCTATATACATAAACAGTGAGTTTGAGTGATTTTTCTGGATTCTTCAAACACAGGATATTTTCTTTTTTTTTTTCTTTTTTTTTTTTTTTTTAGACAGAGTCTCGCTCTGTGGCCCAGGCTGGAGTGCAGTGGCGCAGACTCAGCTCACTGCAAGCTCCACCTCCTGGGTTTATACCATTCTCCTGCCTCAGCCTCCCGAGTAGCTGGGACTACAGGCGCCTGCCTCCATGCCCAGCTAATTTTTGTATTTTTGTTAATGCCAGGATGGTCTCCATCTCCTGACCTTGTGATCCGCCCGCCTCGGCCTCCCAAAGTGCTGGGATTACAGGCATGAGCCACCTCGCTCGGCCCCGATATTTTCTTCTTTAAAAATAAGTGAAGCTGGGCATGATGGTGGCATGCCTGTAATCCAAGCTACTCGGGAGGCTGAGGCAGGAGAATTGCTTGAACCTGGGAGGTGGAAGTTGCGGTGAGCCAAGGTCGCTCCACTGCTCTCCAACCTGAGCAACAAGAGTGAAACTCAGTCTCAAAAAAAAAAAAAAAAAAAAAGTAAGTGAATAGTCTTGTCTGACGAAGCAGAGGTGTGAGGCCAAGTGTGCCTCAGAGTGACTCCAAACTTAGAGCCTGCAAAGGGAGGTCATTGAAGTCCCAGTTGGTTCTTCCTGGGTAGAACTTGCAGGCATCCCAGCCTGATCACTCCATCCAGGGGAGGAGTCCTTTATGCTGAGAGAAGCTACAGACCTCTGGAAAGCTGAAGATACACACATAGGTATAATTGGGAGGGTGATACCCTGTCTGAGGTTGTAATTGTTATTGTTCAGATAATAACAATAAACCATGGGCTCTCATGATTTGAGAGAGCTGTTTCTAGACATTCTCAAATTCAAGAGATCTGGAGTTAGGTAAAAAGTGACTTTATGTGAAAGGAGTATAACGAAAGGGGGAAATCAGTAGATACAAGATCTGCAAGCATCCTAGAGGTTAGGCAGAAAAAGGCTTTTCTGGTGGAAGTGGTGGCTTACATCTGTAATCCCAGCACTTTGGGAGGCCGAAACAGGAGGATTGCTTGAGGTCAGGAGTTTGAGACTAACCTGGACAACATAATAAGACCACCTCTCTACAAAACTAAAAAGAAATATTAGCTGGGCATGGTGGTACACACTTGTAGTCCCAGCTGAGGCTTAGGTGGGAGGATCCCTTGAGCCCAGGAGATCAAGGCTCCAGTGAACAATGATTCTGGCACTGTACCCTAGCCTGAACAACAGAGCAAGACCCTGTCTCCCCTCCTCCTCTTCCCCTAAAAAAGTTTTTCATTCATAAGGAGGGAACAAATAAGATTAGGAATAGGTGGGAGGAGAGGGCAGAGTGGAAAGTGCAAAATCGGATCTTAGATCAGAGAATATTTTTCCTGAGGTTAGTCTGTTCTTAGGATGATTCATAAAGGAGGGGTTGGGTGGATGCTTCCTTAGGCTGTGAAGGGTGGGTCAAAGTTCAGGGCCTGAAAGGAGAGAAACTTAACCAAAGGTTGGATTTACAGATATTTTGTTTTGACTGATCAGTGAAGACAAAACTGTCCAGCCCATTATTTAGGAAGTAAACAATGGGAATTTGGAGAGTCTGGCTTTTTTTTTTTTTTTTTTTTTGAGACAGAGTCTTGCTCTGTCGCCCAGGCTGGAGTGCAGTGGTGTGATCTCAGCTCACTGCAAACTCCACCTCCCAGGTTCAGGCCATTCTCCTGCCTCCGCCTCGTGAGTAGCCGGGACTACAGGCGCCGGCCACTACACCCAACTAATTTTTTTTGTATTTTTAGTGGAGACGGGGTTTCACCATGTTAGCCGGGATGGTCTCGGTCTCCTGACATCATGATCCACCCGCCTTGGCCTCCCAAAGTGCTGGGATTACAGGCGTGAGCCACTGTGGCCAGCCGCCTGTCTGGCTTTCTTATGGGTAAAGTAAAGGACATCTAAATTAGTAATAGGAAGGATTTTTTTCCCACCCAGTATCCTGTTTCTCTGGAACACCAAGGGCCGCAGTCGCGGAGAGTGTTTTAATCATAGCTATTCTGTAGGATTATAGAGCTTAGGTAAAATTCAACATTGTCAGCAGTTTGGTTTTGTATCCACAGAGTTGGTTTAGTCAGAGTGTAATTTCTGCAAATATCTGTGAGCGTCAGACTTAGAGAAAGACACCTTTGATTTCTTTCTGCTGGAGAAAAGGTTTATGAATTTAAGAGTGTATTTGCTTCTGTGGTGTAATAAATATATTTGGTGTTTGTCTGCAGTTCCTGGGACAGGGATCTTAAAAACCCTTGGAATTTCCTGAGTGATAGGTAGAGTGTGTTTTGTTATTCACAGCAAGCCCCTTTCAGACCATACTTGAGTTTTAAGCTAATGAGGTGACTGTGGAACCCCTGGATACTTTCAGAGTGGAGACTGGTGACCAGAAAGACCAAATCCATGGCTAGAGGGTTGTCATTTTAAGCTCCAGTCCCTACCTCAGGAAAGAGTGGAGACTGGAGATGGAGTTATGTAAAAATGTTTGAGCAAAGACATTCGGAGAGTACTTCCAGGTTGATGAGGACATTGATGTGCTGGAAGGGTGGTGCACTCCAAGGTGAGCGAAGCCTATCCACTCCCCTTTCCCTGCCATTTTTCAGCTCTTATTTGCCTGTCCCTGAGTTATACTTAAGTAACATGTTTTGTTGAGTTCTTTGAATAATTTTAGCAAATTGTTGAACCCGAGGAGGAGATTATGGGAGCTCATGATTTGTACACAGTTGTTCAGAAGTGTGGGTGGCTTGTGACTGGCATGTGAACTGGCATGTTGGGAAACTGAGCCCTGAACTTGTAGGGTCCGTCCTAATTCTGAGTGGTGTCAGAACTGAACTATTAGACACCTAGCTAGTGTTAGAACTGGTCGGTGTTTACACTTTTGGTGTCACAGAAAAGACACCAGAGGTCAGAACTTTAAACTGACTCCAGGTAAACATCTGGTCACTGGTGAGAATTGAGACCATGAATCACATCATGAGGAGAGGAGAGTAGGGTGTGTGGAGCTCCCAGAATGTTTCCCTCACTCATTTCTTTCTTTCTTTTTTTTTTTTTGAGATGGAATTTCGCTCTCGTTGCCCAGGCTGCAGTGCAGTGGTGCGATCTTGGCTCACCGCAACCTCTGCCTACCAGATTCAAGCGATTCTCCTACCTCAACCTCCCGAGTAGCTGGGATTACAGACATGCGCCACCACGTCTGGCTAATTTTTTGTGTTTTTAGTAGAGACGGGGGTTTTCTCCATGTTGGCCAGGCTGGTCTCGAACTTGGTGATTCGCCTGCCTTGGCCTCCCAAATTGCTGGGATTACATGCGTGAGCCACCGCACCCGGCTCCCTCACTCATTTCTTAGGAGTGGGCCACATCTTCACATGAATGGTCCTCAGGCTTGTTGAACCTTCTGAATGTGGGTTTCCTTGTGAACTGTGGGTGAAACAGGCTGCTAGGTAATAGATCCCAGAGAGAAAGGATGGTTCTCCTTGTAGGCCAACAGGAAGAGGGTGGCTGTTTAGGACCTGACATACACAAGTAACCAGGAAACAAGACAGAGGAATCTGGACAGATGCCTTTATTGGAGACTCTGGGAGTTCTTGTTGGTGAGTTTAGAGCAGGCAGATGGGAATTCCGTGGAGTCACATGGTGACTGAGAGGTGGTCCCTGCAGCCTCTCTGTACATTCCTTGTGTGGGGTCAGTTGGATGATTTCTAGCAGTTTGTATCTAGCCGTCTCATGGGGCGGTGGTCACAGGGAGGTGGCTGTGTAAGGCAGGTAACTGGATTGACCACATGGAGGAAATGGGAGGAGGCGTAGAACTGGAAACTGTATTAAGAGTGACTAAGCTCTGCTTCTGGTATGAGAAAGTTAAAGCCATATTCACAGTGGCTTCTGAGGTAACATACAATTTTAAGAATTCACTGCAATAGACAGCTCTACACTGAATTCACAACATTGTGTGGAGATGATGGACAGAAGATGGATTATCCCTGCGCCTGGGGTTTAACTGTCTATCGTTTCTATCCCTGACTGACCATACCTGCTCTGTCATAGGTTCACATACCTTACCTAGATGCCCTGGTTTCAGAATTTCCATATTTCTTTGGTCTGTCTCTCTGCTACTGCCATAATGTCCTAATTATTTCATAACCCTGATGTATGGTTGAGAAAGTGCTATACTATCTTAGGCACCTGGGCCTGCTGTAATACATTGCCATAGGCTGGGTGGCGTAAACAACACACATTAAGTTTTTGCAGTTCTGGAGGCTGGGAAGTCCAAGTCCAAGGTGCTGGCACGTGTAGTATCTGGTAAGGGCCTGCTTTCAGGTTTTCAGATCATCATCTCTCATTGTATCCTCACAAGGCAGAGGAGAGAGGAAGCAAGCTGTCTCCTGTCATTTTTTCTAAGGGTGCTTAATCCCGTTTATGAGGGCACCACCCCCATGATCTTGAATCCCGATGACCTCCCAAAGATGCCACCTCCTAATACGACATTAGGAGTTAGAATTTCAGTATATGAGGCCGGGTGCGGTGGCTCACGCCTGTAATCCCAGCACTTTGGGAGGCCGAGGCGGGTGGATCATGAGGTCAGGAGATCGAAACCAGCCTGGCCAACGTGGTGAAACACCATCTCTACTAAAAATAAAAAAAAAAATTAGCCGGGCGTGGTGGCGGGTGCCTGTAGTCCCAGCTACTCAGGAGGCTGAGGCAGGAGAATGGCTTGAACCCGGGAGGCGGAGCTTGCAGTGAGCCGAGATTGTGCCACTGCACTCCAGCCTGGGCGACAGAGTGAGACTCTGCCTCAAAAAAAAAAAGAATTTCAGTATATGAATTTTGGGAGGGACACACAGATTCAGGCTGTAACCTTTCCTAACTGTGTACTGTACAAAGTCTTTGCTGTTTTTAGATATTTGAGTTCTATTTCAGTTTTTTAAATTTTTTTATTGTTTTGAGACAGTCTCGCTTTGTTGTCCAGTCTGGAGTGCAGTGGTGCGATCTTGGCTCACCGCAACCTCTACCTCCTGGGTTCAAGTGATTGTCTTGCCTCAGCCTCTCGAGTAGCTGGGACTACAGGTGTGCCACTGTGCCTGGCTAATTTTTTGTATTTTTAGTAGAGACGGGGTTTCATTGTGTTGGCCAGGCTGGTCTCGAACTCCTGACCTTGTGATCCACCTGCCTTGGCCTCCCAAAGTGCTGGGATTACAGACATGAGCCACTGCACCCAGCTATTTCAGTTTTTTAGAAGTGGCCTTCTTTTCTCCTCTCCTCTCCCCTCCCCTCCCTTCCCCTCCCCTCCCCTCCCCTCCCTTTTCTTCTTGCCTCCCTCTCTCCCTTCCTTCCTTCCTTCTTTTCTTTTCTTTTCTTTTTTTTTTTTTTTTTTAGATGAAGTATCACTCAGTCACCCAGGCTGGAGTGCAGTGGTGTGATCTCAGCTCACTGCAACCTCCGCCTCCTGGGTTCAAGCGATTCTCCTGCCTCAGCCTCCCGAGTAGCTGGGATTACAGGCGCACCCCACCACGCCTGACTAATTTTTTGTATTTTTAGTAGAGACGGGATTTCACCATTTAGGCCAAGCTGGTCTTGAATTCCTGACCGTGGGTGATCTGCCCGCCTCAGCCTCCCAAAATGCTGAGATTACAGGCATGAACCACCGCACCCGGCCCCTTCTTTTATTTTTTGAGGCAGAGTTTCCCTCTTGTTGCCCAGGCTGGAGTACAATGGCATGATATTGGTTCACTGCAACCTCTGCCTCCAGGGGTTCAAGTGATTCTCCTGCCTCAGCCTCCCAAGTAACTGGGATTACAGGATGTGCCACCATGCCCTGCTAATTTTGTATTTTTAGTTGTGACAGGGTTTCACTATGTTGGTCAGGCTGGTGTGGAACTCGTGGCCTCAGGTGATTCACCCACCTTGGCCTCCCAAAGTGCTGGGATTACAGGCGAGAGCTGCTGCACCTGGCCCTTTTTCTTTCTTTTCCTTCCTTTCTTTCCTTTTTTCTTTTATTTATTTATTTATTCCTTTCCCTTTCTTTCCCTCCTTTCTTCCTTGAGATGGTCTCTCTCTGTCACCAGGCGTGATCTGCACTTTCGTGATCATGGCTCACTGCAGCCTGCAACTCTTGGGTTCAAGTGATCCTCCTGCCTCAACCTCCTGAGTAGCTGGGACTACAGACATATGCCATCACGCCCAGCTAATTTTTAATTTTTAGTAGGGTTGAGGTCTCATTATGTTGCCTAGGCTGATCTTGAACTCCTGGCTTCAAGTAATCCTACTACCTTGGCCTCCCAGAATGCTGGGATTCCATGTGTGTGTGCCTGGCCTAGAAGCAGTTCTTAAACCTTTTTTTTTTTTGAGACAGAGTCTCACTCTGTTAACCAGGGTGGAATGTAGTGCCTTGATCTTCACTCACTGCAACCTCTGCCTACCTGGTTCAAGCCATTCTTGTGCCTCAGCCTCCCAAGTAGCTGGGACTACAGGCGCCCGCCACCATGCCTGGCTAATTTTTATATTTTTAGTAGAGATGGGATTTCACCGTGTTAGCCAGGCTGGTCTCAAACACCTGACCTCAGGTGATCTGCCTGCCTTAGCCTCCCAAAGTGCTGGGATTACAGGCGTGAGCCACTGTGCCCGGCAAGAAATAGCATTTCTTAAGTTTAATAACATACCAAGCAAACCTGGTTGTGAATTTTATGGAATTTAATAAAGCATTGTATTTGGGAGAGCTCAAGCATAAATCATGGTAATATTCAGCCTCTTTTCTAAGGATGTATGCCATTTCTCCATGTAGTGCTTCCTAATTTGATGTATCTTTTCTGTTTTTTTGAGACAGAGTCTCACCCTGTCCCCCAGGCCAGAGTCCAGTGGCGCAATTTTGGCTCACTGCAACCTCCGCCTCCTGGGTTCAAGCAATTCTCCTGCCTTAGCCTCCCAAGTAGCTGGGATTACAGGTGCATTCTATCACACTAAGCTAATTTTTTTTGTATTTTTACAAAAGCCTGGACACGGGCTTTTGCCATGTTGGCCAGGCTGGTCTCGAACTCCTGACCTCAGGTAATCCGCCCATCTCAGCCTCCCAAAGTGCTGGGATTACAGGCGTGAACCACTGTGCCCAGCTATTTTTGTTTTTTTGAGGCAGGGTCTCACCCCCGTCACCCAGGGTGGAGTGCAGTGGTGCTGTTGTGACTCACTGCAGCCTAGACTTCCTGGGCTCACGTGATCCTCCTACCTCGAGCCTCTTCAGTAGCTGAAACTACAGGTGCACACCACCATGCCCAGCTAATTTTCGTGTTTCTTTTTTTTTGTAGAGACAGGGTTTTGCCACATTGCCGAGGCTGGGGCTATGCTATTTTCCTTCCTTCCTCCCTCCCTCCCTTCGTCTCTGTTGCCCAGGCTGGAGTGTGGTGGCATGATCTCTGCTCACTGCAACCTCCACTTCTGAGTTCAAGCGATTCTCCTACCTCAGCCTCTCGAGTAGCTGGGACTACAGGTGCCCGCCACCAGACATGGCTGACATTTTAAAAAATTTTATGGCCGGGCGCGGTGGCTCAAGCCTGTAATCCCAGCACTTTGGGAGGCCGAGACGGGCGGATCACGAGGTCAGGAGATCGAGACCATCCTGGCTAACCCGGTGAAACCCCGTCTCTACTAAAAAAATACAAAAAACTAGCCGGGCGAGGTGGCGGGCGCCTGTAGTCCCAGCTACTCGGGAGGCTGAGGCAGGAGAATGGTGTGAACCCGGGAGGCGGAGCTTGCAGTGAGCAGAGATCCGGCCACTGCACTCCAGCCTGGGCGACAGAGCGAGACTCCGTCTCAAAAAAAAAAAAAAAAAAAAAAAAAAAAAAAAAAAAAATTTATTTATTTATTAATTTATTTATTTTGAGACAGAGTCTCACTCTGTCACCTAGGCTGGAGTGCAGTGCCGTGATCTCGGCTCACTGCAAGCTCCCTCTCCTGAGTTCACGCCAGTCTTCTGCCTCAGCCTCCGAAGTAGCTGGAACTACAGGTGCCTGCCACCACGCCTGGCTAATTTTTTTGTATTTTTAGGAGAGACGGGGTTTCACTGTGTTAGCCAGGTTGGTTGCAATCTCCTGACCTCGTGATCCACCCGCCTCGGCCTCCCAAATTGCTGGGATTACAGGAGTGAGCCACCGCACCTGGCCAATTTTTGTATTTTTAATAGAGACGGGGTTTCACCATGTTGGCCAGACCGGTCTCGAGCTCCTGATGTCAATTGATCTGCCCGCCTCGGCCTCCCAAAGTGTTGGGATTACAGGTGTGAGCCACCACACCGGCCCTATGCTATCTTTTAAATGTTTACTTCAGTGGCTTGATGCTCACAATTCGGAGTACACTGAGATTTATTTGTGTTTTGAGTTTCCATTGTGGAAACTTACTAAACATCTTGCATTTGAGGAAACTACATAAAACAGTTGCACAGTCAGCTGAAATATTGTAAAGGGGGCCCGGCTCATGCCTGTAATACCAGCACTTTGGAAGGTTAAGGCAGGCGGATCACAAGGTCAGGAGATCGAGACCATCCTGGCTAACACAGTGAAACCCCACCCGTCTCTACTAAAAATACAAAAAAATTAGCGAGGCGTGGTGGCAGCCGCCTGTAGTCAGAGCTACTGGGGAGGCTGAGGCAAGAGAATGGCATGAACCCAGGAGGTGGAGCTTGCAGTGAGCCAAGATCGGGCCACTGCACTCCAGCCTGGGTAACAGAGCAAGACTCCATCTCAAAAAAAAGAAAAAAAAAAATTGTAACGGGAATGTCAATCTAATGACAGCCAGGCCACTACTTTGAAGTCTTCTCATCATGTGCCCCACTTGAAATGATTCCTAGAAGCCAAATCATCCAGTCTCTTTCCAGATGGGACCAGTGTTAAGGGTTATAATTTCCTTGCTTTTCTTAACCTGTGTATTTAACCTTACTTACATCAATATATTTTATTTTAAGCCAGTCAATTGTGTATTTTATTTTCGAATGAATCTTATTCAAGTGCTATTATATTGTTATATTGTATGTACTATGGAATGTCAGGTTTGTTTCGTTTAGTTTCTTTTTTTTTTTTTGAGACACATTCTCGCTCTATCTTCCAGGCTGGAGTGCAGTGGTGCGATCTTGGCTCACTGCAACCTTTGCCTCCCAGGTTCAAGAGATTCTCCTGCCTCAGCCTCCCAAGTAGCTGGCACTACAGGTGTGTGCCACCTTGCCTGGCTCTTTTTTTTTTTTTTTTTTTTGTATTTGTGGTAGAGATGGGGTTTCTTTTTTTTTTTTTTTGAGATGGAATCTTGCACTGTCACCCAGACTGGAGTGCAGTGGTGCAGTCTCGGCTCACTGCAAGCTCCGTCTTCTGGGTTCATGCCATTCTCCTGCCTCATCCTTCCAAGTAGCTGGGACTACAGGCATGTGCCACCTTGCCCAGCTCTTTTTTTTTTTTTTTTTTGTATTTTTAGTAGAGATGGGTTTCTTTTTTTGATTGTTTTTTCTTTTTTTTCTTTTTTTTTTTTTTGAGAGGGAGTCTCGCGCTGTCGCCCAGGCTGGAGTGCAGTGGCCGGATGTCAGCTCACTGCAAGCTCCGCCTCCCGGGTTCTCGCCATTCTCCTGCCTCAGCCTCCCAAGTAGCTGGGACTACAGGCGCCCGCCACCTCGCCCGGCTAGTTTTTTGTATTTTTTAGTAGAGACGGGGTTTCACTGTGTTAGCCAGGATGGTCTCGATCTCCTGACCTCGTGATCCGCCCACCTCGGCCTCCCAAAGTGCTGGTATTACAAGCTTGAGCCACCGTGCCCGGCCAATTGATTGTTTTTTCTTTTTGAGATGGAGTCTCGCTCTGTCGCCCAGGCTGGAGTGCAGTGGCCGGATCTCAGCTCAGCAGCAAGCTCCGTCTCCCGGGTTCACGCCATTCTCCTGCCTCAGCCTCCTGAGTAGCTGGGACTACAGGTGCCCGCCACCTCGCCTGGCTAGTTTTTTGTATTTTTTAGTAGAGACGGGGTTTCACCATGTTAGCCAGGATGGTCTTGATCTCCTGACCTCGTGATCCACCCGTCTCGGCCTCCCAAAGTGCTGGGATTACAGGCTTGAGCCACCGCGCCTGGCCTGGTTTTTTTTGAGATGGAATATCGCACTGTCACCCAGTCTGGAGTACAGTGGTGCGATCTCAGCCCACTGCAAGCTCCGCCTCCCGGGTTCACGCCATTCTCCTGCCTCAGCCTCTCGATTAGCTGGGACTACAGGTACCCGCCATGACGCCCGGCTATTTTAAAAAATATTTTTAGTAGAAACGAGGTTTCACCGTGTTAGCTAGGATGGTCTCGATCTCCTGACCTTGTGATCTACCCGTCTCGGTCTCCCAAAGTGCTGGGATTACAAGCGTGAGCCACTGTGCCCAGCCAGCTTTCTGTTTTACACAATCATGAATCTTCCCTGAAATGTTAATTTATTTGCTTTTTTAGTTCATAGTTTACAGAAAAATTTAGGAGCTATTACAGAGCCCCTTCTCCTTACTTCCCCTGTTTTTTTTTATTTTTGTTTTTTTGTTTTTTTTAAACAGAATCTCACTCTGTCACCCAGGCTGGAGTGTGGTGGTGCGATCTCGGCTCACTGTAATGTCTGCCTCCTGGATTCAAGGGATTCTCCTGCCTCAGCCTCCAGCGTAGCTGGGATTACAGGCGCCACCACATCCAGCTAATTTTTTTTTTTTTTTTTTTTGGTTTTTTTTTAGTAGAGACAGGGTTTTGCCACATTGACCAGGCTGGTCTTGAACTCCTGACCTCAGGTGGTCCAACTGCCTCAGCCTCCCAAAGTGCTGGGATTATAGGCGTGAGCCACCATGCCTGGCCTACCTCCCGTATTTTTTAACATACTGCCTTAGTGTGGTGTATTAGTTGTGATTATGAACCAGCATTACATCTCATGATGATAAAAATTGATGAACCAACAACATTATTATTAACTAAAATTAATACTTTTTAATTTTTTTTAGAGACAGGGTCTTGCTCTGTTGCCCAGGCTGGAGTGTAGTGGCGCAATCATAGCTCACTGTAGCCTTGATCTCTTGTACTCAAGCATCCTTCTGTGTCAGCCTCCCAAGTAGCTGGGATTACAGGCTTGTGCCACCATACCTGACTAGTTAATTTTTTTTTTTTTTTTTTTTTTTTTGAGACAGTGTCTTGCTCTGTTGCCCAGTGCAGTGGTGCAGTCTCGGCTCACTGCAACCTCCACCTACTGGGTTTAAGCAATTCTCTGCCTCAGCCTCCCAAGTAGCTGGGATTGCAGGCATCTACCACCATATTTTTTTGTGTTTTTAGTAGAGATGGGGTTTCACCATCTTGGCCAGGCTGGTGTTTAACTCCTGACCTCGTGATCCACCCGCCTTGGCCTCCTGAGGTGCTGGAATTACAGGCGTCAGCCACTGTGCCTGGCCAAATTTTTTTTTTTTAATAGAGACAGGATTTCACTATATTGCCCAGGCTGGCCTTGAATTCCTGGGCATTAAGCAGTCCTCCTGTCTTTGCCTTGTAAAGTGTTAGGATTACAGGTGTAAGCCACTGCACCCAGCTAATATTATTTTATATTTTACTTTATATTTATGTATTAACAGTGTAAATGTATAGTCATATGTTAAATGTGTATTATATAGTAATTTTATATTTTAACTTAGGATTTTTTTTATTTTTATTTTTTATTTTTTTTGAGACGGAGTCTCGCCTAGCCCTGTCGCCCAGGCTGGAATGCAGTGACGCGATCTCAGCTCACTTCAAGCTCCACCTCCTGGGTTCACAACATTCTCCTGCCTCAGCCTCCTGAGTAGCTGGGACTACAGGCGCCTGCCACCATGCCCGGCTAATTTTTTTGTATTTTTAGTAGAGACAGGGTTTCACTGTGTTAGCCAGGATGTTCTCGATCACCTGTCCTCGTGATCCACCCGCCTCGGCCTCCCAAAGTGCTGGGATTACAGGTGCGAGCCACCACCCCCGGCCTTTTTATTCTATTTTAAAAAATCTGTTGAGACTTAGTTAACTTTCAGCACTACTATTCAACATAGTACTGAATGTTCTAGTCAGAGTAATTAGACAAGAAAAAGAAAAGATATCGAAATTAGGAAGAAGGAAGTTGTTTCCTCTTCGTAGATTATACGATCTTACATGTAGAACATCGAAGAAATTTCCCCCACCCCGCACATACACTTAGAAGTAGTAAATGGGCCGGGTGTCATGGTTCACACCTGTAATCCCAGCACTGTGGGAGGCTGAGGTGGGCGGATCACGAGGTCAGGAGTTCGAGACCAGCTGGGCAACACGGTGAAACCCCATCTTTACTAAAAAAAGAAATACAAAAATTAGCTGGGCTCTGATGGTACATGCCTGTAATCAGGAGGCTAAGGCAAGAGAATTGCTTGACTCCAGGAGGTGGAGGTTGCAGTGAGCTGAGACCGCACCACTGTACTCCAGCCTGGGCGACAGAGCAAGACTCAGTCTCAAAAAAAAAAAAAAGGAAGTAATAAATGAATTAAGCTGATTGGTAGGATATAAATGGAATCTTTAAAAATCTGTTATTTCTATACATTGTCACTGAACAACCCAAAATGGAAATTAAGAAAACATTTTCTTTTTTTTTTTTTAAGACGGAGTTTCACTATTGTTGCCCAGGCTGGAGTGCAGTGGTGAAATCTCGGCTCACCGCAACCTCCATCTCCCAGGTTCAAGTGATTCTGCTGCCTCAGTCTCCCGAGTAACTGAGATTACAGGCATGCACCACCATGCCTGGCTAATTTTGTATTTTTAGTAGAGATGGGGTTTCTCCTTGTTGGTCAGGCTGCTCTCCTTGAAGGTCTTGAACTCCCAACCTCAGGTGATCTGCCTGCCTCAGCCTCCCAAAGTGCTGGGATTACAGGCGTGAGCCACCGCGCCTGGCCTAGAAAACATTTCTTCCGTATACTTTAAATCATCTTTAGCTCACTTATAATTCCTAATACACCATAAATTTTAGGTAAATAGTTGTTATGTTGTGTTGTTTAGGGAATAATGACAAGAAGAAAAAGTCCATACATGTTCAGTATGTACCTAACCATCATAGACCTAACTACGTAGTACTTGATCAGAGGGTGGTTGAATCTGAGGATGCAGAAACTCCAAGTATGGAGGGCTGACTGTAATACCTCACTGGATGATAGATAAACAAAACATGTGATATCCATACAGTGGAATATAATTCTACCATAAATACAAAGTGGGGATGCATGCTGCAGCACAGATGAGACTCGAGAAACCTATAATGAAACTAGTCACAAATACTACATGACATGATTCTGACTGTATGAAAGTCCATAATAGGAAAATCTACAGAGACCGAAAGATTGCTGGTTATCAGGGGCTGGGGATTGGCGGAGGAAGATGGGAAGGTAGGAGATTGACAGGTAAAAGGTACATGGGCTTATGTTTGAGGTGATGAAAATTGTGATCATGATTGCATGTATCTCTGAATATACTAAAAACCATCTATTAAAAGTATTAGGAGTTTCCAGGTTCATTCCAGATCTATATAATCTGTTACTGTTTTTCTTGTATTTACCAATGAGAATAAGACTTCAGGGCTGGATGCGATGGCTCACGCCTGTAATCCACCACTGTGGGAGGCCAAGGCAGGAGGATTGCTTGAGCCCAGGTGGTCGAGACCAGCCTGGGCAACATGGCAAGACCCTGTCTCTACAAAACAAACAAGTAAATAAATAAGTGGGCCTTGTGGCTTGTGCTGGTAGTCCCAGCTACTCCAGAGGCTGAGGCAGGAGGATCCACTTGAACCTAGGTGCTCCAGGCTGCAGTGAGCTATTGCACCACTGTACAATCCTAGCTTAATCAGTGTTACCTGGGTGACAGAGCTAGACCCTGTCTCTTAAAAAAAAAAAAAAAAAAAGGGAGTTGCCTTAAAGATATCATGCTCTCACACGTTTCAAAGTTCTCCAGGGACACGTGCAAAGACTGATTGGAAAGAAATACCCTTCTGGTATAAAGTGTACACTTGACAGTTTTAATTTTAGATGACTTCCTGCCAGCAAATTCTGGTCTACTGTAGTCCTCTTGGTCCAGCCACCCCCAAATAACCACTTTTGATCATTTTTTGTGCATCCTGTCACTGTTTACATAAAAACAAGTGACTGGGAATGTATATTTTTATTTCCTGCCTTTGTTATAGTAATGAGTGGTCAGACTCCAGTGTTTAATGCTTGTCTGCTGAGAGCTAAAACCTCACCCTCCCCTTCTACCCTTGTGCCCACACCTGGACCAGCTTTCAAGGAAGCCTGGGGTTCTGTCTTCTGGTGTCTGTCCATGGAACTGTCATCCAGCCCCAACCCCAACACAGTAAATACCCAGGCCAGGCAGCTTCCCCTGTTCTCAAACCATTTCACACCTGCCTGATGGGCCTGCCCTGCTCTCCCCAGACACCTCAATCACGTGAGAGTAATAAGCCTTTTTATGCCCTCTCAGCCTGTGTGAGACACTCTGTCATCAGTGTCAGCGTCAGAACCACATCTCTGCAGTCGGTGCTGTGAAGATGTCTGGACATTGACCACCACACGGAGGGGTCTGTCTCCACTGGCTCCTCTGCTCTGCTGCCTGAAAACACTGGGCACGCACTTTGAGCTGCTGCTGCTTAGGGAACTCCTGCTTCGAACTGTCCTGCTCTGTATTTATTGTATTGTTGAGATCCAGCAAGTCTGGGTCTGTAATCAGCCCGAGTTGGCAGTTTGATAATTCCTTGACATTTAGGAAGGGAATATAGGATTGGGGCCCTCCTTAAAGTGGTCCTGGATTGTGTGTCTTGGTCTGGACCCGTGTCTTTTAGGACGAAGCTGTGAGTGCTGCTGTATTCTGGTGCCCTCTATAGGGTGCTGACTCTTATCTGAAAGAACAGTTATTATTTTAATTAAAAAATTTTTTTGGTAACCAGGCCTCACTCTGTTGCTCAGGCTGGAGTGCGGTGGCACCATCATAGCCCACCGTAACCTGAAACTTGCGGGCTCATGCAGTCCTCCTGCCTTGGCCTCTCAAAGTGCAGGGATTATAGGTGTGAACCACTACACATGGCAGAAGAGTCATTTGAAAAGAAGAGAAAGAAGGGAAAAGGTACGTGGTAGGCTGAGTCCATACTATAGTATCAGAGGGCGTTGGGCGCGATGGCTCATGCCTGTAATCCTTGCACTTTGGGAGGCTGAGGCGGGCGGATCATGAGGTCAGGAGATTGAGATCATCCTGGCTAACACGGTGAAACCTCATCTCTACTAAAAATACAAAAATTAGCTGGGTGTGGTGGCGGGCACCTGTAGTCCCAGCTACTCGGGAGGCTGAGGCAGGAGGATGGCGTGAACCCGGGAGGCAGAGCTTGCAGTAAGCTGAGATTGCGCCACTGCACTCTAGCCTGGGTGACAGAGCAAGACTCTGTCTCAAAACAAAATAATAATATCAGAGGGCTGCCAAGGACCCTTAAGTGCTGCTGCTGCCACTGCCTGTGCCTCTGTCACCACAAGGATCCTTACTCTTGGTGTTATAGGGGACAACATCCAGATATACCCCTGTGGCACTGGAAAGGGAGTAGTTCAAACCGAAGTGAATCCTGGAGTCCTTTAAACTTTGTAAAACCATCGCTGCCTTGGAAGAGGTCCATGACCCTGAGGATACAGATGTAAGGCTCGGTGTGGGGGGAAAACATGCAAATACTAGGGTAGACAGGACAGCTCCTTTCGCCATCCCTGATGTATATCCAAAGACAGACAAAACCAACAACCAAAGAGGGAAGCAAAGGGAAAAATGAGTACTGAAACAAAGGTTCACAATTTTACCCAATTGGAAATCCAAATACGCTAAAAATATTTCCACAGCTAAGAAGATAAAAGGGGACTACATGGTACTTGTGCCTCCCTCAGCAGGGTAGGTTCTTTTTTTTTTTTTTTTTTTTTTTTGAGAAAACTCTGTACCCAGGTTGGAGTGCAGTGGCGCGATCTCGGCTCTCTCCACAACCTCCCATCTCCCGGGTTCAAGCAGTCCTCCTGCCTCAGCCCCCCGAGTAGCTGGGATTACAGCCACCTGCCACCATGCCTGGCTAATTTTTGTATTTTTAGTAGAGACGGGGTGTCACCATGTTGGCCAGGCTGGTCTCGAACTCCTGACCTCAAGTGATCCATCCACCTGCCTTGGCTTCCCAAAGTGCTGGGATTACAGGGGTGAGCCATCACACCCGGCCCACAAGGTAGGTTCTGAATTAATACCTGCTGTAATGTGCTCATTAATCTTTCAAGCTGTTAATCAACGTAAAGTGCAAATTACACTTATACCTGGTGATCCCACTAAATTTAAGCAAGGTAAACCCTGTAATCTGAGTAATGAATATAAAATAGAGGATAAACAGATATGCCTTGTCTTAACCATCGGAGTTATTTGCCTTGTTTCAATTAAGCATGGTCAAAGTACCCATTGTCCTAATATACCCTGTACTGAGCAGGGTTACTCTAAAATGATAAAAAATAAATCAAGTCTTTGACTGTTACAAAGTGGCTTGGCAAGATAGAATTTCATGGACCTTTATCCTCAGTTAAACAAGTTTCTGTGGCCCAGTATAAATTAGATGATTGAAAATAATTATTAGAGTCATTGAGTGAACAGCAGTAGGGAGTTTGCATGGATGACATTACCACACGCGTACCCGAGGGAGCCAGTGGAGAGTTGCTGCTTTTCATCACTTAATTGGGAAGTCTGTGATATACAGATCCAAGGGTTAGCCTGCTTGACCAAACATGAGGCAGTCATCTTAACACTGGCCAAAAATGGGTTCCATCTGCTCTAAGGTTTACAGACTGTAGCGGTTGTGTAAGACTTTTCTGTTTGTGGTAAGATACCTTTGAGTATCTCTTATGTCAGATACGTAAAATAGAAATCAAGGTAATACGTGTCTTTTTTTTTTTTTTTTGAGACAGAGTTTTGCTCTTGTTGCCCAGGCTGGAGTGCAATGGCGCGATCTCAGCTCACCACAACCTCTGCCTCCTGGGTTCAAGCAATTCTCCTGCCTCAGCCTCCCAAATAGCTGGGATTATAGGCATGTGCTGCCATTCCCAGCTAATTTTATATTTTTAGTAGAGACAGGGTTTCATCATGTTGGTCAGGCTGGTCTCAAACTCCTGACCTCAGGTGATCCACCCGCCTCAGCCTCCCAAAGTGCTGGGATTACAGGCGTGAGCCATTGCGCCCGGCCAATAAATGTCTTATATGAAGTCCACAATACAAGGATACTCATCTATGTCCCAGTTCCGGGCAGCACTGATGGTAACTAAGGCCCTAGTTTAACTTCTCAGAATATACAGTGCTGGGCTCCTAAACAAGGCATTGGATGGAACTTTCTCTTCTCTTCCCAATCTCCTGCTGAAGACCTCATTCGTCACCGTAACGGCTTACTAAAATAAGTTCAAATCAGTTGCATGAGTTATGATATGGGCCAGGCGTTATGCAAACACACACTAAGGGTTGTCAGGTCTTCTTGGCATGTTGAGTCCTTTATCATTATGTGATGCTCACTTATATCTCTTTATTTTTATTTATTTTAAAATTTTAATTTAATTTTTTTTAGAGACAGAGTCTCACTCTGTCACCCAGGCTGGAGTGCAGTGGTGTGATCATACAGCTCTTTGCAGCCTTGAACTCCTAGGCTCCAGCAATCCTCCTCCCTCAGCTTCCCAAGTAGCTGACTATACATGTGATACCACAACTGATTAATTAAAAAAATTTTTTTTTAAATGTTTTTGTATAGATGAAGGTCTTGCTGTTTCCCAAGCTGGAGTGCAGTGTCTATTCACAATAAATTATAGCACGTTATATCCTTGAACTGCTGGGCTCAGGCAATCCTCCATCTCAGCCTTCTAAGTAGCTGGGACCATAGGCATGCCCCACTGCATCTGGCTTATCTCTGTGTTTTTTCCTGTCTCTGAAGTGTACTTTGTGATATTAAGATAGCTATGCCATGTTTCTTTTAATTAATGTTAGCATTTTATATATTTCTCTATCCCTTTACTTTTAACATGTGTGTCTTTGAATTAAAAGTGGTTTCCTTTTAGCCAACATACTATGTTTTTAAAATCCACTATAACAGTATCTGTCTTCTAATTATATTTGGACCGTTGACATTCAGAGTGATTATCAGTAGTTGTATTAATATCTACCGCATTTTTTACTTTTTTCTATTAGTTGCCCTTGCTTTTTTTTTTTTTTTTTTTTTTGTCTTGTCTCTGACCTTCCTTCTTGGGCTTTAATTGAGCATTTTACCTGGAGGTGACATATTCTGTAATCATATGATTTGTTAGTGATCCTTTGGTCCTGACTGGGGTTGTGGCCTTCTGTGGTATTGTAAGAAAGATATATGATCTTTTCTTCCCGGTGCCTACCATGGCTCTCCTATGTTGTTGTTGTTGTTGTTGTTTTGAGTCTTGCTCTGTCACCCAGGCTGGAGTGCAGTGGCATGATCTCGGCTCCCTGCACCTTCCACTTCCTGGGTTCAAGTGATTCTCCTGCCTCAGCCTCCCAGGTAGCTGGGATAACAGATGCGCATTACCGTGCCTGGCTAATTTTTGTATTTTTAGTAGAGACGAGGTTTCACCATGTTTCCCAGGCCAGACTCAAACTCCTGACTCAAATGATCCTGACTCAAGTGAACTCAAGTGATCTTCCCGCCTCAGCCTCCCAGAGTGTTGGGATTACAGGCATGAGCCACCGTGCCAGGCCAGTATTCAGAATTCTTGTTAAAGGTTAGGGAAGCTATCATGTTGTTCTTCAGAAGACTTTGACCATTGTCAGATATTCATTATTCCTGCTACATTTAGAGAAGGACTTTTTGTTGACTTTTCAACAGTCTTTAGGGGATCTATAGAATTTAAAATATATTTTGTAAGAGGTTATCTTGAGGACATTTCATTCTTTCTGAGAACCCATCTTTTCAGTCAGGTGTGGTGGTTCACACCTGTAATCCCAGAACTTTGGGAGGCTGAGGCAGGAATTTGAGATCAGCTTGAGCAACAAAGTAAGACCCCATCTTTACAAAAAAATTAAAAATTAGCTAGGCATGGTGTCTTGTGACTATAGTTCTAGCTACTTGGGAGGCTCGGGAGGGAGGATCACATGAGCCCAGGAGATGGAGGCTTCACTGAGCTATGATCATGCCACTGCCCTCCAGTGTGGATGACAGAGCAAGTTCCCATTTCTAAGAAAACCAAAAGAACCCATCTTTCCCCTTATTTTATTTTGCCTTGACATTACACAATGTAATATCACATAGTGACTGGTCAGGAATCATTTCCTCTTGAAATTTGAGAAAGAGGATTTTATATTGTTTTGGAGAAAAGCACTGCTGATCCCTTCGTGTGTTTTATAATTATAGTCAAATTCGCCATTAAACCGTCTGGACTTGAATGAAATCCCTCAGAAATTGCAACTCTTAACCTGTTCCTCAAGGTTAGCAAGGCATAGGGCACCTTGTTATGTATCTGCCAGAAAAAAACTCTTCTGACATTTTGTTTTCTTATTATGTGTGCATATATAAGGTAAAAATAGGTGGGAAACTATCTTTGACGTTCATGACTATGGGGATTTTGCTAGTTGAGGGGGTGCTGCCTAAGTTGCCATACCTTCTTCCTCATACCTGAGTCATATCTTCCCAATAGCTTCCTAGCCTAGTGAAATGGGATAGAGTCAAAGGAATCAGTGAGTCTATAACAAATATTATATACATACAGGTTAAAATGAATACTTTTACAGAGGAATATTTTCATTCAGCCAACTTGATCTGTTATGTCTAATGGCTTGGAATCCTTCAGGAAAGTATGGTCAGCTGGATTTTGTCAGCAGGTGGATTTCTATGGGCCTTCTGGCCTTTCATGTTTGATGAAGGGAACAGAAGAAAATGGTTCCACTTCTTCAGTGTGTATTTATTTATTCATGGAAACCTTTTTCAGGTTTTATCCTGTGTTTCTTTTTCTTTTTTTTTTTAGACAGAGTTTTGCTCTTGTCGCCCAGACTGGAGTGCAGTTGCGGCTCACCGCAACCTCCACCTCCTGGGCTCAAGCGATTCTCCTTCCTCAGCCTCCCGAGTAACTGGTATTACAGGTGCCCACCACCATGCCTGGGGAATTTTTTGTATTTTTAGTAGAGACAGGGTTTTGCCATGTTGGGCTGGCTGGTTTCAAACTCCTGATCTCAGGCGATTCGCCTGCCTCTGCCTCCTAAAGTGCTGGGATTACAGGCGTGAGCCATTGCGCCTGGCCTACCCTGTGTTTCATGGAATGCTGATTGGTGTGAGATATGAAAGGAAATGGAAGTTTTTCCCAGAAGAAATGATGATCTTTTTTTTTTTTTTTGAGACGGAGTCTCCCCTTGTCGCCCAGGTTGGAGTGCAGTGGCTGGATCTCAGCTCACTGCAAGCTCCGCCTTCCGGGTTTATGCCATTCTCCTGCCTCAGCCTCCCGAGTAGCTGGGACTGCAGGCGCCCGCCACCTCGCCTGGCTAGTTTTTTGTATTTTTTAGTAGAGAGGGGGTTTCACCGTGTTAGCCAGGATGGTCTCGATCTCCTGACCTCGTGATCCGCCCATCTCGGCCTCCCAAAGTGCTGGGATTACAGGCTTGAGCCACCGTGCCCGGCTGGAATGATGATCTTAAATTTTTTTTTGAGACAGAGTCTCTCTGTCCTCCAGGCTGGAGTGCAATGGCACAATCTCGGCTCACTGCAACCTTTGTCTCCTGGGTTCATGCTATTCTCCTGCCTCAGCCCCCGAGTAGCTGGGATTACAGGCGCGCGCCACCATGCCTGGCTAATTTTTTTGTATTTTTAGTAGAGGCGGGGTTTCACCATGTTGGTCAGGCAGGCCTCAAGCTCCTGACCTCGTGATCTGCTTGCTTCGGCCTCCCCAAGTGCTGGGATTACAGGCGTGAGCCACCGGGCCTGGCCAAAATTTATTTTCTTTGTATAGCATTTTATTTGTTTCTCCAAGGTGAACTGGATCCTACCATTAGAGACCAATAAAACTTGTAGTGACTACAGTAAAAATGTAGAGATCAGTTGCATGTTTTCATGGGGTAATTAAATTTATGAGAAAGTGAATGTAGACAGAATTCTGACAACCATATTTATTTATCATAAAATAAATGTTTGGAGACCGCCACATCATTTGTCAACTTTTTTGTTGTTGTTTTTGTTTGTTTGTTTGTTTGAGATGGGGTCTCTCCCTGTCACCCAGGGTGAAGTGCAGTGGCGAGATCTCGGTTCACTGCAACCTCCATCTCCCTTTTTTAAGCAATTCCTCTGCCTCAGCCTCCTGAGTAGCTGGGATTACAGGCATACGTTGCCATGCCCAGCTAATTAGTGTATTTTTAGTAGAGATGGGGTTTCACCATGTTGACCAGGCTGGCCTCAAGCTCCTGACCTCAGGTGATCTGCCTGCCTTGGCCTCCCAGAGTGCTGGGAATGGAGGCATGAGCCACTGCACCTAGCCGTTTGTGAACTTTTATGAATTGGGTTTACATCCCTGTACTGTCATCTCATTCTTTCTCCTGCGTTGCATATTTGGGATGTTTTAGGACTCAGTGGCCTCCGAGGATGTGGCTGTGAACTTCACACTTGAGGAGTGGGCTTTGCTGGATCCTTCCCAGAAGAAACTCTACAGAGATGTGATGCGGGAAACCTTTAGAAACCTGGCCTGTGTAGGTAAGGATGACATCATTCCTTCTCTTAGTCAATTAGACAAGAAGTATTTCTTGCTCTTTAATGCTGTTTCATGATGTCAGATGTGGAAAAGGAAATACTTGGGTGAATAAATCAGGGTTGTTTATACCTGATCATGAACTTAGAATCTAGTCATTTTTCTGTAATGTCTATCCGTTCATAAGGATTTTTTCTGACTATATTTTAGGAAAAAAATGGGAAGACCAGAGCATTGAAGATTGGTACAAAAATCAGGGGAGAATTTTAAGGTAATTTGCACTGACAAGAGAAAGCAATGTCCCCTTCTCAGTATGTCATGAAATTTTAAAAATAAGGAAACAAACCAATAAGCCCAGCTTCAAATTTATTTATTCCTACAAAATTTATTTATTTCTTTTTCCTTCCAGAAAAAGTGTGACATAGATATTCAGTGTTGCAAAATCATTCACTTGGAAATAGTATTAAGAAACTGTATATATGAATATCACTTTTTTGATAATAGCTACTGTCGAGCCCTCTTGCAGAGCATTCCATCTCTTCACTTTCAAACAATTCATACAGGCCTGAAAACCTACCCTTTCCCCGATTATGGTAAAAATGTAAGTCGAAAAACTGTTAATAAATATAAAGTCACAAGCCGTTAAATCATGCTTTCTGTTTTTTCCAGCAATCATACGGAAGAGGGACTCAGTGAAAGTAAAGAATATGATCAATGTGGAGAAGCCTTCAGTCAGATTCTCAATCTTAATCTGAACAAGAAAATTCCTACTATAGTAAGACCATGTGAATGTAGTTTGTGTGGGAAAGTCTTCATGCATCATTCATCCCTTAGTAGACACATCAGATCTCACCTTGGACACAAACCTTATGACTATCAGGAATATGGAGAGAAACCATACAAATGTAAGCAGTGTGGGAAAGCCTTCAGTTCTTGTCAATCCTTCCGAAGACATGAAAGAACTCACACTGGTGAGAAACCCTATGCATGTCCGGAATGCGGGAAAGCCTTCATTTCTCTCCCAAGTGTTCGAAGGCACATGATTAAGCACACTGGAGATGGACCATATAAATGTCAGGAATGTGGGAAAGCCTTTGACCGCCCCAGTTTATTTCAAATACATGAAAGAACGCACACTGGAGAGAAACCCTATGAATGTCAGGAATGTGCAAAAGCTTTCATTTCTCTCCCAAGTTTTCAAAGACATATGATTAGGCACACTGGAGATGGACCTTATAAATGTCAGGAATGTGGAAAAGCCTTTGACCGCCCCAGTTTATTTCGAATACATGAAAGAACTCATACTGGAGAGAAACCCCATGAATGTAAACAGTGTGGGAAGGCCTTCATTTCTTTCACAAATTTTCAAAGTCATATGATTAGGCACACTGGGGATGGACCTTATAAATGTAAAGTATGTGGGAGAGCCTTTATTTTTCCCAGTTACGTTCGAAAGCATGAAAGAACTCATACTGGGGAGAAACCCTATGAATGTAATAAATGTGGTAAAACCTTCAGTTCTTCCAGTAATGTTCGAACACATGAAAGGACTCACACTGGAGAGAAGCCCTATGAATGTAAGGAATGCGGGAAAGCCTTCATTTCTCTCCCAAGCGTTCGAAGACACATGATAAAGCACACTGGAGATGGACCTTATAAATGTCAGGTATGTGGTAGAGCCTTTGACTGTCCCAGTTCGTTTCAAATACATGAAAGAACTCACACTGGAGAGAAACCGTATGAATGTCAGGTATGTGGGAAAGCCTTCATTTCTCTTAAAAGGATTAGAAAACATATGATACTGCACACTGGAGATGGACCTTATAAATGTCAGGTATGTGGTAAAGCCTTTGACTGTCCTAGTTCTGTCCGAACACATGAAAGAACTCATACTGGAGAAAAACCCTATGAATGTAAAGAATGTGGGAAAGCCTTCAATTATGCCAGTTCCATTAGAATACATGAAAGAACTCATACTGGAGAAAAACCCTATGAATGTAAGCAGTGTGGGAAAACGTTCAGTTATTCCAGTTCCTTTCAAAGACATGAAAGAGCTCATAATGGAGATAAACCTTATGTAAGGAATGTGGGAAAGCTTTCATTTATCACAGAACCTTCGAATACTTGTGAAAATGCATAGTGGAGGACACTTCTACAAGTATCTACATATCCAAAGAATATGGAAAGTCTTCAGTTTGCTTTCTGGGTTTCGGACTTGTTTGGGAGCTCACCCCTTTCTCCTGTTTCTCACTTTTGGAATAGGAATGCCTATCCTATGCCTGTCTCGTATTTTGGAAATACACAACCAGTTTGGTTTTCACAGGTTCGGAGCTGAAGAAGGATTTTACCTCGCATGAACTGAATCTCATCCATATCTGAGTTTTGTGATATTGAGATGACACTTTGGAGTTTGAGTTTAAACATTAGGCTTCATGCTGGAATTAACTGAGACTTTTGAGGCCTTCAGGATGAGATGAATATATTTTACATGTGATGACATGGATTTTGGGGGCCAGAGGTGTAATGTTTTGGCTGAGTGTATGCCCCCTCAGATTAATATGTTGAAACCTTACCCCCACCCCCATCCCCGTATTGTGATGGTATTTGGAGGCCCTGTCTCTGGTGGTTTTTAGGACTGGAGGACATCATGAAGATGGAGGCCTCATAATTGGGATTAGTTTCCTGATACGAGTCCCTAAAGAGCTAGCTTTGCCCTTCACCATGAGAGGGTGGAGTGAGAAGATAGCTATCTTTGAACCAGGAAGCAGGCCCTTACCAGACACGGGCTCTGCCAGTGCCTTGATATTGGACTTCCCAGCCTCCCAAACCGTGAGAAATAAATGTTTGTTGATGAATTAAGCTTTCCAATTTATGATATTTTGTTTTAGCAACCCAAGCTAAGACACAATCCAATTTTAAAATGGAGGAAAGGACTCGAATAGACATTTCTCCAAAGAAGATATCCAGATGGCCAATAAGCACGTAACAATGCTCAACATCATTGGTTGTTAGGGAAATACAAATCAAACTCAAGACATACATACCATCTCATTAGGGTTAGTAGTATCAAAGATGGAAAACAATACTGACAAGGGTGTTTGAGAACCTTGTGCACTATCACTGGGAATGTACAATGGTATAAGCCTGCTGAAAACAGTATGGCAGATCCCCAGATTAAAATGTAGAAATGACATATCAGCATTTCCATTTCTGGGAAAATAAAAAGATTGAAAGCAAAGTCTCAAATAGGTTTTGTGCACCTGTGTACATAGCATCATTCACAATAGGTAAACTCTGGAAACTACTCAGGTTTTCATCAACAGATGAATAAACAAAAGGAAGTTTATACATACAAGAGAATATTGCTGAACCTTAGGAAGGACGTTTTCACATATGCTGCAAGATGAATCTTGACATGCTAAGTGAAATGGGCCATTCATACAAAGACAATACTATTATGATTCTAATTATATCAGGTATCTAGAGTAGTCATATTGATAGAAAAAGTATAATACCATTTGCCATGGGTTAGGGAAATTGGATGATGGATATTTAATGGGCATAGAGTTTCAATTTTGCAAAATAAAAAGGGTTCTAGAGATGGATGGTGGTGATGGTTGCACACTAGTACGAATGTTCTTAATGGCACTGAACTGCACACTTAAAATTGATTATGATGATGAATTTTATGTATGTTTTACACACACAAAAGGGGAAAAAGGCTACAGTACTGCACAGACTTTGTGGGACCTTCCGGGTACCAAGATCCTCTAGGTCTCTCTCTTTTTCTGTCCCCCAAGCTGGAGTGCAGTGGCGAGATCTTGGCTCACTGCACCCTCCGCCTCCCGGGTTCAAGTGATTCTCATGCTTCAGCCTCTTGAGTAGCTGGGATTACAAGTGCGCACCACCACACCCAGCTAATTTTTGTATTTTTAGTAGAGATGGGGTTTCGCCTTGTTGGCCAGGCTGGTCTTGAACTGCTGATCTCAAGTGATCTGCCTGCGTCGGCCTCCCATAGTGCCGGGGTTACAGGCGTGAGTCACTGTGCCTATTCTCTTATGTCTCTTTCCTACTTGTTTTCAGCACTGTTGTTTTTTTTTTTCGTTTTTCTACCCATGAGGGACCTGTCCCTACACAGTCCATTAGTAGGCATTTAGATTTGATACTCAGGATTGACTCCCCTGTCTCCTGCCCCCTTCACTGTAGACCTGGACCCCACTCCCAGAGCCAGGGCCTATGATAACCACCTCCCTTTATTGAGGATGGATAATTTTAATTTCCTCTGCACACTATTCACAGACATATATCAAATATATATCTGATAATTTAAGCAAATAGAAATTTTGTCCTCAGAAACAGATCTTTAAGAATATGAGAAGAAAGTAGCAGCATATAGTGTCCAGAAAAGGTGGGAGAGAACTTCTTAGGTATGGAAAGTTTATATAATAGGTAATATGTAACTATTGACCACTAATTCTGTACCTGGGGTAAAAGTGTTGTTCAAGAAATGGAGAGCCAGGCCTGGTGTGGTGGCTCACACCTGTAATCCCAGCACTTTGGGAGGCTGAGGCAGGCAGATCACTTAAGGCCAGGAGTTCAGGACCAGCCTCACCAACATAGCGAAACCCCATCTCCACTAAAAATAGAAAAATCAGCTGGGTACGGTGGTGCACACCTGTAATCCCAGCTACTCGGGAGGCTGCGGCAAGAGAATTGCTTGAACCTGGGAGGCAGAGGTTACAGTGAGCTGAGATCATGCCACTGCACTCCAGCCTATGTGACAGAGAAAGACTCCATCTAAAAAAAAAAAAAAGCAGTGGAGAAATAAGTCACTGCTTGCACAATAAAGAAATAAATGGGGCCGGGCGCGGTGGCTCAAGCCTGTAATCCCAGCACTTTGGGAGGCCGAGACGGGCGGATCACGAGGTCAGGAGATCGAGACCATCCTGGCGAACACGGTGAAACCCTGTCTCTACTAAAAAAATACAAAAAACTAGCCGGGCGAGGTGGCGGGCGCCTGTAGTCCCAGCTACTCGGGAGGCTGAGGCGGGAGAATGGCGTAAACCCGGGAGGCGGAGCTTGCAGTGAGCTGAGATCCGGCCACTGCACTCCAGCCTGGGAGACAGAGCCAGACTCCATCTCAAAAAAAATAAAAAATAAAAAATAAAAAAATAAATGGGCTGGGCATGGTGGCTCATACCTGTAATCCCAGCACTTTGGGAGGCTGAGGCAGGTGGATCACGAGGTCAGGAGATTGAGACCAGCCTGGCCAGCATGGGGAAACCCCGTCTCTACTAAAAATACAAAAAATTAGCCGGGCATGGTGGTACGCGCCTGTAATCCCAGCTACTCGGGAGGCTGAGGCAGGAGAACTGCTTGAACCCGGCAGGCAGAGGTTGCAGTGAGCCAGGATCACGCCTCTGCACTCTAGCCTGGGTGACAGTGGGACTGCATCTCAAAAAAAAAACAAAACCAAAAAAAGAAGCTCTGTGAGGAAATGAAGCAAGTGATCTGTCTTGGAGTGGATTTCATGAAGTACCTTTAAATGACAGAACATCAGGTTTCCATTTCCAAAAATATTTTTCTTCATGGTCTGACTGAAATAGTGACTGGTGTTGGAGAAATGCATGGAAGATAGCGTAATAAACCAAATTGTTCTTTCTAGTGAGGAAGGCATGAATCACCCAAAACTAATAATCACGGAATTTGCTTACAGGGTATAGAAGAATAAGCAACCATAGAAGAAATCAGTATAGTAATCACAGAACTAAGTTACAAGCTTTAGTTCTGTTTCCCAGGCCAGTTTTTATCTTGTTCTCAAGGAATAGTTACATCTGCAGTGTAAATTGTGGATACCATTGAGAGAAGTTTTACTTTCTACTTTATGAAAATGATGATGATGACAATAATACCACAATATGAATACTAATGAAAACACTTTATGCCCAGGCACGTTGGCTCATGCCTGTAATCCTAGCACTTTGGGAGGCCGAGGTGGGCAGATACCTTGAGGTCAGGAGTTCGAGACCATCCTGGCCTACATGTTGAAACCCCGTCTTTACTAAAAATATAAAAATTAGCTGGGCGTGGTGGTACATGCCTGTAATTCCAGCTACTTGGGAGGCTGAGACAGGAGAATCACCTGGACCTGGGAAGCGGAGGTTGCAGTGGGTTGAGATCACGCCGCTGCACTCCAACCTGCATGATAGAGTGAGACCCTGTCTCAAAAAAAACAAAGCAAAACGAAACACTTTAGACAGAATACTGTCAAGCACCTCACTATGCACCACCTGTGGGTTGGCTTTTTACATTTTACCTGTCTACTGATGCCCAAGCATGGCCACAGCCTGAACTGCAGCACCGTCCTGCGGATTGCCCTTTTTTTGGTGAACAAGTAAATGCTGCTTCTAGTCCCCTTGGTACTAGGTCTGCGTGGAGCACAGAGAAAGATGAATCCAGCCAGAAACTGCCCCAGAGTAACTCCCAGAGGCGGGATGAGTGAGATACACTGGGATTGAGATGTTTGGTGTAATCTTGTGTCTATTTTTGCTTTTGTTGCCTGTGTGTTTGAGTTCTGATCCACAAAATCCTTGCACAGACGAGGTCATGTAGAATTTTCCTCTATGTTTCCTTTTAGTAGTTTCAAAGTCTTACATGTAAGTCCGTAATCCATTTTGAGTGAACTGTTGTATATGGTGAAAGACGGGGGTCCAGTTTCAATTTTCTGCATGTTGATAATCCGGTTTTCCCATCACCATTCATTGAAGAGACTGTCCTTTCTCCAATCTGTGTTTTTGGCACCTTCATGAAAAATTGTTGGTAAGTGTGTGGATTTATTTCTGGTTTCTCTATTCTGTTCCATTGGTCTGTGTGTCTATGTTTATGTTAGTACGGTGCTTTTTTGGTTACTTTTTTTGTAGTCTATTATGAAGTCAGACTCAAGATTGCTTTGGCTATTTTTGTGGTTCTATATGAATTTTAGGATAATTTTTTCGATTTCTGTGAAGTATGGCTTTCATATTTTGGTAGGGATCACACTTGAATCTGTGAATTGCTTTGGGTGGTATGGACATTTGAAGAATATTCTAAGGTGGGCATGGTGGCTCACATCTGTATTCCCAGCCCTTTGGCAGGCTGAGGCAGAAGGATCACTTGAGCCCAGTAGTTTGAGACCAGCCTAGGAAACATAGTGAGACCTCGTCTCTACAATAAATTTTTAGAAAATTAGCTGCGCGTGGTGGTGTGTGCCTGTAGTCCTAGTTGAGGCAGCGAGGTCACTTGAGCCTGGAAGATCAAGGCTGCAGTGAGCTGTGATCACAGCGCTGCATTCCAACCTGGGTGACAGATTAAGATCGTGTCTCAAAAAAAAAAAAAATTAATTCTTTCAGTCCATAAACACAGAATATCTTCCCATTTATTTGTGTACTCTTCAATTTATTTCACCAGGATTTTATAGTTTTCATCGTAGAGCTCTTTCACCTGTTTGGTTATATTTATTGCTAAATATTTTGTTCTTGTAGCTATCATATATGGGATTGGTTTCTTGATTCCTTTTTCTAATAGTTTGCTGTTGGCATATAGAAACACTCCGCCTTCCAAGTAGCTGGGACTACAGCTATTCGCCACCACACCCGGCTAATTTTTTTTTTTTTTGTATTTTTAGTTGAGATGGGGTTTTTCACCATATTGGCCAGGCTGGGACCACTACTGATTTTTATGTGTTGATTTTCATATCCTGCAACTTTGCTGAATTTGTTTTAGTTCTAACAATGTTTTGGTGGTGTGTTTAGGGTTTTCTACATGTACAATCTTGTCGGCAAAAATATAATTTTACTACTTCTTTCCAATTTGGATGGCTTTTCTCCTTCCTTCCCTCCCTTCCTCTTTTGTTCTTTTTTGTCTAATAATTCTGATTAGGGCTTCCAGTACAACACTGAATAGAAGTGATAGGAGTGCTTATCTTATTCCAGATCTTAGAGAGAAAACTTTCCATTTTTTTCCTGTTCAGTATGATGTTTGCTGTGGGTTTGTCATATAAAGCTTTTACTGTGTCGAGGTATGTTCCTTCTATACATAATTCGTTGTGAGGTTTTTTTTTCCCGTCGAGATGGAGTCTCACTGTGTCACCAGGTTGCAGTGCAGTGGCGCAATCTTGGCTCACAGCAACCTCCACCTCTTGGGTTCAAGTGATCCTCCTACCTCAGCCTCCCGAGTAGTTGGGACTACAGGTGTGCACCACCACGCCCAGCTAATTTTTTGTATTTTTAGTAGAGATGGGGTTTCACCATGTTGGCCAGGATCGTCTTGATCTCTTGACCTCGTAATCCACCTGCCTTGGCTTCCCACAATGCCGAGATTACAGGTGTGAGCCACCGCGCCCAGTGTGTTGTGAGGTTTTTTTTTTTTTTTTTGACAGAGTCTCGCTCTGTCACCCAGGCTGGAGTGCAGTGGCATAATTTTGGCTCACTGCATGCTCCGCCTCCCTAGTTCATGACATTCTCCTGCCTCAGCCTCCCGAGTAGGTGCGACTACAGGTGCCTGCCACCATGCCCGGCTAAATTTTTTTTTTTTTTTGTATTTTTAGTAGAGATGGGGTTTTACCGTGTTAGCCAGGATGGTGTCGAGCTCCTGACCTCGTGATCCACCCGCCTTGGCCTCCCAAAGTGCTGGGATTACAGGCATGAGCCACCACGCCTGGCCTGTTGTGAGTTTTTATCACGAATTATATGGAATGTTATCTAATCATTTTCTGCATATATTGAAATGATATTTTTTTCTTGTTGATTCTGTTACTGTGATGTATCACTGTTTGGGTGAAGGAGAAAGGACAAGATAGAGGAAGGTGAACAAGATGGAGCAGTCCCTGTTGTTTCCGGGTTCTTCATCACAGATTTTCCCACGCCCGGGAAAAATTCCTACGCCTGGGAAAAGAACCAAATCAACTGAGCATGCGCAGAATGACCTCAAGCCGGGGACACCGAAATTCAAGAAGCCACTCCTACACACACGCCCCAAACTCCTCCCCTTCCAGCTCCCAGGCATAAAAGTCTGCCGCTGGTAAGCTCCGGTGTGACTTCTTCGGCCTCGCATTGGTGGACTGGAGAACCTCACCCGAGAGTGCCGGCGCGACTTCCCTGGCCCTTTCCCGCGGACCAGTGAACCTCGCCCGAGAGTGCATGCATATTTGCAAATAAGAGGGCTGCCACTTTCTTCGCTCGTTTTGGCCTTTATTGATATTTAGTCTTTGCGTCTATTAATAGTCGTAATAGAGAAACAAAACAATCACATTTATTGGTTTCCATATGTTGAAGTATCCCTACACCCATGGGATGCATCCCACTTAGGGTGAATGGTCTTTTCAGTGTGCTGTTGAACTCAGTTTGCATGTATTTTGTCGATAATTTTTGCATCTATATTAATCAGGGATATTGGCCTGTACTTTTTAGTTGTGTGTGTTTGGTAGAATTCAGCAGTGAAGCCATCAGGTTCTGAGCTTTTCTTTGATGGGACACTTTATTACTGATTTAACCTCATTACTTCTTATTAGTCTGTTCAGATTTTCCGTTTCTTCATGACTCAATTTTGATAGGTTGTACGTGCCCAGGAACTTATCCCTTTCTTCTGGGTTTTCCAATTTGTTGGCGTGTAGTTGTTCATAATAGTCTGTTTTAGAATTCTTTGTATTTCTTTAGTATTAAGTTGCAATGACCCCGTTTTTTGTTGTTGTTGTTTTTTTGAGACAGAGTCTTACTCTCTTGCTCAGGCTGGAGTGCAGTGGTGCAATCTCTGCTCACTGCAACCTCCCCCTCCCAGGTTCAAGTGATTCTCCTGTCTCAGCTTCCCGAGTAGCTGGGATTACAGGCATGCGCCACCATGGCCAGCTAATTTTCTGTATTTGTAGTAGAGACGGGGTTTACCATGTTGGCCACGCTTGTCTCAAACTCCTGACCTCAAGTGATCCACCCTCCTCGACCTTCTAAAGTGTTGAGATTATAGGCGTGAGCCACTACACCCAGCCGACTCCTTTTTTTCACCTCTGGTTTTATTTATTTGAATCTGCTGTTTTTATCTAGTGAGTCAGAGCTTTGTTGATTTTATCTTTTTTAAAAAAAACTCTTCATATTGTTGATCTTTCTTTGTTTTCTTTTTTTTTTTGAGACAGAGTCTCACTGTCACCCAGGCTGGAGTGCAGTGGTGTGATCTCGGCTCACTGTAACCTCCGCCTCCTGGGTTCAAGTGATTATCCAGCCTCAGCCTCATGAGGAGCTGGGACTACAGGCACGTGCCACCATGCCTGGCTATTTTTTTTTAAATGTATTTTTAGTAGAGACGGGGTTTCACCATGTTAGCCAGGATGGTCTTGATATCCTGACCTCGTGATCTGCCTGCCTTGGCCTCCCAAAGTGTTGGGATTACAGGCGTGAGCCACCGTGCCTGGTCTCATATTGTTTTTTAGTCTCTCTTTCATTTATTACAGCAAACACTACTGCCTCACCAGTGTGGTTGCCCATATGATTTATGATGTTAATAAGCTATAGCAACTCAAAGATACCTTGTGCTAATCATGAGAATCACTCTGTATCCTGCCAACTACACCAAGTGTTCTAATTTAGCATCTTTAAAATTAGGATCTTTCAATGATTACGAGAGACATAAGATGGAAATAAGGATTTTATTACTTACAGGTCCTGGAGGATACACAGCACACATGGAGGCCACACACACAGAAGTCAGGGACCACATAGAGAGAGAGGGAGAAATGGATGAATCCATGGGTCAGTACTTTTATTAGAGTCCAGGGTGTTATTGAAAGTTCCCCGTAGGGGTATGGCTGGGCGAGGTGGCTCACGCCTGTAATCCCAGTACTTTGGGAGGCGGAGGTGGGCGGATCATGAGGTTGGGAGATCAAGACCATCCTGGCTAACATGGTGAAACCCCATCTCCATTAAAAATACAAAAAATTAGCTGGGTGTGGTGGCGGGCGCCTGTAGTCCCAGCTACTCGGGAGGCTGAGGCAGGAGAATCACTTGAACCTGGGAGGCAGAGGTTGCAGTGAGCTGATGTTGCGCCACTGTACTCCAGCCTGGGAGACAGAGCAAGACGCCCACTCAAAAAAAAAAAAAAAAAGTTTCCCCTAGGGAATTTTAATTGGTGGGTTTAAAGCAAGCAGGCACAAGTTCAGGGAGGTCACAGAGTGACTGAGAGGTGGTCACTGTGACACACCTACACAGTTCATACGAAGCGTGGGGGTTCAGTGGGGTCAGTGAGAATGTTACATCTAACTGTCCTATAGTGAGGTAGTCACTGGGAATCAGTTGTCTAAGGCAGATATATGGATTCACTACATTGAGGAACTGGGAGGAGGTGGAGAACTGGAAACTGTGTTAACAGTGAATAAACCCCTTCTGATATGAGAAAGTTACACTTGTATTTAAAATGGATGTTAAGGCAACATAAAATTAGATTAACAATTCGCTTTGGGCACCGTGGCTTATGCCTGTAATCCCAGCACTTTGGGAGACCGAGGCGGGCAGATCACCTGAGGTCAGGAGTTCAAGACCAGCCTGACCAACATGGAGAAACCCTGTCTCTACTAAAAATACAAAATTAGCCAGGGTGGTGGTGCATGCCTGTAATCCCAGCTACTTGGGAGGCTGAGACAGGAGAATCACTTGAACCCAGAAGGTGGAGGTTGTGGTGAGCCGAAATCATGCCATTGCAGTCCAACCTGGGCAAAAAGAGCGAAACTCTGTCTCAAAATAAAATAAAATAAAATAAAAATAATTAGCTACAAGTTTTGGGAGTCAGTGAAGTCCAACCATGGTTCACAGGGTTAATCACTTTCTTAACCTATGAAAAGTTAAATCAGCCAGGCACAGTGGCTCACGCCTGTAATCCCAGCACTTTAGGAGACTGAGTCAGGAGAATTGCTTTAATTCAGGAGTTTGAGACCAGCCTGGGCAATGTAGTGAGACCTCATTTCTACAAAAAATTTAAATATTAGCCAAGCATGTTGGTGCACACCTGTCGTCCCAGCTACTCAGGAGGCTGGGGTGGAAGGATCGCTTGAGCCCGGAAGGTGGAGGTTGCAGTGAGTCAAGATTAAGCATGGGTGACAGACCAAGACCCTTTCTCAAAAACAAATAAAAAAGGTAAATCATGTAAATAAAAGCAAATTGAACATGTAATCTTCATGTCTATCATTGCATATAGTCCTCCAGAAAACTGGTTTGAGTCATTTTCCAGAAAGGGAGTCAGTGGAACTCCTTGTAGTGACTCCAACCTGAGGCCAGTCTGGAGCCTGCAAAGGGAGGGAAATGGAATTCCCCATGTGGCTTTCTGGGCAGCCTGCTGTCTCTGTAGGTGGCCTCCGGTTGCTCAGAACAGCTGTAGGAGTGCAGATTCTGAGAAGCAGAGCCCGGGAAAGCAAAAGATTCGTGTGAAGACATGCTTGGGGTGTTCTGTCCTTTATCAGGCTGTGATTATTTTCTGGGCAACATGTTTTGGCATACATAGGGTCACTGTGGTCCAACTGTAATTTGTATATATGAAGTAAATCTGGGATGGTCAGGCTCAGATAAAGACTCATTTTGGTTGTCTCCTGGAGAAAGGATGTATGTAGTTGATAGTTTATGTAGGTTAGAACCTTAAACTGACTCCAGGTAAGAGTCTCCTGCAGGTGTAAATGAAGGTCTTGAAGGAGGCAGCTTTTCCACACTGTGTGGAGGGTACATGAGGGCATGTTGAGCTCCCAGAGTTAAATCCTTAGGTTTCCCTACCTCATCAGGAGGGGCTGATTGACTTTGGGCATCCATTTTAGTAGTCAGAGTCTGACTTCCAAGATTGTGTTAAACCTGAATGCAGGTTTTCCATGTGAACTGTGGGTGAAAAAGGCTGCTTGCCTGAGCTAGTTCAAATGTTTGCTTTCCTTTTGATTGCCTTATGGAATAATGCTGCCATATAACTATGCATTTAATAATTTTTCCATGCCTTTATTTTATTCCCATGTTGGCATGTTTTGTTATTGTTGTTTGGTTTTTTTTGTTTGTTTTTTTCTGGGCTGAAAATGAGTAGACTGAGAGAGAAGGTGAGAGAATGGCTTGGCCATGGCACCAACTGCCCCATCCCAAATTCCTGATCCCTCGAGGACATCAGGGCCTCCCCGCTGTTTCAGTGTGGCCTGGTTTGGACTCGGCTTCCCTCTTGCTCTGAGGGAAGGAGATGTCCCCATTGGACACTGAGTCTGTAATTTCTTGTGCACATCTGTGACCTGGAAGAGGCAGAAAGGGCCCACCGGGTACAGGAAAAGGCCAGTAGTAGTTCTGGAAACCTATTGGACAATTGTGTTGATGCCTCCAGCAGACCCTGGTTTGGTTGCCAGGAGGAAGCTGGGCCTGCTATTGGCTGCGGCTGCAGCTTATCAATCCGGCTCCCTTCTGCCACCTATTAGATGACTTCTATGACGCAGGGGGTGGAGCCCGAATCTATCCAATCAGCGGCGCTGGGGCGTGCTCTGAACAGTCCAATCAGGTGCGCCACCAGGATGCCTGGGCAACGGTCAACAAGTCGGCGGGGCGGGTCTTTTCTGCCGAGGACGCCACAGGTGGTGCCGCTGCAGCCTCTGTCGCGCTGTGACCAGCTCTGACCAAGGGAGGCGTAGGGTAGTAAGGAAGCCAGGTCACCTGAAAGCCAGGATATGGTGCGGGGCCTGGAGTCCCTAGACTTGGAGGAGGGGCTGGTTGGAATCAGCCGGATCCAGCTGTGGAAGGACCCGGGCCTCCCCGCAGCGACTTCGGGGTCTGGGACTTGAGTCCCCCTGCTCCGGACCCCTCGGCTGCCAGGTGGGTCTGGGCCGGCAGCCGGGACCCCGGGCGTCCTGCGGCCCCAGCCCCACACCCGCAGCCCCGCGTCTCTCCAGATTGTGCCAGAGTCACCAGAGAGTCATGGGGGGAGTCCCGCCTCGGGTGTGGGGTTCGTGTGGGAGGAGCTGTGGCCTGTGGGATCCTCAGTCCCTCATCTTTCCCTGGGGTACTGGTTTCCCTCCAGGTCTTCTAAACGTGTGGGAAGCAGGGTCCCAAAGACACGACCCCGGCCCTCATACAGGGGCTGGGAATAAATTCCTCCCTGCATTTCCAAAGACCAGCTTTCCCTCTCCAATTCACAACTTTATCAGGTTTTTGTCTGTCATTCCACATTTCCAACAAATACAGTATTCGAATTGCTTATTCGTTTTTCCCTATAAAACAAAGGATATCGTTGGCTTTTTGTTTGAGACGGACTCTCGCTCTGTCGCCAGGCTGGAGTGCAGTGGTGCGATCTCAGCTCACTGCAACCTCTGCCTCCTGGGTTCAAGCGATTCTCCTGCCTCAGCTTCCCAAGTAGCTGGGATTACAGGCGCGCCCCACCACGCTCAGCTAATTTTTAAATTTTTAGTAGAGATGGGGTTTCACCATGTTGGCCAGGATGGTGTCGATCTCTTAACCTCGTGATCTGCCCACCTCAGCCTCACAAAGTGCTGGAATTATAGGCGTGAGCCACCACATCCAGCCAACTTTATCAGCGTTTTGTCCTTCATTCTACATTTTCAACAAACACGGTATTAGAATTGTTTATTCACTTTTCCCTACAAAGCAATGGATGACTCTTTTTGAGAGATTTCTCTTCTCTTTGTGGACTTTTCCTCTGAGAGGAAAGCAGAGAGTAAGCACCTGGCGCTCTACCGTAAAAAACCTTTGTGCCTCTCCTTTCATCTTCCCTAGGCACAGACAGCTTATCAGAATGTCTTTGGGTTGAGGTTCCTTTTTGGAAACTTGACGGGGTGATGTGTCCTCAGCCCACCCTCTATCCTTCCCTGGTCCTGGATTTCAGAACTGCCTGAGGCTGACCCAGGATGCCCACAGCTGCCAAGTCTCTTGGAGGATCTAGTGAATTATGGGCTCCTGGGTTATCTTCTCAGAGATGGGGTTTGGGGCCTCTCAGGGGAGCAGCTGGATACCCTGGGCTAGAAAGAGTCTCCTGGTATCCCCCTCAAATAAATAACGAACCCCTGGGGCACTCAGCTTTTCTTCCCCAACCCCCCTTTCCATTCCTTTGGGGATATTTAGGGTCACCCAATCATTTGCTGGTGTTGAGGGGTATTAATTCTTGCCTTCTGGATTCTCTAAGACTACAGAAGGGAGAAAAACTATACTGAAAGTCAAGAAAAAACCCACCCAAGCATGGCAGTGCAAGAAAACTGAAAAGCAAAATGCATTTTGGGTACACGGGGGTGTACAATGCATTGTCTTTTCTTGGGATGGTGGTCACTGAGCACTTCGTTGAGGGTGAGGGGGGGTCCCATATGACAGGATGACCTGACTTGACACTTGAGTCAGACATATCTATGTTCTAGGTCAGCACTACCTCTCCCTGGGTTCATCACCTTGAAAAGGTTTGTTCAGCCGGGCGCTGTGGCTCATGCCTGTAATCCCAGCACTTTGGGAGGCCAAGGCGGGAGGATCACATGAAGTCAGGAGTTCGAGACCAGCCTGACCAACATGGAGAAACCCCATTTCTACTAAAAATAGAAAATTAGCTGGGCGTGGTGGCGCATGCCTGTAATCCCAGCTACTTGGGAGGCTGAGGCAGGAGAATCACTTGAACCTGGGAGGCAGAGGTTGTGGTGAGCCGAGATCATGCCATTGAGCTCCAGCCTGGGCAACAAGAGCAAAAGGTTTGTTTGTTTATTTGATCCCATTTTTCATTAAATGTAAAGTGTATGTTATCAATAAAGCTTAAAAGATAAGATATTTACAAAGAGGCAAGAAAGAGAATTTCAGAAAAAAGATCGTCTCATGTTTCACTTATTAATAATTCTTATTGACCTTTTTTCCTTCCCCAGAAAAAAGTGTTTGTTTCTCAAGTCTGTTCTTTCCTTTTGAGTAATTTCAAGTGGAATTCCAGGACTTATCCTTGGGAATGCTACCAGGGAATAGAATTAGGGAAAAATCTCCTATTATGCCTACATTAAAATGAATACAGTTCCCTAAAGAATTGTGATGAATTTGTGAATTACAAAGGTTCACCAAAACATCAATTCTTCTCCTTTGCAGGGTGGATAATTTGTTACAGTGGATAATTTTGTTCTATTTCCTATTTTCTGGAATTTGGAGATTAATGCTAAATCCTATGGGATGGGATTTGGCAACACCAAGAAAGTGTTCAAATACAATTGTTGACTAAACTTGTCATGGAAATAATAATTAAATGACAGTAATTAAATGGCATCCTTATTGTCTGAAAGGGATAGATACTTGCGCTTCTCCTGTTGAGCTGTAAAGAACAAATGCCTTTCTATCTCTTTTCCTCCTTGAGACATAAACAGTGAGTCTGAGTGATTTTGCTGGGTTCTTTGAACACTGGGTATTTTCTCCTTTAAAAGTAAGTGGGCCGGACACCCACGTTGAGTCACACCCGTAATCCCAGCACTTTGGCAGGCCAGTGCCGGAGGATCACATGAGGGCAAGAGTTTGAGACCAGACTGGGCAACATAGCGAGACCCCATCTCTACTAAAAATATAAAATTAGCTGTATGTGGGGGCAAGCACCTGTGATCCCAGCTACTCTGGAGGCTGAGGTGGGAGGATCACTTGAGCCTGGGAGATTGAGCTCAGTGAGCTAGGATCATGCCACTGCACTCCAGCCTTGGTAAAAGAGCAAGACCCTGTCTCAAAAAATAAAATAAGTGAGTACCTGACACAGCCTTCAGCACATCTGCCCCGGGCAGCTCCACGGCCGTTCTGTGCATACCCCTTGTTGGTTTACAGGCAGGAAAACAGGAGGTCTCAGGGAATGACTTTAGAGGGTTGTGGTTCTCAAGCTTCAGGGTCCATCAGAATCCCCTAGAGAGCTTGACCAAGGCAGGCTGCTTCCTCACCCCTCCGCCCCCGCCCCCGCCCACCACCATTTTAGAGCTTCCTACTTAGAGTTCCAGGTGAGCCTGAGACTTTCATTTCTAGCAAAGCATCCAGGTACTGCTGCCGCTGGTCCAAGGACCACACTCTGAGAACCATTGGTCTAGCTCCTGACTTGGCATCAGAGTCCCTCTGCAGCCTTCCTCACAGGGATGCTGCAGCCACTTCTGCACCTGGTCGCTAGAGGGCATCAGGCCCTCACCGCCATCCCGGCACTCCAGCCCATTCCTACCTCTGCCTTGTTTACGGACCAGCCAGTTCAGACTTGCCAGAAAGGAACCAACTAGGAAATCTCAGGATTTAAAAAAGAAAGAGAAAGAAGGAAAAGAAATCCCAGAATAAGAGGTTTATGTCAAAATGTTTATAAGAGAAAAGATACAGGTAGCCAAATTGACTCCTAATCAATGAAGACATAGCCATTTACCACGTTCTTGATCTCCATTATGAAAATTGCTTGCCTGCCAAGCTTACTGCCTGAACCAGTTTCTGATATAAGACTTGAGAATGTAGCACCTGATAGAAATGAAGGACAGAAGAGTTACAGAGGAGGGAAAAGGAGTCTAGGACAGAGTGAAGAATATGTGGACATAATTCAACCTGCTCACAGTACACATGGGAAGACTGTGTTTTAGAAAGAATTAATCCAAAATTAGCCGGGCGTGGTGGCATGCGCCTGTAATCCCAGCTACTCGGGAGGCTGAGGCAGGAGAATCACTTGAACCAGGGCGGTGGAGGTTGCAGTGAGCCAAGAATGTGCCATTGCACTCCAGCCTGGGCAACAAGAGTGATACTCCATCTCAAAATAAATAAATAAATAAATAAATAAATAAATAATCATTAGCTCACAGTCCCAGAGCTAATAAGTGGCAAATCCAGGATTTGATACTAGAATTTTTTTTTTTTTTTTTTTTTTTGAGACGGAGTCTCGCTCTGTCGCCCAGGCTGGAGTGCAGTGGCACGATCTCGGCTCACTGCAAGCTCCGCTCCGCCTCCCGGGTTCACGCCATTCTCCTGCCTCAGCTTCCCAAGTAGCTGGGACTACAGGCGCACGCCACCACGCCGGGCTAATTTTTTGTAATTTTAGTAGAGACGGGGTTTCACCATGTTAGCCAGGATGGTCTCGAACTCCTGACCTCGTGATCCACCCGCCTCGGCCTCCCAAAGTACTGGGATTACAGACGTGAACCACCGCGCCCGGCCAATACTAGAATTTTTTGACTCAAACCACCACTCCATTACCACTTAGAGTTTAGGACAACATCAGGGAAGACCTGCCATGCCTTCCAATCTTGCCATGGTCTGGTCCTTACTGTGAGAATCAGAGCTTGCGTCTGCAGAGCTCTGTTCCTTTCTCCTGCTCTTGTGAGGTGCACCTGTTTATAAAGCAACAGACTCCTTATTATACACACAAGATGCAAGGGAAGGAATCAGCCCTTTTGGGGGCACAGCTACCTATTAAGAGGTGAACTTCCTCTATCCTGTCTCTGGCTGGAAGAGGGCGGCTTCCCTTTTTCCATACCCTGCTTCCCACCCTGTAGGGAGAGGGCAATGGCCAAGCACAGGCTCTGAAATCAGGCTGCTCTGGTTTGAATCCAAGCCCCACCATTGACTGACCCTGTGACCTTGCCTCTCCATGTCTCAGTTTCCTCACATATAAAATAGGTGATAATTATACCCACCTCATAGGGTTGCTGTGAAGATTGAATTAGAGCACTGGGTGTTAGCTATTACTATCTTCCACAATTACTATCTTTCAGATCAAGATCCCCTTGGAATGGACACACTGACATTGTTGACGTTTTAAAATTTTGCTTGTTTTTCATATTATCATATGGTCATAAGTTCTTTGATGGCAGGGAGCTTCTTAGTCTTTTTTTTTTTTTTTTCCTTTTGAGACAGAGTTTCACTCTTGTTGCCCACGTTGGAGTGCAATGGTGCGATCTCAGCTCGGCTTACTGCAACCTCCGCCTCCCGGCTTCAAGTGATTCTCCTGCCTCAGCCTCCTAAGGAGCTGGAATTACAGGCACGTGCCACCATGCCCGGCTAATTTTGTATTTTTAGTAGAGATGGGGTTTCCTCCATGTTGGTCAGGCTGGTCTCGAACTCCCAACCTCAGGTGATCCACCCGCCTCGGCCTCTCAAAGTGTTGGGATTACAGGTGTGAGCCCCTGTGCCCGACTGGGAGCTTATTAGTCTTTGTTCCCCAATACTTAGACTGGTACCTGGCACATAGTAGATACCCCAATAAAGGCTTGTTGAATAGAGAAAAAAAAATGAGTACCCTTTAGTGGAAAGCAGAGGCCTTAGGCCAGTGACTCCAAACTAAGGCCAACCTTGAGCCTGTAAAGGGAGGTCACCGAAGGCCCGTTTAGTTCTTCCTGGTGAGACTGTGCTGCAGGTTTCCTAGGGGATCCATAGGCAGATGCGGTTGGGGGTGGGATCTGATGCCCTTTCTGTGGTTGTAATTGTTATTGCCCTGGGGCTGTTTCTAGACACCCTCAAATAAAATCCAGATTTAGGTAAGAAGTGACTTTATTTGAATGCAGTATTGTAGCGATAGGAGGAAAATACCAAGTATAATATTTGCAAGCCTCTCAAAGGTTAGGTCAAGTTTTCTTTCATAGGGAGGGGCAAGCTAGATTAGTAATAAAATGGGAGAGAGAGGGCAGGATGGAGGGGGACAAAATCAGATGCTAGATTAGAGAATATTTGATCCTGAGGTCGGCCTGTTCTTAGGAGGGGTCATAAAGGTGGGTTGGGGTGCTTGCTCAGGCTACTGAAGGTGGGTCGAAGTCCAGGGGCCTGGAAGAAGGAAAGAAACATAACCAAAGTGTGGGTTCACAGATATTTCGTTTCAACTGATCAGTGAAGATAAAACTGTTCAGCTAATTGTTCATGAAGCAAAGAATGGGAATTTGGAGTCTGTGTCTGGCATTATACATAGGTACACAGGGACGTCATCTAAGTTGTAATGAGAAGGGTGTTATTTTGTAGTAGCCTGCTTCTCTAGATCACAGAAGATGGTGGTAGTGGTGGGGTTTCCTTTACCAGGAGTACAGAACTTAGGTAAAATTCAACATGGTCAGCAGTTTGGTTTTCCAGAGTTAATTTAGTCAGAGAGTAATTTGTGCAAAATGAGAACAACTGTAAGAGTCAGACACCTTTGGGTTCTGTCTGCTAAAGAAAAGGTTTATGAATTTAAGAGTTTATTTGCGGTTGGGCGTGGTGGCTCATGCCTGTAATCCCAGCACTTGGGGAGGCCGAGGGGAGTGGATCACCTGAGGTCGGGAGTTTGAGACCAGTCTGGCCAACATGGTGAAACCCCGTCTCTACTAAAAATACAAAAAATTAGCAGGGCATGGTAGCAGGTGCCTGTAATCCCAGCTACTGAGGAGGCTAAGGCAGGAGAATCGCTTGACCCTGGGAGGCGGAGTTTGCTGTGAGCCAAAATTGCATCATTGCACTCTATCTAGCCTGGACAACAAGAGCAAGGCTCCGTCTAAAAAAAAAAAAAAAAAAAAAAAAAAAAAAAAAATTGTGGAAGCTGTAAGGAATGTGCAAGCTCCTTGTGGGGAGTAAGCAAGAACTTGATTTTTGAGCTAAAGTCTTTACTGGGGCAAGGCATTAGCCAATCAGGTATATCTCTTGGAGTTCTGAGCCACTTGGGCAGAGCGGCTTCACACTCATTTTCTTTACAGAATCTTGCTGCCATATAATTACAGTTTGCTGAAGCATTTAAGAATTTTATTCCATGATTTGAGGGTAAGAGTTTTATTGTCATGGTTGAAAATCTGGTTGGGTTGAGTCATAAGGTCTGAAGAAGCAAAGAGAATTCTGGAAATAAAATACTTACGCTTAGTTTAAATAATGATATAGGCCAGGTGCAGTGGCTCACGCCTGTAATCCCAGCACTTTGGGAGGCTGAGGCTGGTGGATCACGAGGTCAGGAGTTTGAGACCAGTCTGGCCAACATAAAGAAACCCCATCTTTACTAAAAATACAAAAAATTAGCTGGGCGTGGTGGCGGGCACCTGTAATCCCAGCTACTTGGGAGTCTGAGGCAGGAGACTTGAACCTGGGAGGCAGGGTTGCAGTGAGCCGAGATCGCACCACTGCACTCCAGCCTGGGCGACAGTGCAATTTGATAATCAAATTTTCAAAGACCAACAAACTAAAAATCCTACAGACTCATACAGGGAATAAAATTACAAAGTGCTAAAGGAAACTGGAGTTAAAGTGCTGCAATATTCAACAGAAAAAGGAATCCAAAGGAAAGAAACAAACATCGAATCAGCTCAGATAAGCAGCCTGCTTCTCCACAATTCAGAAGAAACACCAGCATCCAGAAGGTTAAACACATACCAAAGCTTGGAGTCCACACCCTCTCCCCGTTGGGGTATAGTCCCTAGAGTGGAATAGTCCCTGGTGACAGCAAGCAGGGACACCTGAGCAGCCACAGGAATGAACTCTGGGAGCAGAGAATGCCCCTTCTTACCGTTCTCGTGACAAAATTGTCAGCTGGATTCAGATGAAGGTTCTGACACAAATGAACTCCCAAAGTCATTAACACTCATGTCCAGGAGACAGAACTCGTAACTTTTACAGACTTTTTCAATATGGAAAAATTACCCCACAAGCGTACCCTATATTGTGAAACGAAAACTCAAACCTAATGTCTAAAAGTAGACCCAAGGAAACTACAGTTACAACCCTCCTGGTTCCCCTAAAACTGCATGTGCTCTGTAGCTTCTCTCTGTATAAAGAGCTCCTTCCTTGGTGGGTGTGAGCAAGTAGGACACCTGTGGGGAAGGCAGGAAGACCCATCTGGGCTTTCAGTGACCTCCCTTTACAGGCTCAAGAGTGGTCTTAGCTTGGAGTCACTAGTCTCTGGTTGCTGCTCCCCAGTCATGTGGCTTTCAACCACTATTGATGTTTATTTTTTTGAGACAGGGTCTCCCTCTGTCACCCAGGCTGTAGCGCAGTGGTGAGATCATAGCTCACTGCAGCCTCGACCTCCGGGGCTTGGGCTTAAGTGAGCCTCCCACCTCAGCCCCCTGAGTAGCTGGGACTACAAGCGCGGGCCATCATGCAGCTAATTTTTGTATTTTTGGTAGAGACGGGGATTTCACCATGTTGGCCAGGTTGGTCTTGAACTCCTGACCTGAAATGATCCACCTACCTCGGCCTCCCAAAGTGCTGGGATTACAGGTGTGAGCCACCACGCCCGGCTGCAAAACGGGAACTTTCCAAGTTGCTTTTCTGGTAAACATTAAAGCAGAGGGGACTTTCCTTATCATGTTGGCTAAAACTGGCCTGTTAGGGATTTGACCATCATCTCTTTCTCTCCTGATAACTTGTAAGGTCAGATAAACAACTTAGTTTCAGCTTGGTAGCGAGGAACGTCCCCGTGGGTAACTCATTTTGGTTTGGTCTGTTGGGTCTAGTGCAGGAGCTCAATCCAAACCAATGGCTTCCTACAAATTGTATTTAACAGGACGAATAAAAATATTGTGAATTGGGGAGGGAAAGCTTCATTTGGAATGAACGAAGGAATTGGCAAATTAGGGATTTCCTGCCAGTCTTTGGAAGAGCTAGGCTGGAAAACGGGGTCGTGGATTTGAGATCCTGTTTTCACACGTTTGTAAAATTAAGGGGCAAACCGGTCCCCCTGGGAAAAAGAAGAGACTGGGGACCCCACGGACCACCGCTCCTCCCACGCACGAACCTCACACCCGAGCCGGGATTCCTTCTCCCCCATGACTCTCCCGTGATCCCCGCACAATCTTGGAAGACGCGGGGCTAAGGGTGCAGAGATGCTCACAGAGGGCTCCGGGGCCGGGGCCGCAGTAGCCACGCAGGGACAGGACAGTACGCCCGGAATCCTGGCTGCCGGCCCAGCAGAACTGCGCCAGGGGAACTCGGGTCCACAGACCCAGGAGTGGCCGAGGGCAGGCCCGGTTCCCGCCACAGCCGGTTCCGGCCAGCCCCTCCTCAGGTCTCGGGATCCCAGGCCTCGCACATTCACCATTTCCCGGCTTCCGCGGTGTCCCCACGCCTTAACTACGACTCCCGCTGCCAGTGCGGGTCCCAGAGCACAGAGGCTGCCGCAGAGCCACCTAGCGACGTTCAAGGCCGGAGAGACACAAACCAGAACGCGCGCAACCGTATCCACGCGCCTTTGTATAGGGCGGCCCCACCCACGGCTCCGGTGGCGTTTCCGATTGGACAGTTTGTGAGGTTCCACCCCCTGTTGCCTGAGTGACATCTCAACTGGAGGTCAGGTAGCTGAGCGATCCCGCTTCCGCTTTTGTCCCTGAACCTGCCTGACAGAGACTTTTGCATTTTACCAGAACTTTATATGCTAGATATAAAGGCCCTCAGGCCAGACACTGGAGTTTACCTGAAGAACCTTCTGAACGGGGACATAGGTGTGCGCGCAAGGAATGCCAGACAGAGTTTCCAGATAAAGTGAACCCCTTGATGAGCAACTATTTGAGGAGTAAATCCACAGCAAAAGGGCCCTGAAGGCAAGGCCATACTGGATCAGGAGAGTCAGATATTCTCCAGAGGACAGTGGCTTGGCATCATGCTGCCAGGACACTCAGAACTGTGACCCTGTAGGTTCACAGAGACCAGGCAATGTTTACATTTTTAATTTTAAATTTTGTTGTGGGTACATAGTAGGTGTATATATTTATGGGTATATATTTATGAGATATTTTGATATAAGCTTGCAATGCGTAATAATCACATCATGGTAAATGGGGAATCCATCAACTCAAGGGTTCATCCTTTGTGTTACAAAGAGCCGATTATACTCTTAGTTATTTTAAAATGTGCAACCAAATTATTTTCTACTATAATCACCCTGTTATCCTAGCAAATACTAGGTCTCATTCATTCTATTTTTTGTGGCCATTGACCATCCTCACTTCCTCTTCCTCCCACCCCCGCACTACCCTTTCCAGCCTCTGGTAACCATCCTTCTACTATCTCCATGAGTTCAATTGTTTTAATTTTTTGCTCCCCAAAATAAGTGAGAACATGTGAAGTTTGTCTTTCTGTGCCTGGCTTATTTCACTTAATATAATGACCTCTAATTCCATCCAAATTGTTGCAAATGACAGGATCTCATTCTTTTTTATGGCTGAATAGTACTCCATTGTGTATTTGAAACATGTTTTTTTAAATCCATTCATCTGTTGAGGGATACCTAGGTTTCTTCCAAATCTTGGCGATTGTGAATAATGCCACAATAAACATAGGAGTGCAGATATCTCTTCAATGCACGGATTTTCTTTCTTTGGGGTATTTACCTAAAAGTGGGGTTGCTGGATCAAATGGCAGCTCTATTTCTTTTGTGTGGAACCTCCAAACTGTTCTCCATAGTGTTGTGCTAATTTACGTTCCCCCCAACAGTGTACAAAGGTTCCCTTTTCTCCACATCCTCTCCAGCATTTGTTACTGCCTGACTTTTGGATAAAAGCCATTTTAACAGGGGTGAGATGATATCTCATTGTATAATAGTTTTGATTTGCATTTCTCTGATGATCAATGATGTTGGCCTTTTCGTATAGCTGTTTGCCATTTGCATGCCTTCTTTTGAGAAATGTCTTTTCAGATCTTTTGCCCATTTTTAATCCGATTATTGGATTTTTTTTCTATAGATTTTTTTGGAGCTCCTTATATATTCTGGGGTTTTTTAAAAAGTTGTTTTTGTTTTTGTTTTTTTGAGATGGAGTTTCCCTCTTGTTGCCCAGGCTGGAGTGGAATGGTGCAATCTCAGCTCACCGCAACCTCCGCATCATGGGTTCAAGCGATTCTCCTGCTTCAGCCTCCGGAGTAGCTGGAATTGCAGGCATGTGCCACCACGCCCAGCTAATTTTGTATTTTTAGTAGAGACAGGGTTTCTCCATGTTGGTCAGGCTGGTCTCAAACTCCTGACCACGTGATCCTCCCGCCTCGGCCTCCCAAAGTGCTGGGATTACAGGCGTGAGCCACTGCGCCTGGCCTATATTCTGGTTACTAATTCCTTGTCAGATGGGTAGTCTGCAAATATTTTCTCCCATTCTGTAGCTTGTCTTTTCACTTTGTTGTACAGAAGCTCTTTACTTAATGTGACCCCTTTATCTATTTTTGCTTTGGTTGCCTGTGCTTGTAGGGTATTACTCAAGAAATCTTTGCCCACTCCAATGTTCTGGAGAATTTCCCTATATTTTCTTTTAGTAGTTTCATAGTTTAAGGTCTTAGATTTGAGTCTGTAACTGATCTTGATTTGCTTTTTGTATATGGTGAGAGAGAGGGGTCTGTTTCATTATTTTGCATATGGATATCCAGTTTTCCCAGTCTCTTTACTGAAGAGACTGTCCTTTTCCCAATGTATGTTCTTGGCACTTTTGTCAAAAATGACTTCACCATAGATGTATGGATTTATTTCTGGCTTCTCTGTTCTGTTCCACTGATCTTTGCGTCTGTTTTTATTCCAGTACCATGCCATTATGGTTACTGTAGCTCTAAAGTTAGATAATATGATTTATAGTCATATTTAAATAATTTAAAGTCAGGTAATATGATTTCTCCAGTTTTTTACTTTTTGCTTAGGATAGCTTGGCTATTCTGGGTCTTCTTTGGTTCCACATACATCTTAGGATGGTTTTTTCTATTTCTGTGAAGAGTGTCATTGGTATTTTGATTGGGATTGCATTAAATCTCTAGATTGCTTTAGTTAGTGTGGACATTTTAACAATAGTGATTCTTCCAATGTATGAACATGAGTATCTTTTCATTTTTTGTGTCCTCTTCAATTTCTTGCATCAATGTCTTATAGCTTTCATTGTAGGTATCTTTCACTTCTTTGGGTAAGTTAATTCCTAGGTATTTAATTTTATTTGTAGCTATTATAAATGGGATTACTTTAATGACTTCTTTTTAAAATTGTTTGCTGTTGGCATATAGAAATGCTACTGATTTTTGTATGTTGATTTTGTATCCTGGAACTTTACTGAGTTGGGTTATCAGTTCTAATAGTTTTTTGGTGGAGTCTTTTTTATTTTTATTTTTTGAGACAGAGTCTCTGTCGCCCAGGCTGGAGTGCAGTGGTACGATCTCGGCTCACTGCAACCCCGCCTCCTGGGTTCAAGCAATTCTTCTGCCTCAGCCTCCCGAGGAGCTGGGAGTACAGGTGCACGTCACCATGCCCAGCTAATTTTTGTATTTTTAGTAGAGATGAGGTTTCACCATATTGGCCAGGCTCCCAAAGTGCTGGGATTACAGGTGTGAGCCACCATGCCTGGCCCAGGACTACATCTTAAAAATAAAAACAAAAAACAGAAAAATGAAGAGAGCCTAGAAATATGCAGAACACTATTTAGTTCACCAATATGTGTGTAATAGAATTTCCCAAAGGAGAGGAGAAGAGTCTGGCAACTCTTCAACTATTAAAGATAGAATTACCATGTAATCCATCGATTCCACGCCTAAGTGTATTCCCAAGAGAAATGAAATCCTATGTCTACAGAAAAACTTGTACAATGGATGTTTATAGCAAACTTATTAATAACAGCTAAAAGGTGGAAACAAACCAAATGCCTATTAATAGATGAATGGATAAACAAAATGGGCTATATCCATATGATGAAATATTGTTTCACTGTAGACAACAAATGAAGTATTGATACAAACTTCAATGTAAATGTCCCTTGAAACAGTTATGCTAAGTGAATGAAGTTAATCACAAAGAACACATAGTATATGATTCCATTCCAGTTCTAGAATGGGAAAGCTATATAGCAACCCAAAGTAAAGTAATGGTTGCTTGGGACAGAGGCTTGGAGGAGGAAGATGAGAAGATAGGACAGTGACAGTCAAAGGCTACAGGGGTTTCCTTTTTCCTTCCTTCCTTCCTTCCTTCCCTCCTTCCTTCCTTTCTTCCTTCCCTCCTTCCCTCCTTCCCTCCTTCCTTCCTTCCAACAGGGTCTCACTCTGTCACCCAGGTTGGAATGCAGGATCACAGTTCACTGTAGCCTTGGTCTCCTGGGTTCAAACGATCCTCGGCCCTCAGCCTCCCCAGTAGCTGGGACTACAGGTGTGCAACACCATGCCCTGCTAATTTTTAAAAATTTTCTTAGAGATGGGGGGGGTCTGACTATGTTGCCCAGGCTGGTCTCAAACTCCTGGGCTCAAGCAGCCCTCCCACCTTAGTTTCTTAAAGTGCTGGAACTACAGGTGTGAGCCATCATGCTCAGCCCATTAGTAGTTTTGATCCAGTATCTTAAGTATATTGAGTTTCCTGGTACATGCCAACTTTACATAACCTTTTATGTTTTTTTAAATAATCTCAGTCAAAATAGGAATTAATTGCCTTATGGATATCATAGCCATTTACATTTCAAAGTTCTCTAGGGGCTGGGTGCGGTGCTTCACGCCTGTAATCCTAACACTTTGGGAGGCTGAGGACAGCAGATCACTTGAGCCCAGGAGTTCAAGATCAGCCTGGGCAAAATAGTGAGACCCTGTTTCTAGAAAATAAAAATAAAAAGAAAGAAATGAGTCAAGGATGATGGCACGCACCTGAGGTTCCAGCTACTCAGGTGGTTGAGGTGGGAGGATTGCTTGAACCCAGAAGGTCGAGGCTGCAGTGAGCTCTGATTGCACCACTGCATTTCAGCCTGAGGGACAAAGGGGCCCTGTCTCAAAAGCAACCACAAACCAAACAAACATAAAGGACCCACAAAAGTTCTCTAGGGACACAGTAAAAAACTGGTCCGAAATAAATATCCTTCCAGTGTTCAGTTTTGCTGAACACATCTCATGGCTTTGGGTTGAACTGAAAAGAATTCCTCACCGGGCATGGTGGTTCACGCCTGTAATCCCTTCACTTTGGGAAGCCAAGGAGGATCGCCTGAGCCCAGGAGTTTGAGACTAGCCTGTGCAACATAGTGAGAACCCCCCACCGCCATCTCTACCAGAGGAAAAAAAAAAAAAAAGGAACTCTTTCTCTCAGACTAAGGCTGTGGGGTCCAAACTTCCCACTAGAGCAAAGTGTGGCGGGGGAGGGAAGGGATGGGTGATGCCCTAAACCCTGTCAGTTGTCAAAGATTAAAACGTAGTCAGACTCTTTGTTAGGTACGATGAGGTCACTCTAAGTGTCTGTATTTGTAAACAAGAGTTAGAAACCCATGAATGACCTCGCAGCCTTATGCTAAGTCTGGGAGCATCTGACCCTCCCGCTCCAGTCTGGCATGGCCGGGGCGCCCTTTTTGCTGTGGACAAAGAGCCTCTCTTTATCTGGAAACTGAGCCTGGAATTTCCTGCGCTGTGTACGCTTATGTCTCCGCGCTCAGAAGGAGCTGCAGGCAGATACCAGCGCCCGACCCCGGGTACGTTAACAAATTCTGCTTAGATGCAAATATCCGTGGCAGGGGAACAGATTCCTAACCCCGAACGAATGCGGGTTGCTTAGAGACGCGACTTCCCGACCAGCGGTCACTCAGGCAAGAAAGGCGGGTCCAAGAGTGCAACGTCCAATCAGGGGCGCCGTCGGGAAGGCGGGCGGAGGGGACGCTGCGCAAACGGCGAGGACGTCTCTACTAGCCGCTGCGCTCCGCTATGGGGTCTCCTCACCCCAAAAGGGCCTCTCGGGGGGTGGTGGGAGCTGTGCTGGCCGCGGGAGAAGTAGACAGGACACCAGGACGTCCCAGAGTCTGGGAAATGGTGCGTGTGCGGGGCTGAGCGTCTTAAGATGGGGGAGAGGGGCGGGTTGGAACCGGCCGGATCTGGCTGTGGTGGGACCCAGGCCTCCCCGCCGTTGTCTCCCGGGTCTGTGGACCCGAGTCCCCCTGGCGCAGCTCGGCCCTCGGTCTCTTTGGCCGCAGGGTGGGGCTGGGCCGGCAGCCGGGACCCCGTGCGTCCTGTCCAGTCCCTGCGCGGCGACTGCGGCCCCGGAGCCCTCTCTGGGCAGCTCCGAGCCCGCAGTCCCGCGTCTCCCTAGATTGTGCGGGGGGCACGGGAGGGTCATGGGGGGAATCCTGCCTGGGTCGTGGGGTTCGTGCGTGGGAAGAGCAGTGTTGTGTGGGGTCCTCAGGCCCTCTTTTCTTCCCAAGGGAGGACTCGTTTCTCAAGGTTTCCAAGTGTATGGGAAGCCAGATCTCAAATCCACGACCCTGTTTTCCAGCCTGATTCTTCCCAGAGCTGGGAATAAATCCCTAAATTTCTAGATGCCTTTCAAATACCGATGTCTTCTCTCCAGTTCACAACGTCGTTATTAACTGTCTTCTGTGGGGCATTTCAACCAGACGCAGTATTTTAATTATCCTTTTTGTACAGAGGAATGGATGGTTCTTTTTAAAAGATTTAATGTATGCTTTGGGTATTTACATGAGAGGAAAACAGGGGAGAAGGACCTGAAGCTACCTCGTGTAAAATGCTTGTGCCTCTCTTGCCAGTATCTCTCCTGGGACCTGACATCCTATGGGAACTCCTTTGGGTTGAGTCTCCTTTTTGGAAACTTTTCTGGGCGATCTGTCCTTTCCAGCGCAGCACTTCCCCTCCCTGGGCTTTTCACCTTGAAAAGATTTACTCACTTCATTGATTCTCAAAAAATGTAAAATATATATAATTAGGAGACCTATAGCCTAGCCAACATGGCGAAACCCTGTCTCTACTAAAAATACAAAAAATTAGCCGGGCATGGTGGTGGACGTCTGTAATCCTGGCTACTCAGGAGGCTGAGGCAGGAGAATCGCTTGAACCCAGGAGGCAAAGGTTGCAGTTGAACTGAGATTGCGCCACTGCACTACAGTCTGGGCGACAGAGTGAGACTCTGTCTCAAAAAAATTAAAAAAAAAAAAGTAAGATAAACATTTAGAGTGGATGTAAAATATTTCCAAAGAGGAAGGAAAGAGATAGATTTCAGAAAATAGTAAAATACCAAGCCGGGAGCGGTGGCTTATGCCTGTAATCCTAGCACTTTGGGAGGCTGAGTCAGGATCGCTTGAGCTCAGGAGTTCAAGACCAGCCTAGATGACGTAGAGAGACCTCATCTCTAGTAGAAAAAAAAAAAAATAGCTGTGCGTAATGACCTGCACTTGTAGCCCCAGCTACCTGAGAGGCTGAGGCAGGAGGTTTGCTTGAGTCCGGGAGGTTGAGGCTGCCTTGAGCCTTGATTGTGCCACTGCACTCCAGGCTGAGCAAGGTCTCACACCTTGTCTCAAAAACAGCTAATAATAATAATAATAATAATAATAATAATAAAATATCCCAGTATCATATTGCATTTATTAAAAATTTTTCTCTTTTTTTCTTCTGAGCATGTGTAGCAAGTTCCTCAGGTCTGTTCTTTCCTTTTGTCATCCACCTGCCTCAGCCTCCCCTTTGATTTCTTCAAACACTGGGTTTTCTCATTTAAATATCAGTAGTGGTGCAGGTCACTTGACTGGAGAGCAAAGAGGACTGGAAGACTGAGGTCAGTGACTCCAAGCTCTAAGGCCAACCCTTGGGTCTGCCACGGGATGTAATTGAAGGCCCAGTTGTGTCTTCCTAGGGAGCCTCCCCTGCAGGTGTCCTATCTGCTCATACCTACTGTGGAAGGTGCCCTTTGTTTTTGTTTTTTGTTTTTTTGAGATGGAGTCTCGCTCTGTCGCCAGGCTGGAGTGCAGTGGCGCAATCTCGGGTCACTGCAACCTCTGCCTCGTGGGTTCAAGAGATTCTCCTGCCTCAGCCTCCCAAGTAGCTGGGACTACAGGCGCCCGCCACGACATCCGGCTAATTTTTTTTTTTTTTTTTTTTTTTTTTTTTTTGTATTTTTAGTAGAGATGGGATTTCACTACGTTGGCCAGGATGGTCTCGATTTCTTGACTTGGTGATCCACATGCCTCGGCCTCCTAAAGTGCTGGGATTACAGGCGTGAGCCACCACGCCTGGCCTAAAGGAGCCCTTTATACTGAGAGAAGCTGCTGAGCACTGGAAAACTGGGGGTCTGAATGCACATTAGGGGATTGGCTGAATTGAGTGATGCTCTTCCTGAGGGCATACTTGTGGTTTCCTTGGGCCTATTTTTAGACATTAGGTTTGAGTTTTGCATCTGTTGTGTAGGTGCACTCAGTGTAATTTTTCTATAGTGAGAAAGTCTGTAAAGGCCAGGAGATCTGTCTCCTGGACACAGGATGAATGAATTGGGGAGTTCATTTGGGTCAGAACCTTAATCTCAGTCCAGTTGAGAGTTTCCTCACGACAATTGAAGGGGCGGTTTCACTGTCACCTGGGGTGAAGGAGTGTGTGGAGCTCCCAGAGTTCATTCCTTTGGCTCCTCAGGTGCCCCTGCCCTCTGTCACCAAGGACTGTCTCACACTAAGGGTTGTTGCCCAACAGCAAGAATGTGGGCCCCAAGCTTGTGTATGTGTTTAGCTTTCTGAGTGTGGATTTTCCTTCTGAATTGTGGGAAGCAGGCTGCTAGTCTGAGCTGACTTGAGAGAGAGAGGGAGAAGAGGGGAGAGAGAGAGAGAGAGAGAGAGAGAGAGAGAGAGAGAGAGAGAGAGAGTGTGTGTGTGTGTGTGTGTGTGTGTGTTTTAGAGATGGGTTCTCACTTTGTTGGCCAGGCTGATCCCAAACTGCTGGCCTCAAACAGTCCTCCCACCTTGGCCTCCCAAAGTGCTGGGATTACAGGTGTGGTTTTCCTTCCTTTTCTTTTTTTTCTTTTCTTTTCTTTTCTTTCTTCCTTTTTTTTTTTTTTTTTTTTTTGGTCAGAGTCTTGCTGTGTCACCCAGACTAGAGTGCAGTGGTGTGATCATAGCTAACTGTAACCTCGAACACCTTTGTTGGGTCAAACAATCCTCCTACCTCAGCTTCTCAAGTACCTAGGACTACAGGTGTGCACTGTCACACATGGCTAATTTGTAAATTTTTTGTAGATCCTCACTGTTGTCCAGGCTATTGTTTTTTTTTCCTTTGGATTCCTTTATTTGCTGACTATTACAGCAGCTGAATTTCTAGTTTCTGTTAACACTTTTTAATATTATTCCATATGTGAGTGTGTTAAATTTTGTTTCTTGGGTTTGAAAATGTAAATCGATTGAAAGGTATGATGCAACTAAGGCAAGACAATTCTGAAACTGGGCTGGGTGTGGTGGCTCACGCCTCTAATTTCAGCACTTTGGGAGGCCGAGGCAGGGGGATCACTTGAGGTCAGAAGTTCGAGACCAGCCTGGCCAACTTGGTGAAACCCTGTCTCTACTAAACATATAAAAATTAACCAGACATGTAATTTTTGGTGGGCGCCTGTAATCCCAGCTACTTAGGAGGCTGAGGCAAGAGAATCGCTTGAACCCTGGGTTGCTGGGGAGGTTACGGTGAACCGAGATTGTGCACTGCACTCTAGCCTGGGCAACAGAGTAAGACTCCATCTCTAAAAAAAAAAAAAGAAAGAAAGAAAATTCTGGAACCAAACAGAATATTTGTTTCTTTTAGGCAAGAGAACCTCAAGATAAGAGATGGATGTATTTACATTCTCAGGTACATTTTTCATTTTTAGATTGGTTTTTGTATGTGCATGTCATAGAGTACTTTGAAACTTTTTTTTTTTTTTTTTTTTTGGAGACGGAGTCTTGTTCTGTCGCCCAGACTGGAGTGCAGTGGCACGATCTTGGCTCACTGCAACCTCCGCCTCCTGGGTTCACGCCATTCTCCTGCCTCAGCCTCTTGAGTAGCTGGGACTACAGGTTCCTGCCACTATACCTAGCTAATTTTTTTGTATTTTTAGTAGAGATGGGGTTTCACCGTGTTAGCCAGGATGGTCTTGATCGCTTGACCTCATAATCCGCCTACATTGGCCTCCCAAAGTGCTGGGATTACAGGCATGAACCACCGCGCCTGGCCAGAGTATTTTGAAATTTAAAAGAGGCCCGGCATTGTGGCTCATGCCTGTAATGCCAGCACTTTGGGAGGCTGAGGCAGGTGGATTGCTTGAGCCCAGGAGTTTGAGACTAGCGTGGGCAACATGGCGAAACCCTGTCTCTACAGAAAAAAAAATAAAAAATTAGCCGGGTGTGGTAATTTTAGCTGGGTGTAGTCCCAGCTACTCAGGAGGCTGAGATGGGAGGATCCCTTGAACCTGGGAGGCAGAGGTGGCAGTGAGTCAAAATTGAGTCACTGTGCTTCATTCAGCCTGGGTGACAGATTAAAACCCTGTCTCAAAAAAAACAAACAAATACAAAAAACAAACAAACAAAAAAACCTCAAAGTCCATATGATTCCTATTGCAAATGAATTTCCACTTGAACTAAAAGGGAAATGCAATTGAACGTTTTTTTTTTTTTTGAGATGGAGTCTCGCTCTCTCGCCCAGGCTGGAATGCAGTGGTGCGATCTTGGCTCACTGCAAGCTCTGCCTCCTGGGTTCAGGCCATTCTCCTGCCTCAGCCTTCTGAGTAGCTGGGACTGCAGGCACCTGCCACCACGCCTGGCTAATTTTTTGTATTTTTGGTAGAGACGGGATTTCACCATGTTAGGCAGATGGTCTTGATCTCCTGACCTCATGATCCACCAGCCTTGACCTCCCAAAGTGCTGGGATTACAGGCATGAGCCACCGCGCCCGGCCTGAACTTCTTTATTTGGTAGAATAACTACTCAAAGCTTATATATATATATATATATATATATATGAAAATCCTAACATACTTAAGATAAAACGCTAATGCATTATAATATGCTACTCATTCCCAGTAACACCTCCCAGTGTGAGATGGTAGGACACATAATAATGCACCTTGTCATTATAGTTAGAAAGAGATTTGAAAATTTTGTACTTTTGTAACTGTCAGTGTTTAAAGTATTAAGTTTTTTTTTTTTTTTTTTTTAGACAGGGTCTCGCTCTGTTGTCCTAGTTAGAGTACAGTGGCACAATCATAACTCACTGCAGCCCTGAACTCCTTTCACCTCTGCCTCCCAAGTAACTAGAATTACAGACATGAGCCACCATGCCCAGCTAATTATATATATTCTTTTTTGTAGAGACAGGGTCTCACTTTCTTGACCAGATTGGTGTTGACCTCCTGGCTTCAAGCAATCCTCTCAACTTGGCTTCCCCAAATTCCCTAATATGAGCCACCACACCCAGCTGGATTCAGTCTTTTTTTTTTTTTTTTTTTTTTTTTGAGACGGAATCTCACTCTGTCGCCAGGCTGGAGTGCAATGGCACGATCTCAGCTCACTGCAATCTCTGCCTCCCAGGTTCAAGCAATTCCCCTGCCTCAGCCTCCCAAGTAGCTGGGACTACAGGCATGCACCACCATGTCCAGCTAATTTTTTTGTATTTTAGTAGACATGAGGTTTCACCATGTTGGCCAGGATGGTCTTGATTTCCTGATCTCGTGATCCACCTGCCTTGGCCTCCCAAAGTGCTGGGATTACAGGCATGAGCCATCGTGCCAAGCCTGGAGTAAGTCTTAGAATTATTTCATACATAGAAAATTTTAAATCAAAATTTAAAAAGCAAAAGTAAGTTGATTACAAATGAAGATTATTAAGTAGTAAAATATGGCTTATTTAAATTTAGCTTTTTTTTTTTTTCCCCGAGATGGAGTCTCTCTCTGTTGCCCAGGCTGGAGTGCAGTGGCACAATCTCGGCTCACTGCAGCCTCCACCTCCTGGGTTCACGCCATTTTCCTGCCTCAGCCTCCTGAGTAGCTGGGACTACAGGTGCCCGCCACCACGCCCGGTTAATTTTTTGTATTTTTAGTAGAGATGACGTTTCACCATGTTAGCCAGGATGGTCTTGATCTCCTGACCTTGTGATCCACCTGCCTTGGCCTCCCAAAGTGCTGAGATTACAGGTGTGAGCTACCGTGCCTGGCCTTAGCTGTTTATTTTAAAGAAATCATGCATGTGGAAGTTTGAAAAACATCCATAGTAGTTGAGTGTAATTTGAAAAGACTCACTGCCAGCATATCCTGGTCCACTCCAAGCTCGGGCACTTGCTCTAGCCACCCCCAAATGCTCTCTTTTGACAATTTTTTATTTTTTTTGAGATGGGGTCTTGCTCTGTTGCCCAGCCCAGGCTGGAGTACAATGATCTGATGATAGCTTTTTGCAGCCTCAACCTCCTAGGCTCAAGTGATCTTCCCACCTCAGCCTCTTGAGTAGCTGGGACTACAGGTGTATCCTGCCACTCCCAGCTAATTTTTAAATTTTTTGTAGAGATGGAGTCTTACTATGTTGCCCAGGCTAGTCTTGAACTCCTGGCCTGGGCTCAGGCAATCCTCCTGCCTCAGCCTGTCAAAGCACTGGTGTTATAGGTATAAAGCACTGTGCCTGGCCTTTCAATAATTTCTTAAGCATACTGTCAGTGTTTCTTTTTATAAAAACAAGCAATTTCAACTGCATATTTTTTGTACTCTTGTTGGTTCTGTAATGAGTAGTTGGACTCCACATGTTTTGATTTTGGCTGTGGACATCATAAGCCTCACCCTTCTCTCTTCTCCTCATGTTGCACACCTGGGCAAGCTGAAAAAGTCTGGGAGCAGGAAATTCAAACCACAGAAGCCCCTGCCCTTGAGCAGGAACTCTCTTGTAGCCCCACCCCCAAACTACAATAAAAAACCCAGGCCAGGAGGCTTTCTTTGCTCTCTGAAACTATGTCACACCTGCTTGACCAGCCTGCCCTGCTTTCCCCAGGACCTCCGTGATCACAGTAGTAAGTCTTTTCATACTCTTTTGGTATCTGTTTTCCATGCTGTTATTAGTGTCAACATTGGAACAACATAGGAATTGGTACCATGAACATGGTGTTCAGACATTGACCGTCACCCCATGGGTCTGTTGCACTGAATTGCTACCTGCTCTGTTGCTTGATGGCCAGCATGCACTTTCAGCTGCTGCTTTCTGGGAAGCTAGTACTTTGAGTTGTGCTACTCTGTGTTGCATGTTGAGCCCTGCCAAGTCTGGGTTCTATGTTTAGCCAACTGGAGTTGGCAGTTTTGATAATTCCTTGGCTTTTAGGAAGAGGAATATGAGATTGGGATACTCCTTAAAGTGGTCCCGGGTAGTGTTTCTTGGCCTGGACTTATCTGTGTGTTTTGGAGTGAAGCTGTGACTGCTGCTGACCTGACATACAAGGTGCTCATGGGAAAGACTACCTGCCAGAGCAGTCATTTTTGAAAAAGAGACAAAAGAGAGGGGGAAAGGCAGCTGTTAGATGGTGGGCCGAGTCCACACTCCTAATAGCACAGGTCTCACAGGGATCCTTAAGTGCTGCTACTGTTGCTCTATTGCAGCAAGGATGCTGACCCTCGGGATTATAGGGCACACTCATGGTTCCTCTGCAGCATTGCAAAGGGTTCATTCAAAGCCAGCTTAAGGCCCAGGTCCTTAAACTCTGTAAAGCAGCCACGAGGGACAGGCCCCTAAGCCTGATAATAGTGATTTGTGGCTCTCTGGAGGGAAAAGAACACCCCTCCCCTGTCGAGAGGATTTTGCTGTCAAAATATACCCAGGGACAAAAACAAAAACAAAACAAACATGTTTGGAAGGAAAGGAACAAAAGAAAATATGCTGAGAAAGAGGTCCACAATTTGACCCAATTGGAAATTCCAAATAGACTAAAGGAATTTAGACAACAAAAAAGATAAAAGAGCCTCTCTGTCATAGGCTCTGTATTAATTTTAACATCTTATGTAATGTATTAATTGACACACTATAGGATTAGCCAATATGAGGGCTCAAATTATGGTTATACATGGGAGACCCACTAAAATTTAAGCAAGGTATCCCCTAATAATCTTAAGGGAGTTACTGAATATAAAATAGAGGACAAATAAATATGTCTCATCTTAGCCATCATAACTGTGCCTAAATTCCCCATGTTCATGGCACCCAGTGTCCTAAAATATCCCAGAGTGAACAGGTAAACTCTAAACCAGTGAGTCATAAGTGAAATTTAAATTAAATTTAAATGAAATCTTTGGCACTTACAAATTGGCTTGACAGAATGAGACCCTATGGAACTTACTCCCTAGTTAAATTAGTTATGATGGCTCAATATAAATTGAACAGGGCCTTGAAGGATTGAAAAATATTATATAAAACCTATTTAGCGGGGAAGTGATTGCTTCTCATTTTAACAGTACACTTTGGCCTTTCTTAAACTTGCAAAGAATGAATGGCAACCCACAATGGATTACCACAACCTTAATGCTGTGGTTGCACTCATTAAGCCCCTATACCAATACCCAACATGGAAATTACTGACACCATCCAACTGATCTCACAGATTTCACCATCTCACAGATTTGTATATGTCTGTTCTGTTTCTCACCATCTCACAGATTTGTGTATGTCTGTTCTGTTTCTCACCATCTCACGGATTTGTTTATGTCTGTTCTGTTTAGTGCTTATTTCAACAGCCACTTAGCTATAGTTTGCAGTTTTACCTCTGAAGGCTGATTATACACCTTTACCTAGTTTCCCAAGGGAACCTCAACAGCCTTGCCATCGCAGTCTTTGCATGCGAAATCTGAACTGCATCCACCTTTCTCCAGGAGCACAGGTATGACATTACATTAATGACAGCCTTGTCTGAGGACATTGTTTTGACATTCATTCAGGATACATAAATATTGAAAAAAAAATAGAGCTTACAAAAAGTCCATTGCTCCACATATAAAATAAGAGACTTTTATGTTTTGGTTAAATTCCTAAAAACCATTTGGTAAAAGGAGGGCCGCTCCATCCCTGACACTACTATGAAATAGCTATTGTCCCTCTGACTACCCACGGCATCTTCTAGGTTCTTTTGATGTTCTGGAGGCAACATAGTCCTTGTTTATAAATTTTACTTAAGCTCATTTATGCTGTTACTTGCAAATTGGCCCACCTTAAATGGGTACCATTTTACAAAAGGCTCTAGAGTCTTTTTCATTCTCTTAACACAGAGCTTTCATAGAGGAGGAGCTTTTTCATTTTAATGAAGTCAAACTTACTGATTTATTTTGTGTGGATTTTGCTTATATCTAAAAATTTATCACCAAACCCAGGGTCACCTACGTTTTCTTCTTTGTTAACTTTTAGGTATCCTATAGCTTTACTTTTCTTTTTGAGACAAGGTCTCCCTCTGTTGCCCAGGCCAGAGTGCAGTAGTGCAATCTTGGCTTACTGCAGCCTCAACCTCCTGGGTGCAAGCACTCCTCCCACTTCAGCCTCCTGAGTAGGTGGGACTCCAAGTGTGCACCACCACACCTGGCTAATTTTTGTATTTTTTGTAGAGATCGGTTCCCACTTAGTTGCCCAGGCTGGTCTAAAACTCCTCACTTCAAGCTGTCCTCCTGCCATGGCCTCCCAGAGTGCTGGGATTACAGGCATGAGCCACTGCTCCTGGCCTAGATTTTACATTTAGATCTATGATCCATTTTGAGCGAGTTTTTGTTTAAGGTGTAACGTCTGTTTCTAAATTCGTGTTTTTTTCATTGTGTTTTGCATGTGGATGTTCAGTTTTTCCAACACTGTTGACAAAGGCTATCTTTTTTCATTGAATTACCATTGGTCATTTGTTGAAAACCAGGTGACTCATTGAGTCTATACTACACCAATGTGAGTCTGTAAGAAAGCAGTTGACTTGTGTGTGTGTGTGTGTGTGTGTGTATATGTGTGTGTGTGTATATATATATATATTTTTTTTTTGAGACGGAGTCTTGTTTTGTCGCCCAGGCTGGAGTGCAGTGGCTTGATCTTGGCTCACTGCAAGCTCCGCCTCCCGGGTTCACGCCATTCTCCTGCCTCAGCCTCCCGAGTAGCTGGGACTACAAGCGCCCGCCACCACGCCCGGCTAATTTTTTGTATTTTTAGTAGAGACGGGGTTTCACTGTGTTAGCCAGGATGGTCTTGATCTCCTGACCTCGTGATCCGCCCACCTCGGCCTCCCAAAATGCTGGGATTACAGGCGTGAGCCACCGTGCCTGGCGAGATTTTATACTTAGACAATCATGTCACATGCCACAAAGACAGTGATATTTCTTCCTTCCCTATCTGTGTCTCTTCTCCCCTCCCCTCTCCTCTCCTCTCATTAGTTACACTTTGGGTATAATCTGTTGAGTAGGAGTGGTAAGAGGGAACATCTTTGCCCATTTCCTCATCTTACCAGGAAAGCATCTAGTTTCTCACTATTAAATATGATATTAGCGGCAGGTTTCCTATAAATACTGCTTCTCAAAAAGAGGAAGGTCTGTCTCCAGTTTCTTATCATAAATGCATGTTGGATTTTGCCCATAACTTTTTCATTTTTATTTTTCCCACTTATATTTGTGATATTAGTAATTTCTATTCTCTCTTTGTTTTTTAGTTAGCGTACCGTACATTTATCAAATATATTGATCTTTTCAAATAAACACCTTTGGTTTTGTTTAATTTCTCTTTTTATTATTTCTTCTGTTGTGCGTTTACTTTGGGTTTTATTTGCTCATATTTTCTTGCTTTTCTAATGTAGATGATTAGATTCTTTTTTTTTTTTTTTTTTTTTTTTTTGAGACGGAGTCTGCTGTGTCTCCCATACTGGAGTGCAGTGGCGCCATCTCAGCTTGGCTCACTGCAAGCTCTGCCTCCCGGATTCACGCCATTCTCCTATCTCAGCCTCCTAAGTAGCTGGGACTACAGGCGCCCGCCACCACGCCCGGCTAATTTTTTGTATTTTTAGTAGAGACGGGGTTTCACCCTGTTAGCCAGGATGGTCTCGATCTCCTGACCTCGTGATCCACCTGCCTCGGCCTCCCAAAGTGCTGGGATTACAGGTGTGAGCCACCACGCCCGGCTAGATTCTTTTTTTATAGGCAGAATGTCACTCTGTTGCCCAGGCTGGAGTACAGTGCTGCAATCTCGGCTCACTGCAACCTCTGCATCCTGGGTTCAAGCGATTCTTCTGCTTCAGCCTCCCAAGTAGCTGGGATTACAGGTGTGAGCCACCGCGCCCAGCCCTGTTCATTTATTTTTACTTTGCATACTAGTTCATTTATATTGCACGTATGTCAGATATTTTTCTGCTGCTTTGTGGTTTGTCTTTTAACTTTCTTGATTTTAGGATATTTGAAGTTTTCAGTCTCCTCCTTTATGGCTTACTCTTACATGAGAAAATTCTCCCTACTCTTGCATTTAAAAAAAATTGCCTGTGACTTTTGAAAGAGTTTTAATTCTATTCTTCACGTTTAAATCTACATTAAATTGATTATTGTCTATGGAATAGAGCTAATGCAATGCTTTTTCCAATTAGATAACAGTTTGTCTCTTCTACATGTATTAAAGTGTTAGTGATATCTTCCATTCCCCTACAATGCTTGCTCTATCATTAATCAATTTTCCTTATAAATGCCAGTCCATTGAAGACACTTTCCCCCTCTCTTGTTCTATTTATCTCTCTGCGTGTTATGCTGTTAGGAGGGTTATAGTTTGAAAATCGTTGATACATACTAGGCAAGTATTTATGTTGCTCTTCAAAAGACTTTACCCATTGTTTGACATTTATTATTCCTCTTAGGTTTGGAAAAGTAGTTTTTCTTGACTCCTAATAAGTCTGTTTTAGGGATTTGTAGAATTTTATAAAGATATCATTTGGGAGCAGTGGCATCTTGTTGACACTGAGTTTGTTCTAAGAACATGTACCAACTTTCACCTTGATTTAATTCTGCTTTGACTTTACCCAATAACATTTTTTTAAATTAGGATTGTTAAATATCCTTCATTAGCCTTATTTAGTCATAGTTGGCATGGAGGAAAGCAGATGCAAGCCTTTAAATGTTCTTTCCTCATGTAATCACATGGAATGGGCTCAATTCCCCAAGCAACAAGTTGTGTTATTATATATTGTCTGCTAGGGAAGCTCATTAGAGACCCAGTGCTCACAGTGCTTTTGGGGGGCTGATCAAGTAGGCATCCTCCTGGCATGTGAAAAAGTCCAGACTCTAAAAAGGAAAAAAGGAGTTCAGTATATACTCTATTGATTCCATAAACCATTTAGGCACACTAAGCCACTCTTTTTTTTTTTTTTTTTTTTTTTTGAGACATAGTCTCGCTCTGTCACCTAGGCTGGAGTGCAGTGGCATGATCTTGGCTCACTGCAAGCTCCACCTCCCGGGTTCACACCATTCTGCCTCAGCCTCCCGAATCCTGACCTCGTCTGTAATGCCAGCACTTTGGGAGGCCAAGGTGGGCGGATCACGAGGTCAGGAGATCGAGACCATCCTGGCTAACATGGTGAAACCCCGTCTCTACTAAATATACAAAAAATTAGCCGGGCATAGTGGCGGGTGCCTGTAGTCCCAGCTACTGGGGAGGTTGAGGCAGGAGAATGGTGTGAACCCGGGAGGTGGAGGTTGCAGTGAGCCAAGATGGCGCCGCTGCACTCCAGCCTGGGCGACAGAGCAAGACTCTATCTCACACACACACACAAAAATCTTATACAGATTTGACCCTGTGTTTCATGGGATGCTAAGTGATATAGTACATGATAAGGCAGGAGATAAAAAGTATTTTTCTTACAAGGAATTGTTCGTCTTAAACTGGAAATATTTGTTTCATTTCTATAGCATTTCTCCAAGATGCTGTGTATCCTGTCATTGGAGAGCATAAGACTTGAAGTGATCATAGTAAAAATGTAAAAATAATTTCCAAATATTCATGGTGGTGTTAAATTTATGAAGAAGTAAGTATGGACAGAGATTTGAGTTCTGATGTCAAAGTTATAGGATAAATGGAGAAAAAGGAATTATATATGGACTTTTAATGAACTGAGTATATATCCTCAGTGCTGTCAGTCTCACCCGTCCTCCTCTATACATGTGGGATGTTTCAGGACTCAGTGGTCTTTGAGGATGTGGCTGTGAACTTCACCCAGGAGGAGTGGGCTTTGCTGGGTCCCTCTCAGAAGAAACTCTACAGAGATGTGATGCAAGAAACCTTTGTTAACTTGGCCTCTATAGGTAAGACTGAAATTATTCCCTCACTTAGTCAATTAGAGAACAAGTGTTTCTTGTTCATCAACAAGGTTCCAAGGTTTAGGATGTTGAAAGGGAATACTTTGGTAAATAAATCAGACAGGATAACAGCTCATCCTAGATTTAGAATCTAATAATTTTTCTATAATTTCAAATAGTTTTAATGATTTTTCTGGGCCTGCATTTTAGGGGAAAACTGGGAGGAGAAGAACACTGAAGACCACAAAAATCAGGGCAGAAAGCTAAGGTGAGTTGTACTTACAAAAGAAAATACTGTCTTATGAGAGAATCTTAGCATGTCATTAAGTTTAAAAAATGAATAATTGGAAGAAGCCCCATTCCATATTTATTTGTTGAAAATTGTTGCCAAGAAAGTTTTCTTAAAAATGGTACAGATGGCTGGGCGCTGTGGCTCATGCCTGTAATCCCAGCACTTTGGGAGGCCGAGGCGGGCGGATCACAAGGTCAGGAGATCGAGACCAAGGTGAAACCCCGTCTCTACTAAAAATACAAAAAATTAGCCGGGCGTGGTGGCGGGCGCGTGTAGTCCCAGCTACTCAGGAGGCTGAGGCAGGAGAATGGCGTAAACCCGGAGGCAGAGCTTGCAGTGAGCCGAGATCGCGCCACTGCACTCCAGCCTGGGGGATAGAGCGAGACTCTGTCTCAAAAAAAAAAAAAGGTACAGTTGTTCAATATTTGAAAAATATTTCGCCTGGAAACAATATTAAGAAACTCTATATTATGAATTTTGGCCAGGCATGGTGGCTCATGCCTGTAATCCCAGCACTTTGGGAGGCTGAGGTGGGCAGATCACCTGAGGTGTGGAGTTTGAGGCCAGCCTGGCCAACATGGCAAAACCCTGCCTCTACTGAAAATCCAAAAATTAGCCAGGTGTGGTGGTGGGTTCCTGTAATCCCAGCTACTCGTGAGGCTGAGGCAGAATTGCTTGAACCCAGGAGATGGAGGTTGCAGTGAGCCAAGATTGTGCCACTGCACTGCAGCCTCGGCAGCAGAGCAAGACTCTTCTCAAAAAAAAAAAAAAAAAAGAAAGAAACTCTATATTATGAGTTTTGTTGTTTTGATAATGGCTCTGGTCAAGTACTCTTCCTGAGCATTCATAACATACACTTCCCCTGAAAATGGCAAAAGTGTAATTCTACTACCTACTAATGATTGTGAAATAATAATTATAAAATTATTAATTTTAAAAAGCCACTAATTGTGTGCTTTTTTTTTTTTCTCACAGAAGTCATATGGTAGAGAGGCTCTGTGAAAGGAAAGAAGGTAGTCAGTTTGGAGAAACCATCAGTCAGACTCCAAATCCTAAACCAAACAAGAAAACTTTTACTAGGGTGAAACCATATGAATGTAGTGTGTGTGGAAAGGACTATATGTGTCATTCATCTCTTAATAGGCACATGAGATCTCATACTGAACATAGATCATATGAGTATCACAAATATGGAGAGAAGTCATATGAATGTAAGGAATGTGGGAAAAGATTCAGCTTTCGAAGTTCATTTCGAATCCATGAAAGAACTCACACTGGAGAGAAACCCTATAAATGTAAGCAGTGTGGTAAGGCTTTCAGTTGGCCCAGTTCCTTTCAAATACATGAAAGAACTCATACTGGAGAGAAACCTTATGAATGTAAGGAATGTGGGAAGGCCTTCATTTATCACACAACCTTTCGAGGACACATGAGAATGCACACAGGAGAGAAACCCTATAAATGTAAAGAATGTGGGAAAACATTCAGTCATCCCAGCTCTTTTCGAAATCATGAAAGAACTCACTCTGGAGAGAAACCCTATGAATGTAAACAATGTGGAAAAGCCTTCAGATATTACCAAACTTTTCAAATACATGAAAGGACTCACACTGGGGAAAAACCCTATCAGTGTAAGCAATGTGGTAAAGCTCTTAGTTGTCCCACATCCTTTCGAAGTCATGAAAGGATTCACACTGGAGAAAAACCCTATAAATGTAAAAAATGTGGCAAAGCCTTCAGTTTTCCTAGTTCCTTTAGAAAACATGAAAGAATTCATACAGGAGAGAAACCCTATGATTGTAAGGAATGTGGGAAAGCATTCATTTCTCTTCCAAGCTATCGAAGACATATGATAATGCACACTGGAAATGGACCTTATAAATGCAAGGAATGTGGGAAAGCCTTTGATTGTCCTAGTTCTTTTCAAATCCATGAACGGACTCACACTGGAGAGAAACCCTTTGAATGTAAACAGTGTGGTAAAGCCTTCAGTTGTTCCAGTTCCTTTCGAATGCATGAAAGAACTCACACTGGAGAGAAACCCCATGAATGTAAACAGTGTGGTAAAGCCTTCAGTTGTTCCAGTTCTGTTCGAATACATGAAAGGACTCACACTGGAGAGAAACCCTATGAATGTAAACAGTGTGGAAAAGCCTTCAGTTGTTCCAGTTCCTTTCGAATGCATGAAAGAATTCACACTGGAGAGAAACCCTATGAATGTAAACAGTGTGGTAAAGCCTTTAGTTTTTCTAGTTCCTTTCGGATGCATGAAAGGACTCACACTGGAGAGAAACCCTATGAATGTAAACAGTGTGGTAAAGCCTTCAGTTGTTCCAGTTCCTTTCGAATGCATGAAAGGACTCACACTGGAGAGAAACCCTACGAATGTAAACAGTGTGGTAAGGCATTTAGTTGTTCCAGTTCCATTCGAATACATGAAAGGACTCACACTGGAGAGAAACCTTATGAGTGTAAACAATGTGGTAAGGCCTTCAGTTGTTCTAGTTCTGTTCGAATGCATGAAAGGACTCACACTGGAGAGAAACCCTATGAATGTAAACAATGTGATAAAGCCTTCAGTTGCTCACGTTCCTTTCGAATCCATGAACGAACTCACACTGGAGAGAAACCCTATGCGTGTCAACAATGTGGTAAAGCCTTCAAGTGTTCCCGTTCCTTTCGAATACATGAAAGAGTTCATAGCGGAGAGTAACCCTATGTATGTAAGCAATATGGCAAAGTTTTCAGTTGTCCTATTCCTTTTTTTTTTTCTTTTTTTTTGAGATGAAGTCTCACTCTGTCACCCCGGCTGGAGTACAGTAGTGTGATCACAGCTCACTGCAACCTCTGTCTCCTGGGTTCAAGTGATTCTCCTGCCTCAGCTTCCTGGGTAGCTGGGACTACAGGTGTGAACCACCATGCCCACCTACTTTTTGTGTTTTTAGTAGAGATGCGGTTTCACCACGTTGGCCAGGCTGGTCTCGAACTCCTGACCTCAGACGATCTGCCTGCCTTGGCCTCCCAAAGTGTTGGATTACAGGTGTGAGCCACCGCATCCGGCTCCCATTTCCTTTTGAAGACATGAAATTATTCATATTTCAGAGAAACCCTATGACTATAAGACATGGGGATACCTTCAATTCTTTACATGTGAATATGAGGAAGCATTCATACTGGACAGGAAACCCTGCGAATGTAGGCAATGTGGGAAAATCTTCAATGGTCATGTGACCTTTTAAAGACCGTGAGAAGGCATATGAAGTGTAAAGAATTTTCATATGCCCTATAAATATAAAGAATTAATAACCTTAAAAATGTAAAGAATGTGGAAAACTCTATAATTGTAAAGAATGTGGAAAAACCTTTATTTGTCTCAGTTTACTTGGAAGCCATGAACAAACTCACACTGGAAAGCGACTTCTTGAATATAGACATTGTGAGAAAGCCTTCAGTTGGCCCTTATACTTATATGTGAGAATGCAGACTGGATAGATATCCTATAAAAGTGAGAAATAACAATGTTTTCAATTTTAACAAATGCTCATGTGATACTCCCTTATGTGTGAAATTTCAATCTCGTTGAAACTCCCACTAGGGAGGTGTTGTATAAATGTAGATAATATGGGAAAGCCTGATGCAAATTAATTCATGTATATTGTTCTAGAAAATTCACAACATGACAGAAGTGTTATATAGTGTCAGTTACTGATTCTTAAAGTGGATCTCTGAATTATGGATTTCTATTTCACAAAAGAACACTGAGATGAGATAATTCTGTAAGCTTTTATACAGTTGTACACAAGTTGAATTGATAGTATTTTTTCATTAAATCAGTTTCTGAAATTTTGTCTTTCCATATTGAAGTCTGTTAGATTCATGAGTGAACTGAAGTGTATTTGTAATAAGCTAGTAGTTTTGATTTTTATGTATTTTTTAGTTGTGCTGTAACGGGCCATCAAAAAATCACAATTTGGTAATCTTTAGGATTTCCTACTAGCCTTATGTGGCAGGTACTAGATATCATTATATGTATTTCATCTTTCTTTCTGACCAAAAGAAGCTTTTTTAGAGGAAGACAGAATGCCCTTTTTTCTATTTTTTTATGCTAAAAAATAATCATAATAAATATTTGAGTCTGCAAAGTTTATCATGCAGTATACTCTCTCATTGGAATTATTATTTTCATTTTCTGTTCTTTGCTATTTGTAATTCTTTCTGGCTGTGATTTGGATAATAGGCTTTGCATTAATAAGAGAGACCTGAGATAGAACCATATAACCTATAGCTGGAAATGGTTGTCCTGGGTTGTGTTAACATGGGTGATGTTGTGACTTATGTTTTCTGTAATCTATCCTTTTATGGCTCCGTGGTATAACTGACCAATAGCCTACTTGCAGGAGATATGGAAGGCAGAAGTAAAGAAAGCATTAGTCAGGTTTTATAGCCACCATATGTGGAGACAGATGGATGCATACGGGCTTCAGGGACACCTGCTTCCACCACATTGTCCTGATCCTTTGCTCTGCCAGCTGAGAGTATTCTTAGAACCACCACTAACTGCTTGACTGCCATATTTGCCTGCCTTCCTCCCTTCCCTCCCTCCCTCCCTCCCTTCCTTCTTTCTTTCCCTTTCTTTTCTTTCTTTTTCTGAGATGGAGTCTTGCTCTGTTGCCCAGGCTGAAGTGCAGTGGCATGATCTTCGCTCACTGCAATCTCTGCCTCCTGGGTTCAAGCAATTGTCCTGCCCTAGCCTCCCAAGTAGCTGGGATTACAGGTGCCCGCCACCAAACCCAGCTAAATTTTTTTGTATTTTTAGCAGAGACAGGGTTTCATCATGTTGGCCAGGCTGGTCTCAAACTCCTGACTTCATGATCCGCTCACCTTGGCCTCCCAAAGTGCTAAGATTACAGGCGTGAACCACTGTGCGTGGCCCCAGCTGCCATATTTTCAGAGATGTAGTTTTCCACAGATTGTCTTCGAAAGTTCTACTCAAAGATGCACTGCAGTTTGGATTTTCCTAGAAATTCTAATGTGTCCACCAGGCAACTATTTGGACTCTTAAGGTTGGGAATATTCTCTGATGCTCTGACTTACCTCATCTCTAGGTTGAATTTATCAAAGGTATTATTTATGTAATAAACACCATGTTTTGTTAACAGTACAAGTGACTGTGTGTTTCTGATTCCACCATGACAACTACAGTGATGCAGTCAAAAAGAACTACATGGGTATTAGTCCCTCCACTGCATTGTGCATTGAATTCCCAGTCCTGCAGTGTAAGAATAAGCACCTTCCTAATATCAAGCAGATTGTTGGTGTTTCTTATGACAGTTGAATGTAATCTCTCAGTACATTTTCAATTTTGTTTCATTATATGTGATTAAAAACTATGTGTATGTTTTTGTTGAACAAAAGCTTCTGTAGATGTTTCTTAGAAATATTCACTGTTTTCAGATAACTTGTATGCTATCACTTGTTGTCTCTTGAATTTTCTGCAAGGATATATTAAAATATTCCATTGCAATTATAGATTTTCAGATTAAGTTTTTAAGTTTATTGAGTTAATCCTCATATATTCTGAGTCAATATTGTGTGCATACAAGATGAAGTATTGTCCTTAGGAATTTTTTATTTTTTATTCTTAATATAGTTATGATTTTTTCCCAGAAAATCAATTTATCATACATTCATAATACCAAAAACTTAAATCATGGTTGTTTCTGTGCCTTTTTTTCAAAGATCACCAGGATCACACCTGTAGTCAAGAGAGGAGTGTTAAGAATTGTAGTAATAAGAATGATAATAAACCATAGGATCACACCTGTAGTCAAGAGAGGAGTGTTAAGAATTGTAGTAATAGGAATGATAATAAACCATAAGTGACTCTGGGGAGTATCAGTAAGAGAGTGCTCGGCTGGGTGCGGTGGCTCATGCCTGTAATCCAGCACTTTGGGCGGCCAAGGTGGGCGGATCACAAGGTCGGGAGTTCGAGACCAGCCTGGCCAACATGGTGAAACCCATCTCTACTAAAAAATATATAAAAATTGGCCGGGCATGGTGGTGTGCGCCTGTAATCCCAGCTACTCGAGAAGCTGAGGCAGGAGAATTGCTTGAACCCCAGGAGGTGGAGGTTGCAGTGAGCCAAGATCACGCCACTGCGCTCCAGCCTGCACCACAGAGCAAGACTCCATCTCAAAAAATAAAAAAATAAAAAAGAGGGTGCTCAAAAAGACTTCTTTTTGGATTTGGATTTTTGTTAGGTGACTTGGTTGCTAATCAGCAAACTGAGGCACTCCTGTGTGTGTCACATGCTGTGAGGTGAACTTAATTGTGTCACTGGTAATCATAATTCTTATCTAGAGGCAGGAAGAATGAAGTGGAGCTAAACCTAATTCGTAAGAAACCACTCACTTGGATTAGTGAGTAGAGGGTAATTTTGGTCATTTTAATGGCTTCAACTCTGTTCTCTTTTACCATTTTTAGAGACATGGTTATTGTTTTTATCTTGATCCATCATGGTTGCTGAGTAGCTTTGTCTGATGAAGGAAGTGTGACATTTTTCTCTTCAACAGGATAAGACTTGGCCTAACCTGAGTGTGAGGTCAGATCCTAGTTCTGTGGAACTGTTCTTAACCTTTTTTATTATCTAAACATGGAAATATTTCTTATAGTGTATTGGACAATGTTTTCCACAAAATATCTCAGTTAAAATATGTAAGTTCACTTAGTCTTTAGCAAACTATATAATACTTTTTTTCTCCTTTGTGCACTAGCAGAGTCCAATAAGTGTAGATAAGTTTTCAGAGACCACAAACCTAGCAAGATGGAAAGACAGAATCACTGTTCAAATCAAGCCATGTTGCTCTTGATGCTCATTTTTTAACCTTTCTCATAGGCCTGGCACTGTAGTATCAAAGCATACACAGTTCAGCACAAATTATCAAGACATTCCATGCTATGGATATAGAAACATGAAACAAGTTCTTGCCTTCCTGATGCTTACAGATTTGGGGAAAGAGAGATGGTTAATAAAAGGTAAGGGTTTGGTTTTTAGAAAGCAATTAAGATCTTTGAAGGAAATGAAATAACAACCAACCTGTGAGATTAATAGGGAAGCTACGGTTGTGTTGGATACCTTAGCTTTGGAGGGTAGGGACCACCATGAGTAAGAATGTTGTCATTGATCATTTATTTTCATTATCTAACATATCTTTTTTTTTTTTTTTTTTTGAGACAGAATCTCACTCTGTCACCAGGCTGGAGTGCAGTGGCACGATCTCAGCTCACCGCAACCCCCGCCTCCCAGGTTCAAGTGATTTCCTGCCTCAGCCTCCTGAGTAGCTGGGGCTACAGGTGTGTGCCACCACACCCAGCTAATTTTTGTATTTTTAGTAGAGATGGGGTTTCACCATGTTGGCCAGGATGGTCTCAATCTCTTGACCTCGTGATCCGCCCACCTCAGCCTTCCAGAGTGCTGGGATTACAGGCGTGAGCCACAGCACCCAGCCTATCTAACATATCATATTAAAACACTGAGGAACTGCTCAGGTTTGATGTATACTGGTGAACAATACAGTCCTACATCCCTGGGATGAACAGTAATGATTCCCCATAAACAAAGGTGTAGATATGGTTCATCTTTATTTTTATAATGGATAAAAGTTTTGAGACGTGTAAAGTGTGATCATGAGTTTGGATGTGAGTATTTAGGATTTGAGATGTCCTATTGATTTGGGCCACAGGTATTGGTGATGTTGACGTTTCCATTTAATGTCATTTGATTCTTAAGTTGCCTTGGATATGCGGCATGATCATTTTGCTGTTGTGCAGGCAGAATCACCCAATATGTACCACCCAAAAGATCTATGGATGTTTAGAGGGTAATTTTCAAGAGATAATGGAGGTGAGCTGCAGACAGGGAATCATTTTGCATAATAGCCTAATTTAGTGGAAAGGAAGAATATCTGGTGTCATCATATAAGGAAAAATTTAATGCCTTCTTATAAGAGGAGTAGTTTGAAAATCCAGAAAGCCCCCAGATCCCAATTTGGTATTCACATGTTTGGGAAGAGCGGGGGGAAAGTCAAATATTTGTGTCTTATTAAATTTGAGCAAAGGAAATAAAATCTTTGTCCATTTTTTTCAGTGATAACTTACCTTAGTACTTGGCACTGTGATTTCATAATTATGAGTATCTCATTTGATTGCCCAACCAATCAGTTCTCCCATGTTACAAATGAAGAAAGTTAAGTACAGAGCACAGGATTCTACCCAAATTCACGTAACTCAGAATCATGGAATCTCTGGATTTTGAAGTCCTAATGTGTGCTGCCACCTGTACTGGGCACTGCCCCCCCCGCCAAAAAATTACTTGAGGCCAGGAGTTTGAGATCAGCCTGGGCAATATAGCAAGACCTTGTCTCTACAAAAAAATTAAAACTTAACTGAGTGTTGTGGTGCATGCCTGTAGCCCTAGCTACTCAGAAGGCTGAGGTGGGAGGATCAGTTGAGCCCAGGAGTTCAAGGCTGCAGTGAGCTATGATTACACCACTGCACTTTAGCCTAGGTGACAGAGCAAAACCCTGTCTTAAAAAAAAAAAAAAATCATTTTCTGTGCCTTTTGGGATGATCCTATGATAATAGATCCCTTATTCTGTAAATATGGCATATTAATATATATTTATATGTGAGACCAACATTGCTTTTCTGAGCTCAATCCAACTTGGTCATGTTGTATAGGTCTTTTTTTATATTGCTGGATTCAATTTGCTGGTATTTTTTTGGGCCTCTGCAGCTATATTCAAAAGAGGTATTTGTGGACCATTTTCTACTATATAGTATAGCATTATCTAGTATAGCCTATAATGTGTTTACATGTACATTTATAGATATATTTGTGTGTATAATATGTAATATATTGCATAATATATAATTGTATATATTATACATAACTGGTATATGTTATGTATAACTAAAATATGTAATTACTATTATGCTATACTGCATAATACAGTTTTATACTATTATAGCATAGTTATATAGTCTGTGTCTCTTGTATAAGGGTTTTCAGATCCTTGCTAACCCACACATTATTCAAAGAAGTGAATCACATCCTCCCAGGGGAACCAAGGGTTAATTCACCCTTTTGATACTACAAAGCCTGTTTCCCACAGCCATGTTTGGGCCCTCTGCTCCCAAATGCATTTTCTTTGTGGATCTGCATGACTTATGGTACCCTCCTCATCTGGGCTGCGAATATATATGACTAATAAACTGTTGTTAGTTGCATTTGTCCAGTGATGGATATCATGTGTTAGGCTACCTAGATAGCCCTAGGGCCCTAGTTCCTCTCTCACTAATGGGGTGAGTGGGAGGCTGTTGAAACATGCACATCCATGATACCCCATGGTCAGGCACTGATAAGGAAAGAAAAGAAGGTACATTTGGTATCAGTCCTTTCCAAAGCATGAGAGGATGTAACTCAACTGTTCTCCCAAAGCAAAACAAGTAGCCAAGGGGCCTACGTTGTTTTCTGTAGTACTGCAGCTTACCAGCATGTCAAAGGGATTATCTTGAGATCATAAGGCTGCTGGTCCCCACCAGGGTCTTAGACAAAATTACCTTATTGGATGTAGGTGCTAATCTCGGAAAGATTGAGTGGCAATCCCTGGAGTCAGAGGTGGTCCCATCCAATGTAGGTTGCTGGTGTTCTGAACTTTTCCCTATAATCACACAGATGGCCCACAACACACGTGATCAGTCAGAACCAACCAACCTGACACTCACAACTTTTCATGAATTCTGAGGGATTTTTTACAGAAAGAAAAGGGAAAAGCAATTATTAGGTGGCATGCTCAGGTCCATAAACCTAACAGCAGATAGAAGCAAATTTCTCCCACTTGGTAAAGAACCTCTAAAAAGAAGCTGAAGCTAAGATCATACTTAATTTTGATATCTAGATGCTTTCCCACTAAGATCAGGAACAAGGTAAGGATGCCTCCTCTCACCACTGCTATTAATCATCATCCTAGCCGGGCGCGGTGGCTCAAGCCTGTAATCCCAGCACTTAGGGAGGCCGAGACTGGCGGATCACGAGGTCAGGAGATCGAGACCATCCTGGCTAACACGGTGAAACCCCGTCTCTACTAAAAATACAAAAAACTAGCCGGGCGAGGTGGCGGGCGCCTGTAGTCCCAGCTACTCCGGAGGCTGAGGCAGGAGAATGGCGTGAACCCGGGAGGCGGAGCTTGCAGTGAGCTGACATCCGGCCACTGCACTCCAGCCCGGGCTACAGAGCAAGACTCCGTCTCAAAAAAAAAAAAAAAAAAAAAAAAAAAAATCATCATCCTAGATGTCCTCACTAATAGAATAAAACAAGAAATTTTTTCTTCAATTAATTGAAGTTCCTCTAATGCCTCTTTGGACAGGGAGCATTTACTGTTTAAGTTAGAATCACCTCGTAAGGTAGAAAAGAGGTGAGACATAGCATAAGTAGGAATGCCTAAAGTGGGACAAATTCAATTAATGTTTTCTAATAATTTTTGAAAATTACTTATCTTTAAATTATCTCTTCTGATTTGCACTTTTTGAGGCTTAATAGTACTTTGTTTTATTTTCATTTATAAATACTGAAAGGGAGTAGAAGATTGGATTTTATCGGGGGCTATGATTAACCCTGCTGTAGTTACAGCCTTTTCTGTTTGTAGCATAGCATTAATTCCTCCCTAGTTTCAGCTGCACATAAAATATCATCCACGTAATGGATAATATGACATTTTTAAAATTGTTGTCTAACTGGCTTAATAGCTTTTCCAATATAAGTTTGACAAATAGTCGGGCTATTTAACATGCCTTGTGGCAGTACTTTCCAATGGTATCCGCTGGTTCTTTGTTATTTATAGCAGGAACAGTAAAAGCAATTTTTTCATAATCTTGAGTAGCTAAAGGAATGGTAAAAAAGCAATCTTTTAAATCTATTACTATAAGAGGCCAGTATTTTGGGATCATTGTTGGAGAGGGCAGCCCTGGTTCAGTGCGCCCATGGGTTGAATTATAGCATTAACGGCCCTCAAATCTGTTAACATTCTCCACTTCCCTGATTTTTTCTTAATAACAAACACAGGAAAATTCCAAGGGGGAGAAAGTAGGCTCTATGTGTCCCTTTTGTAATTGTTCCTGCACTAATTCTTTTAAAGCCTCTAGCTTTTCCTGTTTCAGTGGCCATTGCTCCACCCAAACCAGTTTGGCAGTTAACCAAACAAGGGGAATGGGAGCCTGGGGCTCAGCAATGGCCGCTCCTAAAAATGATACCCTAATCCAGTTCAATCTGTTTGCCCTTTTAGTTCTAAAGGTTCTGGTTGGCCATTTTTATTTTTTTTTTTCCCAGTCCCTTCCCCAGGAGATATCCCATTTTTCTCATCATTTGTTTACTGTTGTTATTATACTGATCCATAGGAATAGATATTTTAGTACCCCATTGTTGTCATAAGTCTCTGCCCCATAGATTGACAGGAATAGGTGTAATAATAGGTTGAATTGTCCCTTCTTGGCCATCTGGCCTTTGGCATGGCAAAATTAAAGAACTTTGAAAAATTCTGAGGCAGCCCCTACTCCAACACCACCAACGGATGCCTTTTGCTTAGGCCAATGCCGGGGCCATTGATTTAAACCAATAGTAGAAACTTCAGCTCCAGTATCTACTAACCTTTCAAAGTCCTTTCCTTGCATGGTTACTGTACAAATACGTCTTTTATCAGACAGTTGATTAACCCAATATACAGCTTTTCCTGCTGGATTCGTACGAAAGCCTCCTTTTTTTTTTTTTTTTTTTTTAAAAAAAAAAAAAACTATGCTGCTTCCCAGTTTTGTATAAGGCAACAGTAACAACTGAGCAATTCTTTCTCCTGGGGAAGCAGACCATGGAATTGAGGAACTAATAACTAATTGAATCTCTCCAGTATAATTAGAATCAATTATTGATGATTCAGTGAGTACAATTATTGATGATTCAGTGATTCAGAAGAGTACAGTGACACCTCTTAAATTTAAATTAGATCTTCCAAGCAATAGACCAACTGTTCCTGAGGGTAAAGGGCCCCTAACTCCCATGGGGACCTTCTTTGGTGGCTCCCCAGGAAGTAGGGAAACAGGAATTGTGCAGCAGAGATCTACGGCAGCACTACCTGCTGTGGCGGGGGACAACTATTGTACATTTGTAAGGGCACTGACTGTGCCGGACACGCCTCGGTTTGTCTCGGGCCCCTATTCCCTTTTCCCAAAAGAGGTTGCCCATCTTTGCTAAATTTAGAATGACATTGATTTGCCCAGTGACTGCCCTTCTTACATCAGGGGCATACACTGGGACTTTTCTGTTGATTGATGGTAATAGTTTTTGCCTTTTGATTTCCTTTTCTACATTCCTTTTATGTGTGTCCAAATTGCCCACAATTAAAACAAGCCTGAGAAATGGGGCATATTTTTTCCCACCTTTAGTCCAGCCACAGCTTGAGCCAAAAGAGTAGCCTTATGTAAATTTCCCCCAATGCCATCACAAGCCTTAATATACTCAGCCAAATGAGCCTTCCCTCTCATAGGTCTAATGAAAGAAGGATATTTTTTCCCTATAACATTTTTTTTTCCGTGCCTGTAAGCACACAGTGCGTAACTGAACAATGGCAACATTTTTCATTACTGCTTGATTGTCTAATTGGCCCCAATTAGGGCCCAAGACCATTAACTGTTCAAAGGAAACAGGCACAGGTGGCTGTGCTTGTGTGTTTTCTCTTGCCTTGAGCTTCATTAGCCCACCAAGTTTTAAACTGCAAGTACTGAGATGAAGTGAGAACAGATTTTGTTAAAGTATCCCAGTCATATGGTATTAATCTATTATCAAGAGCCACATTTTTTAGTAAAGCTTGTACAAAAGGAGAATTTGGCCCATATTGACTAATGGCTTCCTTGAATTCCTTTAACAACTTAAAAGGAAAGGTGGCCCAACTAGCTATATTCTATCCTCCTCGCTGGATTATAGTAATGGGAAATTGCCATGCTTCTAGGTCTCCTTCAGCTCTAGCCTTCTGAATAGAATTTTGTGTAGCACCACCAATTGCTCCAGGCATTTTTATTTTGAGACGGAGTCTTGCTCTGTTGCCCAGGCTGGAGTGCAGTGGTGCGATCTCAGCTCACTGCAAGCTCTGCCTCCCAGGTTCACGCCATTCTCCTGCCTCAGCCTCCCTAGCTGGGACTACAGGCGCCCGCCACCACGCCTGGCTAATTTTTTTTGTATTTGTAGTACAGACAGGGTTTCACCGTGTCAGTCAGGATGGTCTCGACCTCCTGACCTTGTGATCCACCTGCCTTGGCCTCTCAATGCTCCAGGTTTTAATGTTGCAGCTACCAGAGCAGTAAGTTTTATAGCTAATTCATCTTCTCACCCGTTGGGGGAGAAGGAGGAGGTGGCCATTCACTTAATTCAGCAGGTGGAAAGCTAGTAAAATATTCCTTTTTCAGTTTCTCTTTCTTTTCTTCAATTTCCTCTGGTTGTTGTTCCTCATATTCAGAATCTGAAGTTAATTTTTTGCACTTGTCTACCTCTTCCTCATCTGAATTTGCTTTATCATCTGTTTGAAATGGCTCAAGAGCTGCCTTTATCAACACCCATGCTGACCAAACAGAAACTGGAATTTTGGCTCCTTCTTTATATGCCTTTTTAAAATGTCTGCCAATTCTTTCCCATTCATCTAGCTCCATTGTCCCTTGTTCTGGGAACCATGGCCAAAACTGCTCTGCTGTACTAAAGAGTATTAATAAATTCTGAGTACTAACTTTCACTACCCCTCTCCATAATAAATGCCTTAAGAAATTTAAATAAGCAGAATGTTTACTTTCATTCTGTCCCATTGTTACCCGGGTTCTTCCAAGTGCCCAGCTTACCCACCGAGCTTCTTTCAGTTGTCCTCAGGTGTCTTCTGACAATGCGTCTTCTGCTTCCGCATGCTCTAGTGTTCCTTCACTGGGGTGTTCATAGCCCCATGTTGGGTGCCAGAAATGTTGGGGTGATCAGACCCAACACCAGGCTGTAGGGGGCTACAAACCAGCGGAGTCAAAGGAATGAGAAAAGACAAGTTAAGAGTGCATAAGGTGGGTCCAGGGGGCCAATGCTGGTATGGAGGCTGCGAAGGCCCCGAGCTCTGGGAGCCCACACTATTTATTGGTGATCAAACAAAGAAGCAGGTTGTGAGGACATGGGGATAAACAGGTGTGGGCGTGAGGATAGAAAGGTAGCGGTGCATCAAGTGTCTGTGACGGTTTAGCATTTTCTTTGATGCATATAGAATGTGCTCTGCTGCTTGAGAAAATACAGAACATGTTTATGAGCCTGGGAGAGCAACCAACAAGTCTGTGCACCTTCCAGAGGCTATGAGGGGTTTTATGCCCTGAGCTCTGGATTCCATCCAAGGCATGAGGGGTTTTACGCCCTGGGCTTGGATTTGTGGTGTCGCAGGGCAGCCCTCCACCCTTTGGCACAGAGCTTCGTGTTCCAAAGGCCATGAGGGGTTTTAGACCCTAGATCCCGGACATCTTCCAAGACTCTTTTATATTATGACAGACAAGCCAGTCCTGCCTCTGCTCTTCTACCAACAAGTAGAAAGCAAAACCAGGCTGAATTCAGCTGATGCCCACCCACAGCAGGAGCATTTAAATCAGCTCTAGTGGCTGGTAAGGTGGGCTGGAGTTTCCTGCCCACTCTCTTAAAAAACTGGAGTTTTGGCCGGGCGCGGTGGCTCACGCCTGTAATCTCACCACTTTGGGAGGCCGTGGCGGGCAGATCACCTGAGGTCAGGGGTTCAAGAACAGCCTGACAAACATGGAGAAACCTCGCCTCTACTAAAATTACAAAATTAGCTGGGCGTGGTGGTGCATGCCTGTAATCCCAGCTACCTGGCAGGCTGAGGCAGGGGAATAGCTTGAACCCAGGAGGCGGAGGTCACGGTGAGCTGAGATTGCACCATTGCACTCCAGCCTGGGCAACAAAAGCAAAACTCCATCTCTAAATAAATAAATAATCAGTTCTAGTCAGAGGGGAATCATCCATGCCAGTGGCTGGAACTTGAGTTCCAGTGAGCCTTACCACTGTGGACTAAAATGCTCTGGAATCCTAAATAAACTTGAAGGCAGTCTAGGCCACAAGGACTGCAACTCTGAGGCAATTCCTAGTACTGAGCTGGACTCAGAGCCAGTGGACTTGGGGGGCATGCAACCTACTAAGATAACAGTTAGGGCAGCTAAGGGAGTGCTCGTGCCATCCCTCTCCCAATTCCAGGCAGCACAGTTCACAGCTCCAAAAAAGACCCCTTCCTTCTGCTTGAGGTGAGGAGAGGGAAGAGTAAAGAGAACTTTATCTTGCACTTTGAATACCAGCTCAGCCACAGCAGGATAGGGCACCAGTCATAGTCATTAGGTCCCCTTTGCAGGCCCTAGCTCCTGGATGACATTTCTAAACACACCCTGGACCAGAAGGAAACCCACTGCCTTGAAGGAAAGGACTCAGTCCTGGAAGGATCCATCACCTGCTGACTGAAGAGTCCTTGGGCCCTGAATAACCAGCAGTAATACCCTGGTTGTACACCATAGGCCTTGGGTGAAACTCAGAACATTCTCAGCTGTGGTGGCTATGGGGAGAGACTCCTTCTGCTTGAAAAAAATGGAGGGAAAAGCAAAAGGGACTTTTGCATGTTTGGTACTAGCTTGTCCACAGTGGGGGAGGCACCAAGTGGGCTGTTGGGATCCCTGATTCCAGGCCTTGGATCTTGGATGGCATTTCTGGACCTTCCCTGAGCCAGAGCAGAGCCCACTGCACTGAAGGGTGAGTGCCAGGCCAGGCAGCATCACCACAAGCTGATTGAAGAGCCCTTGGTCTCTAAGAGAACATCGACAGTAGCCTGGCAGTACTCCCCATGGACCTGTGGTGGTGGTGGCCATGGGGTGAGGCTTCTCTGCTTGCGGAAAGGGGAGGGAAGAGTGGAAAGGACTGCATCTCATGATTTGAGTGCCAGCTCAGCCACGGTACAATTAGAACACCAGGTAGACTTCTGAGTTATACTGCAGTCACTGGCTCCTGGATAGCACCTCTTGACCCACATAGGGCCTGGGGGAACCTGCCACCCTGAAGGGAAGGAAACAAGCCTGGCTGGTATTGCCACCCACTGGTTGTAGAGCCTCAGGGCCTTGAGGCAAACACAGGTGGTAGCCAGGTAGTGATTATAGCAGGCCTTGGTTAAGACCCAGTGCTGTGTTCACTTCAGGTCTGACCTGGCACAGTCTCAGTGATGGGGGCTACTGGGGTGCTTGTGTCACCCCAGCCCCAACTCCAGGTGGCTCAGAACACAGCAAGAGAGAGACACGCTGTTTGGAGTAAAGAGAAGAGAATCGGCCAGGCGCAGTGGCTCACACCTGTAATCCCAGTACTTTGGGAGGCTGAGGCAGATGGATCACCTGAGATCAGGAATTCGAGACCAACCTGACCAACATGGCGAAACCCCATCTCTACTAAAAATTCAAAATTAGCCGGGTGTGGTGGTGCATGCCTGTAATCCCAGCTACTCGGGAGGCTGAGTCAGGAGAATCGCTTGAACTCGGGAGGTGGAGGTTGTGGTGAGCCAAGATCGTGCCATTGTACTCCAGCCTGGGCAACAAGAGTGAAACTCCATCTAAAAAAAAAGAAAAAAGAAAAAAGAGAACAGAACAAGCATCTCTGCCTGGTAATCCAGAGAATTCTTCTGGATCTTATCAAAGATAATCAAAGTGGTACCTCTAAGAGTCTGCAAGAACCACAGTGTTACTGGGCTTGGGATGACCCCTAATGTAGAGATGCCTTAGATCACAAGACCTAAGTCCTTTCAAATATCTAAAAAGCTTTCCCAAGAAGGATGAGTACAAACAAGCCCAGCCTGAGAAGACTAAAATAAATACCTAACTCTTCAATGCTCAGACAGGGATAAATGTCCACAAGCATCAGAACCATCCAGGAAAACGTGACCTCACCAAATGAACTAAATAAGGCACCAGAGACCAATCCTGGAGAAATGGAGATTTGTGACCTTTCAGGCAGAGAATGCAAAATAGCTGTTTGAGGAAACTCAAAGAAATTTAAGATAACAGAGAGAAGGAATTCAGAATTCCATCAGATAAATACAATGAAGAGATTGAAATAATTTAAAAGAATCAAGGCCGAGCACAGTCACTGATGCCTTTAATCCCAGCACTTTGGGAGGCTGAGGTGAGTGGATCACCTGAGGTCAGGAGTTCAGACCAGCCTGGACAACATGGTGAAACCCCATCTCTACTAAAATATAAAAATTAGACATGGTGATGCATGTCTGTAATCCCAGGTACTTGGGAGGCTGAGGCATGAGAATTGCTTGAACCTGGGAGGCAGAGGTTGTGGTGAGCTGAGATCATGCCACTGCACTCCAGCTTGGGTGACAGAATGAGACTTCATCTCAAAAAAAAAAAAAAAAAATCAAGCAGAAATTCAAAATGCAATTGACATACTGAAGAATGCATCAGAGTCTCTTAATAGCAGAATTGATCAAGCAGAGGAAATAATTAGTGAGCCTGAAGACAGACTACTTGAAAATAGTCAGAGGAGGCAAAAGATAAAAAAATAAAAATCATTGAAGCATGCCTACAGGATCTAGAACATAGCCTCAAAAGGGCAAATCTAAGAGTCATTGGCTTTAAAGAGGTGGTAGAGAAAGAGAAAGAGGAGTATAAAGTTCATTCAAACGGATAATAACAGAGAACTTCCCAAACCTAAAGAAAGATATCAATATCCAACTACAAGAAGGTTATAGAACACCAAGCATATTTAACCCAAAGAAGACTACCTCAAGGCATTTAGTAATCAAACCCCCAAAAGTCAAGGATAAAGAAGGGCTTCTAAAAGCAGCAAGAGAAAAGAAACAAATAACAAACAATGGAGCTCCAATACAACTGGCAGAAGACTTTTCAGTAGAAACCTTACAAACCAGGAGGGAGTGGCATGACATATTTAAAGTGCTGAAGGAAAAAAACCTTTTACCCTTGAATAGCATATTCAGTGAAAATATCCTTCAAGCATGAAGGAAAAATAAAGGCTTTCCTAGACAAACAAAAGTTGAGGGATTTCATCAACACCAGTCCTGTTCTACAAGAAATACTAAAGGAAGTACATCAATCACAAAGAAAAGGATGTATAATAAGAAATCATCTGAAGATACAAAACTCACTGGTATTAGTAAGTACACACACACAAAAATAATATTGTACGCCGGGTGTTGTGGCTCACGCCTGTAATCCTAGCATTTTTGGAGGCTGAGGCAGGTGGATCACCTGAGGTCAGGAGTTTGAGACCAGCCTGGCCAACATGGCAAAACCTCGTCTCTACTAAAAATACAAAAATTAGCCGGGCATGGTGGTGTGTGCCTGTAATCCCAGCTACTAGGGGGGCTGAGGCAGGAGGATCACGTGAACCTGGGAGGTGGAGGTTGCAGTGAGCTGAGATCATGCCACTGCACTCCAGCCCAGGCAACAAAGGTAGGACTCCATCTCAAGAAAAAAAAAAAAAAAAACACTGGGTGCGGTGGCTCATGCCTGTCATCCCAACACTTTGGGAGGCCGAGGCGGGCAGATTACAAGGTCAGGAGAGCGAGACTATCCTGGCTAACATGGTGAAATGCCATCTCTACTAAAAATACAAAAAATTAGCCGGGCATGGTGGTGAGTGCCCATGGTCCCAGCTACTCAGGAGGGTGAGGCAGGAGAATGGCGTGAACCTGGGAGGTGGAGTTTGCAGTAAGCCGAGATTGTGCCACTGCACTCCAGCCTGGGTGACACAGCGAGACTCTGTCTCAAAAAAAAAAAAAAAATTGTAACACTGTAACTGTGGTATGTAAATTATTCTTAAGTAGAAAGATTAAATGATAAACCAATCCAAAATAATAACTACAACAACTTTTCAAAACACAGACAGTACAAACAATATATAAATAGAAACAAAGAAAAGTTAAAAAGCAGGGGTATGATGTTAAGGCATAGAGTTGTCATTAGATTTCTTTTTGTTTGTTTCTTTGTTTATGCAAACAGCATTAAGTTTTTATCAGCTTAAAATTATGTGTTATAAGATAGTATTTGCAAACCTCGTGGTAACCTCAAGTCAAAAAATATACAACAGATACACAAAAAATAAAATTAAGAAGTTAAATCATACCACCAAAGAAAGTCACCTTCACTAAAAAGAAGACAGGATGGAAGGAAAGAAGAGAGAAGATGACAAAACAACCAGAAAACAAATAACAAAATTGGCAGGAGTAAGTTCTCACCAATAATAACACTGAATGTAAATGAACTAAACTATCCAATCAAAAGTCATAGAATGGCTAAACGGATTTAAAAACAAGACCTAGCCAGGCGTGGTGGCTCACGCCTGTAATCCCAGCACTTTGGGAGGCCGAGGCGGGCGGATCACAAGGTCAGGAGATCGAGACCACGGTGAAACCCCATCTCTACTAAAAATACAAAAAATTGGCCGGGCGCGGTGGAGGGCGCCTGTAGTCCCAGCTACTCAGGAGGCTGAGGCAGGAGAATGGCGTGAACCCGGGAGGCGGAGCTTGCAGTGAGCCGAGATCGCGCCACTGCACTCCAGCCTGGGCGACAGAGGAGACTCCGTCTCAAAAAAAAAAAAAATAAAAAATAAAAAATAAAAATAAAAACAAGACCTAATGATCTGTTGCCTACAAGAAACACACTTCACCTATAAAGAAACCCACAGAGTGGAAATAAAGGAATGGAAAAACATATTCCATGCCAGTGGAAACCAATAAAGAGCAGGAGTAGCAATACTTAGACAAAATATATTTCAAGACAAAAACTGTAAGAAAAGTCAAAGAAGGTCACTATGCAATTATAAAGGGGTCCATTCAGCAAGATGATGTAACAATTGTGAACATATATGCACCCAACACTGGAGCACTAAGATATAGAAAACATATATTATTAGATAAAAAGAGAGAGGGCTGGGGATGGTGGCTTATGCCCATAATCCCAGCACTTTGGGAGGCTAAGGCAGGTGGATCACCTGAGGCCAGCAGTTCAAGACCAGCCCGGTCAACATGGTGAGGCCCAGTCTCTACTAAAAAATTCAAAAATTAGACAGCCGTGGTGGCACGCACCTGTAATCCTAGCTGCTTGGGAGGCTGAGGCAGGAGAATTGCTTGAACCCAGGAGGCAGAGGTTGCTGTGAGCCTCCCACCATTGCACTCCAGCCTGGGCGACAGAGCAAGACTCCCTCTAGAGAAAAAAAAAGTATAATTGTTTTGTCAGCCGTGTCCAGTAGGAAGAAGCAGGAGGTCCTATTGAGTACAGGCAGAAAATTCCGCTGAAGTGCAAATATCCCCCTGGAGGATTCAGATCACAGTGCAGGGATGAAGCCCGCCCTGCCAAGGCCTGTGTCAGGAACTTGTTCATGCTCTACTCAGCTGTGCAAGATCGCTTCTTCTGTCACTCGGTCCACAGGGGGCGGGACCTAACGCTCTAGCCAATCAGGGCCATGGGGCGGGTTCGTGGGAACTGTCAATCAGGCGCGCTTCCGGGAGGACTGTGTGTGGTTGAAAAAGCCCGGGGCGTCTTCTCGTCTCACGTGAGCTCGGCTTCCGGCTCTGTCGCTGAGAGACGACCTGGAAGTTCTGTGGCAACCTGTGTCGCGCTGGAACCCGCATTGGCAACGGGAGCCGTTGGGAGGACCTGGGACACCGCGGAAGTCGGGAAATGGTGCGTGTCCGGGGCTGGCGTCCCGAGGCGGGGGAGAGGCTGGGTGGAACCGGCCTTATTCGGCTGTGGCTGGACTGGGCCTCCCCGCTGGCGACTCCGGGATCTGCGGACCCGGGTCCCCCTGGAGTAGCTCGGCCCTCTTAGGCCGCAGAGTGGGGCTGGGCCTGCAGCCGGGACTCCGGGCGTCCCATCCCCTTCCTGCGCGGCGACTGCGGTCCTCGCGCCCTCTCTGGGCAACTCCGAGCCCGCAGCCCCGCGTCTCCCCAGATTGTGCGGCTGTAACCAACAGAGGTTTGCGGCCCGAGTCACTGCACCGAGACGCTGAGGGCTGTCGCAGAAACAGTTAAATCGCCGGAGAGCGGAGGACACCCCCAGATCCGCCTCCCTGAGGGATTTGGGGTCTGGTCAGGGGCTGCTGGGATGTAGGGTCGCTGATTGGTGGGGACTTGACGGGCGAATCCTGGGACAGGAGGTGAAAGAAACGTATTCTTCTGCTGAGTGGGCTCCCTCGTGAGGTCTTCAGCCTGGTTGGCGCCAGCCTTTCCACTGGAATTCAGGATCTGAGATAGAACTCCGGCGACTCTTGAGTAACTCTCAGAGATCTTATCCCCAGGCACAATGGGGAGGCCGGTGGTCAGCGTCTGCTGTGACTTGACTCTCAGGGAGGCGGCCCCAAGAGGCAGCGGGGCTGAGGGCACTTGGTTAATATCTAACTGCAATCTCGCCTCCAGCCTGGCTCGTAGTTCCTGTGAGCCCGGTGAGGAGGCTGCACGGTGACGACGAGTCACCAGGCTGAATCCAGACTTGTGTGTGGGGTTTGTGTGTGGGAGAAGCTGTGTTATCTTTGGTCCTGCATCCCTTCTTTCTTTCCAAGGGCGACCGTTTCCCCTCTGAGTCTTCCAAAGATATGGGCAGCAGAGTCTCAAATCCACCACTGTGTTCTCTCATCCTAACTCCTCCTAAGGCTGGCAGCAAATCTCTTGGTTCCCAGAGACTTCCCCAGGCTTACTTTCTCTCCTTAATTCACAGCAACAGTATGAACTCTTTGGCCCCCAGGCGATATTTCACTAGTTTGTTATATTGTTTTCAGTTAGCAATGTATGGCCTTTTCTTGAAAGAATTGTTTTGGGTTCCTGAACACGGTGGGTCATTCCTGTAATTCCATCACTTTGGGAGACTAAGGCAGAGGTATTGTTTGATCCCAGTAGTTCCAGACCAGCTTGGGGAACATGGCAAGACCTTGTCTCTAGTATAAATGATAATAATAAACAGCTACAGGGTCCCTAGGTGGCATAGAGTATCACATTGTGAGGGAGCTAAGCGTCTAGCTCAGATCTCTTTCTCTTCTCAGAAGGACATGAGATAGCTCATTTATTCATTTACCCATTATGAACTAATCTATTCATGAGGTCCAAACCCTCAGGACTAAATCGCCTCTTAAAGCGCCACCTTTTTTTCTTTTTTCTTTTCTTTTTATTTTTTACTGCCACTTTGGAGATTAACATTCAGTGTGCATTTTGGAGGGGACAACCATTCAAACCTAGCAGTGGCTGATCAGGTGCACTCCTTCTGCTGAGTATGTAACAAAATGCCAAACTCTCAGAAGGAAGATGGGAGTTAAGGAAATACTACATTTTTTTGCATAAACAATTTAGCCACACTCCACCCCTGTTATTAGTTATGCTCATGGGGCCCTCCCCTAAATACATTGTCTAGACACCATGAAAGGCCTAACTTTGTGAACAAGCATTTGTAAGGACACGCACTCTCAGCACTGCTAATGGTAACTCTCTTTTATACAATAAGTAGTAGGACTTTATCGTGCCAAGGACTGCAGATCCACTGTGGAAATAGACATTAGGGGTGATCCAGGCTATGTGATTCACTCAGTTCACCAAGTGGCATGTTTCTATTCAACTGTTAATTTACCAAACATATTTAACTCTGACTTCAGAGTTACTGTATAGGAGAAAGTGAATGTAGACAGAATAAGAGTGGGTTTACCATGTCATTGAATAAAATGGTTGGAAACCACAGCATCATGCGAAATGTATGAAGTGAGTATAGATTCTCAGTACTGTGATTTTCACCCTTCCTCTTCTGTACATCTGGGATGGATCAGGCCTCAGTGGCTTTAGGGGATGTGGCTGTGAACTTCACCCGAGAAGAGTGGGCTTTGCTGGGTCCTTGTCAGAAGAATCTCTACAAAGATGTGATGCAGGAAACCATCAGGAACCTGGATTGTGTAGGTAAGGATGACATCGCATTTCCACTTATTTAATTGGAGACATTTGTTTCTTGGTCATTCACACTGTTCAAAGATTTGGAATATGGAAAGGGGACATGGTTTACCCTGGAAAAAAAAACAGAGTTTAGCAGCTCCTGTAGCAGTTGTACATCTTCATATAATTTTATGTCCACAACATCTTAGCCTACTGTTGATGGGCAGCATTATCAGTCACATAAGCAATGATTAATACATATATTTTATGTCATATTATTACATCCTATATTCTCACAGTAAAGTTTTCTAGAAACAAAATGTTAAAAAGATAATCATAAGGAAGATAAACATATTTACTGTTCATTAAGTAGAAGTGCATCATCAGAAAGGTTTTCATCCTCATTGTCTTCACATTGGGTAGGCTGAGTAAGAGGAGGGGCTGGTCTTATGTCTTGGGTAGCAGAGACTGAAGAACATTCGTATATATATGTATATACAAATGGACTTGTGCAGTTCAAACCTCTTTTTCAAGAGTCAACTGTACTTCAGTGAATGCATTTTGTACGAGTGCAGTGTACATCAAAATTTTACTGTGTCTATAATTTTGTACAAATTTATAATGATTTTTCTGGGTCTACCTTTTAGGAATGAAATGGAAAGATCACTTTCTTTTCAAAGATCAAATTGAAGATCAATACAAATATCCCAGGAAAAATCTAAGGTAATTTACACATAAGGAAAAGATATGTCCCTAGAGCTGTTTTGAGAATGACATGAAATTTTAAAAACAAGCAAAGAAAATGAACAAGCTTAGCTTAAATTTATTTATTCTTAGAAAATGTTCTCCAAAAACACATACTTAAATGTTCCATAGCTGTTCAGTGTTTGTAAAATAGTTCCCATGGCAACAATATTATGAATCCACATATGAATATCATTGTCTTGAGAACACCTGTGGTCCAGTTATGTTGCACAACATTCCATCCATTCACGTTCAAGCAGGACACGAAGCCTACACTTTGCATGATAGTGTTAAAAATGTACATCCAATACCTATTAATACCTATAAATGATTTATAGACAGACCTTTAGTGATATATTTCCCATTTTTTTACAGATGTCGTATGTTAGAGAGATTTGGTGAAAGTAAAGATGGAAGTAAATGGGGAGAAATGTCTAGCCAGATTCAAGATAGTATTGTGACGAAGAATACTCTTACTGGAGTAGGTCCTTGTGAAAGCAATATGAGTGGAGAAATCGTCCTGGGTCATTCATCCCTTAATTGTTACATCAGAGTTGGTGCTGGGCACAAACCACATGAGTATCATGAATGTGGAGAGAAGCCAGATACGCATAAACAATATGGGAAAGCCTTCAGTTACCACAACTCATTTCAAACACCTGAAGGGCTTCACACTGGAAAGAAACCATATGATTGTAAAGAATGTGGGAAGTCCTTCAGTTCTTTGGGAAACCTTCAAAGGCACATGGCAGTGCAGCGTGGAGATGGACCTTATAAATGTAAGTTGTGTGGGAAAGCTTTTTTTTGGCCCAGTTTATTACATATGCATGAAAGAACGCACACTGGAGAGAAACCATATGAATGTAAGCAGTGTTCTAAAGCCTTTTCTTTTTACAGTTCCTATGTAAGACATGAAAGAATACATACTGGGGAGAAACCATATGAATGTAAGCAGTGTTCTAAAGCCTTCCCTGATTACAGTTCTTGTCTAAGACATGAAAGAACTCACACTGGAGAGAAACCCTATACATGTAAACAATGTGGGAAAGCCTTCAGTGCTTCCACTTCCCTTCGAAGGCATGAAACAACTCACACTGAAGAGAAACCCTATGCATGTCAGCAATGTGGGAAAGCATTTCATCATCTGGGAAGCTTTCAAAGACACATGGTAACGCACACGAGAGATGGACCTCATAAATGTAAGATATGTGGAAAAGGCTTTGATTGTCCTAGTTCACTGCAGAGTCATGAAAGAACTCACACTGGAGAGAAACTGTATGAATGCAAGCAGTGTGGGAAAGCGTTATCTCATAGCTCAAGCTTTCGAAGACACATGACAATGCACACTGGAGATGGACCTCACAAATGCAAGATATGTGGGAAAGCCTTTGTTTATCCCAGCGTATTTCAAAGACATGAAGGGACTCACACTGCAGAGAAACCCTATAAATGTAAACAATGTGGCAAAGCCTACCGTATTTCCAGTTCCCTTCAAAGGCATGAAACAACTCATACTGGAGAGAAACCCTATAAATGTAAATGTGGGAAAGCCTTTATTGATTTCTATTCGTTTCAAAATCACAAAACAACTCACGCTGGAGAGAAGCCGTATGAGTGTAAAGAATGTGGGAAGGCATTCAGTTGTTTCCAATACCTTTCTCAACATAAAAAGACACACACAGGAGAGAAACCTTATGAGTGTAAAACATGTAGGAAAGCCTTCAGTCATTTTGGTAACTTAAAAGTACATGAAAGAATTCACTCTGGAGAGAAGCCCTATGAATGTAAGGAATGTGGGAAAGCATTCTCTTGGCTCACTTGCTTTCTACGACATGAAAGAATTCACATGAGAGAGAAATCCTATGAATGTCAACAATGTGGTAAAGCTTTCACTCATTCCCGTTTCCTTCAAGGACATGAAAAAACTCACACTGGAGAGAACTCGTATGAATGTAAGGAATGTGGGAAAGCATTTGCTTCTCTCAATTCCTTGCATAGACATAAAAAGACTCACTAGCATTCTCTCTAAATGTATGGAATGTAGGAAAGCATTTATTTTATGTCATTTCAGAAACTTGTAAGAAACACATTGGAGATAAACCCTGTGAATGTAAGCACTTGGTAAAGCCTTAAGTAGTTTCAGTTTCTTTCCAATACAGTCATCCCTTGATACATGCTGGGTATTGGTTCCAGCACTCTGTGAGCCATGTCAACTCCCTTTTATAAAATGACATATTTGTATGTAACCTACCCACATCCTCTTATATACTCTCAATTATGTCTAGATTACTTAAAATACCTCATGCATTGTAAAAGCTATGCAAATAGTTGTTCTATTGTATTGTTTAGGGAATCATGATAAGGAAAAGAGTCTGTTTTCAGTATAGATGCAGTAATTGTGAGCCTATCAACATAGTATATGTCAGCCAGAACATTAAAGTTTCTTTGTTTCAACTCTCACATGTTGCTTTTGTTTAATATGTTAACACTCACCAAAACCCTGGGTCTTCTCTCTTGATAACCCAAGTATAGTGATTGTAACAATGATGATTATTCTGTGGCACCTAATGTTTTGATGTGTTGAAATGACTAGATGTATGGCATTGTGGGTAAGTAGTGAGACATCAGGTTAACTTGAATCTTGACAGGCCATCAGGACTATCACCTACGTTGGAAGAACCAACTATGATTATAGATGTGGACTCATTTGAGGAGGCTATGTAATACTAATGTTAGGATCTGTTTGGCTTGAGGGCTGAAGATCTGTAACCATTGAATGTTCCATCTTCTTTGCAGATTCTTAGTTATAGGAAGCTAGTTCTTCTTTTCCTTTGCTTTATATATTAAAAAAAACCCTTGCAGTGTTTATAGGCATGTTATTTCTCGGGTGGAGTGAAAGCTTTGTTCCATTGTAGGATCTTTGAGGATCATACCTCTTTTTCACCTTTGCCTAGTGAAAAACTGTGGCAAACTTTTCAAGTGTCCAAATCAATGGCTCTGTGTTTTCTAAATTTTCTAGATCATCATCATCTGTAGTGGATTTCAGCAGACTTTGTAGTTCCTAGTTGGTAAGAGTTTCTCTTTGCTCTTCTGTGTGTTCCTTAACGTCATCCTCAGTCATTTCAAACAGCGTTCCCCACCAACTGTGTTTTGCAACATTTTGTATATTCTTAATGACTGCATTAATAGTGTGGAAGCCCCTGAAATCACTGACTCTCTTACCCCATGATGGCTTATAACATGCATTGACTGTCCTGGGCTTTAGGGCATCTATAACCTTTCCATTAAGCACAGTTGTATCTGTAATTGTGAAACTCTTCAATAAAACCACTGTGGTACATTCAAGGTTAGCATCAAGACTCCATGAATTCACCCAAGGTCAGATGGATGTAAGTCACTTTAACGCACTTGATGATGCCTTGATCTACTGATGCAGCAGTGATGTAGTTTTAGGAGGCAGAAATATCATTTGCATGTTCTTTTAGGCAAAACAAAGAGATTGGAGAGATGGCCCAGAGTGTTGTCAATTCTGAAGAAGACCTCGAGTGGCAGTCTGTTCTCTTTTGAGGTATTCTATCACATCAGGAGTGAAGCACTGGTAGAAGAAAGCCTTCTTATGTTCTTGGCAGGACACAGGCCAGCAAGTTTTGCTTTTGTCCTAAAGAACCTGGTGATCACTCAGTAGACGAAGCCTCACTTGTTCTCGTGAACTGGTGCATGGCCTGACAGCACCAGAATAAGGTGATCTTTCCAGGCCTCAAACCCCAGTACCTACACTCATGGAGGAAGGTACCATTGGGCATCTTCTAGAACATGCCTGATTCATGACAATACAAGATTTACTCTGGAAGGTAGTCTGTCTGTTTTCGGTTTTATGAGCTCTTCTAGGAATGCTGTTGTTTCCCTGGCATCAGCCAATGCCAATTCTCCTGTGGTCTTCAAGTTCTTGGGCTACAGTGTGTTGCATAGTTAGCCCAGCCAGAACTTACTGGCTTTAGACTCCTTCCTCTTGCTCTCCTCAGCCCCCTCATAGTGATGTTCATAGAGGCTGAGTGTTTTTTGTTTTTTGTTTTGAGATGGAGTCTCGCTCTGTCGCCCAGGCTGGAGTGCAGTGGCGCAATCTCCACTCACTGCAAGCTCAGTCGCCTCCCGGGTTCACGCCATTCTCCTGCCTCCGCCTCCCGAGTAGCTGGGAGTACTACAGGCGTCTGCCACCACGCCCGGCTAATTTTTTTGTATTTTTAGTGGAGATGGGGTTTCACTGTGTTAGCCAGGATGGTCTCAATCTCCTGGCCTAGTGATTTACCTGCCTCGGCCTCCCAAAATGCTGGGATTACAGGTGTGAGCCACCGCGCCCGGCCTCTTTTTTTTTATGAGACGGAGTGTTGCTCTGTCGCCCAGGCTGCAGTACAGTGGCGTGATCTTGGCTCACTGCAACCCCCGCCTCCTGGGTTTAAGTGATTCTCCTGCCTCAGCCTTCTGAGTAGCTGGGGTTACAGGTGCGTGCCACCACGCCCAGCTAATTTTTGTATTTTGAGTAGAGACTGGGTTTTACCATGTTGGTCAGGCTGGTCTCGAACTCCTGACCTCGTGATCCACCCGCCTTGGCCTCCCAAAGTGCTGGGATTACATGGGTGAGCCACTGCGCTTGACCTGGCTAAGTGTTTTTTCAAGTATGATGTTACCATCAGTAGGGATGTAGTTCTGTGATGTGTCCTCTAGTCACACACTTAATGCTTTCTTAGTCTTTATCCTTAGTTTATCATGAACCAGAGGGATCATTTTTGCCACTGCAGGGGCAGCTCTAGCACTTTGAGGAACTTCGGCTTCTCTCTGCTTTAGTGTGTGATTTCTTGGTTTGTTCTCACTTTATGACGAACTTTCCAAGGTGACATGCCAAAACATCTTAGGTTTGTGTTTTCTTTTTTTTATTTTTTTTGAGTCGGAGTCTTGCTGTGTTGCCCAGGCTGGCGGGATCTCGGCTCACTGCAAGCTCCACCTCCTGTGTTCATGCCATTCTCCTGCCTCAGCCTCCCGAGTAACTGGGACTACAGGCGCCCAGCCACACGCCTGGCTAAGTTTTTTGTATTTTTAGTAGAGACGGGGTTGTACCATGTTAGCCAGGATGGTCTCGATCTCCTGGCCTCGTATTCTATCCGCCTCGGCCTCCCAAAGTGCTGGGATTACAGGCGTGAGCCACCGCTCCTGGCCTGTATTTTCTTATTGAGAGATAGCACTTTTTTATTCCCTGGTAGCCTTTTAGGGATAGGTTTGACCACCTGATTCCTTCTTAGGAGCCATTTTTGAACATTTTTAAATTTTTTTATGTATGACATCTCAAGGGTCTCTGAATGAACAAAACAGTCTTCAAAAACCAAAACAGTGGCCAGATGTGGTGGCTCACGCCTGTAATCCCAGCACTTTGGGAGGCTGAGGCAGGCGGATCGCGAGGTCAGGAGTTCGAGACTAGTCTGACCAACATGGTGAAATCCCATCTCTACTAAAAATACAAAAATTAGCTGGGTGTGGTGGCGCGCACCTGTAATCCCAACTACTCAGGAGGGTGAGGCAGGGAAATCACTTAAACCTGAGAGGTGGAGGTTGCAGTGAGCTGAGATCATGCCAGTGCACTCCAGCCTGGGCAAGGAGAGAGACTGTCTCAAAAAAAAAAAAAAGCCAGAACAAAGTTGGTGAACTCACACTTCCTGATTTCAAAACTTATTACAAATCCATACTAATAAAAACAGTTTAGTACTAGTGTAATAACACAGAAATAGAAAATGCAACAATTAGAGATGATTGACTTGTAATTCTGTTCTTGGGCTGCAAGTTCAAGAAATGGATGAAAAGTGATCATGACCTGCACAAGAAATAATTTTCTGATTTTAAAAGCAGAGTCAATGTTGAAAAAGATATGTGGCTGGGCGCGGTGGCTCATGCCTGTAATCCTAGCACTCTGGGAGGCCAAGGTGGGCGGATACGAGGTCAGGAGTTTGAGACCAGCCTGGCCAACATGGTGAAACCCATCTCTACTAAAAATTCAAAAATTAGCCAGGCATGGTGGCAGGTGTCTGTAATCCCAGCTATTTGGGAGTCTGAGGCAAGAGAATCACTTGAACCGGAAGGCAGAGGTTGCAGTGAGCCGAGATCACACTATTGCACTCCAGCCTGGGCAACAAGAGCGAGACTTTGTCTCAAAAAAAAAGAAAAAAGAAAAGAAAAAAAGAAATAAGTGATATAACATGGAAATTTCCAAGTTGGATGAATGCAGCAAACCTTGGGGGCCATAATGTTATGGAATGGATGTAGAGTCAATGTTCAATTAAGGAAGGACCGTAAATTCTGATTTCACATAATATGTCTTTGCAGTGTACAGGATGATCTATTTTTTGTTATACTTGTTTTGGGTTTTGGTAGTGATTATTCAAGTGTTTATCATGTAAATGATAATATCACAATCCGGGACAATTTTCCAGTGATTTATGGATAAATTCCGTATTCATCCACCTGGCGCGGTGGCTCACGCCTGTAATCCCAGCACTTTGTAGGCCGAGGTGGGTGGGTCACCTGAGGTCAGGAGTTCGAGACCAGCCTGACCAACATGGTAAAACCCCGTCTCTACTAAAAATATAAAAATTAGCCGGGTGAGGGGCTGGGCGCGGTGGCTCAAGCCTGTAATCCCAGCACTTTGGGAGGCCGAGACGGGTGGATCACAAGGTCGGGAGATCGAGACCATCCTGGTTAACACGGTGAAACCCCATCTCTACTGAAAAATACAAAAAAAACTAGCCGGGCAAGGTGGCAGGCGCCTGTAGTCCCAGCTACTCGGGAGGCTGAGGCAGGAGAATGGCGTGGACCCGGGAGGCGGAGCTTGCAGTGAGCTGAGATCCGGCCACTGCACTCCAGCCTGGGCTACAGAGCGAGACTCCGTCCCAAAAAAAAAAAAAAAAAAAATTAGCCAGGTGTGGTGGCGCGTGCCTGTAATCCCAGCTACTTGGGAGGCTGAGGCAGGAGAATTGCTTGAACCCAGGAGGTGGAGGTTACGGTGAGCTGAGATCACACCACTGTACTCCAGCCTGGGCAACAAGAGTGAAACTCCATCTCAAAAAAAAAACAAAAACAAACAAACAAAAATCTTATTTATCCTGTATAGCTCTGGTATATTTTTGCCTTTCTGGGGTGTTTCATTTCATGTTTAATAACTCTTAGGATTGCACATCCAACAGTACTTTCTTATAATTATTGCTTTCCCATTAGTAGTCATTTAGTTAGCTCAGGTTTTTATAGTGTTATTTGTAAATATAAAACGTGTTACATTTTTATGTGTTGTAGGCCCAAGAATTCACCAACTAGTTACTATTTTACACAGTTGCTTTGTAAATCCGTAAGGAGAAGAAAGGTGAGGAAATACACATTTAGTCTGGATTTTATATTCATATAATGATCTTTAATGGTGCTCTCTATCTTTTCTTGTGGATTTTGCCATCATTTGGTTTCAGACATAAGGACTTTCTTTCATCTTGTAGGTCTGGTGTGGTAGGAACAAATTGTTTCAATATGTATGTTTTTATTCTTGAAAAAGTATTTGTTCTGTCTTTCATTTTAAATCTGAGCTTTGCTTGATGTAGGATTCGTGGTTAAGGTATGTTTCAGAGCACAGCATGATGAGAAACTGTTGTGTGACAGGCTTCCCACTGAAAGAAGGAACATAAGCTAACAAAAGCAAACATAGCCAGGCACAGTGGCTCCTGCCTGTAATCCCAGCACCTTGGAAGGCCAAAGCAAGATGAAGACTTGAGCCCAGGAATTCAAGACCAGCCTGGGCAACATAGTGACACCCTGTCTCTACCAAAAATTTTAAAATTAACTAGGCATGGTGTTTTTAACCTGTAATCCCAACTACCCAGGTGGCTAAGGCGGGAGGATTACTTGAGCCCAGGAGGTCGAGGCTATAGTGAGCCATGATTGCACCACTTTACTCTAACCTGGGCAACAGAGTGAGACCCTATCTCAAAAAATAAATAAATAAATAAGTAAATAAGTAAATAAGTACTATTTAATTCCTCTCACCATTACAGTAATCTATATAACTTATTGTCAAAAATCAATGAACAATATAGAAACTAGGATGGAAAAAAATTATTGTGATTAGAGACGATAGCCATATTTGGTTGGGAGACTAAAGACAAAACATTTAAAAGTATTAGAAAGCTGTTAAAACTTGGGAAGGAGTGAATTTCCTACTTATGGAGTAAACATGTATTGCATTTATAATAACATGTATGCTATTGGAATAAAATCACATTTCTTACAAAAATATATACATTTCTGAGGAATAGGGCTAATTTCTTTTTTTTTTTTTTTGAAGGTTTTTAAAAGATGTTTATTTTGTATACAAAGAACTATCCTAGTTTTTCATTGGGTAGATGCCTTGGATAATCCTTTGAAGGAAGGTCATTTAGTCCAACTTAATGAAGCCTATATCCTTTGCATAGTTACAGAAACACTGGTGGCACATATTGAGGCCGTATTTCTAGATCAGACCATGCTGGTTTGAACAGACGCGACAAAAGTGAGAACCGCTGGCTCCAGTACAGCTGGTGACCCATCTTGCTCTCAGGTAAAAGCCTTTCTTTTATTTTTAAAGACAGAATCTTCCTCTGTCGCCCAGGCTGGAGTGTAATTGGGGGATCACGGCTCTCTGCAACCTCCGCCTCCCAGGCTCAAGCGATCCAAGCAATTCTCCCACTTCAGCCTCCCAAGTAGCTGGAACTATAGATGTGCACCACCACGCCTGGCTAATTTTTGTTGTTTTTGGTAAAGACAGAGTTTTGCCATGTTACCAAGGCCGCTTTCCAACTCCTTAACTCAAGCAATCCACCCACCGTGGCCTCCCAAAGTGTTGGGATTACAGGCGTGAGACACTGCGTCCAGCCTACGGCTAATTTCATGTGCAGCATCTGTCTATGTTTCCTGATGAAATGATGTAAGGGTTAATTGACGTAAGTGTCACCTCCGTGGAAATATATATTTATACAACTTTGGGCCGGGCGCGGTGGCTCAAGCCTGTAATCCCAGCACTTTGGGAGGCCGAGACAGCCGGATCACGAGGTCAGGAGATCAAGACCATCCTGGCTAACGTGGTGAAACCCTGTCTCTACTAAAAATACAAAAATTAGCTGGGCATGGTGGCATGCACCTATAGTCCCAGCTACTTAGGAGGCTGAGGCAGGAGAATTGCCTGAACCCCAGAGGCAGAGGTTGCAGTGAGTCGAGATCGCGCCACTGCACTCTAGCCTGGGCGACAGAGCAAGGCTCCGTCTCTAAAAAACAATAAAGAAAGAAAACTGAGATCCAAATTCACTCATGCAAAATGTGCCAGAAAATTTGGAACATCAAGGAATTGTCATAAAATGTATAACTCTATTGTTTTTATCAGTGCCTCCGGCTTAAAGTGGATCTGGACTATGGATTCCTATATCTTACTTTCAGAAAAAAGCACATTGAGGTGAGAGAATTCTGTAAATAAGTTCTCTTGACACATAAATTCACGAGTTGACAACATAGGTAGTGTTTTTTGATGGAATCAGTTAATAAAAATTTGCCTTTTATATTTCTCTGGATGATTGCAATGATTGAAGTATATTTCATTTTTCTCTTTTTATTTCCTTTTTTCTTTTTTTTTTTTTTGAGATGGAGTCTCGCTCTTGTCACCTAGGCTGGGGTGCAATGGCACTATCTGGGCTCACTGCAACCTCCACCTCCCAGGTTCAAGCGATTCTCCTGCCTCAGCCTCCCAAGTAGCTGGGATTACAGGCGCCACCACCATGCCTGGCTAATTTTTTTGTATTTTTAGTAGAGATGGGGTTTCACCATGTTGGCCAGGCTGGTCTCGAACTCCTGACCTCAGGTGATCTGCCCACCTTGGCCTCCCAAAGTGCTGGGATTACAGGCATGAGCCACTGTCCCCGGCCTCCACATGTATGTCTTCTTTGGAAAAATGTCTATTCATGTCCTTTGACCACTTTTTAACGGTGCTGTTTGTTTTTCTCTTGTAATTTTCTTTGTTTCTTATAGATGGTAGATATTAGACCTTTGTCTGATGTATAGTTTGCAGATGTTTTCTCCCATTTTGTAGGTTGTTTACTCTGTTGATAGTTTCTTTTGCTGTGCAGAAGCTCTTAAATTTAATTAGATCCCACTTGTCTATTTTTTCTTTTGTTACAATTGCTTTTGCTGTCTTTGCCATGAAATCTTTGTCTGTTCCTGTGTACAAGATGGTATTGCCTAGGTTTTCTTCCAGGGTGTTTATAGTTTGAGGTTTTACATTTAAGTCTTTATCCATCCTGAGTTGATTTTTGTATATGGTGTAAAGAAGGGGTCCAGCTTCAGTCTTCTGCCTATGGCTAGCCAGTTAACCCAGAACCATTTATTGAATAGGGACTCTTTTCCCCATTGCTTGTTTTTGTCAGCTTTGTCGAAGATCAGGTGGTCATAGGTGTGTGACCTTATTTTTGGACTCTCTATTCTATTCTGAATTTTTTTCCCTCATGGTTATATGAGTGTTTATTTTTGTCTGGAAGCTTTTGTAAGAATTTAAATCAACACAGTAATGAACTAGTTAAATGCTGCAATTTGTAAAAATATGCAAAATCTGTACATAAACCCCTGACATCACCTTTGACCCACTGCACCCTCTTTTCACAACTATCTAGGGAAAAGTAAGTATATAATATTATTCCAAAGGCAGTTAATGTGAAAGGCTGATGAAGCATCTGACAGAAAGATAGTTGATCCTTCAGAGAGAACAGAGTCTTGTGATAATAGATTGTGAGTGTGCGTGCATGCGTGTGTCTGTAATTTTTAAAGGCATGAATATCATTTATTCATTAGTTATAATCAGACATCTTTTTTTTTTTTTTTTTTTTCCAAACATGCCCATTTGTCTTGTCAGGAAACACTACAATTTTCACAAGTTGATTCAAGATTTTGTTTGATTGAATTACACTTGATGTTTGGCTCCTTTCTTTTTAGCCATGGGTTCCTGGTTCCAGTTCATGATGCTTTTATGTCTGGTACTTTTGTTACTGGGCCAGTCCTGGAAAAATAGCTGAGAAAGCAAAACAGCTGAAATAGATAATTATTTTCTTCTCTTTTTTTTGAGAGAGAGTCTCACTCTGTTGCCTAGGCTGGAGTGCAATGGTGCGATCTCAGCTCACTGCAACCTCTGCCTTCTGGGTTCAAGCGATTCTCCTGCTTCAGCCTCCCGAGTAGCTGGGATTACAGGTGCCCGCCACTATACCCAGATAATTTTTGTATTTTTAGTACAGACAGGGTCTCACCATGTTGGCCAGGCTGATCTCGAACTCCTGACCTCATGATTCACCTGCCTCGGCCTCCCAAAGTGCTGGGATTATAGATGTGAGCCACCATGCCCGGCCGCTAATTATTTTCTCAAGTAGTAGATAAATTTTTTTTTTTCCCTAAACTGTTTATCTTTAGGTATGCTAGCTTACTAGGACTCCAGATGGCCTGGGAGCTTCAGGACCCTTTGCCAATTATCAGAGTTAGATAAGGCCTGCTCAAAACCAGAGCAAACCAGAACCAGTTGCCTTTAGATCAGGGATCCCCAACCCCTGGGCCATGGACCGGTACCAGGCTGTGGCCTGTTAGGAGCTAGGCCACACAGCAGAAGGTGAGCAGCGGGCGAGTGAGCAAAGCTTTACCTGTATTGACAGCCACTTCCCATCGCTCACATTACTACCTGAGCTCTGCCTTCTGTCAGATCAAAGGCAGCATTAGATTATCATAGGAGCATGAACCCTATTGTGAGCTGCGCACACAAGGGATCTAGGTTGCATGCACCTTATGAGAATCTGAAAGATCTGTCACTGTCTCCCATCACCCCCAGATGGGACCATCTAGTTGCAGGAAAACAAGCTCAGGGCTCCCACTGACTCTACATTATGACGAGTTGTACAATTACATCATTATATATTACAATGTAATAATAATATTTAAGTGCACAATAAATGTAATGTACTTAAATCACCCCAAAACCATCCCCACTCCAGTACACGGAGAAATTATCTTCTAAGAAACTAGTCCCTGTGCCGAAAAGGTTGGGAACTGCTGGTTTAGATCATTGACACCTTATTGTAAGACGAAAATCCTCACCCATAGAAGAAAGTCATGGCAGCTTTTTAGTTGTTGTTGTTGTTTTTTTCTTTTTTTTAGATGGAATCTAGCTTTGTCGCCAGGCTGGAGTGCAGTGACACGATCTCAGCTCACTGCAACCTCTGCCTCCTGGGTTCAAGTGATTCTCCTGCCTCAGCCTCCTGAGTAGCTGGGATTACAGGTATGTGCCACCACGCCCAGCTAATTTTTTTTTTTTTTTTTTTTTTTTTTTTAACAGAGATGGGGTTTCAATATGTTACCAAGGAAGGTCTTGATCTCCTGACCTCATGATCTGCCTACCTCGGCCTCCCAAAGTGCTGGGATTACAGGTGTGAGCCACCGCACCCGGTCCATTGTTTTGTTTTGAGATGGAGTTTCGCTCTTGCTGCCCAGGCTGGAGTGCAGTGGTGCTATCTCAGCTCACTGCAACCTCCACCTCCTAGGTTTGAGCGATTCTCCTGCCTCAGCTTCCCGAGTAGCTGGGATTACAGGCATGTGCCACCATGCCTGGCTAATTTCGTATTTTTAGTAGAGATGGGGTTTCTCCATGTTGGTCAGGCTGATCTTGAACTCCCGACCTCAGGTGATCCGCCCGCCTCGGCCTCCCAAAGTGCTGGGATTACAGGCATGAACCACCACACCTGGCCAGCCTTTGGAACATGTGTGGTATAAAGAGACATGTTTATGATTTGTGCCTGCACATCTGAAGTTCCTTTCTGCCCATATTACAAATGTCCCCATCCCGTATCTGGCTGCTTAAAATTCCCCAGCTTCCCACAGCTCTAGGAGGAGGAAGTGTCTTCGGAGCAAGAGCTGACTCTGACCCCTTCTTCTCTGGCCAGAAAATAAGTCCTGTTTTGCCTTTTTTTTGTTCCATTAGGTATTCTTTCTTTGTGACTCATACAAACTAGAGAAAGAACTCAGTTTACCAGGTACACTTGTATTTCATACAAATATGGGAAATCTTTATATTTTCAAAGTCTAATGCCTTGGCTTTTGATTGGAGCATTTAACTCATTAATATTTAAAGTCTTGAAGGAGAGAGCATTTCCACACTGCGCAGAGGACACAGAAGGGCAAGTTGAGCTCCTTCATCCCTAAATCCTTCAATACCCCTGCCCCATCACCAGGTGCTGATCCCACTTGTAACTGGCAAAGGGGTCTGGCTGCTCGCCGCTTGTGGAAAGAAGTCAAAATAATAACGAGTTGTGATAGGAGGGAGCGAGATTTCTTTATTATCTGTCCTAGCAGGGGAAGAACACAAAGCAATTCCACTGTTCAATTTGTGGAGGGAATGCAGGAGTTTTTAAAGAAAGAGTTTGGAATGCAGAAGAGGCAAGGGGGGCTAGAGGTACCAGGTGGCGTGACTTGCTCTGGTTACCCCTCTTGAATTATTGTCCCATTTGGTGAAGGGACTACTTCAAATTACTCGCAGTCAATATTGTAGTCACTCTTCAGCTGAGTGTGGTTTCCGTCTTTGAAGTATTCTTTTGTTGGAGAGAGAATTCCAGAGGTGCCTGGTCCCTATCAGGATCCAACCCCTGAAGCTTCTAAGGAAATATATGACCAAATAAGAGAGCATGGTGTGTGCTTAATAAGTATTTAGGTAAATAAATGTGCATAGGCCAGGCGTGGTGGCTCACACCTGTAATCCTAACATTTTGGGAGGCCGAGGCGGGCGGATTGCCTGAGCTCAGGAGTTCTCGACCAGCCTGGGCAACACGGTGAAACCCTGTCTCTGCTAAAATACAAAAAATATAGCCGGGCATGGCGGCGTGCACCTGTAGTCCCAGCTACTTGGGAGGCTGAGGCAGAAGTGTTTGAACCCAGGAGGCAGAGATTGCAGTGAGCCGAGATCGTGCCACTGCACTCTGTCCTGGGTGACAGAGTGAGACTCCGTCTCCAAAAAAATAAAATAAAGATAAATGTGCATAAGGCATGGCAGTATAGTATGGGAAAGGAAAGAGAGTGGAGGTTCACAGCACATTCTGAAGCTGTATTTTAGATGAGAGGTAACATCTATCCGGTTTATCTTGAAGTTATTATCTTGGAATCGGGGAAGGGAAAGAGGAAAAGGGAAAGAAGAAGACAAAAAAGGTTTAAAACGTGGTTGGAGACTCAGCAGCTAAGCTGCTGGTTACACACTCTGGCACTGAATTTCAGGAATCAGAATCTGGCTTCTAAGCTTGGGAATATGTTTAACCTCCTGAAAGGGGGTTTCCTGCTGAACTGTGGCTATCAACTAATTCAGGTTGTTTTTTTTCCCCTTCCTCTGATTCCTTTATAGAAAATTGCTGCCATATAATTCCAGATTTTCCATGCATTTAACAATTTTATTTCATTGTTGATGTGTTTTTATTTTCTGGTCTGAGAATGAGTAGATTGAGAGATAAGGTGGGAGAAAGGCTTGACCATGGAGCCAGCAGCCTCATCCTAAATTCCTGATCCCTGGAGGACACCAAGCCTTCCCTCCTGCTTCAGTGTGGTTTGTGTGGTCTGGGCTCCCCTACTGCTCAGAGGCTAGGGGATGGCTCCACTGGGCAGTGAGTCTCGAATTCCCAGCACACACTTGAGGGTCCCCGTTCAGGAAGAAGGAGCAGGAAGAGCGCATTGAGTACAGGCAGGAAATTCCGCTTAAATGCAAATATCCCGTGGGAGGGGTCAGGTCACAGCGAAGGGCGGAAGCCCATCCTATCAACGGCTGCGTCTGGAACCGCTTCATCCGGCTCCATTCAGCTGTGTAAGATCGCTTCTTCTGTCAATCAGTTCCCTGGGGAGGAGGGGGGGCGGAACTTGGAGCTCTACCCAATCAGTGTTGGGGTCGAGTTCGTGGGACCTGCCAATCAGGCGCGCTGCCGGGAGGAGGGTGGAGCTTTCTCCATCCCTCTGAGCTCCTGCTCCCGGCTCTGTAGCTCAGAGAAGCCCTGGCAGTTCAGTGGCAGGCTCTGTCACACTGAGTCGTATGCTGGCAGCGGGGAGCCTTGGGGAGAACCCGGGACACTGCGGAAGCCGGGAAATGGTGAGTGTGCGGGGCCGGCATCCTGAGGCAGGGCGAAAGGTTGGTTGGAACCGGTCAAAACCGGCTGTGGCGGGACTCGGGGGTCCCCGTGGCGACTGCGGGATCTGCGGACCCGAGTTCCCCTGGCACAGCCTGCCCTTGTTCCCCTCGGCCGCGGGGTTGGGGGTGGGGGCTGGGCCGGCAGCCGGGACCCCGGGCGTACTGTCCCGTTTCTGCGCGACGACTACGGCTCCTGGCTCCGGCGCCCTCTCTGGGGCAGCTCCGCGCCCGCAGCCCTGTGTCTCCCCGGATTGTGCGGCTGTAACTGGCACAGGTTCGCGGTCCGAGTCACTGCACCGAGACTCCAAGGATTGCAGCAGAAACAGTTTAATAGAGGGGTGGGGAGAAGACCCCAGATCCGCCTCCGTGAGAGATTTGGGGATGGGGGAGTTTAGGGGTCTGGACAGGGGCGGCTGAGGTGTGGGGTCGCTGGGTGGTGGGGAAGTGACGGGCGAATCCTGGGATGGGAGGTGAAGAAACCTCATTCTCCCGCTGAGTGGGTTCCCTCGTGGGGTTTTCAGCCTGCTTGGCGCCAGCCTTTCCGCTGGAATTCAAGATCTGAGAAAGAACTTGGGCGAATCGAGCAGCTCTCCAAGATCTTATCCCCAGGCACAGTGGGGAAGCAGGCGGTCAGCGTCTTCTGTGACCTGACTCTCAGGGAGGCGGCCTCCAGAGGCAGTGGGGCTGAGGGTGCCTGGTTAGTATCTAACTGCATTCAGAATCCAGATTCTTCCGTGGGGTTTGTGCATGGGAGGAGCTGTGGTCTACGGGGTCCCCAGTCCCTTCTTTTCTTCCCAGAGTGACTGATTCCTCTTTGAGTTTTTCAGAGATGAGGGTAGCAGGGTCTCAAATCCACTACTCTATTTCCTCATTAACTCCTCCTAGAGGTGGTAGTAACTCCCTTAGTTTACAGAGCCTTACCCAGGCTAACTTTCCCTCCTCAACTCACAGCAACATCATGAACTCTTCCCTCCTCCCCACCCGTGCTAAATTTCAGAGTCCCAGTGTTTTAATTTTCATTTTGTTTTCAGAGAGCAATGTCTGGCATTTTTTTTTTTTTTTAGACGGAGTCTTGCTCTGTTGCCCAGGCTGGAGTGCAGTGGCGCGATCTTGGCTCACTGCAAGCTCCGCCTCCCGGGTTCACGCCATTCTCCTGCCTCAGCCTCCCAAGTAGCTGGGACTACAGGCGCACGCCACCATGCCCGGCTAATTTTTTGTATTTTTAGTAGAGACTAGGTTTCACCATGTTGGCCAGGCTTATCTTGAACTCATTACCTCAGGTGATCCGTCCGCCTCAGCCTCCCAAAGTGCTGGGATTACAGGCGTGACTACCTCGCCCGGCCGGCTTCTTAAAAGATTTGTGTTCCTGAACATTTCACATGTGAGAAAGCAGAGAATAACCTGACATTTATTTTGTTTGTAAACAACAAACAAAAAACCTTTGTGCCTCTCCTTCTTTTCTTTCCCCTGGGTTCGGATACCTTCCCAACATCGAGAGTCCCCTTTGGAAACTTTACGGAGTGATGTGTTCTCAGCCCACTCTCTGTCTTTTCCTGGTTCTGTTTCAGAACTACCTGGGGTTGACCCAAGAGACACACAGCTGCCCTGTCTCTGGGAAGGTCTAGTGAATATCAGCCCCTGGGTCATTTCTCCCAGTGAGCAGCCTGAGGGGGTGGGGCCTCACAGAGAACAGCTGGATGCCTGGGTGGGATGGGAGGAATCTTCTGGTATATCATTTCTATAAAAAGCTAACCCTTGGGACAATCACCTTTTCCCTTCCCAACCCCAGTTTCCATTCCCTGGGGACACAGGGTGGTCAGCCAATTGAATGATCGTATTTGGGGTAGAAGACAGAAATGTTCTTCCTTCCTGACTCTCAGACTAATGAAGAGAGAAAACAATATGTAAGCACTGGAGAACCCACTCATTCCGGTTGTGCAAGAACTTCCTATTCATGTCATGTGTGCATGAGCCTGAAAAGCACACAGTGCAGTATCTCATGGGGTGGTGGCGGGTGATCACTTTACTGAGCAGATGGGGGTGACTAATGTCCCAGGAGCTAGGATGACCTTACCTGACACCTGAGTTAGACTTGTTTGTGTTCCAGTCAGCACTGCTCCTCTCTGAGGTTGTCACATTGAAAAGAGGTATTCACTCTTTTTAGCTTCAATATTTTATTAACTATAAGATGCATCCTGTCATTACAGATTGATAGAGAAAATAAAGTATTTCCACAGAGGCCAGAAATAGTTGGATTTCAGAAAACAGGTTATATGTGTAGTCATCAGTTCCTTGTTTTTTTTTTTTTTTGAGATGGAGCCTCTCACTGTCTCCCATCTCGGCTCACTGCAATGTCTGCCTTCTGGGTTCAAACAATCCTCCCACCTCAGCCTCCTGAGTAGCTGGGATTACAGTCCTGCACCACCGCGCCTGGCTAATTTTTTTTGTATTTTTAGTAGAGACGGGGTTTCACCATGTTGGCCAGGCTGGTCTCGAACTCCTGACCTCAAGTGATCTGCCACCTCAGCCTCCAATTTTTGTTTAAAAAAACAACAACAGCAACAACAAAACCCCTTGATTTAATTTTTTTTTCCCCCAGAGCCTGTCAGGTAAGTTTCTCCGATTATTTCAAATGGAATTTCAGGACTTAGCAGTGATAGCATGATGACGGAAAAATGTTTGGTCGTGCTTTCTTTATGGCTGCAGGAAAAGTGAACACATATTAACAGAAAATGTGGTAGTTGTTTGATTGAATTATAAAGATTTACCAAAACTTTAGTTTCTTTCCTTTTTAGGGTGGGGAATTTAGGACAGTGGATAACTGTTCTGTTCCTGTTATGTATCCTTGACAGATTAATGCTAAATTCTGTGGCACAGGACTTTCCAACAGCTAAAGAACTCAAATATTATTAATTTACTAAATGCCTTATGAAAGTAGTAACTAAATGGTATTTGTTGTCTGTGAAGGGGTGGCCTGCCCCTCCACACCTGTGGGTGTTTCTCGTAAGGCGGAACGAGAGACTTGAGAAAAGAAATAAGACACAGAGACAAAGTATAGAGAAAGAAAAGCGGGGGCCCAGGGGACAGGCGCTCAGCTTCCAGAGGACCCACGCCGGCACCGGTCTCTGAGTTCCCTTAGTATTTATTGATAATTATCTTTACCATCTTAAAGACAGGGGAGTGGCAGGACAATAGGATCAAAGAAAAAGAGGAAATCGGCAGTAAGACATATGAACAAAAATCTCTGTGACATGAATAAGTTTAAAGGAAAATGTTGTGCCTTGAGATGCATATGCAAACATCTCCATAAACCTTTTAGTAGCATTGTTTCAGTCTATCACATGGGGAGAAACCTTAGACAACACCTAGCTTTCCTAGGCAGAGGTCCCTGCGACCTTTGGCCATGTACGTGTCCCTGGGTAGTTGAAATTAAGAGAATGGTGATAACTTAACCAGCAAGCTGCCTTCAGGCATTTGTTTAACAAAGACACATCCTGCACAGCCCAAAATCCATTAAACCTTGAGTCACCGCAGCATGTCTCTTGCAAGGACAAGGTTGGGGGTAGGGTCACAGATGAACAGTATCTCAAATACAGAACAAAATGGAGTCTCTTATGTCTACTTCTTTCTATATAGACACAGTAACAGGCTGATCTCTCTTCCTTTTCCCCACATTTTCCCCTTTTCTTTCCAACAAAACTACCATTGTCATCATGACACTGAGATTACATACTTCACAAAGTAATAGAATATTACAAAGCAAGTGGAGGCAGGATGAGATCATAGGATGGTGTTAAAATTAAAAATGAAATTTTGGGCACGCATTGTCATGGATAACATCTTATCAGAAAACAGGGTTTGAGAGCAGAGAACCTGTCTGACCAAAATTTATTAGGTAGGAATTTCCTCATCCTAATAAGCCTGGGAGCGCTACAGGAGGCCGGGGCTTATTTCATCCCTTCGGCTTCAACCATAAAAGGCGGCACGCCTCCAAGGGGGTCGTTTATAGGCCTACCCTCAGAGCGCATTCTCTTTCTCAGGGATGTTCCTTGCTGAGAAAAAGAATTCAGCGCTATTTCTCCTATTTGCATTTAAAAAGAGAAGAAATATGGCTCTGTTCCGTCCGGCTCACCAGCGGCCAGTTCAAGGTTGCCTCTCTTGTTCCCTGAACGTTGCTATTATCTTATTCTTTCTTCAAGATGCCCAGATTTCATATTGTTCAAACACACATGCTCCACAGACAATTTGTGCAGTTTAAGGCAATCATCACAGGGTCCTGAAGTGACATATACCCTCAGTTTACAAAGAAGATGATGGAATTTAAGAGATTAAAGTAAAGACAGACATAAGAAATTACAAAAGTATTAACTTTGGAGAACTAATAAATGTCCATGAAATCTTCACATTTTATGTTTTTCTGCCGTGGCTTCAGCCAGTCCCTGCATTCAAAGTCCCTGACTTCCTGCAACATTCTCCCTCCCTTTTCCTCTATATAAATGTGCCATGGCGATGAAGGCTTGTTCATTCTCTCGATTCTGACGCAGGATTCTTCGACTGGTCTGGCACACTAAAAACAAGCCGATTAAACAGAGACACATAATTCCAAAATTTACTGCAGTAGAGTTTCCAATAGACTTAATCCAAGTCGTGGGGTTTGATCCATAAAGATTTTTTGCCACTTGATCTAACGCCTCAGCTCCAGGCACAAGATTTAAGTGACTTTGAGAGGCTTCAAAAATTTGTTCTTTTAATTTAGAAATGTCTAAAGTGAGATTATCTTCTCTTCCCTGTAGATGGCGTCTAACCATGTCCCAGTGATGTTTAGACTCATTATAAACTTGGGGTGTAATACAAAAATCTGACGTATTCCAGTCACACTGTAACTGGAAACGATGTTCCAAGCTCATGAGTCTATCTCCCATCCAAATGACAGTTTGTCTAAGATCATTAATTTGATTTGCCAATTTTTGATCAATGCCAGATTGTGAATTCCACAACCTTGTGGAATTCTTTTGCCAATTGTCAACAAAGCTTACTGTCTGAACAGAAGAGTGCAATGCAACTCCTGCCACAGTGGCTGTAGCTGTGACTGCAGTTAATCCCATAATCACTGCAATTAAAGTAAAAATGAATCTTTTGGATCTATTTAAAACGCCTTTTAATACTTAAGTCAAAATATGGATGGATGGTGAGGCCTCCCATGGTCGGTCCATGGACACAGGGATCCACACGCCTTCTCTTGCTCTCACCAGCAGAATACGGTGCTGCCAATCAAAAGTCGAATCAATGCAAGTAAACAATCTGCAATTTTCACAAGTTATAGTTTGGGAGTCTGGTTTAATAACTATATTTCCTATGACTAACATATAAGGGGGCTTTACACAACTTTGTAAAGGAACTGTTAGACTGGAATTTAGGTTGATAGAGTAAAATGGCTTATAATCTCTTGTTTCTATAGTTTGATTTCCAGACCAAATTCTAAGGCGGTATGAAGCCACAGTAAGTCTCCATAATTCTGGATGTTCAGGACCAAAAACAGGACTTATCATTTTTGGTCTTGGAGTAGAGATTCCCTTTTCTCCCCATATCCAAGGGTAGAAAGACTGCAATTTTTTGTGCTTCTGTTTGTCTAAATTTTCCGTTAAGTCACTATCAACAGTTGGACTCACTAGTGCACTGGGACAGAACTGAGTTTGTCCTGTGCAATTGTGGTAGAATTGACCTCTAGGTGCCCAATCTATAACAGTTCCAAATGTATTGTTTTGTAATATCACTGCACTATCAGCCACACATTCTTCCCAAACTAAATCTTTTGATTCTCTGGAAATCTCCTTGGGGCAAGGTTTCCCTTTTGGCCTAAATTTTAATGATCTTTGATAAGAAAAGTCTTGTAAATAGTTTACCTGTGGTTTGAGTGACATTCCGCTTACCATGTGATAAGTAAATCTACTGGTGGGACTGACAGTAGGTACTTCTACCAACCAATTTTGAATAGCAGGCATTAAACATCCTGGTGCTCTCCCTAGGCAAATAGGAGGATAACGATACCCAATGGAAATATTTATCATCATTCCTTCTTCCTCCGGTTTGGCAGTGCAACGATCATCTGTGGGACCAGGTACCCACACACTATTATTAACATATACTTCAATAGGATTATCCATCCATGTAACTGCCCGAATTAAGGGCGGGAAAGGCACATAGGCCCAGTAGGTATAATTAGCTGCAGCTGCTCCTGCAGGCATGGGGAGACTTACCACCGTTGATACAATCATTAAAGCTGTAAGCAGCATTTTTTCTGGGGTTTGTGTCACCTTTGTGCTAGCTAGGCTTTTTCCAGCTAACGGTGTCAGCTTCTTTAATTGTGCCCAGGTCGGCAGCTCCGCCTTCTTGGTGCGTGGTGACTTCATCTGTTCTTCTGATGCCATCACTTGGTTCATCATGCGAGTCAATGGTGCTCGATTGCGGTGTTTCTGTCTCCGTGGAGGCGCTTTTCTTTGCATCTCCAATGGGTTCATTGTAGAACTTCAAATGTCTAGTGGGTATCCAAACAGGAAGCTGATTTTCTCCTGGTGAAACACAAGCAAAACCTCTTCCCCAGGTTATCACCTTCCCTATTTCCCATGTCTTATTTTTGTTGTCTTTCCACCAAATCAGTTTTCCTTCATGTGGACTGTTCTTTTTACCAGTAAGATGTTGTTCTGCAGAAGTAGTAGTCTGATTTCTATAAATGTTTAAAAAATTTAAAGTATAGAGTGCTAGATTAAGCTGCATCTGAGGAGTGGTACACTCCTTACTGTCTCCCCCTTTTTTTTGTTTAATTAACTGAGTTTTGAGTGTTCTATTAGTTCTTTCAACTATGGCCTGTCCTTGGGAATTATAAGGAATTCCTGTTGTATGTGTAATATTCCACTGATTTAAGAATTTTTGGAAAGCTTTACTATAATAACCTGGTCCATTGTCAGTTTTAATTTTTTCTGGAACTCCCATTACAGCAAAACAAGATAATAAATGTTTTTTAACATGGGAAGTGCTTTCTCCTGTCTGGCATGTTGCCCATATGAAATGTGAATAAGTATCAACTGTTACATGAACATATGATAATTTTCCAAATGAAGGTACATGGGTAACATCCATTTGCCATAATGCATTAGGACACAGACCTCTGGGATTAACTCCTGCCTCTTGAGTGGGCAGGTGTAGTACTTGACACTGGGTGCAGTGTTGTACAATATCTTTTGCCTGTTTCCATGTGACATCAAATTTGTTTTTTAATCCTGCTGCATTTACATGAGTCAAAGCATGAAGTTCTTGTGCTTTTAAGAATGCAGAGGATACCAGTAAGTCAGCTTGTTGATTTGCTATAGTTAAAGGTCCTGGTAAATTAGTGTGTGCTCGAATATGAGTAATATAAAATGGGAAATTTCTTTTTCTTACAGTTTGTTGTAATAAATTGAACAACTGGTTTAACTGATCATCCATGCTATATTTAATTAGAGCTGTCTCAACATCCCTTGTAGCCTGTACTACATATGCAGAATCTGATATAATATTAACAGTTTGATTAAAATCTTGTAACACTGTAATGACTGCAACCAACTCTGCCCTTTGAGCTGATTGATACTGGGTTTTGATTACTCGCTCTTTTGGTCCCTTGTAAGCCGCTTTTCCATAGCTGGAACCATCAGTAAATACTGTCAGAGCATTTTCTAAAGGCTCATGTCTGGTAATTTTAGGTAAAATCCAAGTAGTCAATTTTAAAAACTGGAAGATTTTTGTTTTTGGGTAGTGATTATCAATAACTCCCAAAAAATTAGCAAGGCCAATCTGCCATGCACCAGAATTGATAAAGGCTTGCCTAACTTGTTCCTTGGTTAAAGGAACAGCTATTTTGTCTGGGTCATTACCACATAATTTTATTATTCGTAATCTTGCCTGACCAATTAATGTAGCTATTTGATCCAAGTACAATGTAAAAGTCTTAATTGTACTGTGAGGAAGAAATGACCACTCCACAAGATCAGTATTTTGAATAATGATGCCTGTTGGAGAATGTGTAGTAGCAAAAATTAAAAGTTGGAGCGGGGCTAAAGGATCTATTCTACTTATTTGCGCTGACTGGATTTTTTTTTCCACTAATTTAATTTCTTTTGTTGCTTCTGGGGTTAATATTCTTTTACTATTTAAGTCTGGATCTCCTCTTAGGATAGAGAACAAATTTGACATGGCATAAGTAGGAATGCCTAGAGTTGGCCAAATCCAATTAATATCACCTTTATAGTCTGAATTAACCACACCAGTATGAATTTGAACTCCTTTTAGATTTAAACTTGATCTTCCTAAGATTAGTCCTACAGTCCCCTCAGGCAATGGACCGTATACCCCTGTGGGGATTTTTCGAGGAGGCTCCCCTGGAAGCAGAGAGACTGCTTGTATGGTGCATAAATCTACTGCTGCACTGCCGCTTGTGGCGGGGGATAATTGCTGTATTGTGATAACTGGCTTATTCCCTGAGACACTTGTGGCAGTGGGGGTTGTTGTTCCTGAAAACCCTGAGGAACAAAGGGCTGAATTTTGAATGCCCCAGTTTGTTGCGGGGCCTGAGGCTGGCCCCTCCTCTCGTTTCCTGACAGTGGTTGCCCATTTTTATCAAATTTAGAACGACATTGATCAGCCCAATGTTTTCCCTTTTTACATCTTGGACATAGGCCAGGTGGCTCTTTATCTGTTCTTGTAGTAGCTTGAGTAGTTACATTTTGTTTATTTGAGACTAGGCAATTCTTTTTTAGATGACCAATTTGACCACAATTATAACATCTTCCCCCAAATGTTCTAACCTGTCCTCCTAAAGCAACTCCTGTGATTGCTTGAGCCATAAGCATAGCTTTATGCATAGCTCCTCCAATTCCATCGCAGGCTTTAACGTACTCTGAGATTACATCTGATCCTGCGGGAACTCCTCCTTTTAGTGGCTTAATGGCTGATTGACAATCAGGATTGGCGTTTTCATATGCCATTAACTCCACTATGACCTTACGGGCATTTTCATCGGTAATTGACTTTTGAGCAGCATCCTGAAGTCTTGCTACAAAATCAGGGTAGGGCTCTTTAGAGCCTTGTCTTACTGTATTAAAGGAGGGGCAGGCGGTTCCTGGGTCTTGGATTTTCTCCCAGGCCCTAAGGCGGATAGCCCTAATTTGCTCAATGGCCTCATTTGGCATTATTACTTGTTGGTCAACAGTGCTCCAATTTTGACCTATTCCTAATAGTTGATCTGCATCTATGTCAATTGGAGGATTGGCAGTCCTATTTTTTCGGACCTGTACTTGTGCCCCATCAATCCACCAAGTCTTAAATTGTAAAAATTGAGAGGGTGAGAGTGAGGATTTTGCCAGAATCTCCCAATCATAAGGAATGAGTCTATGTCCATGAGCAATGGAATCTAATAATGTTCTCATGTAAGGAGAGTTGGGTCCATACTGTTTTACTCCCTCTTTCATTTGTTTTAGCATTTTTATAGAAAAAGACTTATATCTGGCTTCAGCTACGGGAAGCTCTCCCTCTTGGGCCCCTTCTCCAGGTGGTCTTGCTTCTAATATTACTGGGAATTGCCACGCCTCAATATCTCCTTGTTTTCTTGCCTCATCAATAATTTTATGTAACGCACTACCCTGTGTACTAGGCGGTGCTGTAGGATTAAGTCTCATGGTGGGCGGCTGAGGATATGGCACCCTGCCCTGTGGCGCTGGAAATGTTCCTGGCTGTCCATACAGATTTTCTGGGGGCTGCCGATACTGCAGTTCAGCTGGCGGCCAGTATTGATAGGCTACTGGCGGCTGGGTCTTATTTTCTACCGGCTGATATTGTGGACACTGCATTTGGATTGGCATTGCCATGATGGAGACTTTATCTTTTTCTATTTGATCTTCTTTTGGAATTTGTACTTGTTTAACCTGCATTTGAGGTTGTAAAGTTATAGGTATCTGAGCTGCTGGAAGAGGAGCTGGCCATCGTGGTCTAGACTCTGATGGCTCTGCTAATTCTGGATCTTTTTCCTCTAATTTTAACGTTTCAGGATATATTACCTCCTGTAATTGATTATTGTCAACATTTTGCGTTGACTGAGCCATTACCGGCTCTGATACACATTCACAGTGTGAACTTTCCTTTCCTTTCCGGGATTCTATCCCTGCCTCTTTTTCACAATCTACTGCACAGCTTTTAGGGACATCAGAAATTGGAACGCTATCTTCTTCTGTTTGAAATGGTTCTAAAGCTACTTTAATAATGACCCAATCATTCCATACTGTAAGCGGAATGTTTTTACCTTCCCTACTTGCTTGTTTTAATTCTTTGCCAATTTTTTCCCAGTCTTTTAGATCTAAAGTTCCCTGTTCCGGAAACCATGGACAAAACTGCTCTATTGTTTGAAATAGCGTAATTAGATTTTTGGTAGAGACTTTAACTCCCCCTCTCTTTAAGAGAATTTTAATAAAGCTGCGATAAGAGGCATATTTACTCTTAGTTTGCCCCATTGTTACCCTAGGTTCTTCCGAGCGCACAAGCTTGCCGCAAGGCTGACGTACTCGGGAGTCTCTCGTTGACTTGTCCTCAATGACCACGCTCCAGCGTACCTTCACCTTAGAGAAAAGCTTCCACGTTGGGCACCAGATGAAGGGGTGGCCTGCCCCTCCACACCTGTGGGTGTTTCTCGTAAGGCGGAACGAGAGACTTGAGAAAAGAAATAAGACACAGAGACAAAGTATAGAGAAAGAAAAGCGGGGGCCCAGGGGCCGGCGCTTAGCTTCCAGAGGACCCACGCCGGCACCGGTCTCTCAGTTCCCTTAGTATTTATTGATAATTATCTTTACCATCTTAAAGACGGGAGTGGCAGGACAATAGGATCAAAGAAAAAGAGGAAATCGGCAGTAAGACATATGAACAAAAATCTCTGTGACATGAATAAGTTTAAAGGAAAATGTTGTGCCTTGAGATGCATATGCAAACATCTCCATAAACCTTTTAGTAGCATTGTTTCAGTCTATCACATGGGGAGAAACCTTAGACAACACCTAGCTTTCCTAGGCAGAGGTCCCTGGGTAGTTGAAATTAAGAGAATGGTGATAACTTTTAACCAGCAAGCTGCCTTCAGGCATTTGTTTAACAAAGACACATCCTGCACAGCCCAAAATCCATTAAACCTTGAGTCACCGCAGCATGTCTCTTGCAAGGACAAGGTTGGGGGTAGGGTCACAGATGAACAGTATCTCAAATACAGAACAAAATGGAGTCTCTTATGTCTACTTCTTTCTATATAGACACAGTAACAGGCTGATCTCTCTTCCTTTTCCCCACAGTCTGAAATGGATAGATACTTGTGCTTTTACTATTTAACTTTATTTTTTATTTTTTTGAGATCGAGTTTCACTCTTTTTTTTTTTTGAGACGGAGTCTTGCTCTGTTGCCCAGGCTGGAGTGCAGTAGCCTGATCTCAGCTCACTGCAAGCTCCGCCTCCTGGGTTTACACCATTCTCCTGCCTCAGCCTCCCGAGTAGCTGGGACTACAGGCGCCCGCCACTTCGCCCGGCTAGTTTTTTTTTTGTATTTTTTAGTAGAGACGGGGTTTCACCATATTAGCCAGTATCGTCTCGATCTCCTGACCTCGTGATCCGCCCGTCTCGGCCTCCCAAAGTGCTGGGATTACAGGCTTGAGCCACCGCGCCCAGCTGGAGTTTCACTCTTGTTGTCCAGGCTGGAGTTCAATGGCGTGATCTCGGCTTACCGCTACCTCTGCCTCCCGGTTTTAAGTAATTCTCCTGCCTCAGCCCCCCGAGTAGCTGGGATTATAGGCATGCACCACCACGCCGGGCTAATTTTGTATTTTTAGTAGATACAGGGTTTCTCCATGTTGATCAGGTTGGTCTCGAACTCCCAACCTCAAATGATCCTCCCACCTTGGCCTCCCAAAGTGCTGGGATTACAGGCATAAGCCACCACTCCCAGCTTACCTTTATTTTTTATTTATGTATTTTTTTGAGATGGAATCTTGCTTTGGTGCCTAGGCTGGAGTGTAATGGCAGAATCTTGGCTTACTGCAAGCATCATCTCCCAGATTCAAGTGATTCTTGTGCCTCAGGCTCCTGATTAGCTGAGATTACAGGCGCCCACCACCACGGGCGTGGTGGCCCACACCTGTAGTCCCAGCTAACTTGGGAGGCTGAGTCAGGAGAATCACTTGAACCTGGAAAGTGTAGGTTACAGTGAGCCAAGGTCGTGCCACTGCACTCCAGTCTGGGTGACAGAGTGAGACTTCGTCTCTAAATAAATAAATACTAACTAAACTAACTAATAAATAAATACTAACTAAACCAAGTAACTATCCATGTAAGGCATGGGAGGGAAGTGAATGGCCTTGAGTGGGGTGGAGAGGCCTGAGGCCGGTGACTCCCAGTTGAGGCCAATCTTGAGCCTGCAATGGGAGGTTGTTGAAGGCCCACTTAAACTGGTTCTTCCTGGAAGCCTCCCCCGCAGGTGTCCCAACTTGATCAGTCCAGCCATGGGAGGAGGCTTTTATACTGAGAGAAGCTACAGAGCATTAGAAAGCTGAGGCGGTTGGGGTGATTCCCTGTTTGAGGTTGTATTTCTTACTGTTGTGGGGCTGTCGCTAGACATTCTCAAGTAAAATAAATCTGGATTCAGCTAAGTGACTTCATTTTAAAGGGGAAAGCATCAAGTATAAGATCTGAGGCATCCCAGCCGGGCCCAGTGACTCACAACAGTGAAACTGGGTCTCAAAAAAAAAAAAAAAAAAGATCTGTGGCATCTCTTAGGTTGGGCGGAAAAGTTCTTTTCTTGCTAAGGGAAGAGCTACCAAGATTAGAAGGAAGATGCGAAGGGGAGGGCAGGATGGAGGATGAGAATCAGATTTTTTTTTTTTTTGAGTTGAAGTCTCGAGAGCTCTGTTGCCCATGCTGGAGTGCGGTGGCATGATCTCGGCTCACTGCAACCTCCATCTCCTGGGTTTAAGTGATTTTCCTGCCTCAGCCTCCCAAATAGCTGAGACTACAGGCGCAGGCCACTACACCTGGCTAATTTTTTGTGTTTTTGTAGAGATGAAGTTTCACCATGTTAGCCAGGATGGTCTCAATCTCCTGACCTCATGATCCACCCACCTCGGCCTCCCAAAGTGCTGGGATTATAGGCATGAGCCACCATGCCTGGCTGAGAATCAGATTTTAGATGAGAGAATGTTTTACTCTGACCTAAGTCTGTTCTTCAAATGGGTTATGAAGGAGGGGTTTTATGCTGGCTCAGGCTCAGGATGGGTCAAAGTTCACAGTCCTAGAGCAAGGAGAGAAGCTTTTCTTTAGTTGTATTTTGTTCAGTATGATCAGCGAAGACAAAACTGCTCAGCTAATCATAAGACAAAAAATGGGAATTTGTAGGTTCTTTATCTGGCCGAGTTATAGTTTAGAAAAGCGGGGAGGGGCATAATCTATGTAAGCAAAGGGTGCATTTGTTTTGTTTTGTTTTGTTTTGTGGCTGCTTGTCCAGAACACAAAGAACTGGGCTTGGGGAGTTGAGGTGATTTTCTGTCATCTTACTTATTTACCAGAGTTACAGGGCTTGGGTAAAATTCAACATTCAAACCTAGCATTGGCTGATCAGCTATGCTCCCACTGCTGAGCATGTAACAAAATTCCAAGCTCCCCAAGAGAAGGTAAGAGTTAAGCAAATACTATACTTTTTCCATAAACAGTTTATACACACTCAGCACCTGTTGTTAGTTATGTTGGTGGAGACCCTCTATAAATCCAGTGCCAGAGTACGTGAAGGATCCAACTTTGTTAACCAGCATCTGTAAATATATACAATCTCAGGACTCCTCTTCTTGCACAGTGAGTAGTAGGACTTTGTCATGACAGGAATTACAGACCCACTATAAAGTGGACATTAGGGATGATCCTGGCAATAAAATTCATTCATTTAAGTCATCAAAAAGACACTTGTTCCTATTTGACTTGTTAACCAGCATCTGTAAATATATACAATCTCAGGACTCCTCTTCTTGCACAGTGAGTAGTAGGACTTTGTCATGACAGGAATTACAGACCCACTATAAAGTGGACATTAGGGATGATCCTGGCAATAAAATTCATTCATTTAAGTCATCAAAAAGACACTTGTTCCTATTTGACTATTATTTATACAACAACATTCAATTCTAGCATCAGAATTGCTGTGTTGGAGAAAGTGTGGACAGAGAATAAGGGTGGATTTACCATGTTATTGAATCATTGCTTAGAAACAATAGTATCATGCAAAGTTTATGAAGTGGGTGTAAATTTTTGGTACTGTCAGTCTCAACCTTCCTCATTCGTACATATGGGATGTTTCAGGATTCAGTTGCCTTTGAGGATGTGGCTGTGAACTTCACCCGGGAAGAGTGGGCTTTGCTGGGTCCATCACAGAAGACTCTGTATAGAGATGTGATGTGGGAAACCATTAGGAACCTGGACTGTATAGGTAAAAATGACATTATGTCTTCACTTAGTCAATTAAAGACATTTTTTTCTTGGTCACCAATGCCGTTGAATGAATTGAAATATGGAAAGGGGATATAGTTGACCCTTCAACAACACAGGGTTAAGGGATGCCGGGTCCCCAACCAGTTGTACATATTCCTGTAACTTTTTGTTTACCACAACTTACCCTTCAGTTGTCTGGTCACAAAAACAATTGATTAACACATATTTTGTCTGTCACATGTATTGCATACTATATTCTCACAATAGTGTAAGCTAGAGAAAATAAATGTTAAGAAAATCATAAATACATAAAAATGTATTTACTGTGCATTAAGTTGAAATGGATCATCATAAAGGTTTTCATCCTCATTATCTTCTCATTGAGTAGGCTGAGTAAGAGGAGCGATTGGTCTTGGTGTCCCAGGGGTAGCAGAGACTGAAGAAAATTTGTATATAAGTGGACTTGTGAGCCAGGTGTGGTGGCTCATGCCTGTAATCCCAGCACTTTGGGAGACCAAGGCTGGCAGATCACCTGAGGTCGGGAGTTCGAAACCCACCTGAAACCCCGTCTCTACTAAAAATCCAAAAATTAGCTGGGCATGGTGGTGCACACCTGTAGTCCCAGCTACTTGGGAGGCTGAGGCAGGAGAATGGCTTGAACCTGGGAGGCAGAGGTTGCAGTGAACGGAGATTGCACCACTGCACTCTAGCCTGGTGACAGAGCGGGACTCCATCTTAAAAATACAAAATAAGTGGACTTGTGAGGTACACACCTATGTTGTTCAAGTGTCAGCTATAATTCAGTGAATAAATCATGCATGATTCCATTATACATAAAATCTTATAGTGTTTTTAGAATTTTATAATAATCTACAGTGTTTTTTCTGTGTCCACCTTTTAGGAATGAAATGGGAAGACACAGACATTGAAGATCAGCACAAAAATCCCAGGAGGAGCCTAAGGTAATTTGCACTCACAAGAGAAAGACATGTATCTGTGGAGCAATTCTTAGGATGACAGGAAATTATACAACTAGGCAAAGAAAATGAACAAGCCCAGTATAAATTTATTCCTAGAAAATTTTCTCCAGAAACATATACTTAAATGTGACATAGCTATTCAGTGTTTGCAAAAATAGTTCCCTTAGAAATAATATGAAGAATTTGGCCAGGCGCAGTGGACCACACCTGTAATCCCAGCAGTTTGGGAGGCCAAGGTGGGCAATCACAAAGTCCAGAGATTGAGACCATCCTGGCCAACATGATGAAACCCCGTCTCTACTAAAAATACAAAAATTAGCTGGGCATGGTGGTGCATGCCTGTAGTCCCAGTTACTCAGGAGGCTGGGGCAGGAGAAATACTTGAACCTGGGAGGTGGAGGTTGCAGTGAGCCGAGATCGCACTGCTGCACTCCAGCCTGGCAACAGAGCGAGACTCCGTCTCAAAAAAAAAAAAAAAAAAAGAATTCCATGTGTTTATCATTGTCAAGAAAACAGCTGGGGTCTAGATATCTTGTACAACGTTCAGTCCATTCACGTTCGAGCAGTGCATGAAACCTACACGTTGCATGGTGATGTAAAATGGAAATCCAGTACCTACTAATAAATATAAAGTCATTTATAAATAAACCTTTATTAATATACTTCTCATGTTTTACAGATGTCTTATCATAGAAAGATTCAGTGAAAGTAGCCAGATTCCAGGTAGTACTGTGAATGAAAAAGCTCATGGAGTAGATCCATGTGAAAGCAGTGTGCATGGAGAAGTCATCATGGGTTGTTCATTCCTTAATTGCTACATCACATTTGATGCTGGACACAAACCAGATGAGTGTCAGGAATATGGAGAAAAGCCACATACACATAAACAATGTGGGACAACCTTCAGTTATCACCACTCTTTTCAAACACAGGAAAGACCTCACACTGAAAAGAAACGCTATGATTGTAAGGAATGTGGGAAAACCTTCAGTTCTTTGGGAAACCTTCGAAGACACATAATAGTACAACGTGGAGGTGGACCTTATATATGTAAGTTGTGTGGGAAAGCCTTTTTTTGGCCTAGTTTATTTCGTATACATGAAAGAACTCACACTGGAGAGAAACCGTATGAATGTAAGCAGTGTTTTAAAGCCTTCCCTATTTACAGTTCCTATCTAAGACATGAAAGAACACACACTGGGGAGAAACCATATGAATGCAAGCACTGTTCTAAAGCCTTCCCTGATTACAGTTCCTATGTAAGACATGAAAGAACTCACACTGGAGAAAAACCCTATAAATGTAAACAATGTGGAAGAGCCTTCAGTGTTTCCAGTTCCCTTCGAATACATGAAAGAACTCACACTGGAGAGAAACCCTATGAATGTCAGCAATGTGGAAGAGCCTTCAGTGTTTCCAGTTCCCTTCGAATACATGAAAGAACTCACACTGGAGAGAAACCCTATGAATGTCAGCAATGTGGGAAAGCATTTCATCATCTGGGAAGCTTTCAAAGACACATGATAAGGCACACTGGAGATGGACCTCATAAATGTAAGATATGTGGGAGAGGCTTTGATTGTCCTAGTTCACTGCAAAGTCATGAAAGAACTCACACTGGAGAGAAACCCTATGAATGCAAGCAGTGTGGAAAAGCATTATCTCATCGCTCAAGCTTTCGAAGTCACATGATAATGCACACTGGAGATGGACCTCATAAATGCAAGGTATGTGGGAAAGCCTTTGTTTATCCCAGTGTATTTCAAAGACATGAAAGGACTCATACTGGTGAGAAACCCTATGAATGTAAGGAATGTGGTAAAGCCTTCCGTATTTCTAGTTCCCTTCGAAGGCATGAAACAACTCACACTGGAGAGAAGCCATATGAGTGTAAGGAATGTGGGAAAGCATTCAGTTGTTTCACATACCTTTCTCAACATAAAAGGATCCACACAGCTGAAAAACCTTATAAGTGTAAAACATATAAGAAAGCCTTCAGTCATTTTGGTAACTTAAAAGCCCATGAAAGGATTCACTCTGGAGAGAAACCGTATGAATGTAAGGAATGCAGGAAAGCATTCTCTTGGCTCACTTGCCTTCTACGACATGAAAGAATTCACACTGGAAAGAAATCTTATGAATGTCAACAATGTGGTAAAGCTTTCACTCGTTCCCGTTTCCTTCGAGGACATGAAAGGATTCACACTGGAGAGAAGATGCATGAATGTAAGGAATGTGGGAAAACACTGAGTTCTCTCAGTTCCTTGCATAGACATAAAAGGACTCACTGGAGAGATACTCAATAAATGTGGGAAAGCATTCATTAGTTTTATTTCATTTCAAAAATGTGAAATCACATAAGAGATAAGCCTCAAGAATGAAAACACAGCCGGGCGCGGTGGCTCAAGCCTGTAATCCCAGCACTTTGGGAGGCCGAGACGGGCGGATCACGAGGTCAGGAGATTGAGACCATCCTGGCTAACACGGTGAAACCCCGTCTCTACTAAAAAATACAAAAAACTAGCCGGGCGAGGTGGCGGGTGCCTGTAGTCCCAGCTAGTCGGGAGGCTGAGGCAGGAGAATGGCGTGAACCTGGGAGGCGGAGCTTGCAGTGAGCTGAGATCCGGCCACTGCACTCCAGCCTGGGCAACAGAGCGAGACTCCGTCTCAAAAAAAAAAAAGAATGAAAACACATGGTAAAGCCTTAAGATGTTTCTTTTGAATATGCTTATCCCTTAACCATTTGTAGGGGATTGGTGTGGCTCCAGACCCCCTAAGCGTACCTAAATCCACAGATGCTATGTCCCTTTTATAAAATGAGATTTGCATGTAACGTATCCACATCCTCCTGCATACTGTAAATCATGCCTAGATTATTTAATTTTTCACCAACCCAAAGCTTTTGTAAAAGTAAAAATAAAAAGTAGGTTACTAAAATACTTCATGTGTTGTAAAAGCTATGTAAATAGTCATTTTATTGTATTTTTTTAGAGAATCATGAAAATAATCCTATAATGTTGAGAACAGACCCAGTCATCGCAGGCCTGCCTACATAGTACATGTCACCTAGAATGTTACAATTTCTTTTTTTCTTTTTTTTAAGACAGAGTTTCACTCTTGTTGCCCAGGCTGGAGGGCAATGGCACAATCTCAGCTCACTGCATCCTCTGCCTCCTGGGTTCAAGCAGTTCTCCTGTCTCAGCCTCCCGAGTAGCTGGGATTACAGGCGCATGCCACCTCGCTTGACTAATTTTTTTTTTTTTTTTGTATTTTTAGTAGAGACAGGGTTTTATCATATTGTTCAGGCTGGTCTCGAACTCCTGACCTCAGGTGATCTGCCTGCCTCAGTCTCCCAAAGTGCTGGGATTGCAGACATGAGCCTGTAATCTACAGTTTCTTTTTTTCAGCAATCATAGATTGCTTTTATTTAATGACCTGGAATCGTGTGTGAACACTTAATGAAAATCCTGGTCCTTCTTCCTTGATAACCCAAGGATGATGATGATGATGATGATGATGATTACAGTATGGTGCCTAATGTGATTCACTGAGGTGACTAGATGGGTGGCAGTGTAGATAAGCAGTGAGACATCAGACTCGCTTGAATCTTGACAAGATGTCAGGATGATCATCTGTGTTGGATGAACCAGGTTCTGATTGCAGATGCTGAGTTTGGAAGAGACTAAATAATACTAATGTCAGGATCTGTTCAGCATGAGGGCTGAAGATGTGTACACATTGAAAGATCTATCTTCATATTTGCAGATATTTAGTTAGAAACATTGTAGGAAGTTGGTTATTTTTCTTTAAATATCCTTGCAGTGTTTGTTGGCATGTTATCCCTCGGGTGACACAAAGGCTTTGTTCCATTGAAGGATCTTACTTGAGGATGGCAATCTTTATTTTTTAATTTTTTATTTTTAATTTTTATTTATTTATTTTTATTTATTTATTTTTTGAGCTGGAGTTTCGTTCTTATCACCCAGTCTGGAGTGCAGTGGCGCAATCTCGACTCACTGCAACCTCCACCTCCCAGGTTCAACCGATTCTCCTGCCTCAGCCTCCAGAGTAGTTGGGATTACAGGCATCCACCACCATGCCTGGCTAATTTTTATTTTTAGTAGAGATGGGGTTTCACTATGTTGGCCAGGCTGGTCTTGAACTCGTGACCTCAGGTGATCCACCCGCCTCAGCCTCCCAAAGTGCTGAGATTATAGGCATGAGCCACTGCGCCCTGTGAGGATTGTAATCTTTAATACTTTCACCTTGCAGAGGCTGTAGATGCCCCAAAAACTGCTGCAAATTTTTCAAGTGTCACATCTTTGATATTACCTCTTCTAAGTCTTCTGCATCATCATCATCATCATTATCTGTAGAGAATTTCAGTATATCTTCAAGTTCCTTGTTAGTAAGTGCTTATGGTCTCTTATGTGTGTTGGGATAGAAAGATTAAGGAAAGGAGAGATGAGAAGGTGGCTCAACAGTTGAGACAGGTTTATTGAGAGTAAACCTGAGAAGGGCTTCCAGCCGGCAGGGTCAGGTGCAAACTTTTCTTACAGCCTGAGGCTTTTTTTTAAAGGGCCCAGTGGGGAAATGTGCTTTGAAACAAAATTATATTACGGAGGGGTTAGGGAAGTCCTGGCTGTTCTGTTACGGTTAGGGCCATTATGTTCTGTTGAAGTTATGGGTGGGGCTGACATTTGCAGTTTTGGCCAGGTGGCCAAATTAGAAACTTACAGCTTAGGACGGAGGGGTGTTATAAAGATGGCAGTGCTCTTGTCCTGTCAGTGTGTTCCTCAGTAAAGTCTTCAAGCACGTCATAGATTGTCTTCCCCACCAACCTCCCTTGCCTGCAGCATTTGAGATATTCCTGATATTGTGTCAATAGTGGAGAAGCTCCTGAAATCATTGACTTCCTCACTCCATAATGGCTTCTAACACCCAGTGAAGTAGTAGGAGGAAAACATGGGTGTCCTCTCCTGGAAGCCTCCAGAAGAAGGTATTTCAATGTGCAGCTATGTCACAGGTCACTGAGAATTTGAGTAAGACAAGGAAAAAGGGTTGAGTGTAGATTTTGGCAAGTATTTGGTCACTGGGGGCCTTGATAAGAGCTGTTTTATTGGAGTATTCATGGGAATAACTTACAGAGAAATATATCTCAAATAGACCTCCTCGATGTTGCCTAGAGGGCAGTGTTACGCTTTGAACTACCAACATTAACCACTGGAACTGCCCATCTGGAAGTGTCTTTTACAGTGCTGGTACAAACTAGAATACACCCAGGAAGGGATCATTTTATACATGTTTCTGTGCTACTTGCTATATCTTCTTAGTGTTCCATACATGTAATTAGCTATTCCATCCTACCCCAAAGTACTGATAATCTCCATTCTACTTTCTCTGTGAATTTGACTATTCATAGAGAGAGATATATATGGAAGTATGCATGTGCCCTTCCATGTCTGACTTATTTCACTTAGCAGAACATTTTCAAGATTTATCCGTGTGGTAGCATGTATCAGAAACTCATTGTTTTTGTGTCTGAATAAATTTCCACTGTATAGTTAAAGCATACTTTGTTTATCCATTTTTATATTGATAAATGTGGGTTGTTTCCACAGTAATAATTTGGCTGCTATCAATAAGGCCGCTGTGGATATGGTATGTATATGTCTGTGTGAGTCCCTGCTTTCACTTCTTTTGGATATATACCTAGGAGTGGAATTGCTGGTTCACAGAATAATTGGTGTAAACCTTTTTCAGGAACAGGTGTATTGCTTTACAAAGTGGCTACAATGTTTTACATTCTCTCCAGCAATGCATAAGGGTTTCTGTTTTCCACATTGTCACATATACTGGTTATGTCATATTTTTTTTTTCATAATAGCCAATTAATGGTTCTGTACTGGTTTTTCATTGTGGTTTTGATTTGCATTTCCCTAATGACCAATAATAATGAGCATTGGTTTTTGTTTTTGTTGGTTGTTTATATATTTTTTGAACCAGTTTGTTTTAAAATCCTTTGCTTATATTAAAATTGAATCATTTGTGTTTTGTTGAGTTGAGGAATTCTTATTTAAAATTTTTAATTTTTAATATTTCGAAAATTTCTTTTTTTTTTCCAGCTCCCAAGTGCTTGGAAGAGAGTTATAGGAATTCTTTATACACTGTGTGTATTAAGCCCTTATTTTATATGTGATATGCAGATGTGTTCTCCCTTTCTGTCGATTTTCTTTTCATCTTGAGATTATCCTTTGGTGTGCAAAAGTTTTTAATTTCGATGTAGTCCAGTTTATCTTTTATTGGTTGCCTCTGCCTTAAATGTCATATCCAATGAATCATTGCCAACTGTAACAAAATTTTCCTCTTTGTTTTCTGCTAAGTAATTTTTTTTTCCTTCCTCTGTCACCCAGGCTGGAGTACAGAGGTGTGATCTTGGCTCACTGCAACCTCCATCTCCCAGGTTCAGGCGATTCTCGTCCCTCCGCCTCCCAAGTAGCCAAGTAGCTGGGATTACAGGCAGCCACCACCACACCTGTCTAAATTTTATATTTTTAGTAGAGACAGGGTTTCACCATGTTGGCCAAGCTGGTCTCCAACTCCTGACCTCAAGTGATCTGCTTGGCCTCCCAAAGTGCTGGGATTACAGCTATGAGCCCCTATACCCAGCCTCTTCTAAGTGTTTTATAGTTTTAGTTTTAGCTTTTAAGTATAGGTCTTTGATTAAATATAAGTTACTATTTATACATGATGTAATGTGATGGTTCACTTTTATTATTTGCATGTAGATATCCAGTTTTCCCTACACCATTTTCTGAAAGACTGTCCTGCCAAAGAATGATCTTGACACTGTTGTCAAAAATCATTTCACCATATATATGAGCATTTATTTCTAGGCTGTCTATTGTATTCCATTGGCCTATCTGTTTGTCCTTATGCCAGTACCATACTGTTTTGATTGCTGTAGCTTTGTAGTAAGTTTTGAAATAAGGCAGTGTGAATTCTTCAACATTGTTCTTTTTCAAGATTATTTTGGTATTAGAGATCCCTAGAGATTTGAAATGAATTTTAGAATAGGCTTTTCTATTTCTGTATAAGAGGCTGTTAGGATTTTGATAGGGATCACATTGACTCTGTAGATTGATTTTGGTAGGATTTCAATATTAACAATAGTAAGTCTTGGAATCCATGAACATGGGATATCTTTCCATTTATTTATCTTCCCTAATTTGCTTCAGGAATGTTTTGTAGTTTTCAGTGTACACGTCACTGACTTCTTGGTTTCATTTATTTTTAAGTGTTTTACTTTTTTTGATGCTTTTATAACAAATTATTTTCTTAATTTTCTTTTTGGATTATTCATTGTTTCTCTACAGAAAGGCAGCTGATTTTTGTGTATTGATTTTATATTCTGCAACATTGCTGCATTTGTTTTATAAGCTCTAAAATTTTATTTTTCCCTTGTGGAGTCTTCAGTGTTTTCTCCATATAGAATCATATAATCTGTAAACACAGATAATTTTACTTCTTTCTCTCCAATTTGGATTCCTTTTCTTTCTTTTTCTTACCTTTTTTCTCTAGCTATAACTTCCATTAGTATATTGAACAGAACTGTTGAAAGTGGACATCCTGTCTTCTTGATATTATGAAGAATTATGCTTGATATTATGAAGAATTTATGCTTCAATATTCATAAAAGGTATTCTGTAGTCTTTTTCTGTTCTTGTAATGTCTTTTCTTGGCTTTCATCTCAAAGTGAGGCTGGCCTCACAAAATGGATTAGAACTTGTTTCTTCTTCCATTTTGTTTCCACAAACCAACTTTTGGTGTCAATAATATCGTCTGTTGTTTTTATATTCTCTATTTGATTTATCTCTGCTCTATATTATTTACTTATTTGTAGTACGTTTTAAAAAATATTTTTAAAGACAGGGTCCTGCTATGTTGCTTAGGCTAGAGTGTAGTGGCTATTCACAGGCATGATTATGGTGCACTGTAGCCTAGAATTCCTGGGTTCAAGGAATGCTCCTCCCTTAGCCTCCTGAGCAGGTGGGACTATAGGAATGTACCACCACACCCTGTTTGTCTACTACCTTTCTAAAGAAGTTTGTGCTTCCTTTTCTAGTTCCTTAAACTGAATAATTAGAATACTTATTGGAGTTCTTTCTTCATTTTCAATGAATGCTTTTTTTTTTCCATTTGAGACGGTGTCTTGCTGTGTCACCCAGGCTGGAGGGCAGCGACGTGATCTCAGCTCACTGCAACCTCCGCCTCCCCGGTTCAAGTGATTCTCCTGCCTCAGCCTCTCAAGTAGCTGGGATTACAGGTGCCCACCACCAGATAAGTTAAGTTTTTATATTTTTAGTAGACACAGGGTTTCACCATGTTGGCCAAGCTGGTCTTGAACTCCTGACGTTGTGATCCACCCGCCTTGACCTCCCAAAGTGCTGGGCTTACAGGTGTAAGCCACTGCTCCCAGCCAATGAATGCATTTAAAGCTATAACATTTTCTCTTAGCACTGCCATTGCTGCATCTCATAAGTTCTGATGTGTTAGGTTTTTGTTTTCAGTGGTTTCGAGGTATTTTCCCTTTTTCTTTTCTTTTTTTCTTTTTTTTTTTTTAATTTTTGAGACACAATCTCACTCTGTCATTCAGGCTGGAGTGCAGTGGCCTAATCAGGGCTCACTGCAGCCTCCAACTCCTGGGCTCAAGTGACCCTCTTTCCACAGCCTCCCAAGTAATTGGGGCTATAGGTACATGCCACTGTGTCTGACTAATTTTTTAATTTTTTTTTGTAGAGATAGAGTCTTACTGTGTTGCCCAGGCTGGTCTCAAGCAATCCTCTCATCTTGGCCTCTCAAACTTTTGGGATTACAGGTTTGAGGCACCACCCCCAACCTCTTTTTTTGAGACAGAGTCTCATGGTCTTAAGGTATTTTCTATTGCAACTTCTCATTTGACCCATTGGTTGTTGAAGAGTGAATTAATTTACACTTATTTGTGTATTTTTTTCCAATAATCTGTAGTTTTATTTCATTGTATTTGAAAACTATACATTTGAGACCAGATATGGTGGCTAACGCCTATAATCCCAACATTTTGGGAGGCCAAGGTAGGAGGATTGCTTGAACCCAGGAGGTCAAGACCAGTCTGGGCAACATAGTAAGGCCTCATCTCTACAAAATTTGAAAAAAGTAGCCAGGTGTGACGGCGTACACTCCAGCCTGTGGTCCCAAATACTCAGGAGGCTGAGATGGGAGGATTATTTAAGCCCGAGGAATCAAGGTTGCAGTGAACTGTGGTCATGCCACTGTACTCCAACTTAGGTGACAGAGCAAGACCCTGTCTCAAAAAGAAAAAGATACATCTTACTATCTCAGTTTTTAGAATTGTGTGAAGAGCTTTTGTGTTTTATGTCCTAATTATGGTCTATCTTGGAGAGCGTTCCATATGCACTTGACCAGAATGTGTATTCTACTGTCATTGGATGGAGTATGCTTGTATATGTCGTTCTGTCTCTCTGTTTTATTTATTATGTTGTTGAAGTTTTTTCATTTCTTTATTGATCTTCTGTCTGATTGTTCTCTCCATTCTTGAAAATGTATGAAGTCTCAAACTCTTATTGTGGAACTCCCCATTTCTTCTTCATTTCTGTTAATGTTTACTTCATTTATTTTGAGCCCCTGTTGTTTACTGCAAGTAGGTTAATAATTGTTGTACATTCTGTATGTATTGACTCTTTTATAAATAGTGTTCTTCTTTGTCTCCTTTAACAATTTTTGGCTTAAACTCTTTTGTGTGATACTGGTGTCGCCACCCCTGTTCTATTCGGATTACTATTTGCATGGAATATTTTTCTGCATGCCCTCCCTTTCAACCTATTTGTGTCTTGAGATCTAAAGTGAGTTTCTAGTAGACAGAATGTAGTTGGATCATATTTTTCACCCATTCTGCCTATCTCTGCCTTTTTATTGGTGAGTTTAATTCATTTTCATATAAAGTAATTAATGATAAGAAAGCCCTTAAGGCTGGCCACAGTGGCTCATGCCTGTAATCCCAGCACTTTGGGAGGCTGAGGCAGGTGGATCACTTAAGGTTAGGAGTTCAAGACCAGCCTGGGCAATATGGCAAAACTCCTGCTCTACTAAAAATACAAAAAATTAGCCAGGCCTGGTGGCATGCACCTGTAAACCCAGCTACTCAGGAGTCTGAAGTGGGAGAATCACCTGAACCCAGGAGGTCGAGGCTATGGTGAGCCAAAATTGCACCACTGCACTACATCTTGGGCAATGGAAGTGAGACCCTGTCCCAAATAAATAAATAAAAATACTAGCTTTTATAATTTTCCATGTATTTCTTTTTACTAAGATCTTTATTTCCACCTACACCTTCTGGATACCGTCCAGTGTTGTTTTTTTGTTTTTGTTTTTGTTTTGCCCAATGTTCTTTTATTTCAAACTGCAAAATACTCTGCATTTCTCACAGAGCACATCTAATAATAATTTTTAAAACTACCTCAGTTTTTTCATGTGGGCATGTCTTAATTATTTTCTCACTTTTGAAAAACAGTGTTGACCGATGTTGGATTCTTAGTTGACTTTTTTTTTTTTTTTTTGAGATGGAGTCTTGCTCTGTTGCCCAGGCTAGAGTGCAGTGGTACAATCTTGGCTCACTGCAACATCCGTCTCCCGGGTTCCAGTGATTCTCTTGTCTCAGCCTCCCAAGTAGCTGGGATTATAGGCGTACCACTACACCTGGCTAATTTTTATATTTTTTTCAGTAGATATGAGGTTTCACCATGTTGGCCAGGATGATCTCAAACTCCTGACCTCGACTGATCCGCTGGCCTTGTCCTCCCAAAGTGCTGGGATTACAGGCATGAGCCACCATGCCCAGCTGACTGTTTTTGTTTTTACGTTTGACATAGGGTCTTACTGTATTGCCCAAGCTGGTCTTGAACTCCTAAGCCAAAGTGATCCTACCTCAGCCTCCTGAGTAGCTGTGACTATATGCCTGGTTACATTTTCTTTACTTCTTTTTTTTTTTTGAGACAGAGTCTCACTCTTTTGCCCAGGCTGGAATGCAGTGGCATGATTTCGGCTTACTGCAACCTCCACCTCTTGGGTTCAAGTGATCCTTCTGCCTCAGCTTCCTGAGTAGCTAGGATTACAGGCATATGCCACCACACCTGGCTAATTTTTGTATTTTCTGTAGAGATGGATTTTGCCATGTTGGCCTGGCTGACCCGAAACTCCTTACCTCAAGGTGTCTACCCGTGTTGGCCTCCCAAAGTGCTGGGATTACAGATGTGAGCCACTGCACCTGGCCATTTTTTTTTTTTCTTTTAGCACTTTGACTTTAACATCTGCCCCCTATTTTCTGGTCTCCAACATTTCTCATGAGAAATCTACTGATCTTATGAAGGATCATTTATATGTGATGAATCACTTCTTTTTTGCTGCTTTCAAGATTCTCTTTGTGTCCTTGGCTTTTGACAGCTTTAGTATAATGTGCATTCACGTGTTTCTCTTTGCATTCATCCTACTTAAAGTTCTTTGAGCTTCTTGGATGTCTACATCCATGGTTTTCACTGAATTTAGGATGTGTTCAGCCATTATTTCTCAAAATATTCTCCCTTCACCTTCTCTCTCTCTCTTCTCCTTCTGAAGTTCCCACAGTGCATATATTGGCCCGCTCAATGTCCTCCTACATGTCTCACCTGACTGCTATACCTAATTCCAACTTATTTCCAGGTCAAGGCTCTGTATAGAGTGGCTATTTTGATAGAAATTAACTAGATGCTGGCCGGGCACGGTGGCTCATGCCTGTAATCCCAGCAATTTGGGAGGCCGAGGCAGGTGGATCACCTGAGGTCAGGAGTTTGAGACCAGCCTAACTAACATGGTAAAACCCTGCCTCTACTAAAAGTAGAAAAATTAGCTGGGTGTAGTGGCGGGCGCCTGTAATCCCAGCTATTCGGGAGGCTGAGGCAGGAGAATCGCTTGAACCCAGGAGGCGGAGGTTGCAGTGAGTCCGAGGTCGTGCCATTGCACTCCAGCCTGGGCGACAGAGCAAGACTCCATCTCAAAAAAAAAAAAAAAAAAAAAGAAACTGGATGCAGGTCAGACAAGAGCCTCAAGGACATCAGCCAGTATAACCAAGTTTCCTGTGAGGGACACCTGGTCACTGATTAACATTTAAACATTAGTCCCTTCGCCAGAATGAAGTGTCCTGTGAAAAGCACACTGTAACACATCACAACCAGATGTCCTGTAGCCCCATAATGGCAGCACTAGAGTTCATAGCCACACTCCTGAGAGACCCCAGTGCCAAATTGGAGGAAAATACATGTGCATGACTGCCTGCAGCAGAGGTAGTGGGGAGAAGGCCAGCTGGTCCTATGCTGAATGTTGAAATGGCCACAATTAACCACAGTTTACCATCCAAGTCATTTTCTGGAATTTTCAAGGCTTCAATAGACTGTAGTGTGTTGTGTTGTTTTGTTTTGCTTTTTTGAGACGGAGTCTCACTCTTCTTGCCCAGGCTGGAGTGCAATGGCATGATCTTGGCTCAGTGCAACCTCCGCTTCCCTGATTCTCCTGCCTCAGCCTCCCAAGTAGCTGGGATTACAGGCATGCACCACCACGCCTGGCTAATTTTTGTATTTTTAGTAGAGACAGCGTTTCTCCATGTTGGTCAGTCTGGTCTCAAACTCCCGACTTCAGGTGGTCCTCCAGCCTTGTCCTCCCAAAGCGCTGGGATTACAGGCATGAGCCACCACGCTCAGCTGACTACAGTGTTTTAAAATAGCTCCATCAAGCCTGGCATGGTGCCTCACACCTGCAATCCCAGCACTTTGGGAGGCTGAGGCAGGTGGATCACTTGAGTTCAGGAGTCCAAGACCAGCTTGGCCAACATGGCAAAACCCCATCTCTACTAAAAATACAAAAAATTAACTGAGTATGGTGGCGCACACCTGTAATCCCAGCTACTCAGGAGGCTGAGGCACAAGAATCACTTGAGCCCAGGAAGTAGAGGTTGCAGTGAGCTGAGATTGTGCCGCTGCACTCCAACCTGGGCATCAGAGCAAGACTGTGTCAAAAAATAAAAATAGCTCAATCAGACAGATTTTGCCAGTAAAACTGATGTCTAGGTGGGGAGACAGCTTCTTTATGCTTGGTACCCTGCCATCTACCCTGAATCCTCTACCCTGAGGGGTTTGTTTTCTTTCCTTTCTTTCTTTTTTAGACGGTGTCTCACTCTGTTGCCCAAGCTGGAGTGCAGCGGTATGATCATAGCTCACTCCAACCTTGACCTCCTAGATTCAAGTGATCCTCCTGCCTCAGCCTCCTGAATAGCTAGGACTACAGGTGTATGCCACCATGCTCAGCTAATTTTTATTTATTTATTTTTTGGTAGACATGGTGGTTTTACTCTGTTCCCCAGGCTGGTCTTGAACTTCTAGCTTTGGCCTCTCAAAGGGCAGAGCTAACAGGCATAAACCACTGCACCTGGCTTTGCCCTGAGTTTTTACACTAATATATTATTTCATGTCTCACATTAAATGTCACCTTCTCAGGGTTCTTCATACCACCTCAGTGACTCTTACATGTTTTTATTTGTAGAATTTTTTTCCTTGCACTTTTTAGATTCAGGGAGATCCGATTAACATTGACAGATTTTTTTGATTTCTTAACTGTTGAAAAATTAAATAATATAAATGAAGCCAAATTGAATGGTGTATGTTTACTTTTATCATCTGCATTGCTGTATATGAAAGTACCCTGGAAAACCATTTTTAAAAGCCTTTTTCCAGAAAGGAAAATAAAATGGCCAGACAGCGTGACTCACACCTATAATCCCAGCAGTTTGGGAGGCTAAGGTGGGTGGATCATCTGAGTCTAAGAGTTTAGACCAGACTGGCCAACATGGTGAAACCCTATCTTTACAAAAAAAAAATACAAAAATTAGCCAGGCATGGTGGGACATGCCTGCAGTCCCAGCCTCTTGGGAGGCTGAGGTAGGAGGATCGCTTGAGCCCAGGAGGTTGAGGCTGCAGTGAGCCATGATGGCACTATTGCATTCTAGTGTAAGTGACAGAGTGAGAGCCTGTCTCAAAAAACAAAAAACAAACAAAGCTAACTGTTGTGGTAAGGGGTGACATTAATATTCACACATCCTTTCCCTGGTGCAGATTTCTCAGGGTTGTGCTGAGACCTCCAGTATTTACAGCAGGTGATGGTCACTTAGAATATTCTGTCTGTACCCTCACTAAGCAGGTAGTGACACAGGTTAAGAAGAACTGAAGCAAATAAAATGGATGTGTGCTCACCCAAGACATTATCTGGGAAGACTGTTTCAAATGAATAAATGAAATTCTGAGCATGAGAACAACAGTTGAATTCAACCTGGGCCAGTTTGCTTAAAAGGAAAAAGTATTTATATAATGCTTAGGATTTAGATACAGATATGACTGAGTGGGTCAATGGTGTGGGCTGGGGTTGAGAGGGGGTTTCAAATGGGTAAATGGGACATGTCCATCTCCAGGCACAGAGCACATGATGTCAACCCTGAACTGTGAAGGTCAGGGAGTGACTGAAGCCAAGGAGAGGGGAGAGCTCACATTTAATCGTTTTACACAACAGTTTGTTAAGGTAAAAATAATATTTTGTTAGCATGTTTGTTTCTCAAAGGAATAATTATTTACCAGTTAGTTTTGTTTGTTTGTTTTTGAGATGGAGTCTTGCTCTGTTGCCCAAACTGGAGTGCAATGGTGCGATCTCAGGTCACCGCAACCTCCGCCTCCTGGGTTCAAGCAATTCTCCTGCCTCAGCCTCCTGAATAGCTGAGATTACAGGCACGCACCACCACGCCTGGCTAATTTTTAGTATTTTTAGTAGAGATGGGGTTTCACCGTGTTGGTCAGGCTGTTCTTGAACTCCTGACCTTGTGATCTGCCTGCCTCGGCCTCCCAAAGTGTTGGGATTGCAGGCGTGAGCCACCGCACCCGGTCTTGTTTTGTTTTAGAGGAAAGAGGATCTCCCCATGTTGCCCAGGCTGGTCTCCAATTCCTGGGCTCAAGCAATCCTCCTGCCTCCCAAAGTGCTGGGATTACAGGCCCAAGGCACCATGCCCAGTGTATTTACCAGTTTCCAAATCCCTATTAAATATCTTATATATATTTTTTTCTCTATATATAAACACAGGAAGAAACGCAAGACTCTGCCAATTTTTTATTCAAACAGTGGAATTGTGGGTCTTTGTCTCAGTTAACTCATCAGTGCTGGTGAGAAGCAAGTGAAGACTCTTATAGAGGCCATGGGGAATGTTTCCTTTTGCCCTCTGGTGTTTTGCTGAATTAATTGGAGAGAAGGCAGATTAATTGGAGGAAAAGCATACAAATTTTATTTAACGTGTATATCTGGGAAGCTTCAGAATAAAGACCCAGAGATACAAAGGAATTTGTTCATTTTTATGGTTAGGCTTAACAACGTATGGACAGCCATGTAGAAATGTGATTAGACCGAAAGAGTATGATCCAATGCTAACAGACTGAGTGGGAAAACCCATCAAGGCCTGTGTGTCTAGATTGTTCTTGGCCTTTCTGAACATGCATTCCTTCCTTCTGGGTATGAGGCAGGACCCACTCTGAAATGGAAGGTCTTATGACCTACAGCAAGCTTGTCCAACCCATGGCCCAGGACGGCTTTGGATGCAGCCCAACACAAATTCATGATCTTTCTTAAAACATTAGGATTTTTTTTTTTTTTTTTTGCTACTTTTTAAAAAACTCATCAGCTGTTGTTAGTGTTAGTGTATTTTATATGTGGCCTAAGACGATTCTTCTTCCAATGTGGAAGCCCCCGGGGCCACCCCTGACCTACAATTAATTTGTTGGACAGTTAATTTGCTTATGGCCAGTTTTTACACAGAAAGGACAATGGAAAGTTAGAGTAATATGTTTTGATTTTATGCCTGGATTTAGGGGAAAAGGGTTCTGCATTCTATGACACACTTTGGAGAAGAGAGATTCTCGTTTCTATTGCTAGCCTTGGTTAGAAAAGTAGGACTAAGAGTTCCAAGAATGGGACTGTTTTTCCTCTGCCCTCTGCGGAGAAAAAACTTTTGCTTTTGAGGCTTCTTCCAAGGTCTTCTTTTTGGGGTATTGTTTTCTGAGCCCCAACCACCTAGAGTGGGCAGCAGAGTTTGAACCAGTGACACTACACCGAGCCCATTCTGAAGGTTGCAAAGGGAGGCAAATAGAGCCTCCTTTGGTGCTTCCTCCGCAGCCTGTGCTCGCCTGCACATAGGCCGAAGCTGCGCATAGAATCAGAACTTAACATTTATATGTAGGCCCGGCGCGGTGGCTCACGCCTGTAATCCCAGCACTTTGGGAGGCCGAGGCGGGCGGATCAGGAGGTCAGGACATCGAGACCATCCTGGCTAACACAGTGAAACCCCGTCTCTACTAAAAATACAAAAACTTAGCCAGGCGTGATGGCGGGCGCCTGTAGTCCCAGCTACTCGATAGGTTGAGCCAGGAGAATGGCGTGAACCTGGGAGGCGGAGCTTGCAGTGAGCAGAGATCGCGCCACTGCACTCCAACCTGGGCGACTGAGTGAGACTCTGTCTCAAAAAAAAAAAAAAAAAAAAAATTATATGTTAGGAAAATCTGGGTAAAGGCTTGATTAATTTGACAGTTTATGTTGGTCAGTGCCTTAAACTAACTTTTTTTTTTTGAGACCAGGTCTCACCCTGTAACCCAGGCTGGAATGCCATGGCGCGACCATGGCGTGGTGAGCCACCACGCTGGGCCCTTAAACTAACTTTATATGAAACTTTCCTGCTGGTGAAAATGCACGTCTTGACGGAGGGAGCATTTCCACACTCTGCAGAGGGCACAGGGAAGTATGTTGAGCTCCCAGAGTCAAATCCTTCAGTGTCCCAGTCTCATCACCACGTTTTGGTTCACTCTGGGGTTCCATTTCAACAGTCAAGAGTCTGGCTGCCAAGTCTGGGAATATTTTTAGCCTCCTGAATGGGACGTTTGCTTGAGAAGTATGAGGGCAGCAGGCTGCTTATCTGCACTAGTTCAAGTTTTTGCTTTTTTTTTTTCTGTTTTGATTCATTTTTGTTTTGATTCATTCATTCATTTATTGCTGCTGTATGATTTCAGTTCTTCCACACATTTGATACTTTAATACCGTTCTTGACCTGTTTTTATTTCCTTGGCTGAAAATGAGTAGATTGAGATGCAAGGTGAGAGAGGAAGGCTTGACCTTGCTGCCAAGAGTCTCATCCTCAAATCCTGACGCCCAGTGGACATCAGGCCCCCCTCCTGCTGCCGTGTGGCCTGTGTGGCCTTGGGCTTCCCTCTGCTCTAAGGCCAGGGGAATGGCTCCACCGGACTGTGAGTCTGGGATTCCCTGCAAAACACTTGTGACTTCTTCTCCAGGAGGAAAAGGCAGTAAGGGCCCGCTGAGTACGGGCAGGTAATTCTGCATAAATGCAAATGTTCCCTGGAAGGGATCAGGACACAGATCTGGGAGGAAGCCTGCCCTGTCAAGCAAGGTCTGTGCCTGGAACTCGTTCATCCTGCTCTACTCAGCACTGCGTGATCGCTTCTTCTGTCACTCAGTGCCCAAGGGGCTGGACCTGGAGCCCTATCCAATCAGAGCCATGGGGCGAGGTCGTAGGAATTGTCAATCAGGCGCGCGGCTGGGAAGACGGTGCGAGGTTCAAAGAGCCGGCGGCGTCTTCTCCACACCCCTGCGCTCAACTCTAGCCTCGGTCACTGAGAGACGCCCTGGAAAGTCTGTGGCGGCCTCTGTCACACTGGGACCCCCACTGGCAGCGGGAAGCAGAGGGAGGACCCTGGAACATCCCGGAAGCTGGGAAATGGTGCGTGTGCGGGGTCTAGTGTCCCAAAAGTGGGGAAGGGCTGGTTGGAACCGTCCAGAACCGGCCGCGGCGAAACCCGGGCCTCCCCCACCGTCAGCTCCGGGGTCTGGGACCCGAGTCCCCCTGGCGCAGCTCTGCTCTGCAGGGTGAGGCTTGGGCCGGCAGCCGGGACCCCGGGCGTCCTGTCCGGTCCCTGCGTGGCGACTGCGGTCCCGACCTCGGAGCCCTCTCTGGGCAGCTCTGCACCCGGAGCCCCACTTCTCCCCAAGATTGGGGGAGGGTCATGGAAGGGTCATAGGGGGAATCCCCACTCGTGTGTGGGGTTCGTGCGTGGGAGGAGCTGTGATCTGTGGGATCCTCAGTCTCTGTTTTCTTCCCAAAAGGGACCGGTTTCCCTCTGAGTCTTCAAAGGTTTGGGAAGGCAGGTGTCTAATGCCTTATCTTGTCCCCTCACCCTAACTCCTGGGGCTGGCAGTAAATCCCTAGATTTCCAGATTTCGCCCTGCATTTCATAAAGCTGACTTCTCTCTGTCACAGGGGAACGACTGCTATCTGGGCCGGTAACGCCGGGGTAAAATAATTTTTACCGAGACAGTTGTAGGTAGAGTTATTAGCGAAAGTAGGAAAATCCATTGCAAGGGAGGCCATGGGAAGCCTGCAGGAGAGAAACCGAGGCTTGTGGGCCATTTTATAGAATGGAACTTGGACTGATTGATGGTGCCAAGGCAGCAGGGAGCTTAACTCGCATTCCTCTGTCAGCCCCGGTGTTTGATAAATTGAGGCGTTTGATGGTGAGCAGGAAGTCTGTGAATTAAGTGCGTTATCTGGGCAAGAAGGCCACGTCTTGGGCCATATGTCTTGGGCCATAAAGAAAGTTAGACATGTACAGGAGTTCCAGACCAGCCTGGCCAAGATGGCGAAACCCCTTCTCTAGTGAAAATACAAAAATTAGCCGCACATGGTGGCACATGCCTGTAATCCCAGCTACTAGAGAGGCTGAGGCAGGAGAATCGCTTGAACCCATGAGGCGGCGGTTGCAGTGAACTGAGATCGCGCCACTGCACTCCAGTCTGGGTGACAGAGGGAGACTCCATCTCAAAAAAAAAAAAAAAGAAAAGAAACAAAGTTAAACCTGTAACTTACCTGCATTCTCTTTTGTTTAAATTCTCTGGACATTAAGATAGGCAGATTTATAGCTTATTTGCTTTATCTTTCTGCTTTCCCCTGTTCCCCTTAGCCTTTCCCTAATTAAGACTTTAACAGCCTTTTCCCCTGTTCCCCTTAACCTTTTCCCTAATTAAGACTCCACACTGTCCTCAGTTCACAGCAACATAATGAACTCTTTGTCCCCCAGGCTGTATTTCAAACAAATGCAGTATTTTAACTGTCATTTTTTCCCCCCAGGTAGCAGTATATGACTCTTTTTTAGAAGACACGATTTTTGTTTGTGAATATTTCATATGTGAGGATGCAGAGAATAACCACCTGTCAGGTGGTTTAACCACTCCGCTGTAAAAACGAACAAGAAAAATGTCTGTGCCTCTCCTCCTTTTATTTTCCCTGGGCACAGGCACCTTACCTGAATGTGTCTGGGTTGAGGTTCCCCTTTGGAAACCACCGGCTGATGAGTCCTGAGCCCACACTATCTTCTCCTGGTGCTGGCTTTGATAACTGCCTGGGACTGGCACCAAGTGGGTACAGCAGCCTTGTCTTGGAGGGTAGTGAATATCAGCCCCTGGGTCACTCCTCCCGGAGGACAGCCTGAGATGCAGGGCTGGGGCCTCCCAGGGGAAGAGCTGGATGCCCTGTGGTGGGAGGATTCCCCTGGTATCCTCTTGTAAAAAGTTAAGCCCTGGGATACTCAATTTTCTCACCCTAAGCCCAGTTTTCATTTCTTAGAGACATGGCTGGTCAAACACTCAATTGCTGGTATTGAGGGGGTAAAATAGAAATCGTTCCCATCCTTTGAATTCTTTTAGACTAGTGAAGCAAGAAAAACTATCCGAAAGGTCAAGGATAACTTACCCCAGTGAGGTGGTGCAAGAGCCTGAAAGTACACAGTGCGGTGTCTGGTGGTTGGGGGTGGGGAGTAGTCCCTGAGCACTTCAATGAGCAGCTTGCGGGTGGGGGATGTCCCAGGTGACAGGAGGACCTGACCTAACCCTTGAATGAGACTTGTCTGTGTTCCAGTCAGCACTGCCCCTCTCTGGGGTTGTCAACCTTGAAAAGATTTGTTCACTCATTTCTGTTCAGTTTTTTCTTAACTGTAAAATGCATTCTATCATTAGAGATTGATAGAGAAGATAAGATGTTCCTAAAGGGACAAGAGAGAGTTGGATTTCAGAAAACAAATTATATACATCTAGTCCTATATGCCTTTAAAAAATTCTTGTTTACTTTTCTGTCATACTACACAGAGCCTGTGTAGTAAGTTTCCCAGGTCTGTTTTGTTGTTGTTGTTGTTGTTGTTTAGTTTTTTAATTGGATTATTTCAAATAGAATTTCAGGGCTTAGCAGAGAAAATGCTACCAGGAAAAATAAATTGGAAAAAACTTTCTTCCATGATGACTACAGAAAAATGAATACTGTCTCAAGGCTCTTAAAATACTTTTTCTGGTATGAGAAAGGTAGAACCACATTCAAAATGGAAGCTGAGGTAATAGAGTGAATAAAAATTCATGAAAACAAGCAGATCTGTAATTAGTTGATTATTGTATATGGAGGTGTTAGGCAGAAGATTGATTATTCTCCTGGAGATAAGAATTTGTCCCTGTTCTTTGGGTTGAAGTGGCTGTCATTTGTATCACTGCCTGGCAATACCTGCTGTGCCATAGTTTCTCATACCTTAAATAGATGCTCTTGTTCCAGAATTTGCCATTTTCCGTTGGGCTTTGTACCCATCACTTTGCTAACACCATACTCTCCTGATTACTGTAGACTTCAAAACCTTAATGTGTGGTAGAGAAAGGGCTTCCCTGTCTTGATTACATAGGGTTGCTCTACTAGATTGCCATAAACTGCATGCCTTAAACAACATTCATTCATTTCTCAAATGGGTAGAGGCTGGGAATCCAAGTTCAAGTAGGTCAGATCTCTGGTTAGGGCCCGCTTTCAGGTTTAAAGATGGCAGTCTTCCCCTTATGTCCTTACATAGTGGAGATATGTCTGTAATGTCTGTCTATTTTTAGTACTAGGGCAATGTTGGCCTTATAACATCAATTAGAAAGTATTACCTCTGTGCTGGGCACGGTGGCTCACACCTGTAATCCTAGCACTTTGGGAGGCCGAGGTGGGTAGATCACCTGAGGTCAGGAGTTCAAGACCAGCCTGGCCAACATGGGGAAGCCCTGTCTCTACTAAGATACAAAAATTAACTGGGCATAGTGACAGGTGCCTGTAATCCCAGCTACTTGGGAGGCTGAGGCAGGAGAATTATTTGAACCTGGGAGGCAGAGGTTGCAGTGAGCCAAGATCGCGTCATTGCACTCCAGCCTGGGCAACAAAAGCACAATTTGGTCTCAAAAAAAAATAAAATATAAAGTATTACCTACCTCTGCTTCTGTTTTCTGGAAGACATTGTAGAGAATTGGTATCATTTCTTCCATAAGTATTTGCCATAAATCACCAGTGAAACCATCCTTGCCTGTTCCTTTTTCTTGGCATATTTATCATTTATTGATTCAATTTCTTCAATAGATGTAGGCCTATTCATATTACTTAGTGTTACTTTTATGAGTTTTGGTAGACTGTGTCTTTTATGAAGTTGGTCTATTCCATGTAATTTATCAAATATGTGGCCATTCAGTTGTTTCTAATATTCTTTCATGGTGCTCTTAATGTCCATAGGGTTAGTAGTGATGGCCTCTTTTTTTCTGTGTTAACTTTGCTGTGGGCTTATCAATTTTACAGATCTTTTCAGAGAATCATCTGTTGGCTTGTTGATGTTTTGTTTTGTTTTGTTTTGTTTTTTTGAAATGAAGTCTTGCTCTGTCGCCCAGGCTGGAGTGCAGTGGCGTCATCTCAGCTCACTGCAACCTCCGCTTCCTGGGTTCAAGCGTTTCTCCTGCCTCAGCTACTGGGTTACAGGCACGCGCCACCAAGCGTGGCTAATTTTTATGTTTTTAGAGGACAGGGTTTCACTATGTTGGCCAGACTGGTCTCAAACTCCTGACCTCATGATCTGCCCGCCTTGGCCTTCGAAAGTGCTGGGATTACAGACATGAGCCACCGCGCCTGGCCTTGATGTATGCCTTAATTACAATCTGTTGTCCCAAGTAGTTGCAGGCTATTTGTGTATTTTGCACCGTTTTTCAGCATTTCTTATGTTTGACCCTAACTGGATTCCATTGTAGATGAAATGGAAAAGAGAGCCTTGTTTCACACCTTCTGATCATCCCCAGAATGATTGGAAAATACAAAGACAATAATTTGTGAATAACATCTGATCTGCTTTCTCTAGAATAGTGACCAGAGTTCCACACTGGGATCTCAGGCTGCTGTCTTCAAGACTGGCACAGAGGTGGGGAGTGATTGGGCCAAGGACAAATAAAAACTCCACAAGGGTTTTCTACCATTTTTTCACTTTTATTTATCTGTTTGTTTATCTCTTTGTTAATGGTATGGGGTGCTGAATATTGTAGTGTCAAAATCCTTTATCTGTTTTTGAAAAACTGTCACTTTGTTGGTGAGAGGGTTTTTTGTTTGTTTGTTTGCTTTTGAGACGGAGTTTCGCTCTTGTCAACCAGGCTGGAGTGCAATGGCACAGTCTTGGCTCACCGCAACCTCCACCTCCCGGGTTCAAACAATTCTCCTGCCTCAGCCTCCCAAATAACTGGGATTAGAGGCATGCGCCACCACGCCTGGCTAATTTTGTATTTTTAGTAGAGATGGGGTTTCTCCATGTTGGTCAGGCTGGTCTCGAACTCCTGACCTCAGGTGATCCGCCTACCTCGGCCACCCAAAGTGCTGGGATTACAGGTGTGAGCCACCGCGCCCAGCCAGTGAGAAGGTTTTTTTGTTTGTTTGTTTTTTGTTTTTTGTTTTTGTTTTTTATCATTTTTAGATGTTTGTGACTTCTATTAGATTTGGTAATGTAATTTTATTTATTTTTTTTGAGACAGAATCTCACTATATTGCCATTGCTGGAATGCAGTGGCTCAGTAATGGTTCACTACAGTCTTCATGTCCTGGGCTCAGGTGATCCTCCCACCTCAGCCTCCCCATTAACTGGGACTACAGGCATACCACCATGCCTGGCTAATATTTTTTGTATTTTTTTTGCAGAGACAGGGCTTCGCCCTGTTGCCCAGGCTGGTCTCAAACTCCTGGGCTCAAATGGTCCATCTTCCCTGGCCTCTCAAAGTGCTGAGATTACAGGCATGAGCCATGGTGCCCAGCTGGTAGTGTAATTTTTAGTTATTTAGGTCTGTTTTAGTTATTTAGGGAATCTTATAAATATTCATGAGAGATAACATTGAGTTCTTTTCTAATAATACAGTCTCTCATTGCCCTTCTTTCCTTCTCCTTTGACATTACCCAATAAGATGTTCAAAATTTTTCCACTGGGATGGTGAAATATCTTTTATTATTTGTCATGCTTAACTACCTTTGATCTAGAGGAAGCCAGTTACGGCTTCCAGATTTTCTGTTAGTATAATCCCGGAGGATGTGCCAAATCCTCCAACTAACAAGTTGCAAAAAAACATGAAATTTTATCTACCAGGCTCTCTCATTAGAGACCCAGTGCCTATAGTGTTTTTTGCTGGCTGGTTTAGTCTGTTTTTTGTTGCTTAAGAATAATCTGAATCTGGATAATTTATAAGGAACAATATTTGTTTTTTACTGTTGTGGAGGCTGGGAAGTCCAGGGTTAAGCCTGGGCATCTGGTGAAAATCTCCTTGCTGGTGGCATCTGGTGAGAACCTTCTTGCTGGTGGCATCTGGTGAGAACCTCCTTGCTGGTGGCATCTGGTGAGAACCTTCTTGCTGGTGGCATCTGGTGAGAACCTTCTTGCTGGTGGGGAATCTGCAGAGTTCTTAGATTGCACAAAGCATTACATGGCAACAGCCGAAGTGCCTAACTCGGGTCTTTTCCATCTTATAAGGACACCAGTCCCCTTCCTGAGGTAATTTATTTATTCATTAAGCCATTGATCCATGAATAGATTAACTTATTCATGAGGTCTGAACCTTCAAGACTCAATCACCTTTTCAGTCCCCACCTTTTATTACTCCCACTTTGCGGATTAACTTTCAACATGTGTTTTGGAGGGGACAACCATTCAAACTTAGCAGTGGCTGATCACATACACTCCCTCTGCTGAGTTTGTAAGATTCTAAACTCTTAGAACATAGGAGTTAAGAAAATAATATACTTTTTGCATAAACAGTTTAGATACAATCAAGCCCCGTTATTAGTTACATTGTGGGGCACTCCCTAAATCCAGTTCCTAGACACCATAAAAGGTCCAACTTTGAGAATAAGAATTTGTAAGGACATGTAGTCTCAGGACTGCTAATGGTGGCTCTCTTCTGCACAATCAGTAGTAGGACTTTGTCAGTAGGACTTTGACAAGAACTGCAACCCACTACAGGAATAGACATTAGGGTGATCCAGGCAATAAGACTCATTTAACTCACCAAGAAGAAACCTGTTCCTATTTACCTGTTTGGTAAAGTAACTTTACCAAACATGTTGAATTCTACCATCAAAATGGCTGTGTGGGAGAAAGTGAGTATAGAGAGAATATGAGAGAGTTTACTATGTCATTGAATAAATGCTTGAAAAGCACAGCATCATATGAAGTTTATGAATTGAGTATAGCTTTTTCAGTACTGTCACTCAACCTTTGTCCTCTATCTATGTGGAATGTTTCAGGACACAGTGGCCTTTGAGGATGTGGCTGTGAACTTCACCCAGGAGGAATGGGCTTTGCTGGGTCCATCACAGAAGAATTTGTACAGAGATGTGATGCAAGAAACCATCAAGAACCTGGACTGTATAAGTAAGGATGGTATCATGTCTTCACTTAATCAATTATAGACATTTGTTTCATGGTCATCAGTGCTGTTCAATGATTTGAAATATGGAAAGGGCATATGATGGACTCTTGAACAACACAGAATTCAGAGGTGACAGCCCTGAAAGAAGTACTTCCTCATATAATTTTTTGTCTACCACAGCTTAGGCAGCCATTGACCAGCAACCTTACTGGTAACATAAGCAGTTGATTGGCTGGGCACGGTGGCTCACGCCTGTAATCCCAGCACATTGGGAGGCCAAGGCAGGCGGATCATGAGGTCAGGAGTTCGAGACCAGCCTGACCAACATGGTGAAACCCCGTCTCTACTAAAAATATAAAAGTTAGCCGGGCATGGTGGCGTGTGCCTATAATCCCAGCTACTCAGGAGGCTGAGGCAGCAGAATCACTTGAGCCCAGGAGGCAGGGGTCGCAGTGAGCCAAGATCATGCCACTGCACTCCAGCCTGGGAGACACAGCGAGAATCCCTCTCAAAAAAATAAAATAAAATAAAGTTGATTAATCCATATTAATCCATATATTGTAAGTCATGTATTACATACTATATTCTCACAATAAAGTGATCTAGAGAAAGAAAATACTGATAAGAAAATCATAAAGAAGAGAAACTATATTTACTATTCATTAAGTGGAGGTAGATGATTAAAAGGTCTTTATCCTTATCTTTACATTGAGAAGGCTAAATAAGAGGAAGGATTGATCTTGGTGTCTTAGGGATAGCAGAGACTGAAGAAAATTCATATATAGGTGGAGTTGTGCAGTTCAAACATGTGTTAAAGAATCAACTGTAAGGCCGGGTACAGTGGCTCATGTCGCTAATCCCAGCACTTTGGGAGGCTGAGGTGGGAAGATCACTTGAGGTCAGGAGTTCGAGACCAGCCTGGCCAACATGGTGAAACCCCGTCTCCAATAAAAATACAAAAATTAGCTGGGTGTGGTGGCAGGCACCTGTAGTCCCAGCTACTCAGGAGGCTGAAGCAGGAGAATTGCTTGAACCCAGGAGGCGGAGGTTGCCGTGAGCCGAGATCATGCCAGTGCACTCCAGCCTGGGCAACAGAGTGAGACTCTGCCTCCACCCCCAAACTGTACAGAATTAACTGTAGTTTGATGAATGAATCATGTATGATTGCAGTATACGTAAAATCTTAGTGTTTTATGTAATTTTAGAATAATTTATAGTGATTTTCTGGGTCTACCTTTTAGGAAAGATATGGGAAGGCCAGAATACTGAAGATCAGAACAAAAATCCTAGGAGAAATCTAAGGTAATTTGCACTCACAGGAGAAAGTCATGTTTCTGAAGTGAGTCTTAGAATGAAAGGAATTTTTAAAAACAAAATGAACAAACCCAGCTTAAATTTATTTTTTAATTTTTAAAATTATTATTATTATTATTTTTAGTCAGGGCCTTGCTTTGTTGCCCAGGCTGGAGTGCAGTGATATGATCTTGGCTCACTGCAGCCTCAACCTCCCAGGTTCTTGTGACCCTCCCACCAGAGCCTCCTGAGTAGCCGGGACTACACCTGCACACCACCACACCTGGTTAATTTTTGTATTTTTTGTAGAGACAGGGTTTTGGCATGTTTCCCAGGCTGGTCTTGAATTCCTGCGCTTAAGCAATCTGCCTACTTTGGCCTCCCCAAATGCTAGGATTACAGGCGTAAGTCACTGCACCAGCCTAAATTTATTTAGTCTTTAAAAATTTCCTCCTAAAACATATTCTAAGAATTTACATATGAGGCTGGACATGGTGGCTCATGCCTGTAATCCCAGCACTTTCGGAGGCTGAGGCGAGCAGATTACTTGAGGTCAGGAGTTGGAGACCAGCCTGGCCAACGTAGCGAAACCCTTTCTCTACAAAAGTACAAAAGTTAGCCGATCATGGTGGTGTGCACCTTTAACCCCAGCTGCTTGGGAGGCTGAGGCAGGAGAATTGCATGAACATAGGAGGCAAAGGTTGCAGTGAGCCAAGATTGCACCATTGCACTCCAGCCTGGCGACACAGCAAGACTCTGTCTCAAAAAAAAAAAAAAAAAAAAAAAAAAAAAAATTAGCCAAGTGTGTTGGTGCACACCTATAGTTCCAGCTACTCATGAAGCTGAAGTAGGTAGATCATTTGAGTTCAGGAGGTCAAGGCTGCATGAACCATCATCCTGCTACTGCACTCTAGCATGGGTGACAGAGCAAGATCCTGTTTCAAAAAATAAATTAATTAATTAAAAGAAAAAAAACCCAAAAACCCTGCTGGTGTTGGGTTGCCTTGCATAGCCTTCAGTTCATTCATGTTCAAACAGGGCATGAAGCCTACACTTTGCATGGTAATGTTAAAAAGGTATATCTGACCAGGTGCAGTGACTCACGTCTGTAATCCCAGCACTTTGGGAGGCCAAGGCAGGTGGATCACGAGGTCAGGAGTTTGAGAACAGCCTGGTCAACATGGCGAAACCCCATCTCTACTAAAAATACAAAATTAGCTGGGCATGGTGGCGTGCACCTCTAATCCCAGCTACTTGGGAGGTTGAGGCAGGAGAATTGCTTGAACCCGGGAGGAAGAGGTTGCAGTGAGCCAAGATCGTGCCACTGCACTCTAGGCTGGGTGACAGAGCAAGGCTCCATGTCAGGAAAAAAAAAAGGAAAGAAAAAGTACATCTGATACCTATTAATATACATAAAATCATTTAGAAACAACTATTTAGTAACATACTTCTCATTTTTTATAGATGTCATATGGTAGAGAGATTCAGTGAAAGTAAAGACAGTAGTCAATGTGGAGAACCATTTAGCCTGATTCGAGGTAGTATTGTGAACAACAGCATTTGTCCTGGAGAAGATCCATGTCAAAGCACCGAGTGTGAAGAAGTCATAATGGGTCATTTATCCCTTAAGAGCCACATCAGAGTTGACGCTGGATTCAAACCGTGTGAGTATCAGGAATATGGCGAGAAGCCACATACACATAAACAACGTGGGAAAGCCTTCAGTTATCATCACTCCTTTCAGTTGCATGGAAGGCCTCACACTGGAAAGAAACGCTATGAGTGTAAGGAATGTGGAAAAACCTTCAGTTCTCGTAGAAACCTTCGAAGACACATGGTAGTGCAAGGTGGAAACAGACCTTATAAATGTAAGTTGTGTGGGAAAGCTTTTTTTTGGCCCAGTTTATTGCGTATGCATGAAAGAACGCACACTGGAGAGAAACCGTATGAATGTAAGCACTGTTCTAAAGCCTTTCCTTTTTACAGTTCCTATCTAAGACACGAGAGAATGCACACTGGGGAGAAACCGTATGAATGTAAGCAGTGTTCTAAGGCCTTGCCTGATTCCAGTTCCTATATAAGACATGAAAGAACTCACACTGGAGAGAAACCCTATGTATGTAAACAATGTGGGAAAGCCTTCAGTGTTTCCAGTTCCCTTCGAAGACATGAAACCACTCACAGTGCAGAGAAACCCTATGAGTGTAAGCAATGCGGGAAAGCATTTCATCATCTTGGAAGCTTTCAAATACACATGAAAAGGCACACTGGAGATCGACCTCATAAATGTAAGATATGTGGGAAAGGCTTTGATCGTCCCAGTTTAGTTCGATATCATGAACGAATTCACACTGGAGAGAAACCCTATGAATGCAAACAGTGTGGGAAAACATTATCTCATAGCTCAAGCTTTCGAAGACACATGATAATGCACACTGGAGGTGGACCTCATAAATGCAAGGTATGTGGGAAAGCCTTTGTTTATCCCAGTGTATGTCAAAGACACGAAAAGTCTCACACAGGAGAGAAACCCTATGAATGCAAGCAGTGTGGGAAAGCATTATCTCATAGCTCAAGCTTTCGAAGACATATGGTAATGCATACGGGAGATGGGCCGAATAAATGCAAGGTATGTGGGAAAGCCTTTGTTTATCCTAGTGTATGTCAAAGACATGAAAAGACTCACTGGAGAGAAACAATATGAATGTAAACAATGATAAAGTCTTCTATATTTCCAGTTCCCTTTGACATCATGAATAAACTTACACTGGACAGAAACCCTATAAATGTAAATGTGGGAAAGCCTTTCATAATTTTTATTCCTTTCAAAATCATGAAACAACTCACTGGAGAGATACTATATGAATGTAAGGAATGTGGGAAAGCAATCAATTTTTTTAAAATACCATTGTCAATATATAACAACTCACAGAGCAGAAAAACCCTGTGAGTGTAAAGTATGTAGGGAAGCCATTCCCTTCGGTCATTTTGAAGCCTTCAGTCATTTGGTAACTTAAAAGTACATGAGGCTGGACACAGTGGCTCACGCCTGTAATCTCAGCACTTTGGGTGGGCAGATCACTTGACCTCAGGAACTTGAGACTAGCCTAGGCAAAATGGTGAAACCCTGTCCCTACAAAAAATAGAAAAATTAGCAGATGTGGTGGTATGCACCTGTAGTCCCAGCTACTTGGGAGGCTGGGGTGGGAAGATCTCTTGAGCCCAAGGGGTGGGGGTAGCAGTGAGCCAAGACGCACTGCACTCCAGCCTGGGCAACAGAGCCAGACCCTGTCTCAAAAAAAAAAAGGTACATGAAAGGATTAACTCTGGAGAGAAGTCATATGAATGTAAGAAATGTAGAAAAGCATTGAATTCTCTCAGGTCCTTGCATAGACATAAAAGGACTCACTGGAGAGATACTCTATAAATGTGTGAAATGTGGGAAAATATTCTTTAATGTTATTTCATTTCAGATAGAAATAATTCTCATTGGAGATAAACCCTATGAATGTAAATACATAGTAAAGCCTTAATTAGCCTCAGTTTCTTTCAAATACAGTTATCCCCTAATATGTGCAGGAGATTGGTGCCACCACCCCCTGGGCATACCTAAATCCACACATGGCAAGTCCCTTTTTAAAAAAGATGTATTTGGGTTAGGCACAGTGACTCACATCTGTAATCCTAGCACTTAAGGATCTCCAAGGGAGGTGGATCACTTGAGCCCAGGAGTTAGAGGCCAGCCTGGGTAACATGGCAAAACCCTGTCTCTACAAAAGATATACAGATTAGCTGGGTGTGGTGGCATGTACCTGTAGTCCCAGCTACTAGGGAGGCTAAGGTGGGAGGATCGCTTGAGCCTGGGAGGCTGAGGTTCCAATGAGTCAAATCACATCAGTGCACTGTAGCATGGGCAACAGAATGAGACCCTGTCTCTAAAAGTAAAAAATATTTACATATTTCTTTCTTTTTTTTTTTTTTTTTTGAGATGGAATCTCACTCTGTTGCCCAGGCTGGAGTACAGTGGCGTGATCTTGGCTCACTGCAACCTCCATCTTCCAGGTTCAAGCAATTCTCCTGCCTCAGCCTCCTGAGTAGCTGGGATTACAGGTGCCTGCCCCCACGCCCAGCTAATTTTTGTACTTTTAGTAGAGACGAGGTTTCACCATGTTGGCCAGGCTGGTCTTGAACTCGTGACCTCAGGTAATCCACCCGCCTTGGCCTCCCAAAGCATTGGTATTACAGGCGTGAGCCACCGTGCCCAGCATTGAAGTGCATTTCTAATAGACAAGTAGTTTTAATTGCCTCTTCTTTTATTTTTCTGTTTAGAGATAGGGTCTCACTTTGTCACCAGGATAGAGTGCAGTAGCATGATCATAGCTCACTGTAACCTCGAACCTGGGCTCAGGGCATCCTCTTGCCTCAGCCTCCCTAGTAACTGGAACTAGAGTCACACCCTGCCACACCTTGCTAATTTTTTCTTTTTTTTTTTAGAGATAGAGGTCTCACTATGTTGCCCAGGCTGGCCCCTCGCTCCTGGCCTCAAGCAATCCTCCAACCTCAGCCTCTGAAAGTGCTGGGATTGCAAGTGTGAGCCACTGTGCCCAGAGATATGTTTAATTCTTAGATGGTTTTAAAATTGCTGTATACTAAAGAGCTTATGAAACATGACATTTTGGTATTTGTTGTGACTTTACCACTGGCCTCTTGGAGCAAAGAAAACCCTTCTTTACCATCACTTTCAGCCCATCTCCGAGCAGGATGGGCTGACTGACAAGGGGGACCCTTTTGCTGCCTGCTAGTGCACACGCTTCCCTGAATCCCAGACTGAGCACATTGGTTGCCATGTGTAAGCACTACAGCCTCAGCACACTGCTGACCACACATGCATCCTCCTGATCCGTTCCCGTGAATGGCCATTCCTGCACTTCAGGAGCAGTGGGCCAGGCCATACCAGTGCTGGGAAGGCGGCCTCGCCCTGACCACATCATCTTCTTAAGGATGTCTCACTTTTCTCCTCTCCCAGTTCCAGTCCCAGCCCCTTGTTGCCTCCACCTGAGATGTTCTGTTAATTCAAATATCCCAGTGGTAAGGAATATGCAGTACCCTTATGGCTGGGTCAGGTTAAGGGGGAAACTTGTAAGACGCACTTCTGAAATTTCACAGGGAAGTATGGATCTTCAAATTCAGCTTCTGGTTCAGCAGGTTAGGGACAGAGTGTGAGAGTCCGCATTTCTAACTCTCTCCCACGTGCCATCGTGTTGGTCCATGGAACATAGTTAGAGTGCTGAGGTAATAAAAGACATGGTTAGATAGGCAGTAAGGTTACAGTTTTATAGGATAAGTTATACTTTTAAAGATAGGTTACACTTTTTTTTTTTTTTGAGACAGAGTCTCACTCTGTCATCCAGGTTGGAGTGCAATGGCGCGATCTCGGCTCACTGCAACCTCAAGTGATTCAAGTGATTCTCCTGCTTCAGCTTCCAGAGTAGCTGGCACTACAGGTATCTGTCACCATTCCTGGCTAATTTTTGTATTTTTAGTAGAGACGGGGTTTCACCATATTGGCCAGGCTGGTCTCGAACTCATGACCTTGTGATCCGCCCGCCTCGGCCTCCCAAAGTGCTGGGATTATAGGCGTGAGCCACCGCGCCCGGCCTAATTTTGTATTTTTAGTAGAGACGGTTTCTCCATGTTGGTCAGGCTCCAGACCTCAGATGATCCGCCCTCCTCGGCTTTTCAAAGTGCTGGGATTACAGGCATGAGCCACTGTGCCCAGCCTAATTTTTGCAATTTTAGTATTTTAGTATTTTTGTATTTTTGTATTTTTAGGGTTTCGCCATGTTGGCCAGGCTGGTCTCGAACTCCTGACGTCAGGTGATCCACCCACCTTGGTCTGCCAAAGTGCTGGGATTACAGGCGTGAGCCACTGTGCTGGGCCCAGCCTACTTTTTAAATGCATATAAGATCTCTTAGAGTTTTCTTCCTCTATTTTATATATAAACATAAGAGGAAACCTGGGACTCTGCTGGCTTCTTATTCAAACAGCAGGATTGAGGGTCTTTGTCTCATTTAACTTCCTAGTGTTGGTAAGAAGCAGGTGAATAACCTTGCAGGAGCCATGGGCAAAGTTCCCCTTTAGCTTCTCATGTTTTCTGAAAAATCAATTCACAAAAGGAAGATGAATTAAAAAAGAGGCATATGGAATGTATTCATTGTGTATACACAGGAGCTTTCAGAATGAAGACCCAGAGATGCAGGGGAAATTGTACATATTTGTTCTTATGTTTAGCAAAGTATGGACAGCCATATAGAAATATGATTGGACAAGGCTGGGCACGGTGGTTCACGCCTATAATCCCAGCACTTTGGGAGGCCGAGACGGGCAGATCACGAAGTCAGGAGTTTGAGACCAGTCTGGCCAACATAGTGAAACCCTGTCTCTACTAAAAATACAAAAATTAGCTGGGCATGGTGGCAGGCATCTGTAATCCCAGCTACTTGGGAGGCTGAGGCAAGAGAATCACTTGAACCTGGGAGGTGGAGGTTGCAGTGAGCCGAGATCGTGCCACTGCACTCCAGCATGGGCAACAGAGCAAGACTCCGTCTCAAAAAAAAAAAAAAAAAAATGATTGGACAAAAATGGTGATTTAATGCTAGTTAACTAAGTAGGGGAACCCAACAAGGCCTGCCTGCCTAGATTCTTCTCGGGCTCTCTGAGCATACATTCCTGCATTCTGGGTATGGGGCAAGACCCTCTTTGGAATAGGGGTCTTATGACCTACAGTCAAACAAGATAAGCCAGATTAATTATGCCCAATTTTTACATAGAATGGCAGAAGGAAAGTTAGAGTAATATGTTTAGGAGTTATGGCCAGCTTTGGGGAAAAGGGGTTCCAATTTCCTTTTTTTTTGGTTTTTTTTTTTTTTTTTTTTGAGACGGAGTCTTGCTCTGTCGCCCAGGCTGGAGTGCGGTGGCGCAATCTCCACTCACTGCAAGCTCCGCCTCCCGGGTTCACGCCATTCTCCTGCCTCAGCCTCCCGTGTGGCTGGGACTACAGACGCCCGCCACCGCGCCCGGCTAATTTTTGTATTTTTAGTAGAGACGGGGTTTCACCGTGTTAGTCAGGATGGTCTCGATCTCCTCACCTCGTGATCCGCCCATCTCGGCCTCCCAAAGTGCTGGGATTACAGGCGTGAGCCACCGCGCCCGGCCTTGTTGTTTTTTTTTGAGACGGAGTTTTGCTCTTGTTGTCCAGGCTGGAGTGCAATGGTGCTATCTCAGCTCACTGCAACCTCCGCCTCCCAGGTTCGAGCGATTCTCCTGCTTCAACCTCCCGAGTAGCTGGGATTACAGGCGTGTGCCACCATACCCAACTAATTTTGTATTTTTAGTAGAGACGGTGTTTCTCTATGTTCACCTGGCTCGTCTCGAACTCCCGACCTTAGGTGATTTGCCCGCCTCTGCCTCCCAAAGTGCTGGGATTACAGGAGTGAGTCACCATGCCCAGCCTAGGAGTTCCAATTTCTATGACCCATCCTGGGGAAGAGGGATTCTGGTTTCTATGGCTAGCCTCTGAGGAGAATGGGACTGAGAGACAGGAGGGTAGGAGAGATTCAAAGAAAAACTTTTGCTTCTGTCCTGCTTCTGAGGCCTTATTATTGGGGTATTGCTGTCTGAACCCCAGCTACCTGGAGTGGGCAGCAGAGCCTGAGGCCAGTGATTCCATATTGAGACCAGTCTGGAGCCTGCAAAGGGAGGGAAATGGAGCTCCCCTTGGGGTTTCCTGGGCAGTCCTCCCTCCCCTGCTGGTGGCCTCAAGCTGCTCAGAACAGCCCCAGGAGTGTGGATTCTGAGAAGCTGCAGAGCCCTTGAAAGCTGGATGGAGATTCACATGTAGATGCACCTAGGGGGTTCTGTCCTTTCTGAGGTTGTAAATCTGGGTGCCTTGGGATCGTTTTCTGGACAATTGTGCATTGTATAAATGGCTTTCCCTTTTGAGCAGTCTAACTGGCACCAGGTGAATCCATCTTTGGCTCTCTAAATCATTGAATTAAATTCATTAGAAACCATCTTCCAGGCTGGGCATAGTGGTTCACGCCTGTAATCCCAGCACCCTGGGAGGCCGAGGTGGGTGGATCCCTTGAGTCCAAGAGTTTGAGACTATCCTGGGTAACATGGCGAAACCCCGGCTCTACAAAAAATACAAAAAATTAGCTGGGTGTGGTGGCGGGCACCTGTAGTCCCAGCTACTCAGGAGGCTGAAGTGGGAGGATCACCTGTGCTCCAGAGGTCAAGGCTGCAGTGAGCCAGGATCATACCACTGCCCTCCAGCCTAGGTGAGGGAATGAGACCCTGTCTCAAAAAAAAAAGAGAAAAGAAAAAGAAACTGCCATCTTCCAGCATAAGGCTGTGATATCATGGGTAAGTTCTGCATCCAGTTTTATTTTTTTTTCTGTCCTCCCTAACCTGTCACACTACCTGCTTATTGAGAATATAGACAGAATTTTTTTTTTTTTTTTTGAGACAGAGTTTTGCTCATGTTGCCCAGGCTGGAGTGCAATGGCGCAATCTTGGCTCACCGCAACCTCCGCCTCCCAGGTTCAAGCGATTCTCCTCCCGAGTAGCTGGGATTACAGGCACGTGTCACCATGACTGGCTAAGTTTGTATTTTCAGTTGAGATGGGGTTGCTCCATGTTGGTTAGCCTGGTCTCAAACTCCTGACCTCAGGTGATCTGCCTGTCTAGACCTCCCAAAGTGCTAGGATTACAGGCATGAGCCACCGCGCCCGGCCAGACAGAATTTTTTATTTATTTTTTTCTTTTTTTGAGATGGAGTCTTGCTGTGTCACCCAGGCTGCAGTGCAGTGGCATGATCTTGGCTCACTGCAAGCTCCACCTCTCGAGTTCATGCCATTCTTCTGCCTCAGCCTCCCGAGTAGCTGGGACTACAGGCGCCCGCCACAATGCCCAGCTAATTTTTTGTATTTTTAGTAGAGAGGGGGTTTCACCATGTTAGCCAGGATGGTCTCGATCTCCTGACCTCATGATCCGCCTGCCTCGGCCTCCCAAAGTGCTGGGATTACAGGCATGAGCCACCGCGCCTGGCCCAGACAGAGTATTTTAACCTGACCATATTTTGTAAATACAGGAGGTCTCAGCATGCTCAGGTGTGTTGGTTTGGGCATGCACAGAGTCAATGGAGTCAGACTGTAATTTCTAGATATCAGGAAAATCTGTGAAGGTCAGACTTTGACAAAGACCCATTGGATTGCCTTGTGGAGAAAGAGGTTATGAATTTGACAGTCTATGTAGGTCAGTACCTTAAACTGACTTTAGGTGAGTTTCCTGCTGGTGGAAATGAAGATCTTGAAGGAGAGAGTGTTTCCACACCCTGGAGAGAAAACAGGAGGGCATGGTGAGCTCCCGGCATTAAACCTTTAAGTGTCCCTGTCTCATCAGCAGATTCTGATCCACTCGGAGACTCCATTACAGTAGTCAGAGTCTGGCTTTCTGTGAAAGGAAAACAGAATCTCAGGACCCAAACCTCACTATGCCAAAGGGAAAGGTAAGATTGGGAAATGAGTCACATAGAAACTACCTTTCTTGTTCCCAGATAGATACAATTTCACATGCTGACTTTAATCTTCTGTAAAAAGTAAATATGAACATGTCATGAATGCAAAAGTGACGACTCCTCCATCTCTTTCTTTCCACATGTACAATGTAGATCCATAAAGCACTAATCAGAGCCTCAGAAGAATGTGACCAATTGCGTACCCCCACCTTTTTTTTTTTTTTTTTGAAATGGAGTCTTGCTCTGTTGCAAGGCTGGAGTGTGGTGGTACGGTCTTGGCTCACTGCAACCTCCACCTCCCGGGTTCAAGCGATTCTCTTGCGTCAACCTCCTGAGTAGCTGGGACTACAAGCATGTGCCACCACGCCTAGCTAATTTTTGTATTTTTAGTAGAGATGGGGTTTCACCATGTTGGCCAACATGATCTCGATCTCTTGACCTCTTGATCCTCCCGCCTTGGCCTCCCAAAGTGCTGGGATTACAGGCATGAGCCACCACGCCTGGCCTACTCCCACCCTTTTTTTTTTTTTTCCCTCTTCTCCTTCCCCTCCTGCCCTTGCTTTCCTCTTTTAAGTCCCAAAACCCTCTTTGGAGAAAGCACAAGACACAGATCTACTGTGACTGCGACTTGTGTTTTTCTTTTCCTGAGGCATCCTCAGCCTTGTCAAAAGAAACCTCTAATCGATGAGATCTGCCTCTATCACTTTTCTATTTACACTCCCAAGCTTGGGAATGTATTTAGCCTCCTAAATGGGGATTTGCCTGTGAAATGTAAGTGCTGCAGGCTACTTATCTGAGCTAGTTCATGGTTTTTTTTTTCTGTTCTTTTTTGATTCTTTATAGGAAATTGCTGCCATATAATTCCAGTTTTTCTGTACATTTAACAATTTTATTTTGTTGTTGGCATGTTTTTATTTTCAGAGTTGAAAATTAGCAGATTGAGAAATAAGGTCGGAGAAAGGCCTAGCCATGTTGCCAGCAGCCTCATCCCACATTTCTGATGCCTGGAGGACATTGGCCCTTCCTGTCACTGGTGGCGAATATCTGGGGCCAGTGCCACACAGGCAGTAAAAAGAATTTACCCAAACCGTTGTAGATAAAGAAAGGCAGGTTTATTAGTGAAAGCAGAAAAATATTTTGCAAGGATGCAACAGGCAAGTCAGCAAGAAAGGAGTTGACTGCCAGGAAACAAAGGCTTGCTGGGGATTTTACAGAACGGTGCTTGTGCTGTGAGCTGAAGAGGGCTTTGTGCAGTACTGATAATGCCAAGGTTGCAGTGAGCTAACTGCAACCTTGCAAGGTTGCAATTTTCTATCAGCTGAGGTGTCTGGTGATAGCTGGGCGCAGGAAGATTGTGAGTCGTTTGCACAGGCAGGCTATGTGTCCTGGACCATGAAGAAAGGCAAATTTGGAGCTTATCTGCTTTCTCTTTTTGCTTTTCCTGCTCCTGTCAGCCCGGCTCCGCCTCCCTAATTAGGACCCCACACTCCCTTCTGCTGCAGTGTGGCCTGGGCTCCCACTGGACAATGGGTCTGGAATTCCCTGCACGAATTTGTGAGTCCCTGTCCAGGAGGAAGAACCTGAAAGGGACCATTGTGTACAGAAAGGAAATTCGGCTTCAATACAAAGGTGCCGTGGGAGGGGTCAGGTCACAGCGCAGGGAGGAAGCCGCATCCCTGCACTCCAGTTCCCGGATCTAGCTGAGATCTGCCCCGTTAGTTATATAGCAGCCTGTGTCCCACTGGGACCTGGCTGTGGGAGGCGGAGAGGGCTCGGGACACTGCGGAAGCCTGGAAATGAGTGTGCGTGGTCAAGCGTCCCTAGGCCGGGGGGAGGGGCTGGCCGGAACCGGCTGTGACGGGACCCAAGTCTCCCAGCAGACCCAAGTCTCCCCGTGGCTACTCCCGGGTCTGCGGATCTGAGTCCGCCTACTCACTTCCTTGCGAGGAGGCGACCGCGGCCCCGGCGCCCTCCCTGAGCAGCTCCGCGTCCGCAGCGCCGCGTCGCCCCAGATTGTGTGGCTGTAACCCACACAGGTCCGCGACCCGAGGCACTGTACCCAGACGCCGAGGGCTGCAGCAGAAACAGTTTAATAGCGGGAGAGGGGAGGACACCCCAGATCTGCCCTCCTGAGAGGTTTGGGGATGGGGTGTGTTTGGGGGTGTGGACAGGGGCGGCTGGGGTGTGGGGTCGCTGGTTGGTGGGGAAGTGAGGGGTGACTCCTGGGACAGGAGGTGAAGAAAACGTATTCTCCTGCTGTGTGGGCTCCCTCGTGGGGTCTTCAGCCTGGTTGGCGCCAGCCTTTCCGCTGGAATTCAGGATCTGAGAAAGAACTCAGGCGACTCTTGAACAGCTCTCAGAAATCTTATCCCCAGGCACGATGAGGAAACCGGTGGTCAGCGTCTGCTGTGACCTGACTCTCAGGGAGGCGGCCCGTGAAGCAGCGGGGCTGAGGGCACCTGGTTAATATCTAACTGCAATCTCGCCTCCAGCCTGGCTCGCAGTTCCTGTGAACCCGGCGAGGAGGCTGCACGGTGACGACAGAGGGTCACCAGGCAGAATCCAGACTCCTGTATGGGGTTTGTGTGTGGGAGGAGCTGTGGTCTCTGTGGTCCTCAGTCCCTTCTTTCTTTTCAAGGGTGACCATTTCCCTTCCGAGTCTTCCAGAGATGTGGGCAGCAGAGTCTGAAATCCACCCCTGTCCCCTCATCCTAAATCCTCCTAGGGCTGACAGCAAACCCCTTGGTTTCCAGAGCCTTCCCCAGGCTAATTTTCTCTCCTCAATTCACAGCAACATTATGAACTCTTTGTTCCCCACCCCACCCCACCGCCTGGCAATATTTCAAACAAAGGCAATAGTTTACCATTTTGTAGTCAGTTAACGATAAATGGCTCATTTTAAAAGTGTTGTTTGTGCTCATGGACATTTCACATGTGAAGAGAGCAGATTTGCTGACACTCTTCGGTGAAATAAAATCTGTCTCTCCTTCATCCTCCCTAGGCACACACACCTTCTGAGAATGTATTTGGGTTGAGGTTTCCCTTTAGAAACGGTGCAGGGTGATATGACTTCAGCCCACCCCTCTATCTTTTCCTGGTCCTGGGTTTCACAACCGCCTAGGGCTGTCCCAAGATGCCCAGAGTCCAAGTCTCTTGGAGGGTCTAGTGAATGTCAGATCCTGGGTCACTCTCCCAGAGGACAGCCTGAGATGTGGGGGTGGGGCCTCTCAAGGGAGCAGCTGGTTGCCCTGTGGTGGAAGGATTCCTTTGGTATCCTCTTCTAAAAAGCTAATCCCTGGCCAGGCTTGGTGGCTCACGCCTGTAATCCCAGTACTCTGGGAGACCAAGGCGGGCAGATCATGAGGTCAAGAACTCAAGACCGTCCTGGTCAACATGGTGAAACCCTGTCTCTACCTAAGCCTCCAGAGTAGGGCTGGGACTACAGGCATGCACCACCATGCTCGGCCTCAATATGTATATTTCTAAACCTAGAAACTCCTTTGTTTTGCCTTTCATTTTGAATGTGAGCTTTGCTACATATAGAATTCTTTGTTAAAGTATGTTTTGGAGAGCAGTGTGATGAGGAACTGGTGCATGAGAGGCTTCTACTGAAAGGAGGACAATTATCTAAGTAAAAGCAGGTATTCCAGCCTAGGCAACAGGGCAAAACCGTGTCTCTAAAAAAAGAAAAAATAATAAAAACAAAATTTAGCTGGGCATTCTGGCATGCACCTGTAGTCCCAGCTACTTGGGAAGCTGAGGTGGGAGGAACACTTGAGCCCAGGAGGCAGAGATTGCGGTGAGCCCTGATCATGCCACTGCACTCCAGCCTGGGTAATAGAGAAAGGTCCTGTCTCAAAAAAAATAGATAAATAAAAATAAAAAATCTATTTCCCTTCAATTATTTTATCATTATGGTAGTCTGTGTAACTTAATGCCAAAAAAAAAAAAAAAAAAAAAAATGAAGAAACCAGTGTAGTGGCTCACGTCTGTATTTCTAGCATTTTGGAAAGTCAAGGTGGGAAGATCGTTTGAGGCCAGTAGTTGGAGAATAGCCTGGGCAACATAGAAAGAACCAGCCCTACCAAAAAAAGAAAGAAAGAAGAAAATGAGCTGACCATGATGGCATGCACCTATAGTCCAGCTATTTGGGAGACTTAGGTAGGAGGATCACTTGAGCTCAGGAGTAGGAGGTTGTAGTGAGCTATGATTGGGCTAATGCACTCCAGCCTGGGTGACAGAGCAAGACCCTGTCTCAAAAAAAAAAAAAGAAAAAAAGGGCCAGGCGTCATGGCTCACGCCTGTAATCCCAGCACTTTGGGAGGCCGAGGCAGGTGGATCACGAGGTCAGGAGATCGAGACCATCCTAGCTAACACGGTGAGACCCTGTCTCTACTAAAAATACAAAAAATTACCCGGGTATGGTGGCACATGTCTGTAGTCCCAGCTACTCAGGAGGCTGAAGCAGGAGAATCACTTGAACTTGGGAGGCGGAGGTTGCAGTGAGCTGAGATGGCGCCACTGCACTCCAGCTTGGGCAACACAGCGAGACTCTGTCTCAAATAAATAAGTAAATAATATGAAGAATAGGATGGAGGAAACAAATACAGTGATTAGAGATATTTAGTTTACTTGGGAAACTATAGGAAAATAATTTAAACTATTAGAAAACTATTAAAACTTGGGAAGGAGTCAATTTGCTGCTTATGGAGTGAACATACACTATATATACAACCAACATATACCATATAATACTAAATTAAAATTACATCTTACAAATATATAAACATTTCAGCTGGGCGCGATGGCTCACGCCTGTAATCCTAGCTCTTTGGGAGGCTGAGGTGGGCGGAAGTCAGAATATCAAGACCATCCTGACTAACACGGTGAAACCCCGTCTCTACTAAAAACACAAAAAATTAGCCAGGTGTGGTGGCGGGTGCCTGTAGTCCCACCTATTTGGGAGGCTGAGGCAGGAGAATGGCGTGAACCTGGGAGGCGGAGTTTGCAGTGAGCTGAGATCGCACCACTGCACTCCAGCCTGGGTGACAGAGTGAAACTCCATCTCCAAACAAACAAACAAACAAAAAATATATAAACATTTCAGAGGAATGGGACTCATTTCATGTACATCATCTATCTGCATACAAGCGTGAATGTTTCCTGATAAAATGACCTAAGTGTCTCTTCCATTGCTATATATACAATTTTGATGGATTGAAGGTTTCTCATCTCAAACCCCACTGGCTAGAAATGCTATAAAGGTGAGTAATTAGGAAAATCTGATTCAAATTAAATCATGAAAAATATGCCAGAAAATTTAAATCAGAAAAGAAAGTTTATAAAATGTATCACTCTATTTATTGTCTTTATTAGTGCCCCATGCCTAAAATGGATCTAGACTATGGATTCATATATCTTACTTTCAGGAAAAAAGCACACTGAGGTAAGAAAATTCTCTAAATTTTCCTTACATAAAGGTTCATGAGTTGAACAGGTAATAAAAGTTTTGGTGAAATCAGTTAATAAAAGTTTTCCTTTTATTTTGTATTCTTTTAGTTCATTACATTGATTGAAATGTACTTCTATTTATATATGTGTATATATATGTTTACATATATATGTGTGTATATATACATATATACACACATCTATACATGTATGTATATATCTATACATATATATGGGGGGGGAGAGAGAGAGAGAAATATGGAGTTTTGCTCTTGTTGCCCAGGCTGGTGCAATCTCTGCTCACTGCAGCCTCCACCTCTCGGGTTCAAGCAATTCTCCTAACCCCCTCCCAAGTGCTGGGATTACAGGTATATGCCATCAGGCCTGGCTAATTTTTGTATTTTTAGTAGAGACGGGGTTTCTCCGTGTTAATTAGGCTTGTCTTGAATTGCTGACCTCAGGTGATCTGCCAGCTTCAGCCCCCCAAAGTGCTGGGAATACAGGCGTGAGCCACGACGCCCAGCCTGATTGAAGTGTACTTCTAATCGGCAACTACGTTTTTTTTTGGTTGGTTTGTTTGTTTTTGAGATGGAGTCTTGCTTTGTCGCCAGCCTGGAGTGCAATGACGCAATCTCGGCTCACTGCAATCTCCACCTCCCAGGTTCAAGCAATTCTCCTGCCTCAGCTTCCTGAGTAGCTGGGATTACAGGTGTGCACCACCACACCCAGGTAATTTTTGTATTTTTAGCAGAGACAGGGTTTTGGCCTGTTGGCCAGGATGGTCTCCATCTCCTGACCTCATGATCTGCCCGCCTTGGCCTCCCAAAGTGCTTGTATTACAGGCGTGAGCCACCGCGTCCTGCCAGGTTTAGTTTTCATATGGGTTTTTTGTTTTGTTTTGTTTTTGAGACAGAGTCTCTCTTTATCACCCAGGCTGCTGTGCAGTGGTGCGATCTTGGCTCACTGCAACCTCCACCTCCCAGGTTCAAGCGATTCTCCTGCCTCAGCCTCCTGAGTAGCTGGGACTACAGGCATGTGCCACCAGGCCCAGTTAATTTTTGTACTTTTAGTAGAGATTGGATTTCAACACGTTGGCCAGGCTGGTCTGGAGCTCCTGACCTCAGGTGATCCACCCGAGTCAGCCTCCCAAGGTGCTGGGATTACAGACATGAGCCACCACCCCAGCCTGGTTTTAAAATTGTGCAAGTAAGGATCCTTTGAAAGGGCCAAAAGACATTATAGGCCATGTGAGACAGAGATGGGCCACACCGTTCAGTTTGGCAGGGATATTCAGTACCTGCCATACCATCAATGGAAAGTCCCAACAAATACCAAAATGTCATCTTTCAAAGGATCCTTACTTGTACAATTTTAAAGCAGCTCATGCATAAGACCTGATCCTCTGCATTTCTAACTCACTTCCAGGTGTCATCCATGCTGCTGGTCAGTGGACAAAACTTAAGAGTGCTGAAGTAATAATAGATGGGGTTAGATAGGCAGACAGGGAACAGATCCCATGGGGCCTGGTGGGCCATGTTAAGGACTTTGATTGGATTTTGAGCAGAGAAGTGGTGTTTGGTTTTTCATTAGGAAATCTGTTTAGGCCGGCTCACATCTGTAATCCCAGCACTTTGGGAGGCCAAGGCAGGTGGATCACCTGAGGTCAGGAGTTCGAGACAAGCCTGGCCAACATGGTGAAACCCCGTCTCTACTAAAAATACAAAAAATATAAAAATACCAAAAAAATGAGCTGGGCGTGGTGATGTGCACCTGTAACCCCAGTTACTGGGGAGGCTGAGGCAGGAGAATCGCTTGAACCCAGGAGACGGAGATTGCAGTGAGCTGAGATTGTGCCATTGCACTCCAGCCTGGGAGACAAGAGCAAAACTCCATTTCACAAAAAGAAGTCTGCTCTGGCTCCTAGGCAGAGAATAGATGGTAGAGTGGTATTAGGACATCAGTTTGAAAGCCATAGTAGTAGCTGGATGAGAGGTTCTGCTGGCCTGGGCTTGGGTGGTGTTAGTGGAGGTTGACAGAAGTTTGCATATCTAGAGTGTAGATGTGAAGACAAACTTTATTTCTTTCTTTGGAGACAGATTCTTGTTCTATCGCCAGGCTGGAGTGCAGTGGCACGATCTTGGCTCACTGCAGCCTCCACTTTCCAGGTTCAAGCAATTATCCTGCCTTAGCCTCCCGAGTAGCTGGGACTACAGGCGGGCGCCACCACACCCAGCTACTTAGACAAACTTTATTTTTGTAGTTGGGAGGGAGGACAGGGAAAGGCCTCACCATTCCCATTACTTAGTGGTATCTGGATGTAAACATAAAGGGTCAACTATAGGCCGGGCACAGTGGCTCACATCTGTAATCCTAGCACTTTGGGAGGCTGAGGTGGGCAGATAACCTGAGGTCGGGAGTTCGAGACCAGCCTAACCAACATGAAGAAACCCCATCTCTACTAAAAATACAAAATTAGCCAGGCATGGTGGCACATGCTTGTAATCCTAGCTACTTGGGAGGCTGAAGCAGGAGAATTGCTTGAACCCAGGAGGCGGAGGTTGCTGTGAGCCAAGATCGAGCCACTGCACTCCAGCCTGGGCAACAAGAGTGAAACTCTATCTAAAAGAAAGAAAAAAAAAAAACCCAAAAAGCCAAAAAACAAAAAACAAAGGGTCAACTGCAACACTCTTCAGTGCAGTAGAGTGTGTGGGTCTAAGAGCATATGATGGTAGAGGGGGTTCCCACACTAGTCTGAGAGCCTAGGGGAGGTTTCTCTGGGGGCTGATGCTCAGATTGAATCCTGAAGCCTGACTAGGAGCTACACAGGCAGAGGTAGCTCCTCTAGAGCGGCTGATGGAGTGAAGGTGAGAGGAGAGTCAAGAGTGAGTCCTATTGTCCACAGCCTCTGGGTGCTGCCTCTTACGCGGAGGAGGAAGGCTCAGGGGAGATGATTGGAGGGGAAGTGAAGGGTTATGTTTTCTGTTTGGCCATAATATGTTTGAGATGAATGAAGGTGTTGAGTAGGCCATTAGACCTCGGAGTCTAAAGCTTGGAAGAAAGGTCTGAATGGAACTTTGAAAAGTAGGCCGGGTATGGTGGCTCACGCCTGTAATCCCAGCACCTTGGGAGGCTGAGGTGGGTGGATCATGAGGTCAAGAGATCGAGACCATCCTGGCCACATGGTGAAACCCCGTCTCTACTAAAAATACAAAAATTAGCTAGGCATGGTAGTGCATGCCTGTATTCCCAACTACTTGGGAGGCTGAGGCAGGAGAATCATTTGAACCCAGGAGGCAGAGGTTGTAGTAAGCCGAAATCGCGCCACTGCGCTCTAGCCTGGTTACAGAGCGAGACTCTGTGTCAAAAAAAAAAAAAGACAAATGTCAGAATAAGAAGGTTATGTGAAGCCCTAGATACAGAAGACATCACCTGGTTTCAGGGTGAGGGACAAAGTGAAGCAGAAGAGGAAGGCTCATAAGAAGAGTAGGCACTACCCAATTCCAAGGCACTACCCAATTATCAGGAGGAGGGAGAGCGGGTCAGTAAGGCGTGAGGAGAAAGAGGTTGATGTCCTTTCCTGGAAGCCTCCAGGAACAGGTATTTCAAGATAAGAGAGTGGTCAGCTATGTCAAAGGTCACTGAAAGTTTGAATAAGATGAGGAGGCTGGGCGCGGTGGCTCACCCCTGTAATCCCAGCTCTTTGGGAGGCCAAAGCAGGCAGATCAGGAGGTCTGCTAACACAGTGAAACCCCGTTGCTACTAAAAATACAAAAAATTAGCCAGGTGTGGTGGCACGTCCCTGTAGTCCCAGCTACCCAGGAGGCTGAGAAAAGAACTGCTTGAACCCAGGAGGCGGAGGCTACAATGAGCCGAGATCACCATATTGGCCAGGCTGATCTCCAACTCCTGACCTTGTGATCCGCCTGCCTTGGCCTCCCAAAGTGCTAGGTGATAGGATATCTTTCTCTCTCTCCGTGTGTGTTTTTGAAGGCAAGAGTATCATTTATTCGTTAGTTATAATCAGATATCATTTTTTTCCTTATTTTCCAAACATGCCCATTTTTCCTGTCTGGAAACACTACCATTTTGCAAATTGAATAAAGATTTTATTTCATCGAATGACACCTGATGTTTGACTCCTTTCTTTTTTAGCCATTAGTTCCAGCTTCCAGTTCATGGTGGTTTTAGGTCTCCTACTTTTGCTTCATAGAAATATGGGAAAACTCTCATGTTTTCAGATTCATTCCCTAATGTTTCGGCTTCTGATTGGAGCTTTTAAGTCATTAACATTTAAAGTCTTGAAGGAAAGAGTGTTTCTACACTGTGCACAGGGTACAGGAGGGCAAGTTGAGCTCCCAGAGTTAAATCCTTCAGTGTCTCTCCCTCATCTTCAGGTGCTGATCCACCTGATGGGAATATGCTGGGACTACAGGCGCCCGCCACCACGCCCAGCTAATTTTTTTTGTATTTTTAGTAGAGACGGGGTTTCACCATGTTAGCCAGGATGGTCTTGATCTCCTGACCTTGTGATCCGCCCGCCTCAGCCTCCCAAAGTGCTGGGATTACAGGCGTGAGCCACCGTGCCTGGCCTCTGCCTTTTGGTTTTTATTTCTTCTTTCTTTGGAGGCAGAAATTGGGCATAAGACAATATGAGGGGTGGTCTCCTCCCTTAAATATAGTATAGAGATGGGGTTTCACTCTATGCCCAGGCTGGTCTTGAACTACTGGCCTCAAGTGATCCTCCCACTTCGGCCTCCCAAAGTATTGGGATTACAGGGGTGAGCCACTGTGCCCGGCCAAGAGGACAGATTCCATCCCCAGTGATTTCATCCCCACTCCAACCAGTCAGTAGCAAGTCTAGCCACCTCCACCCTTTCCCCCAAACTGCCCTTGAAAAACCCCTACCTACGGACCTTGGATGAGAATAATTTGAGTAGTAACTCCGTCTCCCACGTATCGTAGCTGGCCTAGTGTTTATTAAACTTTTTTTTTTTTTTTTTTTTTTAACTGCAATACCGTGGTATTTATTTGCGTAGAGCGCAGAAAGAACCCGTCCAGCGCTCATAGTGGGAGAAAGGCTTGACCTTGCAGGCGACAGCCTCATCCCAAATTCCTGGTCCCTGGAGAACATCAGCCCCCCGACCCCATCCCCTGGTCTCCCGCTGCTGCAGTGTGGCCTGTGTGGCCTCGGCTGCCCTCCTGCTCTGAGGCCAGGGGATGGCTCCGGTGGACAGTGAGGCTGGGATTCCTTGCACACAATTGTTCAGGAGGAAGAAGCAAAAAGGGCCCACTGACTACAGATAGGAAATTCCGCTTTAAGGCAAACGTTCCCCGGGACCGGTCGGGTCACAGCGCAGGGAGGAAGCCCGCCCTGCTAGGGGCTGGGTCTGGAACCTGTTCATCCGGCTGCACTCAGCACTGTGAGATGGCTTCCTCTGTCACTCAGTGCCCAGGAGGCGGGACCTGGAGCACTATCCAATCAGAGTCGCGGGCAGGTTCCTGAGAACTGTCAATCAGGGCCGCTGCGGAAAGGAGGGTGTGACGTTCTAGAAGATAGTGGCCTCTTCACCCTGGTGACCTCTGTTCCATGTTCTGTCACTGAGAGACGCCCTGGGACATCTGTGGTGGCTTCTGTCGCGCTGGGACCTACCCTGGCTACGGGAGGAGTTGGGAGGACCCGGGACACCGCACAGCCGGGAAATGGTGAGTGTGCGGGGCCCGGCGTCCTGAGGCAGGGCGAAGGACTGGTCAGAACCAGTCGGAACCGGCTGTGGCGGGACCCGGGCCTCCCCACAGCATCTTTGGGGTCTGGGACCCGAGCCCCCATGTGCACCTCGGTCCTCGGTTCCTTTGGACGCAGGGTGGGGCTGGGCCGGCAGCCGGGACCCCGGGCGTCCTGTCCCGTCCCTGAGCGGCGACTGCGGCCCCGGCCCCCCTCTCTGGGCAGCTCCACGCCCACAGCCCCGCGTCTCCCCATATTGTGCGGCGGAACCGGCATAGGCTCGCGGCCCGTGTCATTGCACCCGGACGCCGAGGGCTGCAGCAGAAACAGTTTAATAGGAGAGGACACCCTAGATCCGCCTCCGTGAGAGGTTTGGGGATGGGGTGTTTAGGGGCCTGGACGGGGTTGGTTGGGATGTGGGGTCGCTGGTTGGTGGAGAAGTGAGGGGTGAGTCCTGGAACTGGAGGTGAAGAAACCGTATTCTCCTGCTGAGTGGGCTCCCTTGTGGGGTCTTCAGCCTGCTTGGCGCCAGCAAGGCATTCAAGATCTGAGAAAGGACTTAGACGACTCTTGAGCAACTCTCAGAGGTCTTATCCCCAGGCACAGTGGGGAAACCGGCGGTCAGCTTCTGCTGTGACCTGACTCTCAGGGAGGCGGCCCCGTGAGGCAGCGGGGCTGGGGGCACCTGTTTAATATCTAACTGCAATCTCGCCTCCAGCCTGGCTCGCAGTTCCTGTGAGCCCGGTGAGGAGGCTGCTTGGTGAAGACGGGAGGGTCGCTAGGCACAAACCAGACACAAACACAGTTCCTGCTGTGGTCTCTGTGGTCTTCAGACCCTTCTTTCTTTCCAAGGGCTACCATTTCCCCTCCGAGCCTTTCAAAGATATGAGCATCAGGGTCTCAGAGACCTGTCCCTTCATCCTAACTCCTCTTGGGGTTAACGTAAATTTTTTGGTTTCCAGAGCCTTCTATATGCTAACTTCACTCCTCAATTCCCAGTAACATTATGAACCCTTTGTCCCAAGATGATATTTCAAATAGACACAGAATTTTGTCGTTTGTTTTCAGATAGCAATATGTGGCTCTTTTTAAAAGGATTTATTTTGTTCCTTAACATTTAACATGTAAGGAAGAAGAGAATAACCACCTGACACTCTGTTGTAAAAAAAACAAAAAACAAACAAAAAAACAAACCTTTGTGCCTCTTTTATCTCCCCTAGGCACAGATGCTTTATCAGAATGTCCTTTACAGGGTGATGTGACCTCAGCCCACCCTGTATCTTTCCAGGCCCTGTGTTATGAAACTTTCTGGGGCTACCCTAAATGCTGGAAGCTGCCAATCTCATGGAGGGCCTAGTGGATATCAGCCCTTGGGTCACTCTTCCCAGAGGACAGTCTGAGGTGTTGGGGTGGGGCCTCCCAAAGGACCAGGTGGATGCCCTGGGGTGGGATGAATCTTCAGGTATATCATTCCTGTAAAAAGCTAACCCCCCGGGCTGGGCGCGGTGGCTTATGCCTATAATCCCAGCACTTTGGGAGGCCGAGGTGAGAGGATCACCTGACGTCAGGAGTTCAAGACCACCCTGGCCAACATGGTGAAACCCTGTTTCTACCGAAAATACAAAAAACTAGCTGGGCGAGGTGGCGGGCGTCTGTGGTCCCAGCTACTCGGGAGGCTGAGGCAGGAGAATGGCATAAACCCGGGAGGTGGAGCTTGCAGTGAGCTGAGATCCGGCCACTGCACTCCAGCCTGGGCGACAGAGCGAGACTCCGTTTCAAAAAAAAAAAAAAAAAAAAAAACTAACCCCTGGGACATTGACATTTTTTTCTCCAAGCCTAGTTTCCATTCCTTGGTGACACATGGCAAATTGGATAGTGTTATTCAGGGGACAAGACAAATGATTTCTGCCTTCTGGACTCTCTCTGACTGTGAAACTAGAAAACTGTATCTAAAAATTGGAAAACCCACCCAATGAGGTTTCACAAGAGCCTGAAAAAGACATAAGGCAGTGTCTACTAGGAATGTGGTTGCTGAGCACTTCAGTGAGCACCTTGAGGCTGGGGGATGTGCCAGGTGATAGAACGACCTGACCTGACAGTTGAGTCAGACTTGTCCAGTCAGTTCTGCCCCATCCTGGGTTAGTTAACCTGAAAAGATTTGTTCAATTATTTCAAATTTAATTTTTTTTTTTTTTTTTTTTTTTTGAGACGGAGTCTCACTCTGTCGCCTGGGCGACAGAGTGTAGTGGTACCATCATGGCTCACTGCAGCTTAGGCAGCCTAGACTGCCTGGGCTCAGCCTCTGGAGTAGCTGGGAGTACGCCACCATGCCCTACTAATTTTTGTGTCTTTTGTAGTGATGGGGTTTCCTCCTGTTGCCAGGCTGGTCTTGAAGTCCTGGGCTCAAGTGATCTCCTGCCTTGGCCTCCCAAAGTGCTAGGATTACAGGCATGAGCCACTGAACCCAGGCCCTATTCCATTTTCTAAAAACTTTTTTTCTTTTCTTTCTTTCTTTTTTTTTTTCTTTGAGATAGAGTTTCACTATGTTGCCCAGGCTGGAGTGCAATGGCACGATCTCGGTTCACTGCAACCTCTGCCTCGTGGGTTCAAGCAGTTCTTCCTCAGCCTCCCGAATAGCTGGGATTACAGGAATGCATCACCACGCCTGGCTAATTTTTGTGTTTTTAGTAGAGACGGGGTTTCATCATGTTGGCCAGGCTGGTCTTGAACTCCTGACCTCAGGTCGTCCGCCCGCCTCAGCCTCCAAAAGTACTGGGATTACAGGTGTGAGCCACTGCGTCCGGTCTTTTTCTTTTTTTTTTGAAACAAGGTCTTGCTCTGTTACCCAGGAGTGCTGTGGTATGATCTCAGCTCACTGCAACCTCTGCCACCAGGGCTCAAGTGATCCTCCCACCTCAGCCTCCCAAGTAGCTGGGACTACAGGCGTGCGCCACCATACCTGGCTAATTTTTGTGTTTTTGGTGGAGACGGGGTTTCACCATGTCACCCAGGCTGGAGCATTTTTTAAAAACTTTTATTTACTTTTATTACCCCAGAGACCATGTAATAGGTTTATTATATCTTTTGTTGGATGATTTCAAATGGAATTTCAGGGCCTAGCAGTGGAAATACTACCAAGGGAAAAATTTGGGGAAAACTCTTCCATTTTGGCTGCAGAAAAAATGAATATATTTTCACAAGAATGTGTGGTAGGTATCTGATTGAATTATTTTATTTATTTATTTATTTTTTGAGACGGAGTCTCGCTGTGTCGCCCAGGCTGGAGTGCAGTGGCCGGATCTCAGCTCACTGCAAGCTCCGCCTCCCGGGTTCACGCCATTCTCCTGCCTCAGCCTCCCGAGTAGCTGGGACTACAGGCGTCCGCCACATCGCCCGGCTAGTTTTTTGTATTTTTTAGTAGAGACGGGGTTTCACTGTGTTAGCCAGGATGGTCTCGATCTCCTGACCTCGTGATCCACCCGTCTCGGCCTCCCAAAGTGCTGGGATTACAGGCTTGAGCCACCGCGCCCGGCCTATCTGATTGAATTATAAAACTTTACCAAAACTTTAGTTTCTTTTCTTTTTAGGCTGGAGAGCTTGGGACAGTGGATAAGTCTGGTCTGTTCCTGTTATCTGGACTTGGCAGATTAATGCAACATTCTGTGGGATTTTGCAATAGCTAAGGAACTTAAATATCATTTGTTTACTAAAGGCTTCATCATTATGGAAATAGTAACTGATGTTTATTATCTGAGATGGATACTTGTGCTTTTCTTGTTGAGCTCTAAAATAGAAGTGACTTACAATTTCCTTCCCTCATATAAACACTGAATTTGAGTGATTTTGATAGATTCATCACATGTGGGGTTTTGTTTGTTTTATTTTTTAAATCCATGTAAGGCATGGAAGGGTAAGCAAATAGCCTTGACTAGGGTGGAGAGGCTTGAGGCCTGTGACTCCAAGTGGAGGCCAATTTTCAGCCTGCAAAGGGACACTGTGTGCCCAGTTTAGTTGGTTCTTCTTGGGGAGCTTCCCCTGCAGGTGTCCTAGCCTAATCACTCCAGCAATAGGAGGAGCTTTTTTTTTTTTTTTCTTTTTTGAGACGGAGTCTTGCTCTGTCTCCCAGGCTATAGTGCAGTGCTATGATCTCGGCTCACTGCAACCTTCGCCTCCTGGGTTCAAGTGATTCTCCTGCCTCAGCCTCCTGAGTAGCTGGGATTACTGGTGTGTGCCACCATGGCCAGCTAATTTTTGTATTTTTAGTAGAGATGGGGTTTCACCATGTTGGTCAGGCTGGTCTCAAGCTCCTGACCTTGTGATCCGCTGGCCTCGGCCTCCCAAAGTGCTGGGATTACAGGCATGAGCCACTGTGCCTGGCCTGGGAGGAGCCTTTTTTTTTTTTTTTTTTTTTTTTTTGAGATGGAGTTTCGCTCTTGTTGCCCAGGCTGGAGTGCAGTGGCGTGATCTCAGCTCACCACAACCTCCGCCTCCCGATTTCAAGCAATTCTCCTGCCTCAGCCTCCTAAGTAGCTGGGATTACAGGCATGTGCCACCATGCCCAGCTGATTTTGTATTTTTAGTAGAGACGGGATTTCTCCATGTTGGTCAGGCTGGTCTCGAACTCGTGACCTCAGGTGATCTGCCCGCCTTGGCCTCCCAAAGTGCTGGGATTACAGGCGTGAGCCACCATGCCCAGCTAAGGAGGCTTTTATACTAAAGGAAGCTACAGAGCACTGGAAATCTGGGGATCCACAGGCAGAGGCAATTGGGGTGATGCCATGTCTGAGGTTGTATTTGTTATTGTTATAGGGCTGTTACTAGACAGTCTTCAGGTAAGATAAATCTGAATTTAGCTAAGAAATGAGTTTATTCTAAAAGAGCACTACATAAGGGGAAGAGCACTAAGTATAAGATCTGAAAGCATCTTAAAGCTTGGGTGGAAAGTTGCTTTCATGGTGAAGAGCAACCAACATTACAAAGGAAATGAGATGGAGATGGGAGGATGGAGGGTGAAAATCAGATTCTAGATCACAGAGTGTTTTACCCTGACTTAAGCCTGTTCATGGGATGAGTCATGAAAGAGGGGTTGTGTTTTGGCTCAGGCTGAGGGTGTGTCAAAAATCAGTGGCCTAGAAGAAAGAGCGAAACTTAAGTAGTTTCCTTTCTTTTCTTTTCTTCTTTTTTTTTTTTTGAGACACAATTTCACTCTTGCTCACACTGGAGTGCAGTGGCGCCATCACAGCTCACTGCAGCCTTGACCTCCCCAGGCTGAGGTGATTGTCCCATCTCAGCCTTCTGGGTAGCTGAGACTACAGGTATGCACCCCCATGCCCAGCTAATTTTTTTGTATTTTTTGCAGAGACAGGGTTTCACCATGTTGCCCAGGCTGGTCTTGAACTCCTGGATCGCTCAAGCGATCCACCCACTTCAGCCTCCCAAAGTTCTGGAATTAGAGACGTGAGCCATCAGGCCTGGTTGCAAGTTTCCTTTGGAAGCATTTTGTTCAGAGTAATCAGTAGAGGCAAAAACTATTCAGCTAGTTATTTATAAGACAAAGAATGGGAATTTGGAGGGCCTTGTTACAGGTTAAAAAGGCAGGAGCCAGAATTGATGTCAGCGAAGGATGTTTCTCTGCACTGGGCTGCTTGTCCAGAACAGAAAGAACTGGGCATGGTAGTGGGGGTCAGGTAGTTTGAGGTGATTTCATATATATATATATATATATATATATTTTTTTTTTTTTTTTTTTTGAGATGGAATCTCACTCTTTGGCCTAGGCTGGAGTACATTGGCGTGATCTTGGCTCACTGCAACCTCTGCCTTCCTGCAGCCTCCACCTCCTATATTCAAGCTATTCTCCTGCCTCAGCCTCCTGAGTAGCTGGGATTACAGGTGCATGTGACCATGACTGGCTAATTTTTCTGTTTTTAGTAGAGATGAGGTTTCATCATGTTGGCCAGGCTGGTCTCGAACTTCTGACCTCATGATCTGCCTACCTCAGCATCCCAAAGTGCCGGGATTATAGGTGTCACCCACTGTGCCTGGCCTCTTAAATCATGCTTATTACCAGGATTACAGGGCTTATGTAAAATTGAACATTATCAGCTGCTTGGTTGTATATTCAGTGAGTTTTTTTAATCAGAGTAGAAATTGCACATGTTAAAATGTCTTTGAGGGCTCACATAAGTCTCTTGCATTTAGGTATTCTTGACATACACTTTATAACAAACTGATAACCTTAAGCAACTTGTTTAACTGAGTTCTTCAACTTCTTGTAGCAAATTATTAAATCTGATAGTAGAGTTGTTGGTTTTATACACATTTGGTTAAAAGGGTGGTCCCTAGGGCTTGCATTTGGCCTCTACAGTAGGGTCCCTGTTGTGGAACTGAGCCCTCAATTTGTGGGGTCTGTGGAAATGTTAGATGGTGTCAGCATTGAATTATTGAACACCAGTTTTTGTTGGAGAATCGGCTCGTGTTCAGCAAATGCTACATATTTGTTGTCAGAAGTAATGTCAGATAAAAGACGCCATGGATTAGAACCATAACTCTGAATTTGTCATTGTTATTCATTATAGGTTCAGTATGTATTCACCCGTAAGCATCGTTTTGCTTCTTCAGTTTCTAGTTAGTTAATACTACCATTAATATACCATCCATATAATGCTGAAAAGGCAATCCTACTACAAGGTATCTACCCAAAGGAGTGGAAATCATTATATCAAAAAGTTCCCTGCACTCATGTTTATTGCAGACTGTTCACAATAGCAAACTTATAAAATCAGCCTAAGTGTCCATCAACAGAAGATTAAATCATGAAAATGTGATATATTCACACAGTGGAATACTATTTAGACATTAAAAAGAATGAAATTGTGTCTTTTGCAACAATATGGATGGAATGGGAGGCCTTGATCTTAAGTGAAACAACTCAGACACAGAAAGACAAATACTGCCTGTTCTCATTTATAAGTGGTAATTAAAGAATGTGTGTAGGGCGAGGCACAATGGCTCACACTTGTAATCCCAGCACTTTGGGAGGCCAAGGCAGGTGGGTCACGAGGTCAGGAGATCGAGACCATCTTTGATAACATGGTGAAACCTCGTCTCTACTAAAAATACAAAAAAGTAGCCGGGTGTGGTGGTGGGCACCTGTAGTCCCATCTACTTGGGAGGCTGAGGCAGGAGAATCGCTTGAACCCGGGAGGCAGAGGCTGTAGTGAGCCGAGATCATGTCACTGCACTCCAGCCCAGGCGATAGAGTGAGATTCCTTCTCAAAAAAAAAGAATGTGTATATATGTGGACAAGTGAAGACTCATGGGGATGAGGGAGGTTATTTGGTGGATAATGGAGATTGCTCCAGGGATGGATGCACTGAAATGCCTGACTTTACAAGGCAATATATCAATATAGTAAAATTGCACCTGTACTCCATGAATATATATATATAATTTATACATATATGTATGTATACATATATTATACATATGCATGTGTGTGTGTGTGTGTATATATGGAATGCACATTTTAGGGTACTACCCAAAACTTCTGAATTAGTAATTCTTGGAACTGGGCCCAATGAATTTTTTTTTTTTTTCTTTCTGAGACAGTCTTACTCTGTTGCCCAGGCTGGAGTGCAATGGCGCGATCTTGGCTCACTGCAACCTCTGCCTCAGCCTCCTGAGTAGCTGGGACTACAGGTGTGCGCCACCATGCCCGGCTGATTTTTGTATTTTTAGTAGAGACGGGATTCACCGTGTTGGCCAGGCTGGTCTTGCCAGGTCGGGTTTTTTTTTTTTCTTTTGTTTTTTTTTTAGCTCTTTCACCCAGGCTGGAGTGCAGTGGCATGATCTCGGCTCACTGCAACCTCTGCCTCCTGGGTTTAAGCAATTCTCTGCCTCAGTCTCCCAAGCAGTTGGGATTCCAGGTGCCTACCACAACACCTGGCTAATTTTTGTATTTTTAGTAGAGACAGGGTTTCACCATCTTGGCCGTGCTGGTCTCGAACTCCTGACTTCGTGATCCACCTGCCTCAGCCTCCCAAAGTGCTGGGATTACAGGCATGAGCCACTGCGCCCGGCCTCCAGTGATCTGTTTTTTAACAAGCTCTTCAGATGATTCTCATGCACATAAAGTATGAGAACTAGTTCATCAGAGCCACCTGTTAAAATATAATGCAAAAAGATATAACTAAAATGTAAATATAATTAGTAACTAAATTGGGACACTAGGGAATATTAATTTGATTCAAAGACAGCAAGAAAGGATGAACAGATGGGGGGAAAACAGGAAAATTGTGCTGAAAAGATTTTTGTGTTCTTTATTTGCCTCCATCTGTTTGACACATGCTGTTACCTGATGCTATGGTCATGCAGTTTACTCACACATTGCAGTGCTCCTAGGACTTGACTTTTTTTTGAGAAGAGTTTTGCTCTTGTTGCCCAGGCTGGAATGCAATGGTGCGATCTCGGCTCACCGCAACCTCCACCTTCTAGATTCAAGCGATTCTCCTGCCTCAGCCTCCCTAGTAGCTGGGATTACAGGCATGTGCCACCATGCCCGGCTAATTTTGTATTTTTAGTAGAGATGGGGTTTCTCCATGTTGGTGAGGCTGGTCTCGAACTCCTGACCTCAGGTGATCCGCCTGCCTCAGCCTCCCAAAGTGCTGGGATTATAGGCGTGAGCCACCGTGCCCGGCCAGGACTTGACTTTTAAGTTAATTTTTTGATGTTGTTGATAATGTTGTTTTTGTCTCTACACTCTTAACAGTTCATGAGTTTTTTAACATGTTGGGGGAACATTGCTGGGTTATGGATTATAGACAAACTTCAGTTTATTAGGACATCATAATAGCATGTGTGGATTAACTGACCAGACCAGGTGCTGTGGCTCATGCTTGTTATCCCAGCACTTTGGGAGACCTTGGTGGGTGGATCACCTGAGGTCAGGAGTTCGAGATTAGCCTGGCCAACGTGGTAAAACCCCATTTTCTACTAAAAGCACAAAATATTATCCGGACGTGGTGGCGGGTGCCTGTAATCCCAGCTGCTCGGAAGGCTGAGGCAGGAGAATTGCTTGGACCCTGGAGGCGGAGCTTGCAGTGAGCCGAGATCACGCCATTCCACTCCAGCCTGAGCAACAAGAGTGAAAATCTGTCTCAAAAAAAAAAAAGTTGGCCGGGCGCGGTGGCTCAAGCCTGTAATCCCAGCACTTTGGGAGGCCGAGACGGGCGGATCACAAGGTCAGGAGATCAAGACCATCCTGGCTAACCCGGTGAAACCCCGTCTCTACTAAAAAATACAAAAATCTAGCCGGGCGAGGTGGCGGGCGCCTGTAGTCCCAGCTACTCGGGAGTCTCGAGGCAGGAGAATGGCGTGAACCCGGGAGGCGGAGCTTGCAGTGAGCTGAGATCCGGCCACTGCACTCCAGCCTGGGGTAGAGAGCGAAACTCCGCCTCAAAAAAAAAAAAAAAAAAGTTTCCTGACTATGTATGCATGTCTGTTTATACTTTTTTTTTTCCCCCGGGCTTAATTCACGTTATTTTTCTTGTGTAAAAACCCTATGTTGTAGCCACAGCTGGAGCCTGGGTCCTCTGCACAGGGACTTAGTGTGGTCAGTGAATTCCTGATAGGGAGACTTGGCGAATACAGTCTCCTTTCAGAGGTCGGGAGTCAGGTAGCTGTAGGTCTTAGAGATGGCATCAAAGGTGGCCTTGGCAAAGTTGCCCAGGGTGGCAGTGCAGCCCCGGGCTGAGATGTGGCAGTCACTGATACCAGCCATCATGAGCAGCTTCTTGGGCACAGGTGCCGAAATGATGCCAGTATCCCTGGGTGCAGGAATGAGGTGCACCAGCACAGAGCCACAGTGGCCTGTCACCTTGCAAGGGATGGTGTGGGGCTTGCTGATCTTGTTCCCCCAGTAGCCTCTGCGCATGGGGACAATGGAGAGCTTGGCCAGGATGATGGCCCCGCGGATGGCAGTGGCCGCCTCCTTGGAGCACTTAACTCCGAGACCGACATGGCCATTGTAGTCCTTGATGGCAACAAACACCTTGAACCTGGTGCACTGGCTGGCATGGGTCTGCTTCTGCACTGGTGTAATCAAAATCTCATCCTTGAGAGAGGCCCCCAGGAAAAAGTCAATGATCTCAGATTCCTTGATGGGCCGGGAGAAGAGATACATCTCCTCCAGGGACTAGATCTTCGTGTCCTTGACCAGGCGGCCCAGCTTGGTAACGGGCATCCACTCCTTATCCTCGGCCTTGCCTCTGCAAGCTCTGCGGCCCCGGCCCCAGATGCCACTGCTGAAATCTCTGCGGAAGCCACCACAGTTCCCCATCCCAGGGCCCCCAGGGCCTCTGGGCCCCCGCGCTGTACCTGCGTCATCAGCCATCTGGTTTTTTCTCAGAGTAGAAGCTATACCTTTTAATATTTATCTTTATGTTATCTCCATGTGATTTTGTATTATCTCCATATGATTATATATTGTGTTTTTACTGGATTAGCATTCATGTTGTGGACTTTCATCTGTGAAATAATTCTCAGTCATTTAATTTATTTGCATAGTAAATGCAAATGTTTGCTTTGTTTCTCTCTTTGTTTTGGGCATACTTTATACACAAATCCTTTTTTACATGGAGGGGTTGGTAATATTTCCTTTCAGATGGTGGTTTATTTTTTATATTTATTTTATTTAGATGAATTCTTCCTAATTTTTTTATTTTTTTAGATAATGTCTAGCTCTGTCACCCAGGCTGGATTGCAGTGGCACAGTCAGCTCACTGCAGCCTCAAACTCCTGGGCTCCCAAGTAGCTGAGACCATAGGCATGTGCCACCACACTTGGCTAATTTTTTAATTTTGTGTAGAGAGAGGGTCTGCCATGTTGCCTGACTGGTCTCAAATTCCTGGCCTTGAGATCCTCTTGCCTTGGCCTCCCACAGTACTGGGATTATAGATGTGAGTCACTATGCCTGCCTCTTCTTAATGTGATTAGAGTTCAATTTGCCAGACTTCTCCTTTGGAAGCTACTTTATTTTCTTATATAAGAAGACTCTTATTAAATAAGAAAAACATTTTTCTGGCCAGGCACAGTGGCTCACGGCTGTAATCCCAGCACTTTGGGAGGCCGAGGAGGGCGGATCATGAGGTCAAGAGATCGAGACCATCCTGGCTAACACGGTGAAACCCTGTCTCTACTAAAAAATACAAAAAAATTAGCCAGGTGTGGTGGCAGGTGCCTGTAGTCCCAGCTACTCAGGAGGCTGAGGCAGGAGAATGGCATGAACCTGGGAGGCAGAGCTTGCAGAGAGCCGAGATCACACCACTGCACTCAAGCCTGGGTGACAGTGTGAGACTCTTGTCTCAAAAAAAAAAAAAAAAAAAGAAAAAAGAAATGTCTGTAATTTCCAAAAGTGTGCTGCTTTTGTCTTTCATAGGTGTTGTATGTTCTTCTAATTTAATCTTTAGGTCTGTCTCTTGAAACTGGCTATAAAGTTTATCTCTGCTCTGGTGTACCTCCAGGGATTTGGTTGTGGATGGTTACATTGTGCCTTTCATGGGATACAGTTGTTTACCAAAAATAAGGCCATTGAGGCAGATATAATTTGATAAAGTTTATTATAAACCAAATTTGAGGATCAACTTGAGAAGACACACCAGCAAATTTGGATGTGTTCCAAAATTGATTACAAGTTGGATGCCTTTATGAGAAAGTTTAGGAGAAACTGGGGGACTACTCATGCCAGAACTGTCCTTTTCCTTGGAGGGTACAATATAGATGTTATGATCATTGCCTATAGATGACAGCTGACAGGCTAAAATGTTCTAAGTGGAAGACAATCAGCAAAACATGATTCAGAAATAAATCAGTGTCTTTTTTGATGTTAATAGATCACGTTAATCATATCAACAGTTTGGAGAACTCACAATAAGATTTGAAGGACTCATGATAAGATCCTTTACTCACAGACAGGATATAATCCATTTAATTAGAAGACTTCTTGCCAGGCACGGTGTCTCATGCCTGTAATCCCAGCACTTTGGGAGGCCAAGGTGGGCGGATCACCTGAGGTCAGAAGTTCGAGACCAGCCTGACCAATATGGCGAAACCTCATCTCTACTAAAAAATAGAAAAATTAGCCGGGCATGGTGGCGTACGCCTGTAATCCCAGCTGCTCGGGAGGCTGAGGCAGGAGAATAATTTGAACCTGGGAGGTGGAGGTAGCAGTGAGCCGAGATAGTGCTATTGCACTCCAGCCGGGGTGACAGAGCAAGACTCCATCTCAAAAGAAAAAAAAAAGAGGAAGAAGAAGACTTCTCCAAGTGGGTTGATTTGGAAACCTGCCAAATGTGACCTGTAGGTTATCACTTCTTTATCTTGGCAGAGGGCTTAGTGCTTGTATATGAGACTAGTAACCTCATTCCTGTAGACTTCAAAGCCTAATGGTAGAGAGTCTACCTCTCTTAGTTACTTAGGACTGCTATACCAGATTGCCATAAACTGCATGCCTTAGACAACAAACATTCTTTTCTCAAAGGTGTAGAGGCTGGAAGTCTAATATCAAGCAGATGAGGCCTCTGGAAAGGGCCTGCTACCTGGTTTGAAGATGGCAGTCTAACCCTTATGTCCTCATATGGTGGAGATATGTCTGTAATATCTGTCTAGTTTTGGTGTTAGGGCAATGTTGGCCTTATAAAATGGAATAGAAAGTGTTTCCTCTGCTTCTCTTTTCTGGAAGAGATTGTAGAGCGTTGGTATCATTTCTTCCATAAATGCTTGCCAGAATTCAGCAGTGAAATCATTCTGACCTGTTTGCTTGCTTTTTCTGGGACATTTATTATTTATTAATATCTTCAATAGATACAGGCCTATTCATATTACTTAGGTCTCTTTTTGTGAGTTTTGGTAGTGTCTTTCAAGGTCCATTCCATGTAATTTTATCAAATATGTGGGTACTTAGTTGTTCCTAATAGTCCTTTATGGTCTTTTTACTGTCCGTGGGACTAGTAGTGATGCCTCCTTTTTTTTCTGAGTTAACTTGGCTATGGGCTTATGAATTTTAATGATGTTTCCAAAGAACCATCTGTTGGTTTGTTGATGTTTTCTACTGATTTCTTCATTGCTATTTCATTATATCTCTTCCCATTGTTACTTTCATCTGTTTGATTTACATTAATCTTGTCATTTTTCTCTAGTTTCCTAAAATGGAAGGTTAGGGTATTGATTTTAAACCTTTACTTTCTAGGAAATGCACTCAATTCTTTAAATTTCCCTCAAAGCACCACCTTTACTCCATTCCAGAGATTTTGCTAAGATATATTCTTTTTCATCAACATTACAATATTTACATTTTGCTTGACAATTCTCTTTGAAGTTTGTGTAGTTGAGAAGTTTGTGGCTTCAATCTCCACTTTGTTGAGGTTTTTCAACTATGCTTCTGTTACTAATTTTTACATTAATTCTAATATGATTTGATCACATTAAAAAATTTGTTCAAGTGTGTTTTATGGCTGATAATATTGTTCATCTTGGTGAATATTTCACCAAGGCTTGAGAAGAATATGTATGCTGTTGTTGAATGAATGATTCTATAAATATGTTTCAATTAAATCCAGTTGATTGATAGTGCTGTTGAGTTCAGCTGTATCATTAGTGATTTTCTGCAGAGCTGATCTGTCAATTATTGATAGAGGTGAGTTGTATTCCCCCAACTATAATCCTAGGTTTGTGTATTTTGCCTTGTGGTTTTATACGTTTTTGCATTATGTATTTTGATGCTCTGTTTTATGGGCATAGATATTAAGGATTATTATGTCGTATAGGATTGACTTCTTTATCATTATGACATCTCTCTATCCCTTGTAGTTTTTAAAAATCTAAAACCTGATTTATCTGAATGTAATATAGCTCTTCCAATTTCTCTTGATCAGGGCTAGTATGGCATGTATTTCTTCATACCTGTATATTTAATGTATCTGTGTCTTTCTGTTTAAAAGGCTTTTTTAAAATACAGTTTGGGGCCTTGTTTTATATTTCACTCTGCCAGTCTCTCTTTTTTACTGGTGAATACAGATAATACACATTTAAGTGGCAGTTGACATAACTGGATTCAGATAAACATATATATTACTGTTTTCTATTTGTTGTTCTGTTTTTTTTTTTTTAACTTCTCTTTTTCTACCCTTTTTCCTTTTAGCTGAGCATTCTATGTGATTTCATTTTCTGTATTATTTATCTATATAGTCTACTTTTTCTTAGATTCTATTAGTGAATTCCCCAGAGTTTGTGGGGAATTCAGTAATAGACCACAACTAATGGACCTTCAATTTCAAGTAACACTATACTGGCTTCAGGAATAGTGCTGGTATAATAGTTCCAAAGTGCGATAGACTGTTCTTCCTCCCATCACATTTAACATTACTGTCATTCATTAGTTCAACTGGGAGCTATAAACCACTGAATACATTGTTGATATTATTATTATTATTTTATTTTGCGATGGAGTCTTGCTCTGTTGCCTAGGCTGGAGTGCAATGGTGTGACTGCAGCTCACTGCAACCTCCACCTCCTGGGTTCAAGTGATTCTCCTGCCTCAGCCTCCCAGGTAGCTGGGATTACAGGTGTGCACCACCACACCCAGCTAATTTGATATTATTATTTTGAACAAACCTATATCTATTAGATCAGATGGGTATAAGAAGAGTAAATACTTTTTTGTGCCTTCATTTAGTTATTTCCTAACACCCTTCATATATATGTGTGTGTACACACACATATACACACACACACACACACAATCTGAATTTCTAACCCATATCATTTTTTTCTCTCTGATGAACTTCTTTTAACATTACTGGCAAGGCAGGTATACCAGTCACACATTCCTTCCATTTCATTCCCCTTCTTGTTTTTATTTTTTTCCTCAGACCAGGTAATTCCAGTTGTTTTGTCTTCATTTTAGTTTTTTTTTTTTCCACTGGTTGCTCACATCTGATATTTTCATTTAAGTTGTATCTTGCAGTTGTAGAAATTCTATATGGCTCAATTTTTAATATATTTTGGTATTATTTTATCCCTACATCAATTTTCTGGTTTTCTCTTAGTTCTTTATCATTGTCTTTACCAAGTTGAATATTTTTAAGACAGTTGCTTTACAGTTTTTATTCAGTAAATCCAATGTTTGAGGTTTCTGAGAGATGATTTATCTCAAATTGTTTCTATTAATAAGCCATATTTTCATGTTTCTCTGTTTTATTTATTTCTCTCTCTCTTTTTTTTTTTTTGGTATTGAAAAGGAGACATTTGAATGTTATAATTGGGTAACTCTGGAAATCAGATTGTTTCCCCTTAATTGTTTGGTATTCTTGCTTGAAGGCTGAAATTATTCATTTCTTTTTCTTTTTTAAAATGGAGACAGAGTCTCACTATGTTGCCTAGGCTGCTCTGAAACTCCTGGCCTCAAGTGATCCTCCTGCCTCAGCCTCCCAAAGTTCTGGGATTACAGGCTTGAGCCACTGCACCTGGCCTATTCATTTGTTTAGTAACATTTTCAAATAATGTTTGCAGAGAGTGTATTTCCTACTGGGTATAGACACTGAAGTCTCTGTTCTTTTTCTTCTATTCATCCAGTGTTCTGACAGAGATTTCCTGAATGTTAGAAGCTAAAAGTAAAAAAGATGAAACAAATGAAAACCTGACCTCTTCCAGTCTTCATGGATAGCTCTCTGCTGGGGTATTCTTTGAGCACTTAGCCAGAGCATTTACTATTTTAGCCTTCTGTTTCTGTTTAACTAAATCTGTATGTTAGCCAGAGCTGAAAAAGAGGATCCCCACCCGTCTTTTATGAAAATATGTTGTTTCCTGTGCCTGCATGGGGCTTTCTCCATTACCCAGTATATCTGGGTGCTTTTGAATATGTTTATTTGTAAAGAAAAATTATACTCTAGCCTTTTTTCCTGGGACTTAGATGGTCTAATACATATTTTGTTTTTTGTTGTTGTTGTTGTTTTTTGTTTTTTTTTCCTTGAGACAGTGTCACTCTTTCACTCAGACTGGAGTACAGTGGCACAATCTTGGCTCACTGCAGCCTCAACCTCCCAGGCTCAAGCAGTCTTCCTACTTTAGCCTCCTGAGTAGCTGAGAGTACAGGCATGTGCCACCAAGCCCAGTTAATTTTATTTTTTGCAGAGATGAGGTCTCCCTATGTTGCCCAGGCTAGTCTTAAACTCCCTGCATTTAAGCAATCCTACCCTCTTGGTGCTAAGAGCAGCTCAGTCATGGAGACCCTAACCCAGCAGCACTAGAGGAATTAAAGACACACACACAGAAATACAGAGTGTGGAGTGGGAAATCAGGGGACTGACAGCCTTCAGAGCTGAGAGCCACGAATTGAGTTTTTACCCACATATTTATTGACAATAAGCCATTGATAAGCATTATTTCTATAGATTATAGATTAACTAAAAGCCTTCCTTACAGGAAACAAAGGGTTGGGCTCTGGCTAGTTATCTGCAAATCTGCAACAGGAACATGTCCTTAAGGCACACATTGCTCATATTATTGTTTGTGGTTCAGGAATGCCTTAAGCGATTTTCTGCCCTGGGTGGGCCAGGTGTTCCTTGCCCTTATTCCAGTAAACCAACAACCTTCAGTGTAGGCGTCATAGCCATCACGAGCATGTCACAGTGCTGCAGAGACTTTGTTTATGGCCAGTTTTGGGGGCCTGTTTTAAGGCCGATTTGGGGGCCTGTTCCCAACATTTCCCCCTTTTTGTTTTTGCAAGACGATAAAAGCAAAGGCAGCTTTATCACGGTGAGCTACTTCTCATAGGAGTCACGACCTGCATCTGCAAACTATACAAAGACAAACAACACAAATTGAAAGCACAGTCATCATTGAAATCACAGAGACTCCAAGTGTTTCTATCCATTTTAATGGGTTAATAGCTGCTAATCTGTCTGCAGCTACTTCAAGCACTCCAGTTCCTGGCACTAAGGTCAGGTGTGCTTGGGATGCTTTAAATAGTTGTTTTTTAATTTTGCAATATCCAAAGATAAGTTTGTAGAGTGTCCTTCTAGATGCTTTTTTATTCTTTCCCACATTTTGGTCTTAATAAGAGCCATTAATAGTTTCCACAAATCCTTATGTTTAGCTCCTACAGCAGGCCATATTATTTGAGGTTGAGGTGCCACTATACCACCATGTTTCCAGATAATAGGAACTCTTGCCATATTTCTTACCATTTCTACCATCTGACCATTTTGTTCAGACCAGCTGAACATAGTGTGGCTGTGGCATGCAGACTGAGAGGTGCAATTCAAGCTAAACATCCCCTTAGGGGGACCAATCAATAGTGATTCCATAGGAATTGTTGTGCAGCACCTTTGCCTGCTTTGTAATGCAATCTTCCCAAACAAGTACGTTTATTATTTCTGGCCAGGTTCAATTCTGTTTACAAATAGGTTTTTGAGGGTGGTATGCCTCAATTATAGGAGCAGATTTATTATGGTAAATACTGAGACCAGAAAGCTTGTGTAATTGTGTCATAGAGTGCTTACATCCAGGCATTATTGCCATCCAAGATTGATAAATATGCCCAATAAGTATAATTGTTCTGTCAGCCCTTGTTCAAGGAATACTCATGGCACTGGTGATCACTGCTATCACAGCTATCATTAAATTACTCATTGTGACTGGTTGTCCTGCTTTTCTCAGGTGTTTTTTGCCATCTGTGGACAGCTGCTTGATCTGTCCCCAGGTAAGTGGCTGTGTTTGATGGGTGTTGCTCGTGACAGTTGGGGTTCTCCTCAGCGTCAATCTTGACATGGCTGCAACTGGGGGGGTCCTTGGGTTCCTCCCAGAATCTCTTCTTCAGCATCTGGCTCATAATAAGGTTTCAAGTGTCTTGATGGTATCCAAATCGGCTGTTGATTCAGTCCTGGAGAAATACAAGCATAACCTCTACCCCAAGTTATTATTTTACCTATTTCCCAACTTTTTGTTATCAGATCTCTTCAACAAGCCAGTTGTTCTGCTTCTGTCTTTGCAGCTGGTTTCTGTAGATGCTGTTCAGCTGCTGATAGCATCTGGCCTTTAGGCAGGTTAAAAAAATTTAAAGTCAATAATGCTGGATTCAATTGCATATGGGGTGTCCTGTAATCCCTGTTTCCCCCTTTTGCTTTTGCAACTGCTTCAGGGAGAGATTCATTCTTTCCACTATGGCTCGTCCTTGAGAATTATTTGGGATGCCAGTAATGTGTTTAATATTCCATATGGAGAAAAATATAGCTAGAGCTTGGTTAGTATAGCCTGGGGCATTATCTGTTTTAATAGAAGCTGGAATGCCCATCACTGAAAAACACTGCAAAAGGTGACATTTAACACAGGCAGAAGACTTCCCTGATTGGCATGTAGCCCAGACAAAGTGAGAAAAGGTGTCTACACATACATGCACATAAGTTAGTCTCCCAAATGAGGGAACATGTGTGATGTCCATTTGCCAAAGAGAATTATGTTTCAATCCTCAAGGATTAACTCCTCCTGTAAAAGATGAGGAATGCACCACTTGGCAAGTTAGGCATCACTGGATAATAGCTTTAGCTTCTTTCCAGGTAATGCTGTATCTATGTTTGAGACCAAAGGCATTAACGTGGGTTAAATTGTGAAAGTGTCTAGCATTAGATATTGCAGTAGCAACTAGGCGATCAGCCATTTGTTTCCCTTCAGTTAAAGGCCCTGGAAGAAGTGTATGAGCCCTAATATGAGTAATGTAAAAAGAGTGCATTCTACTCCGAACTGCTGTTTGCAGTTGGCTAAATAAAGTCATCAGTTGTTCATCTGTATAAAATCGTAACTGAGCATTTTCAACTAACTGTATAGAATGAACCACATACGAAAAATCAGAAATCACATTAATAGGCATATTAAAAGCAGTCAATACCTAAATTACAGCTACAAGCTTGGCTTTTTGAGCTGAAGTATACAGCATCTGAAAACTACCTTTTGAGCCGGAATAAGAAGCTTTCCCATCACTAGACCCATCTGTAAAAACATTCTCAGCACCTTCAGTTGGTTTACATTTAGTTATTTTGTGGAGAATTCAATTAGTTAATTTTAAAAGCAGAAACAGTTTTGTTTTAGGAAAATGATTATCGAGAATACCCACAAAGTCAGCTAAATGAGTTTGCCAAATGAGACTATTTATAAAAGCTTGCTGTATTTGTGCCTTCGTGAGAGGGACAATAATTTTTCCAGGATCATATCCATGTAATTTAACAATCTGAGTTCTCCCATTTCCTATCATAGTAGTGATTTGATCCAAATAAGGAGTCAGATTCTGTGAATTAGTATGTGGAAGGAAAAGCCACTCTACAAGATCTTGCTCTTGAACAATAACACCAGTAGGTGAATGCTAAGTTGAAAAACTTAGCAAATCTAGAGTCTTCTTTGGATCTATTGTATTTATTTGCGTCTTATGCACTTGCTTCTCAATTAGCTGTAACTCTGCCTCAGCCTCCTTTGTTAATTGTCAAGGGCTAGTGAGACTAGGATATCTCCTCTTAGGATAGAAAATAGATTACTCATGGCATAAGTAGGAATGCCTAGAGTAGGTCATGTCCAATTAAGGTCCCCTAGTAATTTTTGAAAGTCATTTAATGTTTTCAATTGATCCCTACGTATTGTTACTTTTTGTGGCGCTATTGTAGTGTCATTTACTAAGGTCCCCAAGTAGGAGTAAGGAGGAGTAGTCTGAATTTGTCAGGAGCTATAATTAAACCAGCATAGAGAAATCAAATTTTGCAAGTGATCATAACATTGGAGTAGTATTTTTCAAGTGGGGGCAGCACAAAGTATATCATCCATATAATGAATAATGTAACACTGAAATTTTTTTATGAGTAGGTTTAATTGCTCACCCTACATACTTCTGGCAAATTGTTGGACTGTTTAACATGCCTTATGGCAACACTTTCCAATTAAAATGCTTAGCAGGCTGCAGGTTGTTTACTGCAGGAATTGTAAATGCAAACTGTTCACAGTCTTGCTCAGCTAAGGGGATAGTAAAGAAACAGTCTTTTAAATCTATGACTATTAAAGTCCAATTTTTTGGAATCATATCAGGAGAAGGCAGTCCTGGCTGCAATGTCCCTATAGGTTGTATAACTGAATTAATGGCTCTTAAGTCAGTTAACATTCTCCGTTTACCTGATTTTTTTCTCGATTACGAAAAGTGGAGAATTCCAAGGGGAAAATGTTGGAGCTATGTGTCCTTTTTCTAATTGTTCAGTAACTAGGTCCTCTAAAGCCTCCAGTTTCTCTTTACTTAGCGGCCATTGTTCTATCCAAATTGGCTTATCTGTTATCCATTTTAAAGGTATAGGTTCTGGAGGCTTAACAATGGCCGCCATCAAAAATGATATCCTAAACCTTGGCGGGAACTTTGTCTTTCCCTTGAAGCAGTTCCTTCAAACCTTGCAGATTTTTCCCTAGTCCCGTACCAGGGACATACCCCATTTCATGCATCATATGTTGACTTTGAGGGCTGTATAGTTACTCTGGAATTAGAACTTGTGCTCTCCATTGTTGTAATAAATCTCTTCCCCATAAATTTATAGGTACAGAAGTTATAATTGGTTGAGTAGTCCCAGGTGGTCCATAGGGCCCTTCACAATGCAAAATATAACTACTTTGATATACTTCAGGGGCTTACCAACTCCAACTATGTTAAATTGAGCAGTTTGGAACAGGGCCCTGGACGGGCCCCTCATGAAGTTTCCCGAAATCGGGTTCCCATCTTTATCAAACTTAGAGTGACACTGATTAGCCCAGTGTTTTCCTTTTCTGCATTTTGGACATATTGCAGGCTCAGCAGTTTTCTTTTTTCTCTCAACTGGCGGCCTGACTCACTGATTTTTTTCTACGTTCTTTTTTAGTATGATCATTCTTCCCACAGTTAAAACAAGCTCCAGGAAATGGAGTATTTCCTTTACCCACTTTCAGTCCTTCTGTGGCTTGTGCCAACAAAGTAGCTTTAACAGGGAACTGCCAAGCCTCTATATCACCCTTTCGTCTGGCTTGCTGAATTCCTGCCTGAATAGAACTGAGAGTGGTCGCTCAAGGCGCTGCCCAAACAGTCACTGGGGTAACTACTTTTCGCCCAGTGTCCTCAAAAAAAAGAAAGATCTGGAGGGTCAGGCCACTGTTTTTCTTCAAAATAATGAGGGGGTGCAGAAGGGTAGGAATGAACCTCTTCCTCCTTTGCCACTTTAGCTTTAGCTGGCAAACAAACTTGCTCTGTCACCTCTTCTGTTACTTCATTATACTCTCATTCCTCCTCATCATCAGTGTGGAAAGGTTCCAAGGTGGAACAAACCAAAGCTCACACTTGTCCCATTGTTACCCTGATGCTTCCGAGCTTCCTTCTTACTCACCGTGGGGATTGCTTAAGAGTACTTAGGTGTCCTCCAGCTTAGTTACACATTCTCCAACCATCGCTTCGTTGACCCTTTGACTTGGGTTCAAGCCCCATGTATGGGCACCACTTGCCTAGACCAGCTTGGTCGCGGAGACCCTAACCCAGCAGCACTAGAAGAATTAAAGACACACACACAGAAATATACAGTGTGGAATGGGAAATCAGGGGCCTGGCAGCCTTCAGAGCTGAGAGCCACGAACAGTTTTACCCACATATATATTGACAATAAGCCAGTGATAAGCATTGTTTCTATAGATTATAGATTAACAGCCTTCCTTACGGGAAACAAAGGGATGGGCTCTGGCTAGTTATCTGCAGCAGGAACATGTCCTTAAGGCACACATCGCTCATGCTATTGTTTGTGGTTCAGGAATACCTTAAGTGGTTTTCTGCCCTGGGTGGGCCAGGTGCTCCTTGCCCTCATTCTGGTAAACCAACAACCTTCAACATGGGCATCATAGCTATCATGAGTATATCACAGTGCTGCAGAGATTTTGTTTATGGCCAGTTTTGGGGGCCTGTTTATGTCCAGATTTGGGGGCCTGTTCCCAACACCTTGGCCTCCGAAAGTGCTGGGATTACAGGTGAGAGCCATCACATCTGGCCTTCTAATGTATGTCTTAGTCTGTCCCAGGTGGTTGTACGCTTTTTGTATATTTTGCAACATTTTAAAGTAGTTCCCGCCCAGTTTGACTCTGATTGGATTGCATTGTAGATGAAATAGAAAAGAAAGTCTTGTTTCAGACCTTTGGATAGTCCCCAAACTGAATCAAAAATACAAAGGCAATAATTTGGAAATAAAATATGATCTGTACTCTCTGTGATGATTAGAGTTCTACCATGTGAACTCTGACTGCTGTCTTCAAGACTGGCAATGAGGTGGGAAAAACAATACAAGGCTTTCCTATCATTTTTCACTTTCCTGTTTATGTATCTTTTTCTCACTGTCAATAGGATGGGATGTGGAAAATTATAGTTTTAAATCCTCTGTTTTTGTATAGCTGTCTACTTTCTTGATGATAAGGGTTTTTTAAAAAGTATTTTTAGACATTTATGACTATAAAAATGGTTTATGTAATATTATTAAATGTCTGCTGTTTATGGAATATAATCGATATTCATGAAAGCTGACACTGAATTCTGTCTAAGAACATTTGCAGCCTGTCCCCGTCTTTTCTTTCTCCTTTGACATTACCCAATAAAAAGTTTAAAATTTTTCTGTTTAGTTGGTAAAATCTCTTTTATTAGTCTTTTGTTATACTTAACTACATTTGATCTACAGGGAACCAGTCACCAGCTTCCAAAATATTCTCTCCATGTAATCACATAGGATAGGCTAAATCCCCCAAGTAAGAAATTGAAAAAAAATGAAACAACAACAACAAAAAACATGAAATATCATCTACCAGAGTTGCTCATTAGGGACCCAGTGCCTAGAGTGTTTCTTTGTGTCTGTCTTAGTCTATAAGACTGTTTTTTTTGTTACTTATAACAGGATACCAGAACTGGGGTAATCTGTAAGAAATGATATTTATGTTTTGCAGTTCTGGAAGCTAGGAAGACCAAGTAAGGTCAAAGTGGGCATCTGGTGGGAACCTTCTTGCTGATGGGGACTCTGTAGAGTCCCTGGGTGGCACAGGGCATTACATGATGAGGGGGCTGAGTGTCTAGCTGAAGTATCTTCCTCTTCTCGTAAGGACACCAGAATCTCATCTGTGATAACCCATTTATTAATTAAGCCATTCATACGTGAGTAGATTAATCCATCCATGTGTTCCAAACCCTCAAAACCCACCTACCTCTTAAAGCACTACCTTTCAGTACTACCACATTGGAGATTCAGTTTCACCATGCATTTTGGAGGGGAAAACATTCAAACATAGCAGTGGCTGATTGGGTACACTTCCTCTGCTGAGGATGTAATACAATTTCAAACTCTCAGAGGGAAGTTAGGAGTTAAGCAAATACCATAATCTTTACACAAATAGTTTAGCCACACTCCACCCCTGTTGTTAGTTATGCTCATGGGACCCTCCCCTAAATATATTGTCTAGACCCCATGAAAGGTTCAACATTGTGAACAAGCAGTTGTAAGGATATGCAGTCTCAGGACTGCTAATTGTAACTCTCTTTTGCACAGTAGGTCGTAGGACTTTGTCACGACAAGAACTACAGGCCCACTGTAGAAACAGACATTAGGAGTAATCCAGGCAATAAGATTCATTTGCATAATTCACCAATAAGAGACATGTTCCTGTTCAACTGTTATTTTAGCAAGCACAATTCCAGCATCAGACAGTGAGTGTAGACACAGAATAAGAGTGGATTTACCATGTCATTGAATAAATGCTTGGAAACCACAGCATCATGGGAAGTTTATGAAGTGAGTATAGGTTCTCAGTACTGTGAGTTTCAACCTTCCTTTTCTGGACATATGGGATGTTTCAGGACTCAGTGGCCTTTGAGGATGTGGCTGTGAACTTCACCCATGAGGAGTGGGCTTTGCTGGGTCCATCACAGAAGAATCTCTACAGAGATGTGATGCAGGAAACCATTAGGAACCTGAACTGTGTAGGTATGGATGACATCATGTCTTCATTTAGTCAATTAGAGACGTTTGTTTTTTGCGGTCATCAGTGCTGTTCAGTGATTTGAAATACGGAAAAGGGATACAGTTCACCCTTGAACAACACAGGGTTAAGAAGTGCCAGGCCCCAACCAGTTGTATGTCCTCATATAATCTTTTGTCTGCCACAGCTTAGCCTATTTTGACTGGCAGCCTTATCAGTCATACAAACAAGTGACGAGCACAGATATGTCATATGTATTGCATACTGTATTCTCAGAATAAAGTAAGTTAGAGAAAGTAAATTTTTTTTTCTTTTTTGTTTTTTGAGATGGAGTCTTGCTCTGTCACCCAGATTGGAGTGCAGTGACACGATCTTGGCTCACTGCAAGCTCCGCCTCCCGGGTTCACGCCATTCTCCTGCCTCAGCCTCCCCAGTAGCTGGGACTACAGGCGCCAGTCACCACGCCCGGCTAATTTTTTTGTATTTTTAGTAGAGACGGGGTTTCACCATGTTAACCAGGATGGTCTCGATCTCCTGACCTCATGATCCGCCCATCTTGGCCTCCCAAAGTGCTGGGATTACAGGTATGAGCCACTATTCCTGGCCTAGAGAAAGTAATTGTTAATAAAAAAATCTCAAGGAAGAAAAACTATATTTACTCTGCATTAAGTTGAAGTGGATCATCATGAAGGTTTTCATCCTCATCTTCACATTGAGTACGCTAAGTAAGAAGAGGATTTGGTCTTGCTGTCTGAGCGGTAGCAGAGACTGAAGAACATTTATATATAAATGGACTTGTGCAGTTCAAACCTGTGTTGCTCAGGAGTCAACTATAGTTCAATGAATGAATCATGCATGATTGCAGTGTACATAAAATCTTAACAATTTTTGTGTCATTTTGTAATAATTTATAGTGAATTTTCTGGATCTCTCTTTTAGGAATGAAATGGGAAAACCAGAACATTGATGATCAGTACCAAAATCTCAGGAGAAATCCAAGGTAATTTGTACTTATAAGAGACAGGTGATGTCCCTGTAATGTTTCTGAGAATGACAAGCACTTTTTAAAAGAAGCAAAGATTATGAACAAGCCCATCTTAAATTTATTTATTCTTAGAAAAATTTCTCTATAAAAATGTATTATTAAATGTGACATAAATATATTATTAAATGTGACATAGCTATTCAGTGTTTGCAAAGTAGTTCCCATGGAAACAATATTAAGACTTCCCATAAGAAGCTGGGTATGGTAACTCATGCCCGCAATCCCAGCACTTTGGGAGGCTGAGACAGGAGGATCACTTGAGCTTGAGAGTTGGAGGCTGCGGTGATCTGTGATGGCACTGGTGCACTCTAATGTAAGTGACAGAGCAAGACCCTGTCTTAAAAAAACAAAAAAAACCCACAAAAAACGAAAGGCCGGGAGCAGTGGCTTATGCCTGTAATCCCAGCACTTTGGGAGGCTGAGGCGGGTGGATCATGAGGTCAGGAGATCCAGACCAACCTGGCCAACATGGTGAAACCCCGTCTCTACTAAAAATACACAAAAATTATCTGGGTGAAGTGGCGCACGCCTGTAGTTCCAGCTACTTGGGAGGCTGAGGCAGGAGAAGCACTTGAACCCGGGAGGCGGAGGTTGCAGTGAGCCAAGATAGTGTCAACTGCACTCCAGCCTGGTGACAGGGAGACTCCGTCTCAAAAAAAAGAATCCCCATGTGCGTATCATCATCTTGAAAATAGCTGGGATTGAGTTATCTTGCACAACATTCAGTCCATTCACATTCAAGCAGGGCATGAAGCTTATAGCTTGCCTGATAACGTTAAAAATGTAAATCTAATACTTGTTGATAAATATAAATTCAATAATAAACCTTTAGTAATGTACTTTTCATTTTTTACAGATGTGATGTGGTAGAGAGATTTGGTAAAATTAAAGATGGTAGTCAGTGTGAAGAAACCTTAAGCCAGATTCGAAATAGTACTGTAAACAAGAACACTCCTGCCAGAGTAGATGCACGCGAAAGCAGTGTGAATGGAGAAGTCATAATGGGTCATTCATCCCTGAATTGCTACATCAGAGTTGACACTGGACGCAAACACCGTGAGTGTTATGAATATACAGAGAAGCCATATACACATAAGCAGTGTGGGAAAGGCTTAAGTTATCGCCACTCCTTTCGAACACGTGAAAGGCCTTACACTGGAAAGAAACCCTATGATTGTAAGGAATGTGGGAAAACCTTCAGTTCTCCTGGAAACCTTCGAAGACATATGGTAGTACAAGGTGGAGATGGGCCTTATAAATGTGAATTGTGTGGGAAAGCCTTTTTTTGGCCCAGTTTATTGCGTATGCATGAAAGAACTCACACTGGAGAGAAACCGTATGAATGTAAGCACTGTTCTAAAGCCTTCCCTGTTTACAGTTCCTATCTAAGACATGAAAAAATACACACTGGAGAGAAACCGTATGAATGTAAGCAGTGTTCCAAAGCCTTCCCTGATTATAGTTCATATCTAAGACATGAAAGAACTCACACTGGAGAGAAACCTTACAAATGTGAACAATGTGGGAAAGCCTTCAGTGTTTCCGGTTCCCTTCGAGTACATGAAAGAATTCACACTGGAGAGAAACCCTATACATGTAAACAGTGTGGGAAAGCATTTTGTCATCTTGGAAGCTTTCAAAGACACATGATAATGCACAGTGGAGATGGACCTCACAAATGTAAGATATGTGGGAAAGGCTTTGATTTTCCTGGTTCAGCACGAATTCATGAAGGAACTCACGCTCTAGAGAAACCCTATGAATGTAAGCAATGTGGGAAATTGTTATCTCATCGCTCAAGCTTTCGAAGACACATGATGGCACACACTGGAGATGGCCCTCATAAATGCATGGTATGTGGGAAAGCCTTTGATTCTCCCAGTGTATTTCAAAGACATGAAAGGACTCACACTGGAGAGAAACCCTATGAATGCAAGCAATGTGGGAAAGCCTTCCGTATTTCCAGTTCCCTTCGAAAACATGAAACTACACACACTGGAGAGCAACCCTATAAATGTAAATGTGGAAAAGCTTTTAGTGATTTTTTTTCCTTTCAAAGTCATGAAACAACACACAGTGAAGAGGAGCCTTACGAATGTAAGGAATGTGGGAAAGCATTTAGTTCTTTTAAATACTTTTGTCGCCATGAAAGGACTCACAGTGAAGAAAAATCTTATGAGTGTCAAACTTGTGGGAAAGCCTTCAGTCGTTTCAGTTACTTAAAAACTCATGAAAGGACTCATACGGCAGAGAAGCCATATGAATGTAAGCAATGCAGGAAAGCATTCTTTTGGCCCTCTTTCCTTCTAAGACATGAAAGGACTCACACTGGAGAAAGACCCTATGAATGTAAACACTGTGGTAAAGCCTTCAGTCGTTCCAGTTTCTGTCGAGAACATGAAAGAACTCACACTGGAGAGAAGCCCTATGAATGTAAGGAATGTGGGAAAGCCTTCAGTTCTCTCAGTTCCTTTAACAGACATAAAAGGACTCACTGGAAGGATATTCTATAAGTGTACGGAATGTGGGAAAGCTTTCATTAGCTTTATCACGTTTCGATACTTGAAAGAAATAAATCCTATAAATGTAAACATGGTAAAGCCTTAAGAAGTTTCCAGGCTGGGTGCAGTGGCTCACGCCTGTAATCCCAGCACTTTGGGAGGCTGAGGCGGGCGGATCATGAGGCCAGGAGATCGAGACCAGCCTGGCTAACATGGTGAAACCCCATCTCTACTAAAAATACAAAAAGAATTAGCCGGGCATAGCGGCTCGCACCTGTAGTTCCCAGCTACTCAGGAGGCTGAGGCAGGGGAATCCCTTGAACCCAGGAGGTGGAGGTTGCAGTGAGCTGAGATCGTGCTACTGCACTCCAGCTTGGGTGACAGATCAAGACTCCATCGCAAAAAAAAAAAACAAGTTTCTATTTCTTTCGAATAGAGTTGCTCCCTGATATATGCAAGAAGATTGGTTCCAGTACACCCTGAGTATACCTAAATCCACAGATGCCAGCTCTTTTATAAAATGGAATATTTGCATGTACCTACCCACATTCTCCTGTATACTCTATATCATGTCTAGATTAATTAAAATATCTCATGCATTGTAAAAGCTGTGTACATAGTTGTATTGTTTAGGGAATCATAAGAAAAAAAAATATGTGTTCACTACAGACTCAACTATTGCAGGCCTATCCACATAGAATATATCACCTATGATGTTACAATTTCTTGTTTCAATACTCAGATTACTTTTGTTTAATGACCTGAAAGAACGTATTAACACTAACCACAATTCTGGGTCTTCTCTCTTGATAAGCCAAGTATTATGATGGTTATTACAATGATGATTGCTGTATGGTGCCTAATGTGATACGTAGAGGTGACTAGATGTGTGGCATCATAGATAAACAGTGAGACCTCAGGCTAACTTGAATCTTGACAGGACATCAAGACCTTCATCTATGTTGGAAGACCCAGGTTCTGATTGAAGATGTTGACTCTTTGCAGGAGGCTAACTAATACTAACGTTGGGATCTGTTCAGCTTGAGGGCTGAAGATCTTTGTGTTGAAGGGTATGTCTTCATATTTGCAGATACTTAGTTAGAAACATTGTTTTAGGAAGCTAGTTCTTTTTCTTTGAATCCCTAAAAAATCCTTACAGTGTTCATTTGCATATTTTCCCTTATAGGACACAGAAACTTTTTTCCGTCAAAGGATCTTAGTTGAGGTTGATAATCTTTAACACTTGCACCTTGCAGAGGCTAGAGATGCCCAAATCTGCTGCAAATTTTTCGTGTGTCCAAATCAATGGCACTGCTCCTTCTTAATCTTTTGCATCATCATCATCATCACTTGTAGAGGATTTCAGTAAATCTTCAGTTTCCTTATTAGTAAGAGTTTCTCTGTCTTCTTTTGTGTTCCTCAATGTTGTTTTTATTCCTGTCAGAGATAGCCCTTTCCACCAACCTTCTTTGTAACACTTAAGATATTCCTGACTGCTGTATCAGTCTTGGGGAAACCCCTGAAATCACTTACTCCCTCACTCTAATGGCTTCCAATATGCTTTGGGTGTCCTGGCCTTTAGGACGTCTACAGCCTCTGCAGTAAGCACAGTTGTATCTGCAATTGTGAAGCTCTTCCATAAATATACTGCGGTACAGTCAGGGTTAGAATCAAGGCAACATAAATTGTACAAATGAGGTGAGGCTGGGCGCACTGGCTCACACCTGTAATCCTAGCACTTTAGGAGGCTGAGGCAGACGGATCACTTGAGGTCAAAAGTTAGAGACCAGCCTGGTCAACATGGTAAAACCCCATCTCTACTAAAAATACAAAAATTAGCTGGGCTTGGTGTCATGCACATGTAGTTCCAGCTACTTGGAAGGCTGTAGCAGGAGAATCACTTGAACCCAGGAGGCAGAGGTTGCAGTGAGCCAAAATTGTATCGCTGCACTCCAGTCTGGGTGACAGACTTGGTCTCAAAAAGAAAAAAAAAAGTTGAAGTGGGTGTAAATTACCTTAATCTGCTTGATGATGCCTTGATCAAGTGGCTGTGGCAGTGATACAGTGTTAGAAGGCAAGAACATCACTTACACTTTTTCTTCAGCATAACAGAAAAATTAATTTTTTGTTTCTGTATTGAATATGAGCTTTGCTGGATATACGATTCTTGGTTAAGCTGTTTCATAGCAGAGCATGATGAGAGTGTGTGAGAGGCTTCCCATTGAAATGAGGAATGGAACCTAACAAAAAGCAAATATATCTATTTTACCCTAGTCATTTATCATTACAGTAGTCAACTAATGTCACAAAACAATGATCAATATGAAGAATGGGATGGAAAAAGCAAATAATGTGGTTGGAGATTATAGCATTGTCGTCTTAGGAAACTGAAGACAAAACAACTGGAAATCTGTTAAAACTGTGAAGGAGTCAATTTGCTGCTTATGGAGTAAGCATATCCTGTATTCATGATAGCATATACTATTGACTTAAAGTAATATTTCTTGCAAATATATATAAATTTCTGAGGATGGTACTAATGCCATATGCAACATCTATTTGTAGACAAGTATGAGTGTTTTCTGATGAGATGACCTAAGTATCACCTCCATGGAGATATATATATACCACTTTGGTGGATTGAAGTCTCCTCATCCCAGTGCTCATTGGGGAGAAATCCTGTAATTTAAGTAATTTGGGAAAATCCAATCCAAATTAACTCATGTATAGTGCTCCAGAAAATTTGCATCATCAAAGAAATGTTATAAAATTTATAACTATTGGCCAGGTGTGGTGACATGCATCTGTAATTCCAGCACTTTGGGAGGCTGAGGTGGGAGGATCGCTTGAGGCCAGGAGTTCAAGACCAGCCTGGGGAACATAGTGAAACTCTTTTATTTTATTTTATTTTATTTATTATTTTATTTTATTTTATTTTATTATTTTATTTTATTTTATTTTATTATGTTTGAGATGGAGTTTCGCTCTTGTTGCCCAGGCTGGAGTGCAATAGTGCTATCTTGGCTCACTGCAACCTCTGCCTCCCAGGTTCAAGCAATTCTCCTGCCTCGGCCTCCCGAGTAGGTGGGATTACAGGCACCCGCCACCACGCCTGGCTAATTTTGTATTTTTAGTAGAGACAGGGTTTCACCATGTTAGCCAGGATGGTCTCGATTTCCTGACCTTGTGATCCACCCTCCTTGGCTTCCCAAAGTGCTGGAATTACAGGCATGAGCCACTGTGCCCAGCCTTCTCTTCTTTTTTCGAATGTGTAAATTAGACACAATTTTTCTCATGTTGTGCACATAAAAGCAGTATTTTCCAGCAGTGGTTGCTCACTCTCCTCGTTGCTGGACAGACAGTGTATCCAGGGTGCAGTGATTTTGGAGTATCCAGGTGTGGATAAACTATCTACTTGTGATTGGAGTGCTTCCCAAATGCTCATAGCCAGGGGTCCAGGCATGGTGGCTCAAGCCTATAATCCCAACACGTTGGGAGGCTAAGGCAGGAGGATCACTTGAGTCCAGAAATTTGAGACTAGTCTCAGCAACATAGGGAGACCGTGTGTCTACAAACAATTTTAAAAATTAGTTGGGTGTAGTGGTGCACGCCTGTAGTCTCAGCTATTCAGGAAGCTGAGGTGGAAGGATTGCTTGAGCTTGGCAGGGTGAGATTGGAGTGAGCCATGATTGTGCCACTGCATGCCAGCCTGGGCAACAGAGTGAGACCCTGTCTCAGAAAAAAAAAAAAAAAAAATCAGTCAGGCATGCTGACATGTGCTTGTAGTCCCAGTTACTAGGTGGGAGGATAACTTGAACCCAGGAGTTTGAGGCTGTAGTGAGCCATGATCATGCCTCTGCACTCCAGCCTGGGTGACAGAGTGAGACTATGTCTCAACGGCATAAGTTAAATAATAATAAGAGATTTTCTCCTGGCTCTGAAACCATTTCTGGACCTGCAAAGCAATCATGTGGAATGAAGTGGGGCCATCCATCATCAGGGCAGGTAGTACATTAGCCGGATTTACTGGTGTAACGTTAGACATAGACCAATAGAACAGAACAGAGAGACCAGAAATAATCTTCATTTATGGTCTGTTGATTTTCTACAAATGCCCCAACATAATGGGGAAAGTGTTTTCAACATGGTGCTGGGACAATTGGATATTAACCTGCAGAAAGATGAACTGACACCTTTATCTCCTATCATATATGAAAGTTAACACACATTAAAATGATGAAAAGCAAAAACACAAAGTTAGCATCAGATGTAGGAGAGTATCTTTGTGACTGGGGTGGGGAAGGAGCTGTGTGTGTGTATTTAAGAACACCAAAGGCGCCTGTAATCCCAGCACTTTGGGAGGCCAAGGCAGGCAGATCACCTGAGGTCAGGAGTTTGAGACCAGCCTGACCAACGTGGCGAAACCCCGTCTCTATTAAAAATACAAAAGTTAGCCAGGTGTGGTTGCGCTCGCCTGTAATCCCAGCTTTTTGAGAGGCTGAGACAGGAGAATCGCTTGAACCTGGGAGGCAGAGGTTGCAGTGAACCGAGATCACACCACTGTACTCCAGCCTGGGCCGCAGAGCAAGACTCTGTCTCAAAAATTAAAAAAAAAAAAAAAAAAGACAATCTATAAAGGTGAGACTTAGAGAAAGTCTCATTTGGGTTGTTTGCTGGAGGAAGGGTTTATAAAGTTGACTATTTAGGGCAGAACCTTAAACTGACTCCAGGTGAGAGTTTCTTGATTTTGAAAATAAAGATCTTGAAGGCGAGATTGTTCCCACATGAGGTGGGAACAGGAGGGCATGTTCAGCTCCCAGAGTTAAATCCTTAGGTTTCTCTGCCTCATCACCAGGGACTGATAGACTCTTGAGCTCCTTTCAACAAAGTCTGACTCCCAAGCTTAGGAATATGTTTGTCACTTGGCGTTTTCCTTGTAAATGGTAGTGCAGTAGACTGCTTAAATGAACCAATTCAGATGTTTCCTTTTCTTCTCTTTTTGTTCCTTTATAGCATATTGCTATCATATAATTCCCCTTTTTCCCGTATATTAAATAACTATATTCCCTTGTTGGTGTGTTTTAATTTTTTGGCTGAAAATGAGTAGACAGGCCGGGCACGGTGGCTCACTCCTGTAATCCCAGCACTTTGCAAGGCCAAGGCAGGTGGATTATCTGAAGTCAGGAATTTGAGACCAGCTTGACCAACAAGGTGAAACTCCGTCTCTACTAAAATACAGAAATTGGCCGGGTGTGGTGATGGGTGCCTGTAATCTCAGCTACTCGGGAGGCTGAGGCAGGAGAATTGCTTGAACCCGGGAGGCAGAGGTTGCAGTGACCCAAGATGACGCCACGCCAATGCACTCCAGCCTGGGCGACAGAGACTGAAAAAAAAAAAAAAAAAAAAAGAGAGAGAGAGAGAGAGAGAAAAGAAAATGAGTAGACTGAGGGATAAGGATAAGGTGTGAGGAACCCTTCGCCATGCCACCAACAGCCTTTCTTTCCAAATTCCTGACCCCTGCAGGACATCAAGCCCTCCCCCATGTTCCAGTGTGGCCTGGTCTAGGCACCCCTTCTGCTCTGAGGCACGAGGATCGTTCCTTTGGCCACTGAGAATGCAATTCCCTTTTGTCCAAGAGGAAGAAGAAAGAAAGGCCCATTAGTACAGGGAGACACCAGTGCCAGCTCTGGAAAGCCAGGAGCAAATTCTTAAATTCCAATGTCGTCTGGCGAGGGCATGTCCTGGTATCTTATTTAAATAGTAGGTTTGAGGATCTTTGACTCATTTAACTTACTGATAGGGGAAAATGGATCAGGGAAGATGCCCAAACTGGCAAGGGCAATGGCCGAGAACCTGTCATTCTGGCTCCTCTCAGGCGCTTGTTTTATCTCTTTGCACTGTGGCCCCCCAGGGGGAGGGGCCTAGGGCACTATCCAATCAGGAGTTCTGAGGGCGGGGCCGCGCCAGCTGTCCAATCAAGTGTGCTGTAGGACAGCAGGCGGGGCGACACGCCGAAGCCCGTGGGTTAGGGTTTTTTTTTTTCCCCTCGCCTTCGCGCTGTCGAGTAGCTCTCGGCTTCTCTGAACGCGCAGAAGATGTGTCAGCGCAGGGTGTGTCGCGATTTGCCCAGTTGTGGCCAGAATAGCCGTAAGGAGGATGCCAGGACACCCTGGAGTCCAGGAAATGGTGAGTGAGCCGGGCAGGGGTCCCGACACGCGGGAGGAGGGGCTGGCTGGAACCGGCTGTGGCTTTACGCGGGCCTCCCCGCGGGCGACTCCAGGGTCTGGGACCCGAGTTCCCATGGCGCAGCTCGGCCCTCGGTCCCTGAGCCACAGGGTGGCCCTGGGCCGGCCGGCAGTCAGGACCTCGGGCGTCCTGTCGGGTCCCTGCGTGGCGACTTTGCCCCCAGCCCCGGAGCCCTCTCTGGACAGCTCCGCGCCCGCAGCCCCACGTCTCCCCCGGATTGTGCGGGGACCACTGGAGGGTCTGGGGAGAATTCCCGCCTCGGGTGCGACTTTAGCTAAACGACGTACACCAGGTTCTAGAATGTTCCTTACATCGTTGATGAGGAAACAAATAGGTTTTGTTATGCCTTGAAGTCACAGTTTCTAAGACCCTCTCGAGGACTTTTAGGGAAAACTTACTGTGTTTTCATCTATTTTCCACAGAGCAAAAGGTTAGTCTTTTAGATTTAATTTTGTTGTCGTTTGTGGATGTTTTACGAGAAAGGAAAGCAGAGAGAGCAGCCTGGAAGTTAGTTGTATGAAATGGTTGTGCCTCACCTCCCAGTATCTTTCCTCGGCACAGACATCTTATGTGTTGAGGATCTTACTTGGAAATTTTTCTGGGTGATCTGTCCTTGAGAATAGTTGCAGATCAGCACTGAGCCTCCCCGGCTTTGTCACCTTGAAAACGTCGACTCAATTGTGTGTCAGTATTTAAGTAAATGTGTGTTCAATCACTAGAGCGTGAAGGATGGTACAAAATATTTCCAAAAAGGCAAGAAAGGTGAATTTCTGGGGGAAAAAAAAAAGTCCAGTATTACGTCCTGCTTTTTTTTTTTCTTTTTCTTTTTTTTTGAGGCAGAGCCCCACTCTTGCTGAGGCTTGAATGCAGTGGGGAGATCAAGGCTCACTGCAACCTCGACCTCCCCAGCTCAAGCGATCTTCCCACTTCAGCCTCCTGAGTAGCTGGGACCACCACACCTAGCTAATTTTTTGTAGAGAGGGTGCCTCTCTATGTTGCCCAGGCTGGTCTCAAACTCCTGAGCACAAGTGATCCTCCCAAAATGTTGGGATTACAGAAATGTTGGGATTACAGGCGTGAGCCACTGTGCCTAGCCTAAATATTATTTTAACCCCTTTTTCTTCTAAGTTTCTGAGGCTCATTTTTTTCTTTTGGTTGATTTCAAAAGGAATTCCAGGGCTTAGCCTTAAAATTCCTAGGTGTGTTAAAATATGATTGTTTAGAAAACCACTTCTGGCTGGGCACGGTGGCTCATGCATGTAACCCCAGCATTTTGGGAGGCTAAGGTGGGTGGATCTCCTGAGCTCAGGAGCTCCAGATCAGCCAGGGCAACATGGCAAAACCCCGTCTCTAACAAACGATACAAAAAATTAGTCAGGCATAGTGGCACGTGCCTGTGGTCCCAGCTACTTTGGAGGCTGAGGTGGGAGGATTGCTTGAGCCTGTGAGGTGGAGGTTGCAGTGAACTGAGATCATGCCACTGCACTCCAACCTGGGTGACAGAGTGAGACCCCATCTTAAAAATGTATGTATTTCTAATAATTAACTATTGATTAAATTATTAGTCAGTTTGACTAATAATTAATGATTATAGTTTGTTATGATTAATGATTAATAGTTTGACTAATGATTAAATAATCATTTCTGATGAACTTCATTTTCCAAAAGGAATAGATATTTGTGGGTTTTGTTTTGAAACTAGATGTTTTACAGTTTGCTTCCATGCTTTATACATAAATACTTGGTTTGAGTGATTTTGCTGAATTCTTGAAACACTGGGTTTCTCTAATTTAAAATATCAAAAGCGTTCTAAAGCCACGTGACTGGTGAGTGGAGGCCTGAGGCAGTGACTAGAAGGTAAGGCCACCTTTGACTCTGCCAAGGGAAGTAATTAAGACCCAGGTGGTTCTTCTTAGAGCCCCTCCCCTACAGATGTCCTATGTACTCACTGTTATCAAGGAAAGCAGGTGTCCTACGTACTCACACCTATTAAGGAAAGACTCCTTTGGTACTGACAGAAACTGAGCATTGGAAAACTGGGGATCCACACCTAGGTGGTGGGGAGGGGAACATAATGATACTTTCTGGGATTGTAATTGTAGTTTCCTTGGGCTTGCTTATAGACAGTGGATTTGAGGGGTAGTTGTTGCTGTTGTTTTGTTTGAGACAGGTTCTTAATCTATCACCCAGGCTGGGGTGCAGTGGCACAGTCTTGGCTCACTGCAGCCTGGACTCCTGGGCTCAAGTGATCCTCCCACCTCAGCCTCCCAAGTAGCTAGGACTACAGGCACATGCTACCATGCTTGGTTTTTTTTTTATGTTTGTTTGTTTTTTGTAGAGATAGGGTCTTGATACATTGCCCAAGCTGGTCTCAAACTTGTGACCTCAGGAAATCCCATCTTGGCCTCCCAGGTGCTGGGATTACAGGCATGAGCCGCCACTCCCGGCCTTCAGTTTTGCATCCCCAGTGTTGCTGCATTCAGTGTAATATTTACGTGTTGAGAAAGTCTATGAAGTTAGGACTTTTGTCTCCTGGATCTGAGATTGATGAATTAGAGAGTTCATTTGGGTCAGAACCTTAAACTGAATCTGGGACTGAACTACTCTAGGTGTTAGGCCTTAATGGTGAGAGTCTGACCCCCAAGCTTGTTAAGGGATTTACAAGTTCTGTGTATGGGATTTACAGTTCTGAATTGTGGGGAAGCAGGCTGCTAAGCTGATGAGAAGAATATCTGTGTTTCTTTCCTTTGGATTCCTTTATCTGTTTATTGTGGTGCTCCAACTGTAGTTTCCCTTAGCATTTTGTAATTTTATATGTGTGAGTGTGTAGGATATTCGTTTCTTTCGTTTCTTCGGCTTTGAAAATGAAAGTTGATAAATATGATGTAAGGCAAGATAATTGTGGAACCAAACAGAATTGCGTTCCTTTTGTGCAAAAGAATCTCAAGATGCAAGATGAGTGCATTAAAGTTCTCGGGTACATTTTTCATTTTTAAGTCAGTTTTGTATGTGCATATCCCTAGAGGACGTGACATTTAAAAGGCTCTACTCTTCCTAAGAAAAATGAATTATTTTAATTGATAAGATGAAAATTCAATTGAGTTCCTATTTTAATGATACAAGGGAAACTACTCAAAGCTTATGTAATCTTTGAGACTTTTTTACATTTAGAGAGTTAGGTTTAAATCCATCATGCATTAAATAGGCTACTCATTCCTGAAAGCACTGCCCTCTGGGATACAGTAGAAATACAAAACAGGATGCAATTTGTCATTTAGTTAGAGATTTTTTTTCTTAGTTTACACTTTCATACCTATTATTATTTAAAGGATGAAATCTTAGAATGGTTTCCTATGTTGTTTTTTTTCTTTTTCTTTTTTTTTTAAGGCGGAGTCTTCACTCTGTCGCCCAGGCTGGAGTGCAGTGGCGCGATCTCGGCTCACTGCAAGCTCTGCCTCCCGGGTTCGCGCCATTCTCCTGCCTCAGCCTGTAGCTGGGACTACAGGCACCCGCCACCGCGCCTGGCTAATTTTTTGTATTTTAGTAGAGAGGGGGTTTCACCGTGTTAGCCAGGATGGTCTCGATCTCCTGACCTTGTGATCCGCCTGCCTCGGCCTCCCAAAGTGGAGGGATTACAGGCATGAGCCACTGCGCCCACCCAGTTTCCTATGTTTAAAAAAAGTTAAAATTAAATAAATTTTAGAAACAAGTTAATTAAATATAATGGCTAATAGTATAGTTTATATAATTTTTTCGATCATTTAAAATACGAAGGTTTAAAAAAAATCTAAAAGAAAGTGTGGGTTGAGAAAACTTATGGCCAGAATATCCTGGTTTACCCTAGTGCTCTTGCTCCAGCCACCCCCAGATAACCAGTTTTGATCATTACTTGTGCATCTGTTAGTGTTTCTTTATATAAAAACAAGCAATTGCAAATGCATATTTTTTTCTATTCACTATTGGTGAACGCATTGTCTTTTTTGTTGTTGTTGTTAGAGACAGAGGACAGGGTCTTGCTCTGTCACCCAGGCTGGAGTGCAGTAATGCAATCATAGCTCCCTGTAACCTTGAACTCCTAGGCTCAAGCGATTCTCCCATCTCAGCCTCCTGAGTAGCTACGACTACAGTCGCATGCCAGCACACCCAGCTACTTTATTTTTTATATAGAGATGGGGTCTGGCTATGTTGCTCAGGCTGGTCTTGAACTCCTGGGGTCAAGTGATCCTCCACTTTGGCCTCCCAAAGCATTGGGATTCCAAGTGTGAGCCACCAGAGCCACCATGCCTGGCCCTGTTCACCATTGTTCTTGTAATTATTGGTTGGACTCCACATTTTTAATGTTTCACAATTGACCACTTCATCCTCTTCCCTTAATGCCCCACTTCTGGACAAGCTGAGAAGGCCTGGGCATCCTTCCTGTGTCAAGGGCAGGAGATTCAAACCACATAACCAGTTGCCTGCAGAGGAACTTGTGCCCAGCCCCACTTCCAACCACAGTAAACACCTGGGCAAGTTCCCTGCCTTGCTCTTTTAAGCCATTTCCCACCTGCTTGAGAGGCCTGCCCTGTTCTCCCTAGAGACCTCAGTCATGGGCGTAATAAGCCTTTTCATACCCTCTCAGTGTATGTGAGACCCAGTCTCATCAGTGCCATCATTGCAGCCTCGCCTCTCTAGGTGACTAGCAGTTGGTGCTGTGAACAAGATGTCTAGACATTGACCACCATCGTGGGTCTGTCTTCTCTTGTTCTGAATTGCTAACCTGCTCTATGGCCCATCTAGAGTTTGAGCTGCCGCTTACTGGGAGCACATGCTCAGTGCTGTGCTGCTCTGTGTTTCTTCCATTGTTGAGCCCTGCCAAGTCTGGTTCTAGATTCAGCTGACCTTAGTTGACAGTTTGATAATTCCTTGGAATTTGGGAGCTGGAGTATGGGAGTAGGGCCATCCTTAAAGTGGTCCTGGGTTTACATCCTGAGCAAAGACCTGCCTGTGTGGTTTTTTTTTTTTTTTCTTTTTTGGTGGGCGTGTGGGGCTGGTGGTGAGAAAGCCAGCTGACTCTATTGCTTTGGGGCTAGGGGGCTCAGGAGCTCTTGGTGGGGCGGGTCCGCTTCCTCTTCGCCATCACAGGCTGCGCTGGCCCTGCGGATGGCTGCCATGCGCAGGTCGGCCATGCGCAGGTCGGGGCGGTGCTTGTTCCTGCAGATCATGTGTCTGATGCTGCTGAGCGTGGCGCGAGCTTTCTTGTTGATGGTGGTACGCATGTAGGAGGTGGCAGGCTTCGGCTGGCCGGATCTCCGTTTCTTGACCACCACCACACCTTTGCCCTCGGCTGCCAGCTCCACGCCCACAGTCTTGTGGTAAATCAGCGCGCTGTAGCGGAAGGAGTTGGGGCCTTCAGGTTACTGGGCTCGGTGCTGTAGGGCGGCTTGTTCCTCTTGATCAGGAAACTGGAGCAGTTCCGCACGATCATCATTGCAGATGCGCGGACATGGTGGCGGCTCCTCTCGTAGTGGCGGCCTGAGACGGAAAGAGCCCTGCCTGTGTATTTATAGTGAAGTTGTGACTCATGCCTGGGTTGCCCCAAATGTAAAGAGTGCGAGTGGAGGGGGGACTATATACACTGCGTCAGAGGTTGGTCATTATGTGGCTGCCCTGGAGGAGCAGTCCTTCAAAAAGAAGACAGGGGTAGAGAACAGCAGCCATCAGATAATGGGCTGAGTCTACACTCTTTAACAGCAGAAGGTTCCCCAAGACCCTGAAGTGCTGTTGCTGCTGCTTCATGTGCCTCTAGCATGACAGAGATCTTGACCTTTCGTTTTAGTGGGGATAACACCCATGGCATAGCTGTGGCGTAGCAAAGAAGTTAGTTCAAACCTGACTCAAACCCGGGGTTCTTAAACCTTCTAGAGCAACCATTGCCGTAGGGGAGGCCCTTCACCCTGATGACACCGGCTCGCTGGTGGGGAAAAAAAAGTATTAGTACCATGTTAGAGAAGACACACCCTCCCCCAAAGTATGTCCAGTAACCAAAAAACAGAACAGGGAAGGGAAGGAACAAAAGGAAAAAACACTGATGAAACAGAAGTCCACAGTTTGACCCAATTGGAAATGTATTAAAGGGATTTGCATAACAAAAATCGTAAAAGGGCACTCCTTGGGATTTTGTCCTCTATAATGTAGGTTCTGAATTTTAACATCTGTATGAGCTGATAAACCTTCATGGGATTAGTACTAGGGCTCATGTTATAGTTGTATCTGGGTATCCCATCAAATGTAATGAAGGTGTCCCGATACTCATAGAGGAGTTACTGAATATAAAATAAATAGAGCAGAAATCCCTGTGCCTCTCCTTAGCCATCATAACTATTGTGTTGACTAAATCATTCTTGGTTGTAATATAGAACGAATTGTCTTAAAATATCACATAGGGCCAGGTGCGGTGACTCACGCCTGTAATCCCAGCACTTTGGGAGGCCAAGGTGGGTGGATTGCTTGAGCCCAGGAGTTCAAGACCAGCCTGGGCAACATGGTGGAACCCTGTATTTGTAAAAATACAAAAATTAGCTGCGTATAGTGGCGCACACCTGTAGTCCTGGCTTTGGGAGGCTGAGGTGGGAGGGTAGCTTGAGCCTGGGAGGTTGAGGCTGCAGTGAGCTGTGACTGTGCCACTGCACTCCAGCCTGGGTGACAAGGTGAGACAACAGCCCTTAAAAATCCCACAGTGACCAAGGAAGCTCTGAACCAGTGAGTTATTTATTTATTTATTTATTGAGACAGAGTGTTGCTCTGTCACCCAGGCTGGAGTGCAGTGGCGGGATCTCCGCTCACTGCAACCTCCGCCTCCCAAGTTTAAGCAATTTTCCTGCCTCAGCCTTGTGAGTAGTTGGGATTACAGGCACTCGCCACCAAACCCAGCTAATTCTTGTGTTTTTTGTAGAGACGGGGTTTTGCCATGTTGGCCAGGCTGGTCTCAAACTCCTGGCCTCAAGTGATTCACTTGTCTCGGCCTCCCAGGGTGCTACAATTACAGGAATGAGCCACTGCACCTAGCCATAAATTTAAATTAAGTCTTTGGCAGTTACAAATTAGATTGACAAAATGGGACCCCATGGAACTTACTCCCCAATTAAATTAGTTAATATGACTCAATGTAAATTGAACTGGGCCTGGAAGGATTGACAGCCATTATATAAAACCATTAATACAAAATGGTTATATGGTTGTAGTGAAGGGGCAACTATCCCCAGTGCTGCCTTTTTTTTTCTTTTCTTTTTTTTTTTTTTTTGACAAGATCTCACTCTGTTGCCCAGGCTGGAATCCAGTGATGCAATCACAGCTCACTGCAGCCTCCAACACCTGGACTCAAGCATCCTCCTGCATCAGCCTCCTGAGAAGCTGGGACCACAGGTGCGCCCCCATGCTCAGCTAAAATTTTTTTTTTTTTTTTTTTTTTTGGAGAGATGAGATCTCACAATGTTGCCCAAGCTGTTCTTGAACTCCTGGGCTGAAGCAGTCCTCCTACCTCAGCCTCCCAAAGTGCTGGGATTATGGACATGAGCCACTGCATTTGGCCGGGTATTTCTCCAGTTAACAGCCTAATTTGGCCTGGCCGTTTTTTTTTTTTTTTTTTTTTTTTTTTTTTGAGATAGAGTCTTGCTCTGTCGCCTAGGCTAGAGTGCAGTGGCGCAATCTTGGCTCACTGCAACCTCCACCAGCCAGGTTCAAGTGATTCTTCTGCCTTGGCCTCACAAGTAGCTGGGATGACAGGCATGCACCACAACACCCAGCAATTTTTTTTTTTTTTTTTTTTTGAGACAGTTTTGCTGCTGTTGCTGAGGCTAGAGTGCAGTGGCGCGATGTCGGCTCACTGCAACCTCCACCTTCCAGTTTCAAATGATTCTCCTGCCTCAGCCTCCCACGTAGCTGGGATTACAGGCACCCGCCACCACGCCTGATTAAGTTTTGTATTTTTAGTAGAGTTGGAGTTTCACCATGTTGGCCAGGCTGCTCTTGATCTCCTGACCTTGTGATCCACCTGCCTTGGCCTCCCAAAGTGCTGGGATTACAGGCATGAGCCCCCACGCCCAGCCAATTTTTGTATTTTTTTAAGTAAAGACAGGGTTTCACCATGTGGGCCAGGCTGGTCTCGAACTCCTGACTCAGGTGGATCCACCCCCTTCAGCCTCCCAAAGTGTTGGGATTATAGGTGTGAGCCACCACACCCAGCCTAATTTGGCTTGTTCTTAAATCTGGGTGCCTCAAAGTGGATTATTGCAATTTACTGCTGTGATCCCAACCTATGGAGCCCCTACACCCAATATCCAACATTATGGAAATTACTGACTCCGTCCAACGAACAAGTGGTAGATATTCTGGTGTCACAGATTTGTATAGGTTCTATTCAGTCTCTATTTCAAGAGACTCTTAGCTGCAGTTTACCTTCACCTTTGAAGGGATTTGGTCCACCTTTATCTGGTTTCTTTTCATGGAACCTCAGTAGCCTTGCTATTGCAGTCTTTGCCAGCAAGATCTAAATTTTATGTACCTTTCTCCAGGAGCACAGGCATGGCATTACATTAAAGTCATTTGCTGGCCAGGCGCAGTGGCTCATGCCTGTAATCCCATACCTGTGGGAGGCTGAGGTGGGAAGATCACTCAAGGTCAGGAATTTGAGACCAGCCTCGCCAACATGGCAAAAACCTGTCTCTACTTTAAAAAATGCAAAAATTAGCCCGGTATGGTGAGCGCCTGTAATCCCAGCTACTTGGGAGGCTGAGGCACAAGAATCACTTGAACCTGGGAGGCAGAGGTTGTAGTGAGCCAAGATTATGCCGCTGCACTCCAGCCTGGGTGACAGAGCAAGACTCCGTCTCAAGAAAAAAAAAAAAAAAGTAATTGCTCTCTGGGGACAAGTCATTTGACATTCATTCAGGACATACAAATATTGAAAGAAAAGAGCTTACAAAAAGTGGAAGGGCCATTGCCCCATCTAGAATGTAAGACGCACTGACACCTTGGCTAAATTTCAGAAAATTATGTGGTAAGCAGAGGACTCGCATCCTCCCTGACATAGTAAAGAAATAGCGTGTTTTTTGTTTTTTGTTTTGTTTTGTTTGAGACAGGGTCTCTCTGTCACCCAGGCTGGAGTGCAGTGGTGAGATCTCAGTTCACTGCAATCTCCGCCTCCCAGGCTCAAGCGATTCCCATGCCTCAGCCTCCCCAGTAGCTGGGATTACAGGTGTGCACCACCACGCCTGGCTAATTTTTTTGTAGTTTTAGCAGAGGCGAGGTTTCACCATGTTGGCCAGGCTAAGAAATAGCTATTGACTTTCTCACCATCACAATATCTTTTAGAGTCTTTTGTTCTTTGTTCTGGAGGCAACATAATCCTTGTGTGTAAATTTTAATTAAATCCAATTAATGCTGTGACTTACAGGTTAGCCCACCTTGAATGGGTATTTCTACCACAGAGGCTTCTAGGCTGTTCAAACTGCCGTGCAATTAATGCCCTCAGACTCCTTTACTATGTAGGCTTTTTTTTTTTTTTTTTTTTTTTTGAGATGGAGTTTCGCTCTTGTTGCCCAGGCTGGAGTGCAGTGGCACGATCTCGGCTCTCTGCAACCTCTGCCTTCCAGGTTCAAGCAATTCTGCCTCAGCCTCCTGAATAGCTGGGATTACAGGTATGCACCACCATGCCCGGCTAATTTTGTATTTTTAGTAGAGACAGGGTTTCTCCATGTTGAGGCTGGTCTTGAACTCCTGACCCCAGGTGATCTGCCCACCTCTGTCTCCCAAAGTGCTGGAATTACAGGCGTGAGCCACCGTGCCTGGCCAGACTATGTAGGCTTTAGCAACCCCTTCTTGTGGCCCCTGTGGGTAGCCAGATGGTCATAAGTTGTCCACAGGCTTCTGATGCAAGCCCACACTATGTGCCAGTACCATGTTGAACAGAAATGCTGCATGAGGGGACTCCCTTGCCTTGTTCTTCATCTTACTAGGAAAGCATTTCGGTTTTCACTGTTACGTATGGTGTTAGCTGTAAGTTTCTTGTAGATGTTCTTTCTTAAGAAGTAGTAGTTTCTCTCTATTCCTAGTTTGCTATCATAAATGGAAGTCATACTTTGCCAAATGCTTTCTCATTTTCATTATTCCCCCTTTCATTTGTGATATTAGTAATTTCTATCCTCTTTGTTTTCCTCAGTTAGCTTGACTAGATTTTTATCAATTTTATTCATCTTTTCAAAGAGCGGGCTTTGGTTTTGATTTTTTTTTTTTATTTCTTGCAGTTTCACTATTTGAAAAAATTTCTTTTCTTTTGCTTACTATGGTTTTAATTTGCTTTTTCTAATTTCCTAAAGCACATGCTTAGATAATTGATTATATATTTTTCTTCCTTTCTAGTGTATCTGTTCAGTAGCATATTTGTCCTCTATGTACTCCTTTTTTTGCTGTGTCCCACAAAGGGGTGGGTGTGTGTGTGTGTGTGTGTGTGTGTGTGTGTGTTTTGAGATGGAATCTGACTCTGTCACCCAGGCTGGAGTTCAGTGGCACGATCTTGGTTCACTGCGACCTCTGCCTCCCAGGTTCAAGCGATTCTCATGCCTCAGCCTCCCAAGTAGCTGGGATTACAGGCATGCGCCACCATGCCTGGCTTATTTTTTTGTATTTTTAGTAGAGACGGAGTTTTGCCATGTTGCCCAGGCTGGTCTCGAACTCCTGACCTCAAGTGATCCACCCACCTCAGCCTCCCAAAGTGCTGGGATTATAGGCATGAGCCACCATGCCCAGCCCCTACAAAGTTTAATAAGCTGTATTTTCATTCGTTTATTTTTTATTTTTTATTATTATTATTATTTTTGAGATGGAGTCTCTCTCTGTCACCCAGGCTGGAGTGCAGGCTGGAGCACAGTGGCGCGATCACGGCTCACTGCAACCTCCACTTCCTTGGTTCAAGCAATTCCTCTGCCTCAGCCTCCCAACTAGCTGAGATTACAGGTGCACGCCACCATTCCTGTCTGATTTTTTTTTGTATTTTCAGTACAGACAGGGTTTCACCATGTTGGCCAGACTGGTCTTGAACTCCGCCCACCTTGGCCTGCCAAAGTGCTGGGATTGCAGGCGTGAGCCACTGTACTCGGCCTGTCCTTCCTGGGTTTTTTTTTGCCTACTGGATCTCTTAATTACTGGTAGGAGGGTGTTGAAATCTCAACTATAGTCATGGATTCATGTATTTCTCCTTGTAGTCATATCACATTTTGCCTTGTGCATTTTGCAATTTTTTTGTTATGCACATACACGCTAAATATTACACATAGATTCTCCGTGTCCTCTTAGAGAATCAACCCCTTGGGCGGGTGCAGTGACTCACACCTGTAATCCCAGCAGTTTGGGAGGCCAAGGCAGGTGGATCACCTGAGGTCAGGAGTTTGAGACCAGCCTGACCAACATGACAAAACCCCGTCTCTACTAAAAATACAACAATTAGCCAGGTATGGTGGTGCGTGCCTGTAATCCCAGCTACTCAGGAGGCTGAGGCAGGAGAATCACTTGAACTTGAGAGGCAGAGGTTGCAGTAAGCTGAGACCATACTTCTGCCTGGTCAACAACACGACTCCGTCTTAAAAAAAAAGGCCGAGTGCAGTAGCTTACACCTGTAATCCCAGCACTTTGGGAGGCCGAGGCGGGCACATCACCTGAGGTCAGGAGTTTGAGACCAGCTGACCAATGTAAAGTGAAACCCTGTCTCTACTAAAAAATAAAAAATTAGCTGGGTGTGGTGGTATACACCCATGGTCCCAGCTACTTGGGAAGCTGAGGCAGGAGAATCGCTTCAACCCAGGAGGCAGAGGTTGCAGTGAGCCAAGATCGTGCCACCACATTCCAGCCTGGGAGACAGACTGAGTCTCCGTCTCTCAAAAAAAAAAAAAAAAAAGGGTCTTGTAGACAACGTATAATTAGGTAGGTAATTTTCTTGTAAATAACATACTTTTTAATTTTCTTTGTGACTTCTGTGTTTGACTATTTACCTTACCTGATTTCATTTATTTCCCTCTCTCAACATATTGATTATGCCTTTTTTTTTTTTTTTTTTTTTTAACTATTGTAATGGTTGCCCTTGAGTTTTCAGTATACAACTATCCTAAGCCCTCTTTCTGGCAATCTTAGGCCACTTCACTGGTTGCCCAAGTAACTCATAATAGAGTATTCCCAATTCCTCCCTCCCTTATAACAATGCTGTTACTCATTTTACTTATCCATAAATTGTACTTACATGTTGTAGCTATTGTTACTTTGAACAACCTGTTATCTGTCACATTAATTGAGAATGAGAAAATGATTATATTTTACTTCCACTTATGTCTTCTCTATTGCAGTACCTTTCTTTGTCATTTACCTTCTTTCTGGTGAATTGAACATTTCTTGCAAAGTGGGTGTACTGGTGACAGATTCCCTCAAGTTTTGTCTCAGAAAGTACTATAGACTCATTTGAAGGATAATTTTGCTTGATACAGATGTTTTTCTTTCAGAACTTTAAATATTTTACTCTACTTTCTCCTTGTATGGTTTCTGAGAAGTTCAATTTAACTCTTATCCCTCTTCTCTAGAGTGACTGGGGAATCGCTTCCTTCTTAAATTGGAGAAAGGGCATTTTATGTTCTTTTGGAAGAAACCTCTGCTGAGAACATTTTATACATGTTATAATCATGCGTAAATTCATCATTTCATTGTGGACTTTAACGCACTTTATTGTAAATTGCAAGTCTTTTTTTCTTTTTCTTTTCTTTTTTTTTTTTTTTTTTTGAGATGGAGTTTCATTCTTACTGCCCAGGCTGGAGTGCATTGGTGCAATCTAGGCTCACTGCAACCTCTGCCTCCCGGGTTCAAGCAATTCTCCTGCCTCAGCCTCCCAAGTAGCTGGGATTACAGGCATGCGCCACCACGCCGGGCTAATTTTGTATTATTAGTAGAGACAGGGTTTCTCCAGTGTTGGTCAGGCTGGTCTCGAACTCCCGACCTCAGGTGATCTGCCCACCTTGGCCGCCCAAAGTGCTGGGATTACAGGCTTGAGCCACCGTGCCTGGCCTGTAAATTGCAAATCGTAACCTGTTCCTCAGGGTCAGCAAGGCCCAAGGTTAACTGTAATGGTTCTGCTGGAAAGAGCTCTTTTGGCACTTTGCCATCTCAGGATGGCATGCCTGAGCTTTAACTTCCCAGTAACTTAATAACTCCATGAAATGGGACAATAAGTCTCTGATAAATATTAACACAAGTGAAAATAAACACTTCTCTCGGGTGCAGTGCAGTGGCGTGATCTCAGCTCACTGCAACTTCTGCCTCCCAAGCTCAAGCGATTCTCATGCCTCAGCCTCCTAAGTAGCTGGGATTAGAGATGTGCACCACTACACCCAGCTAATTTTTTTTTTTTTTTTTTTTGAGACAGAGCCTCGCTCTGTCACCCAGGCTGGAGTGCAATGGCACCATGTCAGCTCACTGCACCCTCCACCTCCCAGGTTCAAGCAATTCTCCTGCCTCAGGCTCCTGAGTAGCTGGGATTATAGGCATGCACCACCACACCCAGCTAATTTTGTATTTTTAGTAGAGACGGGGTTTCACCATTTTAGCCAGGCTGGTCTTGAACTCCCAACCTCAGGTGATCCACCTGCCTCAGCCTCCCAAAGTGTTGGGATTACAGGTGTGAGCCACCGAGACGGGGTTTCACCATGTTGCCCAGGCTGGTCTCGAACTCCTGAGCTCAGTCTGCCTGCCTCGGCCTCCCAAAGTGCTAGGATTACAGGTGTGAGCCATTGTGCCCAGCCAACTTCTCCAAAAGAAATATTTTGATTGAATTGGCTGGATCTGACTACGTTGAATATCGTGGAGGACCTCAGGACAATATGGTCAGGTAAATACTGTTGCAAGTTTGATTTCCACGTGTTTCTTGTTCTCATGTTTAGTGATGGGAATAGTAGAAAAAGCTTCTAGTTCTTCAGTGTGCTTTTATTCATTCACACATTATCCAGAGTTGACCTTGTGTCTCATGGAATGTTGAGTGATGTGATGTATAAGAAGAAGATGAGTTTTTCTCACACAGAATCGATGGTCTTAAAATGGAATTTTTTTGTACAGCAGTTCTCTCACTTCTCCAGAGTGCTCTGGATCCTGCCATTGGAAAGCAGTATGATTGTGATCACAGTGAAAGTGTAGAAATAATTTTCATGTGTTCATAAATTACTGAGGAAGTGTGGCCAAAGAGAGTTCGGACAACAAATTCATAGAATAAATCCCTGGAGATCACAGAATCATCGTGAACATCTTATGACTTGAGTACAGTTGCCCAGTGCTGTCAGTCTCACCCACTCTCCTTTACACACATTTGGAATGTTTTAGGACTCAGTGACCTTTGAAGATGTGGCTGTGAACTTCACACAGGAGGAGTGGGCTTTGCTGGATCCTTCACAGAAAAAACTCTACAGAGATGTGATGTGGGAAACCTTCAGGAATCTGGCCTCTATAGGTAAAAATGAAATCATTCTATCATGTTCTTGAATGAATTAGAGAATACATTTTTCTTGGATATCAATGCTATTCCAAGATGTAGAATGTGAAAGGGCAAAATTCTTTTGTAAATCAGGCATGGTCACAGATGGACCTAGAATCTAATACTTTTTCTGTAATTTCTAATAACTTATGATAATTTTCTGGGTCTACATTTCAGGAACAAAACAAAAAGAATGGAACACTGAAGAGCAGTACAAAAACCAGGGGAGAAATCTCAGGTGAGTCACACTCAGAAAAGAAAGCAGCAGTATTCTAGGAGAAAATCTTAGTATGTCATTAAATTTGATAATTAAGGAAACATAAGCCAAGCCTCAAATGTATCTGTTCTTAGAAAATATTAACCCAGCTGGCGCAGTGGCTCACGCCTGTAATCCCGGCACTTTGGGAGGCTGAGGCGGCCAGATCACCTGAGGTCGGGAGTTCAAGACCCACCTGACCAACATGGAGAAACCCCATCTCTACTAAAAATACAAAATTAGCTGGGCATGGTGGCACATGCCTGTAATCCCAGCTACTCGGGAGGCTGAGGCAGGAGAATCACTTTAACCTGGGAGGCAGAGGCTGCAGTAAGCTGAGGTCACGCCATTGCATTCCAGCCTGGGCAACAAGAGTGAAGCTTCATCTCAAAAAAAAAAAAAGAAAAAAAAAAGAAAATATTAACCCAAAGTGCTTTCTTAAATATGACATAGATGTTCAGTGTTTGAAAAATAGTTCACTTAGAAACAGTATTAAGAAACCCATATATGGTCCGGGCGCGGTGGCTCACGCCTATAATCCCAGCACTTTGGAAGGCCGAGGTGGGTGGATCATGAGGTCAGGAGTTCAAGACCAGCCTGGGCAACATAGTAAAACTCCATGTTTACTAAAAATACAAAAAGTAGCCAGGCGCAATGGCAGGTGCCTGTAATCCCTGCTACTCAGGAGGCTGAGGCAGAAGAATCACTTGAACCCGGGTGGCAGAGGTTGCAGTGAGCCAAAATCGCACCACTGCACTCCAGCCTGGGCGACAGAGTGAGATTTGTCTCAAAAAAAAAAAAAAAAAAAGAAACCCATATATGAATATCACTGTTTTCATAACAGCTATGTTTGAGCTCGCTTGCAGAGTCACAGCATTCAATACATTCACCTCACAAGCAATTTAGACAGGACAAAAAAATCTATACTTTCCCTGAAAGTGGAAAAAATAGTTATTCTAGTATCAGTTAATAAAGAGAACATCTTTAATAAATGGACTATTAATGTGCTGCTCATTTTTTACAGAAATCATATGGTAGAGAGACTCTGTGAAAGTGAAGAAGGTAGTCATGGTGGAGAAGGTTTCAGCCAGATTCCAAATCTCAGTCTGAACAAGAAAACTCCTTCTGGAGGAAAGCTTTGGGAAAGCAGTGTATGTGGAAAAGTCTTGAGCCATCATTCATCCCTTAACACACACAACAGATCTTACACCAGACACAAACTGTATAAGTGTCGGGAATATGGAGAGAAGCCGTATAAATGTAAGAAATGTGGGAAACCCTTCAGTTATCTGCAGTCTTTTAAAAAGCATAAGAGAACACACAGTGCAAGGATAGTCTACACATGTAAGGCCTGCGGGAAAGCCTTCAGTTGTCAGCGTTCTTTCCAAATACATGGAAGGACTCACACTGGAGATAAACCCTATCAATGTAAAGAATGTGGAAAAGCATTCCGGTATCACCAGTCCGCTCAAAGACATGAAAAAGCTCATACTGGAGAGAAACCCTACAAATGTAAGGAATGTGGCAAACCCTTCATTTACCGCCATTCTGCTCGAGCACATGAAAGGAATCACACTGTACAGAAACACTATGAATGTAAACAATGTGGAAAAACCTACATATCTTCTGTAGGTTTTCAAGCACATGAAAGAACTCACACTGGAGAAAAACCCTATGAATGTAAAAAATGTGGAAAAGTGTTCGTATATCACAACTCTGCTCAAAGACATGAAAAGACCCACACTGGAGAGAAACCCTACAAATGTAAGGAATGTGGGAAAGCCTTCAGTTATCACTGTACTGCTCAAAAGCATGAAAGGAATCACACTGCACAGAAACACTATGAATGTAAACTGTGTGGGAAAACTTACTTGTCTCCTTTAGGTTTTCAAGCACATGAAAGTACTCACACTGGAGATAAACCCTTTGAATGTAAAAAATGTGGAAAAACATTTAGATACTACTACTCAGCTCAGAGACATGAAAGGACTCATACTGGAGAGAAACCCTACAAATGTAGGGAATGTGGGAAAGCCTTTTATTGTTGCAGTTCTGCCCGAAGACATGAAAGGATGCACACTGCAAAGAAACAGTATGAATGTCAAAAATGTGGGAAAACATACATTACTCTTGCAGGTTTCCAGATCCATGAAAGAACCCACACCGGAGAGAAACCTTACGAATGTAAACAGTGTGGGAAAGCCTTCAGTAGTTCCAGTTATATTCATATACATGAAAGAATTCATACTGGAGAGAAACCCTATGAATGTAAAGAATGTGGAAAACCCTTCAGTTTTCTTACAGGCTTTCGAGTACACATGAGAATGCACACTGGAGAGAAACCTTATAAATGTAAGGATTGTGGCAACGCCTTCATTTGGCGTGCATCCTTACAATACCATGTGAAGAAAGTGCACACTGAATAGAAACTATAAATGTAAAATATCAAAAGTTTTGCAATTTTAACGGTTTTCAAAGTTGATATGAAAGTTCATACTGGAGAGTAGTTGCATGAATGTAAGTAATACAGGAAAGCCTGATATAACTTAATTCAGCTGTAATGCTCCAGAAAATTCATGCCATGAAAAAATTTAATAAATGTATTTATCAGTGCCACGTCCCTTTTTGATTCTAGTTTTTAATATATTTTTATTTTAAAATATTTTTTATACGTGTATATATTTGTAGAGACAGGCAACATTATCTTGCCCAGGCTGATCGCCAACTCCCCTGACCTCAATAATCCTCCCACCTCAGCCCCATAAAGTGCTGGGATTATAGGCATGAGCCACCACACTGGGCCAGTTTTTTTGTTTTTTTGTTTGTTTGTTTTTGAGATGGGTCTTGCCATGTTGCCCAGGCTGGCCTTGGACTTCTAGGCTCATGAGATCCTCCCACCTCAGCTTCCTGAGCAGCTGGGACTACAGGTGTGTGCTGCCTTGCCTGGCTTAGTGCCACATTCTTAAAGTGGATCTCTGGACTGTGGGTTCCCACTTATTTTCATAAATGAACATTTAGGTGAGATTATTCTGTCAATACTCTTTAAGAAATAGTGCAGAGGTGTAATTGGTAGTGTTTTTTCCTTAAGTCAGTTAATAACATTTTTTCTCTTAATAGTTCTGTAAGTAAGGAAGAGGCCATTGAAAAATGACAGTTTTGGTACTGGGAGTTTCCTACTGGCATCCTATGGCAGGTACTGGCTTTCCCTTATCCATTATGTATATATTTGACCTTCCTCAGGAGAAAATCTTTCTTCTTTTTTATTAGGAGAGCCTTATTTTATTTCCCTTGCTAATGAATAGTGGGCCAAGGTTATACAATATACTCTTATGTAAATTATTTCCACATTTTACTCTTTCTGGCCAAGATATGGATGGTAGACTTTGAATTAATAAGTGACATCTGTGATAGGACAACACAATCTAGGTTGGAGGTGTCCCTCTTAGATTGTGTTATGTCATTATGGGTAACGTGAACTAAGTTTTCTAGAATCTATTCCCTTTTGGATTTTATGTTGGAATTCAGCAGTAGTCTAACTGACATGAAAGCTGGAAGGCAGAACTGAAGAAGGCATTAGTCAGGTTTTGGACCCATCTACATGGAGACAGACAGGAAAATCCAAACTGCAAATGGATCTTTGATGTGAAGATTGTGGAGACATCTGTGGAACCCGACGCCTCTGAGAAAACAGAAGTAGACGGTGGTGTTTTAAAGAAACTCTTGATTGTCAGGACAAAGTATCAGGAAAACAGGCAGGAGGCCAGTGTCCATGCAGTCCCCTTGCAGCCTTCTTAAGTTCTGCCTCCCAACTTTCATGTCGTTAGGCTATTGGTGAATTCTAACATGGAAACAAAAAGAGAAAAGATTCTAGAGAATTTAGTTAACATTACCCGTATCAACATAATCCACCAGGCAACTAGTTAAAACTGTCATGGTTGAGGGTATTTTCTGTTGTTCTGACTACCCTCATCTCTAGATTATATTCAAATAAGATCTAATTTGCATAGTAAACGCCTTATTCTGTTAATACTGGTAATAACTGTGTTCCTGGTTTCTCCGTGACAGCTACAATGATACAGTCACACAGAACAACATGGGGGCTTGTTCCTCTGTTGCATTGTGCAGTAACTGCTCTGACGCAGTCTCTGTGAGAACAAAAGTCTTAGGTCAGGCAGATTGCAAGAATTTCCAATTACAGCTGAATGTGATCGTGTGCACTCTCTGAGTTGTTTGTACGTGATAAAAACAATGCATATTTATCAAACAACTTATGCAGGTATTTCTTAGAAATATTTTATTAACTCTTTTAAAACAACTTGTATACTAACAAATATTGTATTAATATTTTCCATTACCTGAGACTATATATTAAAATATCCCATTGCAATTATGCATTTTCAGGTCAACTTCATAATTTTGTTGGGTTAGTCATTATACATTCTAAATAATGAGTCAGTATTACCATTTGCATATAAGTTCAAGTACTTTTTTTCTTTAAAAAATGTAAAAGAAAATGTAAAGGAAAAATATTTTTAATTCCTTACATGGTCACAAGTTTTCTCATGAAACTAACTACTCATTTATAATACCACAAGAACAAAGCATGCTTTTGTCTGTGCCATCTCGCCAAAGACCACTAGAATCACACCTGTAGTCAAAGTGGTGTGTAAAGAGTTGTAATAAGGATGAACACAAAGCATAAATGACAGGGTTATCAATGAGAGGGTGCTTAAGAGGACTTCTTACAGGATTTGTGTTTCTTTTGGGTGATTTCATTGCTATTCAACAAAGTGAGGTGTTTGTATTGGATGCTGTGAGGTGAACTCAATTGCGTCCTCGGAAATGCTAATAGATCTTATCTAGGAGGCAGAAAGAATAGAGTGGTGCTAAAGCTAATTCATAAGAAGCACAGTTATATTAGGAGATTTCTGGTCCTTTTTAGGGTTTGGAGTCTGGAGTCTGTTTTCTTTCTAACTAGATCAGTGACATAGTTACAGAATTTCATGTTGATCCATTATGGTCACCTGGTAGCTTTGTCTGATGGAGGTTTGTGACAGTTTTCAACAGGGTGAGACTTCGCCTTGAGCTGAGTTGGGGAGCAGCTGTCATTGGGAACAGCTTCTGCTTTTCTCATTACCTAAACACTGAAGTATTTCCTGCGGTATAACGGACACTGTTATCTATAAAGTACCTCAGTTAAATTATTGACCAAAATTAAGTCTGTTGAGGCAGAAATAATTTGATAAAGGCTAATCAAAGCCAAATGTGAGGATCGGCCTGGGAAGACACCAACAAAGCTGGGTATGTTTCAAAGTCGTCACACTCTTGTAAGTTTAGGAGGCCAGGTGCCGTGGCTCATGCCTATAATTCCAGGTACTTGGCAGGACTGCTTGAGGCCAGGAATTTGGGACCAACCTGGGCAACATAGGGAGACTTCATGTCTAAAAACATAAAAAATAAATTATTAGCTGGGCATAGTGGTGCCCAGTTGTAGTGCCAGTACTCAGAAGTGTGAGTCAGGAAGATCAAGGAGTTCAACACCAACCTGGGCAACATAATCAGACCCCTCCCGTCTCAAAACACTAAAAATTAAGAAAAGCAGACTGGTTTCTGCCAGGGGTAAAAACAATAAGAAAAAATAAAAAACCTTGAGTGGACATTTTTTTCAACGAAGACATACAAATGGTCTGAAAGCATATGAAAAGGGACTTAATATCACTAATCATTACAGAAATTCAAATCAAAACCACAATTACATGTCACCTCGTACATGCAAGGATGGGTACTATCGAAAGATTAGTGTTAGGGTATAGAGAAAAAGGAAGCTTTGTGTACTGTTGGTGGAAATGTACATTTGTACAGCCATTGTGATGTGGAGGTTCCTCAAAAAAAAAAAAAAAAACCATGTGATCCAACAGTCTCACCCCTGGGTATATGCATATATGCCCAAAGGCAGTGATCAGTATTTCAAAGAGATTATCTGCCACTCACATGTTCATTACAGCATTATTCACAATAGTCAAAATATGGAAACTTAGCAGCCATCAATGAATGAATAAAGAAAATGTGATGTATATTTAAACAACAAAATATTACTCAGCCATAAAAAGGAAATCCTGACATTTGTCACAACATGAATAAACGGGGTGGACACTATAAGGCAGACATAGGCAAATACTTCATGAACCCACTTAATTGTGGAATCTTAAAAACTCAAACTCAGAGGTAGAGGGAGGAACGGTGGTTACTAGAGTCCAGAAGGTAGGGAAAATGGAGAAATGTTGGTCAAAGGTTAAAAACCAAGCTGTAAGGTGAACAAGTTCTGAAGATTTAATGTACAGCATGGGTCATCAATGTGTTAATCTGACTGGTAACCATTACAGAATGTATATATACATCAAAACATAACATTGTACGTCATGAACATACAATCTTTGTGAACTATTTTAAAATAAAAAAAGGGATGTTTACTGAATCTATGCCTGTTGGATCTTTGAGTTACTGAGAAGTATTGAAGTCTTCAGTTAATTGTGAATTTGTCTGTCTCACCGTGCAGTTGTGTGTTCTTGCATGACATATTTTGACAATCTGTTAGGTGCATATATTTTAAATTATGTCATTTCTATTATTGGGTCTTAATTTCTTTTCTTCTTGAAATATCTGGTTATTCAATCCAGTGTATATTTTATACCAGGCATTGTTGTTTTCCTTTCTAGTAGCTCAAATTGTGTCTTTAGTTTTTAATTTTGTTTTCAGACAGGGTCTCTCCCTGTCACCCAGGCTGGAGTTCAGTGGTGTTATCTTGGGTCACTGAAACTGCTGCCTCCCAAGCAAATGATCCTCCCACCTCAGCCTCCTGACTAGCTGGGACCACAAGTGCACACTACCATGCTCAGGTAATGTTTTAAACCTTTTTTTTTTTTTTTTTGAGAGACAAAGTCTTACTATATTGCCCAGGCTGGTTCCCTGGGCTCAAGGGATCTTTCTGCCTTGGCCTCTAAAAGTGCTGGGATTACAGGTATAAGCCACGGTGCCTGGCCAGTTTTTAATTTTTTTTAAGGTCCAATATAGTAATATAAAATTTACCATTTTAAGTATGCCATTCAGTAGCATTAAATATATTAACAGTGCTTTAGAACCATCATAGCTAGCTAGCTCCAGAATTTTTTCATTATTCCAAAAAAATTGGTACCCATTAAACAACCATTCCCCATTCCTCCCATCCCCATCCCTTGGTAATCTCTGTTTTCCTTTCTTGCTCTATGAATTCACTGATTCTAGGTGCATCATGTAAGTAGAAGCATACAGTATTTGTCGTTATGTGTACGGCTTATTTCACTTAGCATAATGTTTTCAAGGTTCATCCATACGTTAGCATGTACCAGTAATTCATTGTTTTTGTGCCTGAATATTCCCAAGTGTGGTATATTGGATACACCACACTTTATCTATCCATATGTTGAGCACTTGGGTTGTTTCTACAAAACTGTTTTGACTACTGTGAATAATACTGCTCTAAAATTGGTGTATATGTGTCTGAATCCCTGCTTTCCATGGTTGATTGATTGATTGAAACAGTGTCTTGCTCTGTTGCCCAGGCCAGAGTGCAGTGATGTGATCTTGGCTCACTGCAACCTCCACCTCCTGGGTTCAAGCGATTCTCCTGTCTCAGCCTCCCAAGTGGCTGAGATTACAGGTGTCCGCCACCACACCCAGCTAATTTTTGTATTTTTAGTAGAGACAGGGTTTCACCTTGTTGGCCAGGCTGGTCTCAAACTCTTGACCTCAGGTGATCCACCCACCTTGGCCTCCCAGAGTACTGGGATTACAAGCGTGAGGCACTGTGCCTGGCCTCCATTATTGTAGATACATACCTAGGAGTGGAACTGCTGAGGCACAGGGTTTTCTGTGTTTATAGCCATACTGTTTTTCCCAGTAGCTGTGTTTTACATTCTCCCCAGCAATACACAAGGACTGCAATTTCTTGCATGCTCACCACCCTGGTTATATTCGACTTTCTGTTTTAAACGGCAGCCATTCCAACAGTTGTGAACTATCTCACTGGTGTTTTGATTTACATTTCCCTAATCACCAGTGATAATGAGCATTATTCCATGTGATTGTTGGCCATTTATATATCTTCTTTGTACAAATGTTTTCAAGTCCCTCACTCATTTTTGAATTGGGTCATTGGTTTGTTGAGTTGTAGGAATTCCTTATGTATTTGGGGTATTAATCTCTTCCAAGATATGTGATTTGCAAAAACGTTCTCTCATTCTGTATAGTCTTTTCATTGTCTTGAGAGTGTTCTTTGGTGCACAAGCTTTACATTTTGATGTAGTCCAGTTTATTTTTTGTTTGCCTGTGCTTTAGATTTCATATCCAAGAAATGATTGTTAAATCCAATGTCATGAAAATTTCCCCTATATTTTCTTCTAAGTCTTCTATGGTTTTAGCTTTTAAGTTTAGATCTTTGACTCAAAGTTAATTTTTGTATGTAAGGTAAGGGTCCAACTTTATTCTTTTGAATGTAGATATCCAGTTTTCCCAACAACATATGTTGAAAGACTGTCCTTTCTCCATTGAATGATCATGGCACTGTTGTCAAAAACTCATCTGACCACATATGCAAGCATTTTCTTTCTAGACTCTCTGTTCTGCTCCACTGGGCTGTATGTCTGTCCCTGTGCAGTACCATGTGATTTTGATTATGGTAGTTTTATAGCCAGTTTGAAATCAGAAAGTGTGAGTCTTTGAACTTTTTTCTTGAAGATTGTTTTGGTATTAGAAGATTCCAAATGAACTTTAGGGTTGATTTTTTTCTAGTTTTTTTTTTTTTTTTAAGGCCATGAGGATTTTTTTTTTTTTTTTTTTGAGATGGAGTCTCACTCTGTCTCCCAGGCTGGAGTGTAGTGGCGCAGTATCAGTGTGCTGCACCCTCAATCTCCTGGGTTCAAGTAATTCTCCTGCCTCAGCCTCCTGAGTAGCTGGGATTACAGGCACGAGCCACCACACCCAACTAATTTTTTGTATTTTTAGTAGAGACAGGGTTTCACCCTGTTGGCCAAGCTGGTCTTGAACTTCTGACTTCAAGTGATCTGCCTGCCTCAGCCTCCCAAAGTGCTGGGATTACAGGTGTGAGCCATGGTGCTCAGCCTAAAAAAGAAGGCCATAAGGATTTTGATAGGGGTTGCATTGTATCTGTAGATTAATTTGGGTAGTAGTACTATCATCCTAACAATAGGAAGTCTTATAATCCATGAACATGGGATTACTTGCCATTTGTCTGTTTTTTCATTTGTTTCAGCCATCTTTTGTAGTGGTCAGTGTACAAGATACAGGCCTCTTGGCTGAATTTTTACTGTTTTCGATGCTTTTGTAAATGAAATTGTTTCATTAATTTTCTTTCAGACCGTTTGTTATTAGTATATAAAAACGCAACTTGGGGCTGGGCATGGTAGCCCATGCCTGCAATCCCAGCACTTTGGGAAGCAAAGGCCGGTGGAGCACAAGGTCAGGAGTTCAAGACCAGCTTGGCCAACATAGTGAAACCCCATGTCTCCTAAAAATACAAAACTTAGCTGGGTGTGGTGGCACGCACCAGTAGTCCCAGCTGCTTGGGAGGCTGAGGCAGGAGAATCACTTGAACAGGGAGGCGGAGGTTGCAGTGAGCAACACCATGCCATTGCACTCCAGCCTGGATGAGTTAGACTCCATCTCAAAAAAAAAAAAAAAAAAAAAAAAAAAATTGCAACTTGGGCTGGGCTTGCTTGGTGGCTCACACCTATAAGCCCAGCATTTTGGGAGGTTGAGGGAGGAGGATCACTTGAGACCAGGTCTTTGAGACCAGCCTGGGCAACATAGTGAGACCCCATCTCGTTTTAAAAAAAAAAAAAACAAAAGCCAGGTACAGTGGCTCACACCTGTAATCCTAGCACTTTGGGAGGCCAAGGCAGGCAGATTATCTGAGGTAAGGAGTTTGAGACCAACCTGGTCAACATGGTGAATCCCCGTCTCTACTAAAAATACAAAAATTAGCTGGGCATGGTGGTGTGCACCTGTAGTCACAGCTGCTTGGGGAGGCTGAGGCAGGAGAACTGCTGGAACCTGGGAGGCAGAGGCTGCAGTGAGCCGAGATCACACCACTGCACTCCAGCCTGGGCAATAGAGCTAAACTCCCTCAAAAAGTCTGTGAAGTTCAGGTTTGGAGAAAGACTTGTTTGGGTTGTCTTCTGGAGAATGGGTTTATGATTTTGACAGTTTATTTAGATCAGAACCTTAAGCTGATTCCAGGTGAGAATTTCTTGCTGGTGAAAATTAAGGTGCTGAGGGAGGGAGCATTTCCACACTCGGGGAGGGAAGGGAACTCACAGGTTGATCCCCTCTGGGGCTGCATTACAGCAGTCAGAACCTGGCTCTTAAAGTTGGGAATGTGACTCATTTTCTGAATGCGGCTTTTCCTTGTGAAGGAGGATGCTTATCTGAGCTAGTTCAAATGTTTGCTGTTCTTCCCTTTTCATTGAGACGAAGTCTCTGCTGCCCAGGCTGGAGTGCAGTGGCACGATCTTGGCTCACTGAAACCCCTGCCTCCCGAGTTCAAGTGATTATCCTGCCTTTACCTCCCGAGTAGCTGGGATTACACGCACGTGCCACCATGCCCAGCTTTTTTTTTTTTTTTTTTTTTTTTTTTTTTGAGATGGAGTCTCTGTCCCCAGGGGTGCAGTGGCGTGATCTCGGCTCACTGCAACCTCTGCCTCCCGGGTTCAAGCAATTCTCCTGCCTCACCCTCCTGAGTAGCTGGGACTACAGGCACGTGTCACCATGCCCAGCTAATTTTTTTTGTATTTTTAGTAGAGGTAGAGTTTCACCATGTTGGCCAGGATGGTCTCTATCTCTTGACCTTGTGATCTGCCCCCCTTGGCCTCCCAAAGTGCTGGAATTACAGGCGTGAGCTGCTGTGCCCGGCCTAGTTTTTGTATTTTTAGTAGAGAATGGGGTTTCACCATGTTGGCCAGAATGGTCTCAAACTCCTGACCTCAGGTGATTCGCCTACCTCGGCCTCCCAAAGTGCTGGGATTATAGGCGTGAGCCATCGCGCCCGGTCCCTTTTGATTTCTTTACAGAATATTGTGATAGTATAACTCTTTTCCATGCACTTAATTTTTGTTCCCTTCTTGACCATGTTTTTCTTTTTTTCCCTGAAAATGGGTAGACTGAGATAACGTGTGAGGAAGCCTTGGCCATGCCACCAGCCGCTTTTCCCAAATTCGTGATCCCTGGAAGACATCTGGGCCCTCCCTCCTGTTCCAGCCCAGTAGCTTCCAGCAAAGGTACTGCTCCATTGGACACGGAGTATGGAATTGCCTGCTCACACTTGTCCAGGAGGAAGAAACAGAAAGGGCCCAGTGCGTACAGGAAGATGCCAGTGCCCACTGTGGAAAGCCCGGAGCAAGTTTTTCTTAAATGCACATGTCCCCAGTGTGGGGTCACGTCCAAGCTCCAGAAGGAAGCCTGGCCTCGGGGGGTGGGAGGGCTGCTGCTAGAACCTGTCAGTCCAGCTCCACACTTCCGTGCTTTCCGTGGCTTCTCCTGAAACCTGGGCCTAGGGAGTGGGGCTTGATCCCTATCCTAGGGGTGCTGGGCGGGGTTGTGTAAATCATCCAATCAGGCGCTCTGCCAGGAGGGTGGGGCCAAGCTCCGTGAGTCTAAGGGGCTCTTGTTCCCCTAACCCACTGAAATCAGCGTTCCAGAGGCTGAGGTGGCTCCACCACAGCTTCTGTCCGGTGGTGACCAGCACTGATCCCCGGAGCCAAGGGAGGACCCGGGACACCTGGGAGCCGGGAAATGGTGAGTGCGCAAGGCTGGGCGGGAGGAGGGGCTGGTTGGGACCTGCTGTGGTGGGACCTGGGCCTCTTAGCAGTGATTCCGGGGTCTGCAGACCCGAGTCTCCCTGGCGCAGCTCAGCCCTGGGTCTCCTCGGCTACCGGGTGGGGCTAGGCCAGCAGCCGGGACCCCCGGCATCCTGTCCCATCCCTGCGCGGCAACAGCAGCCCTGGTCCGGGGCCCTCTCGGCAGCACAGCGCTCGCAGTGCCCGCAGCCCCGCGTCTCCCCAGATTGTGTGGGGGCCACGGGAGGTTCACGGCGAGAATCCAGACTCATGTGTGGGGTTCTCCTGGGAGGAGCTGTGGTCTGTGGGGTTCCCAATCCCGCCTTTCACCTGTAAAAATTAAAATGCAGCACCGTTAAATATTTAATTATTTAGCCAAGGGCAGTTCATGGATAACCCAACCATGGCTTGTTCTTTGGGGTCCCGTCAGGGGGGTTTGAAGGAAAGGCTTTTCTAAGGTGTATGAGGAAGCAGACCACATTCAATCTTTTGATTGGTTATGAGTCGCCTTATTTGGTCTGTTAACCAAAGATTAAAAAAACAGCCGTTTTATCCTGAGCCAAGTTTAAGGACAATAGCCTGGGAAGGCAGACCCAGCACAACGTGTCCTGGAGTGGCTACGTGAAGCATTATACCTTGTGTTACATAGAAAATGGGAGAGGTGGGCAGTGACCTTATAAGATAAAGCAAGTATGTGGTTAAAGTATATGAAAGGTTAACCAGTACACAGGCATCTTAGGGTTTAGAGAGGGATGACTGAATCTGTCCTACCTTTGCTTCATCTGATAGGCAAGGTTGTAATCAGTACAGGTCAGTGAAATATTTGACTTGCAGGCTGAGAGTTCAGCTTTATTTCATGGGTCTGGTTTCTAGTACCTGTATGTCCAACCTGCAGCCATCTTAGGCCACTTTTTAAAAACAAATTTCTTTCAGTTTTTCCTATTTCTGACAGGTCTATCCAGGTGGAAATGTTGGAGGTCCTGTAGTTGGAGGCTAAATTTCATTTTCCTCTAAATTGGTAATTTACAGGCTGCATTTGTGTTCGATTTTGGTGTCCTTGGGTAGGAACTCAGGGCACTACAGCCACTCCAATCTGATTGCCTCTTATTTCTTTTAACACTCCTCAGGGGTACCAATTTTCCCATGTATTTGTTTGCACTTGCATTTTCCAAATGTGTGGGACGCAGGTCTCAAATCCACAATTCTGTTTGCTGAACTTAACCCTTCTAGGGTTTGTATGAATTCCTAAATTTCCAATTCCTTCCCCACATTCCCAAGTGCCAGTTTTGCTTCATCAATTCAAAATATTACCAACTATTTGTCCTTTATTGTACATTTCAAACAGATGCAGTACTTTATCATTTTTTTCACAGAGCAATAGATGGCTCTTTTTAAAATATTTTTCTGTTTGTGAACATTTCACATGAGGAAAACAGAGTAAGTGCATGAAACTCTGCTGCAAAAAATCTTCGTGCCTCTCCTCCTTTTACCTTCCCTAGGCACAGGCACCTTGCCAGAATGTCTTTGGATTGAGGTTCACTTTTGGAAATTTTACAGGGTGATCTGTCCCTGTTCCTGGGTTTCAGACTTCCTGGGGTTGCCCCAGGATGCTCACAGCCGCCAGGTGTCTTGCAGGATCTAGTGAATAGCAGCCCCTGATTCACTCCCAGAGGACAACCTCTGCCTTCTGGGCTCAAGCAATCCTCTCAGAGTGCTGGGATTATAAGCATGAGCCAAGGCACCCAGCAATTTCTGAATTTTGAACCAGCCTTGTACACTTGTAATGATTCCCACTTGACTGTGGTATATAGTTCTTTTTTTGCATTTTCAGATTCAATCTGTGAATATTTGTTGAGAACTTTTAGGATCTATGATGAGAGTTACTGGTCTATAGTTTTCTACCTTTGTAACGTATCCATCTAGTTTTGGCAGTAGGATTCTGTTGGCCTCATAGCATGTATTAGGAAGTGTTTACTCTTGTATGTTATAGAAAGATTGTCGTGAACTGGTGTCAGTTATTTAAATGTTTGGCAGAAATGACCAGTGAGACTGTCTTGGTCTGTCCTTTTTTGGACCATTATTAGCTGATTCACTTTCTTTTAACACATATATACCTATTCAAATTGCTTATCTCTCCTTGTGTGTGTTTTGGTAGATTGTCTCTTTCAAAGGATTGGTCCATTTCATCTAAGTTATCAAACTTGTGGGCATGGAATTGTTCATAATAATCCTTTATGGTTCTTTTAATGTCCATGGAATTAATAGTGATGAACCCTCTTTCATTTAGGATCAGTAATTTTTTGGGTCTTCTTTTTTCTTACCCTGGCTATACGGTGTGTGTATATATATATATATAAATTTTATTGATATTTTCACAGAACCAGCTTTTGATAATTTTTTTTTTGAGTTGGAGTCTCGCTCTGTCGCCAGACTGGAGTCCAGTGGCACCATCTTGGCGCATGGCAACCTCCACCTCCTGGGTTCAAGCTATTCTTGTGACTCAGCCTCCCCAGTAGCTGGGATTACAAGCACGCGCCACCACACCCAGCTAATTTTTGTATTTTTAGTAGAGATGGTGTTTCACCATGTTGGCCAGGATGGTCTCAATCTCTTGACCTTGTGATCCTCCTGCCTCGGCCTCCCAAAGTACTAGGATTACAGGCATGAGCCACTGTGCCCAGCCTATATTACTGATTTTCAATTTTCAATTTCATTGATGTTTTCTGTAATTATTTTCCTCTGTTTGATTTAGATTTATCTTGCTCTTCTTTCTCTGGTTGCCTAAACTAGAAGGTTAGATTGTTGATTTTAGACTTACTCTGCTTTATTTGTTTTGTTTGTTTGAGACAGGGTCTCACTCTGGCTGGCTGGCTGGACTGCAATTGCATGATCTCAGCTCACTGAAGCCTCAACTTCCTGGGCTGAAGCAATCTTCCCAAGTATTTACATTTGTTAAGAGGTGTTTTATGGCTCAAAATGTGGCCTAACTTGGTGAATATTCCATGCAATCTTGGGAAGGATTTGTAGTTTGCTCTTGTTGGTTCTGTATCTTATAAATACCTCTTAAATCCAATTGATTGATGATGCTGTTGAGTTAAAACTATACCATTAAATGCTCTTTGGGGCCGGGTGCAGTGGCTCATGCCTGTAATCCCAGCACTCTGGGAGGCAGAGGCGGGTGGATCACCTGAGGTCAGGATTTTGAGACCAGCCTGGCCAATATACTGAAACCCTGTCTCTACTAAAAATACAAAAAACAAAAAAACAACAAAAAAAAAGCTGGGTGTGGTGATGCTTGCCTGTGATCTCAGCTACTTGGGAGGCTGAGGCAGGACAATGACTTGAACCCAGGAGGTGGAGGTTGAGGTGAGCCGAGATTGTGCCACTGCACTACAGCCTGGGTGACAGAGCAAGACTCTGTCTTAAGGGAAAAAAAAAAATATCTTTGGTACTGAAAAGAAAAAAAAAACAAAAACCTGTACCATTAATGATTTTCTTCCCACTTGATTTGTCAATTACTGATAGAGGTATGTTGGTGTGTCCCACTATGAAAGAGAATTTCCTTATTTTTCCTCAGAGTTCTATAAGTTTTTGCCTCATGTATTTTGACACTCTGTTATAGTTGCACACCTAATAAGGATTTAAGACAATTGATTTGGCTGGGCGTGGGGGCTCACGCCTGTACATTGGGAGGCCAAGGTGGGTGGCTCACCTGAGGTCAGGAGTTCGAGCCTGACCAACATGGTGAAACCCTGTCTCTACTAAAAATACAAAAATTAGCTGGGCGTGGTGGCGGGCACCTGTAATCCCAGCTACTGGGGAGGCTGAGGCAGGAGAATCGCTTGAACCCAGGAGGTGGAGGTTGCAGTGAGCCATTGCACTCCAGCCTGCATGACAGAGCGAGACTCCATCTCAAAAAAAAAAAAAAAAAAAGGTTCATTTAAAGTCTTTGTCTAGTAAGTCTAATGTCTAGGGTTTTAGAAATGGTTTATCTCAAATGATTTTTTCCATTAATGAGTTATGTTTCTCTGTTTCTCTGTATTCCTCATAAATTTTGTTGTTGAAACATGGACATTTGAATGTCGTAAGGGATGACTCTAGAAGTCAGTTTCTCCCTCTTCAGTGTTGCTATTTTTGTTTGCTGACTTTTCCAAAGTATTTTTGCAGAGATTGTATTACTTGTTGTGCACAGCCCTTGAAGTTCCTGTTCCTTTAGCTTGTGTTTAGCCTGTGTTTTGACAGCGATTTCCCTGCATCACAAGAGCTAAAGAAGCAGAAACAAAAACCTCACGGTGGCCAGGTGCAGTGGCTCACGCCTGTAATTCCAGTACTTTGGGAAGCCGAGGTGGGTGGATCGCGAGGTCAGGCGATCAAGACCATCCTGGCTAACTCCGTGAAACTCCGTCTCTACTTAAAAAAAAAAAAAATTAGCTAGGTGTGGTGGCACGCACCTGTAGTCCCAGCTACTGAGGAAGCTGAGGCAGGAGAATCACTTGAACCTGGGAGGTGGAGGTTGCAGTGATTGCACCACTGCACTCCAGCCTGGGCAACAGAGCAAGACTCCGTCTCAAAAAAAAAACCTCACACCTTCCAGTTTTTATGGATAGTTCTAGGCTGTGGCATTCCTTTAACACTTAGCAAGGCTGCTTAAAACTCTGCTTCCACCTTCACTTTCTGCCTAACTGATCCTAGAGATTAGCCAGTGCTGAAAATGAGGGTGTTCTTAGGTCTGTGATGTTAGCTGTGGGTTTTTAATAGATGCCTTATAGCAGGTTGAGGAAGTTCCTTTCTATTCCTAGTTTACTGAGTGTTTTCATTGTGAAGATGTTGAACTTTGTCAAGTGCATTTTCTTTGTATATTCTACATATTAACACCTTGGCAGTTACGTGATTTGCAAACATTTTCTGCAATTCCATGGGCTGCCTTTTCACTGTGTTCATGGTATCCCCTGAGGGACAGAAGTTTTTAACTTTGAAGTCAAACTTGTCTATTCTTCCTTTTGGTGACTGGGCGTGTGTTATATCTAAGAAATCATTCCCAAATTCAACTTTATGAAATTCCTCCATGTATTCTTCTAAGAGTAGTTTAGTTTAAGTCCTTGACTCATTTTCATTTCATTTTTGTATATGGTGTAAAGTAAGGGTCCAGCTTCATACTTCTACATGTCAAGATTGTTTTCCCAGCACCACTTTTTGCAATAACTTCCTTTTCCCACTGAATGAACCTGGTACCTTGCTGAAAATCATTTAATCATATATGTGAGGATATCTTTCTGAGTTCTGTATTCCATTGATGTATCTTCTATCCTTGTGCCAGTACTACAGTGTTTTATCTATTGTATATTTAAGTTTAAAAAAGAAGAGTGAGACTTCCAAATTTGTTCTTTTTTGTTTTTTTTTTGAGATGGAGTCTCGCTTTGTCACCCAGGCTGGGGTGCAGTGGTGCAATCCTGGCTCACTGCAACCCCCACACCTCCTGGGTTCAAGCAATTCTCCTGCCTCAGCCTCCTGAGTACCTGGGACTACAGGCACACACCACCATGCCTGGCTAATTTTTTTAAGATAGTGTCTCACTCTGTCGCCAGGCTGGAGTGCAGTGGCGCGATCTTGGCTCACTGCAACTTCCACCTCCCAGACTCAAGCGATCTCCTGCCTCAGCCTCCCAAGTACAGGCATGTGCCACCACACCCAGCTAATTTTTGTATTTTTAATAGAGATGGGGTTTCTCCATGTCAGCCAGGATAGTCTCAATCTCTTGACCTCATGATCTGCCCACCTTGGCCTCCCAAAGTGCTGGGATTACAGGCATGAGCCACCGCACCCGGCTCAGCTAATTTTTAAAAATGTTTTTAGTAGAGACAGAGTTTCACCATGTTGACCAGGCTGGTCTCAAACTCCTGACCTCAAGTGATCTGCCTGCCTTGGTCTCCCAAAGTGCTAGGATTACAGGCATGAGCCACTGCACCTGGCTTGTTCTTCTTCATCAATTGTTTTGTCTATTTGGGGTTCCTAGAGATTCCCTATGAATTTTAGGATGGGCATTTCTATTTGTTTTTTTAAAAAATTCATTGGTGCCAGGCGCAGTGGCTCACACCTGTAATCCCAGCACTTTGGGAGGCCAAGGCAGGTGAATCACCTGAGGTCAGGAGTTCAAGACCAGCCTGGCCAATATGGTGAAACCTCATCTCTACTAAAATAAAAAAGCCGGGCATGGTGGCATGTGCCTGTAGTCCCAGATACTTGGGAGGCTGAGACTTGAGAATTGCTTGAACCCAGGATGTGGAAATTGCAGTGAGCTGAGATCACGCCACTGCACTCCAGCCTGGGGGATAGAGTGGAGTGAGACTGTGTCTCCAAAAAAAAAAAAAAAAAAGAGTCATTGGTATTTGGATAGGAATTGCATTGACTTTCTAGACCATCTTCAGTAGTATTGATATCTTAATATTAAATCTTAAAATCCACGAATGAAATGTCTTTCTATTCATTTATATCTTTAATTTCTTTCAGTAACATTTTATAGTTTTCAGTGTACAAGTCTTTTGCTGCCTTTGTTATTGTTCATGGTATTGTTTCCTAATTTCCTTCTCAGATTATATGTTGTTAGTATGTATAAATGAGAAGTATGTATAAATGATTTTTCTTTAAGGGATGGGGTCTCACTATGTTGTCCAGGCTGGAGTGCAGTGGCTATTCACAGGAGCAATTATAGTGTACTACAGCCTTGAACTCCTGGGCTCAAGCGATCCTCCTGACTCAGCCTGCAAAGCAGCTTGGACTACAGGCTCATGCCACCACACCCAGTTGAAACTGACTTTTTCATGTTGATTTGGTATCCTGCAACTTTGCGGAATTTGTTAGTTCCAACCATTTGGGGGCGTTCTATGTGTGTGTGCATATGCACAATCTTTAGGATTTTCTATCTATAAGATTGTTTCATCTGTGGACAGAGATAATTTTATTTTTTCCTTTTCAGTTTGGATGCATTTCTTTTTCTTGCTTAATCATTCGGTGTAGGACTTCCAATAGTGCATTGAGGCAAGTGGTGAAAGCAGGTATCCTGTTTTGTTCTTGATCTTAGTGAAAAAGTTTTTTGTATTTCAAACACTGACTATAATAATGTTTCTGTGGCTTTTTAACGTATGGCTTGTATTATATCCAGGTAGTTTCTTTCTAGCTCAAGTTCTGTGTTTTTATCATGAATGGGTTTTGTATTTTGTCAAATGTTTTTTCTACATCTACATTGAGATGGCTGTGCTGTATTACTTTTTTTTTTTTTTTGAGACGGAGTCTTGCTCTGTCGTCTGGGCTGGAGTGCAGTGGCGTGGTCTTGGCTCACTGCAAGCTCCACCTCCCGGGTTCATGCTGTTCTCCTGCCTCATCCTCCCAAGTAGCTGGGACTACAGGTGCCCACCACCACACCCGGCTAATTTTTTGTATTTTTAGTAGAGACAGGGTTTCACTGTGTTAGCCAGGATGGTCTCGATCTCCTGACCTTGTGATCCACCTGCCTCAGCCTCCCAAAGTGCTGGGATTACAGGTGTGAGCCACCGTGCCCAGCCACTATTTTTATGTGTTGAACCATCCTTACATTTTAGAGATAAATCTCACTTGGTCATGGTGTGTAATCTTTTAATATACTGCTGAATATGGTTTGCTAGTATTTGAGAATTTTTGTATCATATTCACAAAGGACACTTATCTGCAGCTTTCATTCTTTTAGTGTCTTTTCTTTGGTGTTAGTGTAATTTGGGCCTCATAAAATGAGTTTGGAAGTGTTCTCTTAGTTTTTTTAAGTTTGGGGAAGATGGGTATTAGTATTTTAAATGTTTGGTAGATTTTAGCAGTAAAACTCTTTGGTCTTAGGTTTTTACTGGTTTTTGTTTTGGTTTTGTTTTGTTTATTACTACAACAGTCTCCTAGAACTGAAGATCTGTTCAGATTTTCTGTTTCTTCATGACAGTCTATGTACATTGTGTTTGTAGACATCTGTCCACTTCATCAGTGTTACCCAGCTTATTTCTGTACCCTTAGACTTCTTTAAGTAAAAGGTCTGAGGCATAATTTTTTCAGTTGTGTTCTGCTGTTATTATGGTATATATTCTGCTGCTATGGATGTGGTGATCAGGTGTGGGACTATGGGAAGCATTTCATGGACCTATGATTTGACCTCATTTGTAGGAAGCCTGTGTCCTTGTGTTGTGACGCTTTAAAGTATTTCTCCCTCACTTCTGCTTAGTTGAGGCAAAAAAGAGGGGGATGGAATTAGGTATTTCCTTTACCCCAAGGGGTTTGCCTGTGGTAAAATCTCAATTTGGTTTTTGAGAAACAGTTTCTTTTGAAGGTAGGTCTTGTTAAGAATAGAATTCTCTGGACATATTGCAAAATAGTGGCAGGGTGCTTTGGAAGGCGGGGGTAGGAGGATCACTTGAGGCCAGGAGTTTTAGACCAGCCTGAGAAGCATAGCCGACCTCATCTCCAAACAAATGAATAATAAATAAAAATAAATAATAAATTGATAGCTAGAGAGATTATTGCTTGATGGATGGATGGGCCTTATTTCATTAAAATGAAAAGGCTTATTGCTCTTTTCCTTGCCTCAGTACATTTCATACATGCTAGTGTTTAAGGCTGTGTCCCATCCAATTCCCTCATCCATTCCAATAGTTATGGTGCTTGAGCTTCTTCAGGGTTTTTGTTTGCTCTTGGGAAAAATATTGCTCCGATAGTCTTTAAGCACAAATGCACAATAAACTACCTAGAGAAAAATTACTGGGCTGTAGATTATGGTAAAGTTCAAATGACATGAAATAGCAATGGAATGTATCTATTGACCCCCACTCCTTCATTCATGCATACCTATTTATTTTCTATGGTCATTGCCACTTAGGATTCTCAAATTGACTAATTTTCGTCCTTCTAATCAATGAGAAATGTCATCTAGTTGACATTTTATTTGGCTATTTCCTCATTACTATGGAAATGGATATTTTTTCATACATGGTCTGTCATTTTCAGTTAAGTATTTTCTTTATTTTCCCATGTTTTAATCTTGTGTTTGTTTTTACTCTACAAATTAATCCTTTTATATTGCATGTACTGCAGGTATTTTTCTCCTACTTTGTTGTTAGTCTTTTACCTTCCTAATTTTAATTTATTTAAATTTATCACTGTTCCTTCATTGCTTACTCTTTTATTTTTTATTTTTATTTTTTTTTTGAGATGGAGTCTTGCTGTGTTGCCAGGCTGGAGTGCAGTGGCAGAATGTCGGCTCACTGCAAGCTCCGCCTCCTGGGTTCACGCCATTCTCCTGCCTCAGCCTCCGGAGCAGCTGGGACTACCGGCACCTGCCACCACGCCCGGCTAATTTTTTGTAGTTTTAGTAGAGACAGGGTTTCACTGTGCTAGCCAGGATGGTCCTGATCGCCTGACCTCGTGATCCACCTGCCTTGGCTTCCCAAAGTGCTGGGATTACAGGCATGAGCCACCACACCCGGCCCCAACCAATCTTTTGTGCCTTATGTAAATCAGACACTGCCTCCTCAAGCTCATCTATAAAACTGTCTGCATTTCACTGTGGAAGCAGCAACCCACTTCTCTGGGACCCTTCTCTCTGCAGCAGAGAGAGCTCATCTCTTTCGCCTATTAAACTTCTGCTCAGAACCTCACTCTTTGTGTGGTCCATGCCCTAGTTTTCCATGGCCGTGAGACAATGACACCGCTTCAGTGTGAACTCTCATGAACTGAGTCTAGATCCCCAGTGCTGTCCGTCTCACCTGTCCTCCTCTACACGTATCTGGGATATGTCACGGCTTGGTGGTCTTTGAAGATGTGGCTGTGAACTTCATCCAGGAGGAGTGGGCTTTGCTGGATTTTTCCATGAAGAATCTGTAGAGATGTGATGAGGGAAGCCATCAGCACCTGTCTTCTATAGGTGAGGATAATATTTTTTTCCTTTAGTCAATTAGAGAACAAGTGCTTCTTGGCCATCAGTGCTATTCCAAAATTTGGAATGTGGAAAGGGGTACTTTGTTGAATTGATCAAGCATGGCTACAGTGCACAATGAACCTACAATTCAGTAATTCTTCCATACTTTCTAAATGATAATGAGTTTTCTCGGTCTACATTTTAGGAAACAAATGGGAAAACCAGAACATTAAAGATCAACAGAAAAACTCTGGGAGAAATCTAAGGTGATTTGCACTCAAAAGAGGAAAAAAAAAGTCCCTTGAGGGGATCTTTGCATGTTACCAGTTTTTAAAACAAAATTTTCAACAAAAATATATGGGGGAGCCTTGTTGCAGAATAATCAGTGCATTTACTTTCAAGAAATTCATACATGGCAGAAAACCTGCACCTTCTGTGATACTGGTAGCAATGTATGTTCAAAACCTATTAATGAATGTAAGTCTAATTAATGAACTATTAATAATGGGCTTGTCATTTTTTTTTTTTTTTTTAAGACCGAGTCTCACTCTGTCACCCAGGCTGGAGTGCAGTGGCGCCATCTCAGCTCACTGCAACCTCCACCTCCTGGGTTCAAGCGATTCTCCTGCCTCAGCCTCCTAAGTAGCTAGGATTACAGGCACGCACCACCACGCCCGGCTAATTTTTGTATTTTTAGTAGAGACAGGGTTTTACCATGTTGGTCAGGCTGGTCTCGATCTCATGACCTCATGATCCACCCGCCTCGGTCTCCCAAAGTGCTGGGATTACAGGTGTGAGCCACTGCACCTGGCCAGGTTTGTCATTTTTTATAGAAGTCATTACATTAGAAAAATTGTGAAAGTAGGGTAGTTGTTGTGGAGAAACCTTCAGCTGGATTCCAGATCTCAAGTGTTTAAGTCATGCTCTTCTTTGGTTCTGTGAACATATTTATAATGTACACTTCGAAGTATTTTTCTATTAAATCTGCTGTCTGTTCTCACAGGCAGTTTCTATTGTCAGCTTTTCTTTTCTTTTCTTTTTTTTTTTTGATGTATGGGCTGTACTTGTTGCAAATTGGACATTTTTGATAACATACTGAGCCTTCTCAGAGTATGTTCAATTTCTCCAGGCCTTGTTATTTGCTTTATTTTGTTTAGTGACCGATTGGACCATTTTGGTGAAGTCTATTTCTGTAATAGTTAAAGAGGAAAGAAACACAGCTTGATGGTTAAAGATAGGTTTATTTTAGAAATAACCTGAGAGGGGCTTCTGGCCAATTTTGGTCAGGAGCACTTTTTCTTACAGACTAAGAGTACATATTGGTTTTAGGGTGAGGGGGCTTATTACAAGCTTGGAATGTCTCTGGGCGGAGGGGAGGTTATTTGGGGGCAGACATCTTTCTGGCCAGAGGGGGGTTTCTTGGGGCTGGCATCTTCCCAGCCAGAGTAGGGGTTATCTTGGTACATGTCTCTGGTCAGGGAGGAGTCTGGAATGTATTTGGTCAGAGATGTTATTTGTGGTTTATGGTCATGCTGACCTTAGCCATTAAGCTGATGCCCTTTGGATTTAGGCAGCTTTCGATTAAGATGAATTTTAAAATGAGGTGCTTGCCCATGATGGCGATGTTCCTGCTCTGTCAATTTCTTCCTCATAACTTTAAGCCTCTGATATTGCTCTTGAGGGAAGGGGAAGTGGCTCAGCTTTGTTTCTGCCTGCAGTCATCCTGGGATGACAATGGTATAGTGGGAATCTCTTCCTCTCTTGGACAGCCCTCAGATGTTAAACTGTACTAATTGCTGGTTGATGGCTCTATTGTTCTCAAAAAAGTCCAGGGACAAATTTTCCCTGTAAATCCAAGTATGTTTTCTCTCCTTTCTAAGAATACTATCTGAGATCAGTATTTAATAGTTGTTTGTTTATATGCTTCACGGACTCCTCCCTAACAGTGTTTTTTCCTGGTTTTCTCCACAAATTAGCTGGCCTACAGGGCAGGCCGTAGACGAATCTCCTGTGAATTGTTTTTCACCTCCATTTCCACTGCATCAAGGATGGAGTGCCCTTTGGCTTAAATGTCTCATGATCTGTTGCAATTGAAGTTAATTCTTAGGGAAGAGGTTAGGAGCTATTTCACAGCTTGCTTCTCTTCCACCTCAAGACAAAATCTGACAGGGCTCTGAAGCTTGGGTAGGAACACTGGCAAGCTGCTTTCTGAATAATCCTCTCTTTTTGGGAACTGAGTGTTCAGTGGTGGGGAGGGACAGCAGCCTGATGTCCTCTTGGCCTGTGTTCTGGTATGGATCCACCACCTCTACGAGCTGATGCAAAGTTGGTCACTGTCCTAGCAGTCTGAGCGCACCATGCTCACAAACCATGTCCCCACTTTTCAAACATACGCACACAGGATGTAAAGTTCTGCCCTTCCTAGAAAAAAGCTTTCTGACTAGAGGCTGGGTGACTGAGCAGAAGCATTGACATCATAGACAAGCATCTCATTTTAAAAGTCACCTTAATCAAAAACTGCCTAAATCCAAAGGGCATCAGCCTAATGGCTAAGTCAGCATGATCATAAACTACAAATAATATCTCTAACCAGAAACATTCCAAACTCTTCCCTGACCAGAGACATGCTAGCCCCAAGATAAACCCCCTCTGCCCAGAGACATTCCAACCCTGCCATAAACTTCTCCCCCACATGGAAACATTCCAAGCTTGTAATAAGCCTCCTCACTCTAAAACCGATATATACTCAGTCTGTAAGAGAAAGCACTTCTGACAGAAATCAGCCAGAAGCCCCTCAGGTTTTTTCTAAAATAAACCTGTCTTTGACAGTCAAGCTGCATTTCGTGGTTCTTTCCTCTGACTCTTACATTTGGTGCCGAAACCCAGGATGGGTGCTGGGGGCAGAGGCTCTCTTGCAATCCAGGAAGCAGTGGGCAATGGCAGCTCATCCTGAGTTAATTCCTGGATCCCGAAGGTCTCTGGCCACCACTCTGTCTTTTCTTTGTTCGCTTTTCTCTCATCCTCCCTTTTTTCTCTCTCTCTCCCTTGTGCAGCTGCAGTCCAAGAGGCCAACTGGAACATCAACATGAGACACTAATCCAGCTGACTGGTAAGAGCTGCCCTCCCCTGGCTTTCTCACAGTACCCAGAAAAAGTCAGGTCTGCTGTCTTGGTCCTCAGAGGACCAGTGGGACTAAGCCAGAGGAAATCTTGGGGATGCCCAGTTTCTTCTCAGCTTGACCATCCTCTTTAGAAAGAGGACTCTGGGTCTCTGTCTTTTGTCTGGGGACGCCTAGAACAAAAACAGACACCCTCGGCGGCTTCTTGCCAGTCCACATGGGTGCCAAACAACCCCATGTTCCCACACCCTCTCCCCTGTGCTGTCTCCTTTCTGACCTCACCAAACTTGGCTTAGTCTTTTATTGTAACATGGCCTGGCCCCAATATACATTAGATAATGACAGCTGACGGCCTGAAATGGCACCTTTAACTTCCAAATTCTCAGGAACCTTAACAACTTTATAACCAGGAACAGCAAATGGCAAGAGGTTCTCTGTATTCACACTTTCTTCTGCTTGTACCTTAAATCCCATCTCTCCCTGTGTCAAGCTTGCACCTCTCATAAAATCTTTCTTCCTGGCTGGGCACGGTGGCTCCCATCTGTAATCCCAGCACTTTGGGAGGCCGAGGTGGGCGAATCATGAGGTCAGGAGATCAAGACCATCCTGGCTAACACGGTGAAACCCTGTCTCTACTAAAAATACAAAAAATTAGCTGGGCGTGGTGGTGGGCACCTGTAATCCCAGCTACTCGGGAGGCTGAGGCAGGAGAATGGTGTGAATCCGGGAGGTAGAGTTTGCAGTGAGCAGAGATTGTGCCACTGCACTCCAGCCTGGGCAACAGAGGGAGACTCCATCTCAAACAAACAAACAAAAAAATCTTTCTTCCTAATGAAAACCCTCTCTAGGTCTCTCCCTCCTCCAAGCTATAAGTACATTCAAAAGCCTTCTCTTCATAAATCTTGCTTTCCTGGAAAAGGTTTTTTCCCAGTTAACTGAATTACTTTTCTCCACTCTGTTTGCCACCCTTGGTGCATGTATAAAAGACCCCAAAATGGCTTCTAGTGGCCTGGGACTCCTCGGGAAAACAGAAAAGGCGCCACAATCCCATTTTGGGGAAAATCTGTTTTCCTTATGGAACCCCTGGTATTAAAGGTAAGTACCTCTCAAAGTCTTTGTCTTCCAGTTCTACTTGTTTATTAGGCCCTGGAAACTGTTTTCCTAGTTCTTTTCTTAAAGGACCCCACCCAAAGGCGAATAAGTCAATTGAGAAATTGGCAAAAAAATAATCTTGTAACTACTAAATCTTCTGGTTGTCTTTGTGGCTATATATGTGTTATGTATGCAATGTCTATTAAAAGAACTCTAATTGGCAAAAAAAATAAGTGCTTAAATCAAATATTTTTAAGGGAAAAGTAAAAGCTGTGGGATCTTTCAGTTCACGTGACTTTAATCTTTAAAACTTACTGGTAAAGTTAGAAGTGTCTTTTTTTTTTTTTTTTTTTTTTGAGACAGAGTCTCGCTCTGTCGCCCAGGCTGGAGTGCAGTGGCACAATCTTGGCTCACTGCAAGCTCTGCCTCCTGAGTTCACACCATTCTCCTGCCTCAGCCTCCCAAGTAGCTGGGACTACAGGTGCCTGCCATCACGCCCGGCTAATTTTTTGTATTTTTTTTTTTTAGTAGATACGGGGTTTCACAGTGTTAGCCAGGATGGTCTCGATCTCCTGACCTCGTGATCCACCCACCTCAGCCTCCCAAAGTGCTGGAATTACAGGCGTGAGCCACCACGCCCGGCCTTAGAAGTGTCTTAAGAGTTGCCAGCATACATTTTCGTTTGCATTTATTAATCAAGCAATTTCATTTTTATCTCTGCCAAATACTATAAGGTATCAAAACAAAAGTATGGCTCAACCCAAACAAAATAATCTTTAATTTTTTAGTAAATGAAACATTAATATTGGTTTAATGAAAATAGCTACATCCTAAGATTTTCATTTAATGAAAATCCTACATCCTAAGCCATTTAATATCCTAACTTCTACTCTTATGGCCTTAGGCTGTCTAGTCCACAGGCGTGTAGGAAGTTTGTTTTGGGAAAGGACTGTTATCTTTGATATTAAAGGAATTTATATTTTAAAATGTTACATGGTAAATTTTTGTCCTAAAGTAAATTAACTGGTTATTTAAAGAGAGGGATGTTTCCAACAAGTCAGAAAGTTGAGGCATGTCAGATTGTCTGTGAAAGGCAAGAAAAATTTTATAAATGGAATTTATGCAAGAAAAATACAATTTAAAAGTGATTAGGCCTCCTGACTGCTTTATAAAATGCCCCTGTAACTCTTACCTGTACAACTTTCCTGCTTTACAGCTAGGTAAAACTTAGGACACACAGAATTAATGCTGGACTAACACAGACTTTATCTGCACTTCTGTGTAGGTCCTAGGCTCTACACCTAGTACATAATTAAAATCCCAGACTTACCAAGGTGTTCAACAAAAGTTTGCTAAGAGTTAATTATGTGGAAAGTGTGTAAGGAAAGTAAAATATACTTTTAGTAAAAAGATTATAAGAAGGCATGAGATTGTGGATTTTTACCTACATTAAAAAGTTAAAGAATTGTTTTGAAGGTTTAAGCAAGTTTTGGAAGGTTAATTGTAAAGGAAATTCTGTGTAAACATATTGGCTAAAGTTGAAGGGGTAGCATACAGTCTTTCTGTAAATTGAGCATTAAAATAAAAGCACAATGGGTTTATCTTAAAGCACTAACCTGCTCTTTAACAAAATATAAAGGGTTAAAAAGGGTCTATAAAAATCTTACTTTGGCCGGGCGCGGTGGCTCAAGCCTGTAATCCCAGCACTTTGGGAGGCCGAGACGGGCGGATCACGAGGTCAGGAGATCGAGACCATCCTGGCTAACATGGTGAAACCCCGTCTCTACTAAAAAATACAAAAAACTAGCCGGGCGTGGTGGCGGGCGCCTGTAGTCCCAGCTACTCGGGAGGCTGAGGCAGGAGAATGACGTAAACCCGGGAGGCGGAGCTTGCAGTGAGCCGAGATCGCGCCACTGTACTCCAGCCTGGGCGACAGAGCGAGACTCCGTCTCAAAAAAAAAAAAAAAAAATCTTACCTTATGGTCAAACATTAAAATTGAGTAAATGCATCTACAAGGTTTTATTAAAAATGGAGTTTACTATTAATAGTGCACTAATATAAAGGTAAAATTTGGTGTATTTGGTATAAAATCATACAGGAAGCATTGTCAAATACAAAATGGTGTTTGGCTTTCTTTGGGCTATATTTGTATAAATGTTATTGGTATGTGTTCCAAAGTTATGGGCGACTCCTACAATTCTGACATATCTTAGTGTACCTTATAAGTAATAATTCTAATTGTTATGTTAAAATTATTGTGTGCCACAGAGGTAACAGATATCCTTGTCAATTGCGTCTTTATGGCTATTCTACAACTTTTTTTCTGAGACAGATTTTCACTCTTGTCGCCCAGGCTGGAGTGCAATGGCACAATCTCGGCTCACTGCAACCTCCGCCTCCTGGGTTCAAGCGATTCTCCTGCCTCAGCCTCCAGAGTAGCTGGGATTACAGGTGCACACCACCACACCTGGCTAATTTTTGTATTTTTAGGAGACACAGAGTTTCACCATGTTGGCCAGGCTGGTCTGAAACTCTTGACCTCAGGTGAGCCGCCAGCCTTGGCCTCCAAAAGTGCTGGGATTACAGGCGTGAGCCACCACGCCCAGCCTAATCCTAAAACTTTGTCATCCATAAACAATTGTTGTCTTGTTTTGGTCCTTTTTAAAAAGTTGGTTTTATAATCAGCTATAAAGGTCTAACAGGTGCCCTTGAATGCAGGTTTCTGATAACTTTGAAAATTGTTATATCAGACTAGAGGAAAACGTTCAGAACTCTTAAAAAACTAAAATGTTAATATCAATCAGGACAGGAATTAACTGCATGAACTAAACTGTAGGAGACTGGAGTGATTTTTTTTTTTTTTTTTTTTTAAGACAGAGTCTTGTTCTGTAGCCCAGACTAGAATGCAGTGGCATGATCTCGGCTCACTGCAGCCTCCTCCTGGGTTCAAGCAATTCTCCTGTCTCAGCCTCCCAAGTAGCTGGGATTACAGGTGCATGCCACCACGCCTGGCTAATTTTTGCATTTTTAGTAGAGATGGGGGTTCACCATGTTACCCAGCTGGTCTTGAACTCCTGACCTCAGGTGATCCACCCACCTCGGTCTCCCAAAGTGCTGGGAGTTTACAGGCATGAGCCTGTACAGGGATTACAGGCATGAGCCACCACACCCAGCCTGGAGTGATCTTTTTAACGTATTGCTTAAAATATTGCTAATCCTTTGTTTTACTTTTCAAAGTCCAAGAATATTTTCTTTTGAGCTATTGACAGCTTTTAACAATTTAGTATGCGTCCATGAACAAAATTTGGAGCATACTTGTTTCTCTCTACCTGATTTTCTCCAGAATTTGGAAACTATCTGTAAGTATTCGTAAGTTATGGTAGTATAGTTATTTGCATAAGTGCAACCAAGAATCTGTTTTCTTTTGTAACAGGACACAATGGGAAAAACTGGTTATCTTACCAAGGCTTTGCCTGGAATGGTGTGCCTTCCTTCAAGCAATCAAATTTGACTTACGGAGCCAATAAAGCCCTTGGAAAGCTGGCCTCAGATTTTGTGTACACAGTCCCTGTACAGGGTTTCTGATCTGTGGTAAGTAAAGAATGTCACCTTTTGACAGGCCAGGAGTCCCAAGTTATCTTGGAACCTCAAGAGGAGAGGAATTCACCCAACTCATAGGTATTCAGTGGTACAAATCCATGGCTGGGCTTGCCTTTAAAAAGGTCTTATCTCAGATTCCTTCTACGAAACAAAGTTCCATCAAAGCCAATTGAAAGGGCCTATGTAACAAATAATTATTCTTGCTCCACTGTATGCAAATAACTAAGCCAAGTATAATAAAGAAACTCAGTCCTACTAGCATGATTTGTCTTTTAATGAAAATGGTAAACTTGAGAGAGAAAATTATGCTTCAAAAACGATAGCACACCTGTTGTTAAATTCTAGTGTTGCCCAATGTTTTTCAAATCTTGCTATTTTCTGTTTAAATTAAATTCTAATTTTTCTGGCTACAAGTTTCCAAAATAGCTGTGCTTTCTAAAAGCCCTATAAACTGAAAACTTGATGTTTCAGCAGGCTCTGTCTCTAAGCCCCCTGACTCTCACAGAAGGAAATAAATAGGAAATCTTAAGCTAAAAATCATAAAAAAATAAGTAACCAAGTGAGAATTACTCATCCTATTCAGTCTCACCCCTATCTCATCAAATACTTTTATCGTTCCTACCTCTGCTTTTAAGTCAAATATTAACTTTTTTTTTTTTTTTTGAGGCAAAGTCTCGCTCTGTCACCCAGGCTGGAGTGCAGTGGCTGGATCTCGGCTCACTGCAAGCTCTGCCTCCCAGGTTCACGCCATTCTTCAGCCTCAGCCTCCCGAGTAGTTGGGACTACAGGCGCCCGCCACCTCGCCCGGCTAGTTTTTTTGCATTTTTTAGTAGAGACAGGGTTTCACTGTGTCAGCCAGGATGGTCTCGATCTCCTGACCTCGTGATCCGCCCGTCTCGGCCTCCCAAAGTGCTGGGATTACAGGCTTGAGCCACCGCGCCCGGCCCAAATATTAACTTTTTAATGAAAAGTATTTACTATGCCACCCTTGTGGGAATTGCTTTACTCACTCTACTGTTTGCAGTAGGACTATATACTGTAGCACCCTCAGGGTAAAATATCAGACATAGAATCTCAATTACTATAGCATTTTGCTTAATTATTATCCTTATAGCAGGAATAATGGTTACTAGCAGAAAATAACACATGGGCCTTTCCAAACCAGCACCTCTGCTCTCATTAGGTAAGGAATGTTGTTTCTATATCAGCCAATCGGACCTAGTAAAAAGTGCTATAAAAAAAAGTTACAGAAAAAGCTAAAAAAGCTAAGGAGTACCAAAACAAGCAAATAGATTCTTGGTTTGGGAACAAAATCATAGCATAGGTCATCCCATTCCTGGGCCCTCTCCTAATAATATGCCTAATTATGGGACTACTGTTCTTACCCTGCCTAATTAACCTTTTTCAAAGACTTTTTAAACTGACAGGATCATGGCCATTTCACAGACAACTACCCAAAAACATCTACAGACAGCACTGCTCCTACAGTCAACCCGAAACCAGGGAACTCTCCGTCCCCTCATCAGCAGGAAGTAGCCAGAAAGAACATGCCGCCCCTCATCCTTTTTATAACTATAAGGTCTGGATTGACGGCAGGAGCGTCACCATCGTGGATAAGCACCTCATTTTAAAATTCACCTTAATCAAAAACTGCCTAAATCCAAAGGGCATCAGCCTAATGGCTAAGGTCAGCATGACCATAAACCACACATAACATCTCCAATCAAAAACATCCCAGACACCTCCCACAGAGACATGCAACCTCGGGATAACCCCTGTCTTGCCAGAAAGATGTCACCCCCAAGATAACCGCCTCTCTGCCCAGAACATTCCAACCCCACCATAAACTTCTCCCTCACACAGAAACATTCTAAGCTTGTAATAAGCTCCCTCACCCTAAAACCAATATATGCTCTTAGTCTGCAAGGAAAAGTGCTCCTGACTGAAATCAGCCAGAAGCCTCTCTCAGGTCTTTTCTATAATAAACCTGTCTTTGACTATCAAGCAGTGTTTGGTGTTTCTTTCCTCCTTTTTCATTTTTTTAAAGACAGAGTCTCACTTTGTTGCCCAAGCAGGAGTGCAGTGGTGCGATCTCAGCTCACTGCAACCTCCACCTCCCAGGTTCAAGTGATTCTCCTGTCTCAGCTTTCTGAGTAGCTGGGATTACAGGCGCACACTGCCATGCCTGGCTAATTTTTTGTATTTTAGTAGAAACAGGGTATCACTGTGTTGCCCAGGCTGGTCTCAATCTCCTGAGCTCAGGCAGTCCGCCTGCCTCATCCTCCCAAAGTGCTAGGATTACAGGTGTGAGCCACCACACCCAGTCTCTTTCCTCTTTAACTCTTACACTGGGGAAACAGAGAACCTTGTATCCTTGGCTATAGAGTCTAGAGTGGAGTGTTCACCTCACTGGGGTGAGGATGTGGGGTGCAGGATCAGAAAACAGTAAGGGTTTAAATACCATAGATTCATATTTCTCAAAGAATTTTCATAGATTCTCTTGAATAGTTTTCCTCACTGGCTGTCTGCCTTTAGGATGACTTCCAGGAGCTTTAAATGGTTGTTTTAAAGTAACTGTCACAAGTTTCTCTGGGGAGTAGGTTAGTGAAGCTCCTCATACTGTTATGCCATCCTAATGCCTTAAGATTCTGTCCATACCAAAAAATGCCCTGCAGTTTGATGTGATGGCAGTACAACCTGTAATATCACTTATAATTTTATTTAAGAACCACATGTTTAAAATTCTTTTTTTCATTTCTTTTTTTTTTTTTTTTTGAGACATGTCTCACTCTCTTACCCAAGCTGGAGTGCAGTAGCATGATCTCAGCTCACTGCAACCTCTGCCTCACAGGCTCTAAGCCGTCTACCCACCTCAGCATCCCAAGTAGCTGGGACTACAGGCACATGCCACCACACCTGGCTAATTTTTAAAATTTTTGTAGAGATGGGGTTTTGCTATGTTGCCCTGGCTGGTCTCGAACTACTGAGCTCAAGTGATAAAAAAATTTTTTGTTAACGTTTATTTTTTAAAGATTCCTGGGATAGAATACACAAACCCACATCTCACGAACATCAGGAATCATATCACAAAAAATACACATTTCTATTTATTTACCTTCTTAATTTTAGATTCAGTGGGTACATGTGCAGGTCTGTCACATGGGAACACTGTGACACTGAGGTTTGGTCTATGGATGAGCCTGTCATCCTGGCAGTGAGCACAGCACCCAACAGGCAGTCCCTCAGCCCTCACTCTCCACCATCTCTCCCCCTTCCAGCAGTCCCGTGTCCATTGCTCCCATCTTTATGTGCCTAACGATTTCTTATGGTTTGCAAAAACATACTGTTCATTTCATAAAACTTCTTTAGAGGACTGTAACACAGAGAACTGGTTTCCTGTTAAAAATTAGTCATCTGATTTATGAACTATTAAAATATAGTTAATGCAAATTTTCTTAATCATTGTTTATAGTCAATGTTAAGATTCAAAAATTCAGCCTGAGGCTGGGCACAGTGACTCATATCTGTTTGGGAGCCTCGGGCCAAAGGATCACTTGAGGCCAGTTCAAGACCAACCTGGGAAACATGGCAAGACCTTGTCTCTACAGAAAAAAACAAAACAAAACAAAAAAAACCCTGTGTGTAAACACACACACACCCACCCACCCAAAACCCAGCCTGAGATTTAGAAGCAGTCTACCTGAAGGCTCACTCTTAGCATGTCCTCTAGCATTCCTGCCTAATGGCCTCAGGTTCCCAAAGGTAACAATTTTATTACTTTGTCTGTTCAGCATTTACATAAAAAGTAATTTAAACTACATATTTTTCTTTCCTCACTATAAAAGGCACCATGGTTTACACACTTTGCTTTTTTGTTCATTTGAAAATAAATCCTGCAGCTTTTTTCATATCCACTGGTGCCTCCCCTAATTTTTATAAAGGTTCACAAGATAATAGAAGTTGAGCCAGTTGTGGTGGCTCACATGCCTGCAGTCCCAGCGACCTGGGAGGCTGAGGTGGAAGGATCACTTGAACCCAGGATTTCAAGGCTGCAGTGAACTGTGTGCCACTACACTTCCAGCGTGGGCAACAGAGTGAGACCCTGTCTCCCCACAAAACTTTTTTAATAAATATATTTTTCTAAAAGATGGAAGTTTATGTAGCCAGTTCTCTATTAAACATGAGTATGTCCCCACTCTTTTACTAGTCATTTCTTGCTGAAATCAAGGTGAATAGCAATAGGTACAGTCTAAAAGACTTATAAATGTGTCCTGAACTAAGGCAGTGAACAATGAGAACTGGGAAGGTAGTCAGAAAACATAGCAAAATAAATATTTGACAGTTGTTTTTCATGCTTAAAGAATTACTTTATTTTTTTGGTAGAGATGGGGGTCTCACTGTGTTGCCCAGACTGGTCTTGAACTCCTGGCCTCAAATGATCCTCCTGCTTTGGCCTCCCAAAGTACTGGGATTACAGGCGTGAGCCACCACACCCAGCTGAATTATATTTTTATAGTGAAATACAGCATACTTATAGAATGCATAGGATGTTTTATGTTTAATCATAACTGTAAAATTCTATATACTGGGCACTCAGAATGAACAGACCCTGGGCATGTCATATCTCCCAGTGCTGCTTCACCTTGACTTTGTTTCCCTCTTGTCCCCAGAGGTGACCACTGCCCGTAATTTTGTGGATATTCTTTATGGCTATACCATTATTTTTATCACCAATCAGTGTTTTGCTTAAGTTTGCCTCTTTTGGCCGGGCGCGGTGGCTCACGCCTGTAATCCCTGCACTTTGGGAGGCCGAGGCGGGCGGATCACGAGGTCAGGAGATCGAGATGATCCTGGCTAACACGGTGAAACCCCGTCTCTACTAAAATACAAAAAAAAAATTAGCCAGGCGCGGTGGTGGGCGCCTGTAGTCCCAGCTACTCGGGAGGCTGAGGCAGGAGAATGGCGTGAACCCGGGAGGCGGAGCTTGCAGTGAGCCGAGATCGCGCCACTGCACTCCAGCCTGGGCGACAGAGTGAAGACTCCACCTCAAAAAAAAAAAAAAAAAAAAAAAAAAGGTTTGCCTCTTTTGCACTTTCTATGGAAGGAAATAATGGGTAGGTGTCTCCTTAGTTTTTGTCCCAGTTGTTTCACACATGCTGGTGTCTGAGGCTTGGGCTACCCAATTTGCTCATCCATTCCAGTATCTTTAGGACTCATGATGCTTCAATTTTGTGTTTTGTTCTTACGGAAAATGCTGCTCTAATCATATTTTAAGTCCCCATGTGCCTGTGCACAGTAAATTCTCTATACATTAGAAAAAATGTGCTGGGTTGCAGATTCTGAGCAACTTTAAGACTGCCACCAAGTCCCAATGGAGTATATGAATTGACCCTCCCACCGTTCTTGCATGTGTATTTAGATAATTCCAATGTTGCCAGTCATGTGGAATAATGTATTTTTACCTGTCTAGTTTGTGTGAAATGAGATCACTTTGTGATTTTTTTTTTTTGAGACAGCATCTTGCTCTGTCACCCAGGCTGGAGTGCAGTGACGTGATCTCGGCTCACTGCAACCTCTGCCATTTGAATTACCACAGAAATGAATGTTCCTTTGTTTGTATCTTTGGAAGCATTTGGTGTTATATTTTGGAGTTTAGCCATTCTGAGGTGTGTAAATGTTATAGGAATAATGAACAAAAACAGTTTCGCTTTCTGAAAAACAAGATGAGACCTTCCCCCTAACATACCTCAAATATTTACACTATAGAGAGGGAGCACAGCTAGATGGCGGAATAGAAAGCTCCCCTGATCATCCCCCTGCAAGGACACCAAATTAACAACTATCACACAGAAAAAAACACTTCATAAGAACCACAAATCAGGTAAGCACTTACAGTACCTGGTTTTAACTTCATATCGCTGAAAGAGGCACTGAGGCAATTTAAAAAACGGTCCTGAATTGCCAGCAGACCCCTCTCCCACCCCCAGCAGCAGCGGCATCATGCACACAGCATCTCTAGGTGCTGTGGGAGGGAGAACACAGCAATTGTGAGGCACTGAACTCAGTGCTGTCCTGTTACAGCAGAAAGGAAAACCAGACCAAATTCAGCTGATACCTGCCCATGGAGGGGACATTTAAACCAGCCTTAGCCAGGGAACAATTGCTGATCCCAGTGGTCTGAACTTAAGTGCCCGCAAACCTCATCACTGAGGACTGCAGCACTCTCTCTCTCCAAGTAAAGTTGAAAGGCTGTCTAGCCCATAAGGACTGCAACTCTTAGGTGAGTCCTAGTGCTGAATTAGGCCCAGAGACAGTGAACTGACAGGGGGCAGGGAGGGGTGGTGACATATGGCATCATCCCTCCCTTAACCCCAGGCTGCACAGCTCTCAGCTCCCAAAGAGACCCCTTCCACTTGAGGGAGGAGACAGGATCAGGGGGGACTGTGTCTTACATCTCAGATACCAGTCCAGCCACAGTAGGACAGGGCACTGGTCAGAATCAGGAGGCCCCTGTTCCAGGGCCTAGCTCCCAGACATTTCTAGACACACCTTGGGCCAGAAGGGAACCTGCTGCCTTGAAGGGAAGGGCCCAGTCCTGCCAGCATTCATCACCTGTTAATTGAAGAGCCCTTGGACCCTGAATAACCAGCAGTGATATCCAGGTACTACATCAAGGGCCTTTGGTGAGCCTGAGACTTGCTGGCTTCAGGTGAGACTCAGCACATAACCAGTTGTGGTGGCTACAGAGGAAAACTCCTTCCGCTTGAGAAAAGCAGAGGGAAAAGTAAGGGGACCTTGTCTTGCACCTTAGGCACCAGCATGGCCACGGAGGGACACAGCACCAAGCAGGCTCTTGGGGCCCCTGATTCTAGAACTTGACTCTTCGATAGCATTTCTGGACCTGTCCTGGGCTAGAGGGGAGCCCACTGCCCTGAAGAGGCAGCATTCATGACAAGCTAATTTAAGAGACCTTTGGCCCTCCAGGAACATCAGCAGTAGCAGTACTCTGACAGAACTCCTTGTGGCTTGGGGCGGTGGCTATGGGGTGAGGCTCCTCTGCCTTTCCAGGGAAGAACGTGTATAGTTTGAGTGCCAGCTCAGCCAAGCTGCAACACAACAGGACACAAGGTAGACTTCTAAGGTGTTTTTACTCTAATCCCTGACTACTGGACAGCACTTCTGAACTCACCTGGGCCTTGGGGGACCTCGTCACCCTGAAAGGAAGAACACAGGCCTGGCTGGTTTTGCCATCTGCTGATTGTAGACCCCAGGGGCCTTGAGTGAACACAGGCAGTAGCCAGGGAGTGGTTACAGCAGACCTTGGGCGAGACACAGCACTGGCTTCAGGTCTGACCCAGTGTAGTCACAGTGGTGGTGGCCACAGGAATGCTAGTGTCATTCCACCCTCAACCTTGGGTGGCTCAGAACAGAGAGAGAGAGAGAAACTATGTTTGCGAGAACATAAGGAAAGAGAACAAGAGTCTGCCTGGTAATCCAGAGAATTCTCCCAGATTTTGTCTAAAATCATCAAGGCAGCACCTCTATGAGTCTGCAAGAACCACAGCATACTGGGTGTGGGGTGCCCCCTAAAGCAGATATAACTTAGATATCTGGAAAGTCTTCCCTAAGAAGGACAGCTACAAATAAGCCCAGACAGTGAAGACTACAATAAATACCTAACCCTTCAATGCCCAGACACCAAAGAACATCTCCTAACATTAACACCATCCAGGAAAACATAACCTCACCAAATGAACTAAATGAGGCACCACGGACCAATCCTGGAGAAACAGATATGTGACTTTTCAGACAATTCAAAATAGCTGTGCTGAAGAAACTTAAAGAAATTCAAGATAACACAGAAAAGGAATTCAGAATTCTATCAGATAAATTTAACATAGAGATTGAAATAATTAAAAATTGGGCAGAAATTCTGGAGCTGAAAAATGCAACTGGCTTACTAAAGATTGTATCAGACTCCTTTAATAGTAGAATTGATCAAACAAAGAATTAGCTTGAAGACAGGTTATTTGGAAATATACAGTCAGGAGACAAAAGAAAAAAGAGTAAGAAACAAGCACACCTACAGGATCTAGACGATAACCTCAAAAGGGCAAATCTAAGAGTTAATTGAAGAAGTAGAAAAAAGGTTGTAGAAAGTTTAATCCAAGTGATAACAGAGAACTTCCCAAACTAGAGATATATATCAGTATCCAAGTACAAGAAGGTTATAGACCACCAAGCAGATTTAACCCAAAGAAGACTACCTCAAGGCATTTCATAATCAAACTCCCACAGTTCAAGGATAAAGAAAGGATCCTAAAAAGCAGAAAGAGAAAAGAAATAACACACAATGGAGCTCCAATACATCTGGCAGCAGACTTTTCAGTGGAAACTTTACAGGCCAGGAGAGAGTGGCAATACATATTTAAAGTGCTGAAGGAAATAACTTTTACCCTAGAATAGTATATCTGGTGAAAATATCCTTCAAGCCTGAAGGAGAAATAAAGACTTTTTCAGATAAACAAAAGCTGAGGAATTTCATCAATACCAGACCAGTCCTACATGAAATGCTAAAGGGAGTACTTCAATCAGAAAGAAAAGGACATTAATGAGCAATAAATAATCACCTGAAGATTCAAAACTCACTAATAATAGTAAACAGGAAAATACAGAATATTGTAACATTGTAACTGTGCTATGTAAACTACTCTTTTTTTTTTTTTTTTTTTTTTTTTTTAGACGGAGTCTCACTCTGTTGAATGGATGGAGTGCAGTGGCGCGATCTTGGCTCACTGCAACCTCCAACTCCTTGGTTTAAATGATTCTCCTGTCTCAGCCTCCCAAGTAGCTGGGATTACAGGCACGCACCACCATGCCCAGAAACTTTTTGTATATTTAGTAGAAATGGGGTTTCACCATGTTGGCCAGGATAGTATCGAACTCCTGATCTCGTGATCCACCCACTTCGGCCTCCCAAAGTGCCAGGATTACAGGCATGAGCCACTGCGTCCGGCCTGTAAACTACTCCTATCCTAAGTAGAAAGACTTAAACAGTGAACCACTCAAAAATAATAAACATAATTTTTCAAGGCATAGTACAATAAGATATAAATAGAAACAACTAAAAGTTAAAAAGGGGGTGAACAGACCAGGTGTGGTGGCTCACGCCTGTAATCCCAGCACCTTTGGGAGGCTGGGGTAGGCGAATCACCTGAGGCTGAGTTCAAGACCAGCCTGGCCGGCCGGGCGCGGTGGCTCAAGCCTGTAATCCCAGCACTTTGGGAGGCCGAGACGGGCGGATCATGAGGTCAGGAGATCGAGACCATCCTGGCTAACACGGTGAAACCCCGTCTCTACTAAAAAATACAAAAAAACTAGCCGGGCGAGGTGGCGGGCGCCTGTAGTCCCAGCTACTCGGGAGGCTGAGACAGGAGAATGGCGGGAACCTGGGAGGCGGAGCTTGCAGTGAGCTGAGATCCGGCCACTGCACTCCAGCCTGGGCGGCAGAGCAAGACTCCGTCTCAAAAAAAAAAAAAAAAAAAAAAAAAAAAAAAAAGACCAGCCTGGCCAACATGGTGAAACACTGTCTCTACTTAAAAATACAAAAAAATTAGCTGGTCAGGCACAGTGGCTCATGCCTGTAATCCCAGGACTTTGGGAGGCCGAGGTGGGCAGATCATGAGGTCAGGAAATCGAGACCATCCTGGTCAAGATGGCGAAACCCGGTCTCTACTAAAAATACAAAAAATTAGCTGGGCATGGTGGTGGGTGCCTGTAGTCCCAGCTACTTGGGAGGCTGGGGCAGGAGAACTACTTGAACCTGGGAGGCAGAGGTTGCACTGAGCTGAGATCACACCACCGCACTCTAGCCTGAGTGACAGAGCAAGACTCTGTCTCAAAAAATAAGAAAAATAAAGGCTGGGTGCAGTGGCTCACACTGTAATCCCAGCACTTTGGGAGGCCGAGGCAGATCACGAGGTCAGAAAATTGAGACCATCCTGGCTAACATAGTGAAACCCCATCTCTACTAAAAATACAAAAAATTAGCTGGGTGTGGTAGCACATGCCTGTAGTCCCAGCTACTCAGGAAGCTGAGTCCGGAGAATTGCTTGAACCGGGAAGGCAGAGGTTGCAGTGAGCCGAGATCGCGCCACTGCACTCCAAGCTGGGCAACAGAGCGAGACTCCGCCTCAAAAAATAATAATAAAAATAAAGAGATGGCTTCTACACATGCACACGGTTGGGCGGGCCTCCTTCCTTCTCGCTTAACCCCGCCAACATGGTGTTCAGGTGCTTTGTGGAGGTTGGCCGGGTGGCCTACGTCTCCTTTAGACCTCATGCAGGAAAATTGGTCGTGATTGTAGATGTTACTGATCAGAACAGGGCTTTGGTCGATGGACCTTGCACTCAAGTGAGGAAACAGGCTATGCCTTTCAAGTGCATGCAGCTCACTGATTTCATCCTCAAGTTTCCACACAGTGCCCGCCAGAAGTATGTCCGACAAGCCTGGCAGAAGGCAGACATCAATGCAAAATGGGCAGCCACACGATGGGCCAAGCAGATTGAAGCCAGAGAAAGGAAAGCCAAGATGACAGATTTTGATTGTTTTAAAGTTATGAAGGCAAAGAAAATGAGGAACACAATAATCAAGAATGAAGTTAAGAAGCTTCAAAAGGCAGCTCTCCTGAAAGCTTCTCCCAAAAAAGCACCTGGTACTAAGGGTACTGCTGCTGCAGCTGCTGCTAAAGTTCCAGCAAAAAAGACGACTATGCGAGTAAGAAGGTTCCTGCCCAGAAAGCCACAGGCCAGAAGGCGGCGCCTGCTCCAAAAGCTCAGAAGGGTCAAAAAGCTCAGAAACACCTGCTCCAAAGGCATCTGGCAAGAAAGCATAAGTGGCAATCAAAAAAAGTAATAAAGATTCTTTTTGACATGTTGGCAAATGTATTTAAGCCTTTGGATTTAAAGCCTGTTGAGGCTAGAGTTAGGAGGCAGATTGATAGTAGGATTATAATAAATATTAATCAGTTCCTTAAATATATATATATATATAAATAAAGAGATGAAGGACCAAGAAGTGGCGATCAGTGTCTGGACAACATGCTCGCGGCACCAATCCTTGTGGTCACCTTCAGAGACTGGCACTCACAAAGGGGTATTAAAAGGCTTATTGCTCATATTGTTGAGATCTGGGGGACAGCAGGGCAGACCCATCAAGCATAACTGAAATGGCCTGAGAGAGCAAAGAAAGGAGCCTGGCCTGGTTGTTTACCGTGGTTGGGGTAGAGTTGGGCACTATAAGGGCGCGTGGTTGCGTGGTTTAAATCTGTTGCCTATGACAGAGAAGGCAGCCCTTAGACTCATCAGCTTGTCCAGGTGTGGGTCACAAGAAAAAAAGGGAAGGGTGAGTCCTATGTTGTTAGCAAACATTAAATAGGGATTCCAGGCCAGGTGTGGTGGCTCACGTCTATAATCCCAGCACTTGGGGAGGCCAAGGTGGGAAGATCATTTGAGGTTAGGAGTTTGAGACCAGCCTGGCCAACATGATGAAACCCTGTCTTTACTAAAAATACAAAAATTTGCTGGGTGTGGTGGCGCACGGCTGTAATCCCAGCTACTGGGGAGGCTGAGGCAGGAGAGTCACTTGAACCTAGGAGGTTGCAGTGAACCAAGATTGTGCCACTGCACTCCAGCCTGGGCGACAGAGGGAGACTCTATCTCAATAAATAAATGCATTATGGATTTGGGCCTAATCCCTTAAATATAGCAGGAGTTTCAAAGATTATATAAACTTTAGTTTTCCTTACATCAATTAAAACAGGAATTCAATTGTGTTTTCCTCTTACCAATGGAATCAGGAATTCATTTGTCTTAGCAACTGTATACCCTTTCAAATTTCAAAGTTCTCTATGGACATTCACATATAAAAACTGATCTAAAAATGAAAAAAGTACCTGAGAACTTAAATATATCCATCTCGTATCTTGAGGTTCTCTGGCCTCAAGAAACACTTTTAGTTCCAGAATGTTCTTGCCTTACTCTCACCATATCTAACAACCTTCATTTTCAAAATGAAAGAAGCTAAAATCTTACACACTGACACAGGCAATAAAATTATAAAATGATAAAGGAAACCAGAGTTGAAGGGCCATAATATTCAACAGATAAAATAATCCAAAGGAAACATAAGTATTCTAATTAGCTCAGATAAGCAGGCTGCTTCCCCACAATTCACAAGGAAAACCCATATTCGAGAGGTTAAACACCTTAACATGCTTGAGGTCCAGGCTTTCCCTTTGACATGTAACTTCTAGAGTGGAACAGTCCCTGGTGATGAAGGGAAGAGACACTTGAGTAGCGACAGGAATGAACTCCGGGAGCTCCGCACACCCTAATTGGCCCCTGGCAGTGTGAAAACACCTCCTCTCCCAGGCTTCAATTCTCGGGCAGAAGAAACCCTCAGCTGGATTTACTTTAAGGTTCTGACCCCAAAATAACCTCCGAAATTCATTAGCCCTGTGTCCTGGAGACAGCACTCCTGAACTTCACACACTTTCTCAATATGTAAGAATTATACTCTGAATGCATCAACATTGTGAATGCAAAACAAACCTCATGTCTAAAAAACACACCCTTGGGAGGCCGAGACGGGTGGATCACGAGGTCAGGAGATCGAGACCATCCTGGCTAACCCGGTGAAACCCCGTCTCTACTAAAAAAATACAAAAAACTAGCCGGGCGAGGTGGCGGGCGCCTGTAGTCCCAGCTATTCGGGAGGCTGAGGCAGGAGAATGGCGTAAACCCGGGAGGCGGAGCTTGCAGTGAGCTGAGATCCGGCCACTGCACTCCAGCCTGGGCAACAGAGCAAGACTCCGTCTCAAAAAAAAACAAAAAACAAAAAAAAAAAAACACACACACCCAAGAAAACTGCAGTTACAACCTCAGAAAGCAACCCCTCCACCCAAAACATGTGCATATGGATCCCCAGCTTTCCAGTGCTCTGTAGCTTCTCTCGGTATAAAGAGTTTAGTGGTATGAACAGGGATGCTCCCCAAGAAGAACCAACAGGGCCTTTAATTACTGCTCTTGGCAGGCTCAAGGATGGCCTTAGCTTGCGCAGTAATGTTACTTTGGACCACCACTGATATTTTATTTTTATTTTGTTGTAAAGACAAGATTTTGCCATGTTGCCCAAGCTGATTTTGAACTCTTGGACTCAAGCAATCCTCCCGCCTCATGAGCCACCTAAAGTTCTGGGATTAGACATGAGCCACCACAGCCAGCTTAAACAGATACTTTAAATGAGACAAACCCAATGTTTGAAGAATTCTGCAAAATCTCTCAAATCAAGTATTTATGTGTAAAGTGTTAAGAAAATTGTAAGGCACCTTAGCAAACCAGCCCTAGTCCCCGAAGTCCACAAGTGTCTATTGTTTTCAGAAAATGAAATGTCAGTTATTGGGCTGGGCACGGTGGCTCATGCCTGTAATCCCAGCACTTTGGGAGGCCGAGGCAGGCGGATCACAAGGTCAAGAGATCGAGACCATCCTGGCCAACATGGTGAAACCCCATCACTACTAAAAATACAAAAATTAGCAGGGCATGGTGGTGGCGCCTGTAGTCCCAGCTACTAGGGAGGCTGAGGCAGGAGAATCACTTGAACCCGGGAGGCAGGGGTTATAGTGAGCCGAGATTGCGCCACTGCACTCCAGCCTGACAGAGCAAGACTCCGTCTCAAAAAAAAAAAAAAGAAATGTCAGTTATTATTTCTATAGCAATAAATGTTCTCATTATCATATTTGGATACTTCTAGGTGTCATATGGCTATGCTCTGAAATTCCATTTGAAATCACCACAAAAAAAAGAACAGACCTCAGAAACTTACTATGCAACCTAAGGGGAAGAAAAAAAGAAAAAAGTGTCCTCCGATTTCAATGTAATACTGAAGTGTTTTATTTTTTATGAAATTCACCTCTTTCTTGCCTCTTAAAAATTTTTTTTCTTTTGATGACATGATCTCATATTTGGAAAAATCTAAAGACTCTACAGGAAAACTGTAAGAATAAACGAGTTCAGTGAAGTTACAGGATACAAAATCAACATACAAAAATCAGTAGCATTTCTATATGCCAACAGTGAACAATGTGAAAAATCCATTTAAAAAGTAATCCCATTTATAATAGCCACACATAAAATTAAATTCTAGGAATTAACCAAAGAAGTGAGAGATCTTTATAATGAAAACTATAAAACACTGATGAAAGATACTGCAGAGGACACCAAAAAAATGGAAAAACATTCCATGTTTATGGATTGCAAGAATCAATATTGTTAAAATGTCCATTTACCCAAAGCAATCTAGAGATCCAATGCAATCCCTACCAAAATACCAAGGATATTCTTCACAGAAATAGAAAAAAAAATCCTAAAATTGATACGGAACCCCAAAAGACACAGAATAGCCAAAGCTGTCCTAAGCAAAAAGATCAAAACTGGAAGAATCACATTACCTGACTTCAAATTATACTACAGAGCTATAGTAACCAAAACAGCATGGACTGGCATAAAGACATACACATAGAGCAATGGAACAGAATGGAGAACCCAGAAACAAATCCACACACCTAGAGTGAACTCATTTTCGACAAAGGTGCAAAGAATACACACTGGGGAAAAGACAGTTTCTTCAATACATGGTACTGGGAACTGGATATCCATATGCAAAACAGTGAAAATAGATCTTTATCTCTTGCCAAATACAAAAACCAAATCAAAATGGATTAAAGACTTAAATCGAAGACCTCAAACCAGGAAACTACCACAAGAAAATACTGTGGAAAATCTCCAGGACACTGGTCCGGGCAAAAATTTCTTGAGCAATACCCAACAAGCACAGGCAAGCAAAGCAAAAATGGTAAATGGGATCACATCAAGTTAAAAAGCTTCCACACAGCAAAGGATAATAATCAACAAAGTGGACACAACCCACAGAAGGGGAGAAAATATTTGCAAACTACCCATCTGTCAAGGGATTAATATAACGAAAATATATAAGGAGCTCAAACTCTACAGGAAAAAAATCTAATAATCCAATCAAAAAATGCACACAAGATTTAACAGACACTTCTCAAAACAAGACATACGAATGGTGAACAGGCATATGAAAAGGTGCTCATATGAAAAAGTGATCATCAGAGAAATGCAAATTAAAACTACAATGAGATACAATCTCACCCCAGTTAAAACGGCTTATGTCAAAAAGGCAGGCAATAACAAAAGCTGGAGAGGACATGGAGAAAACCGAACCTTTGTATCCTGTTGATGGGAACGTAAATTAGTACAACCACTATGGAGAATGGTTTGGAGGTTCCTCAAAAAACTAAAAATTGAGCTACCATATGCCATGCAGTAATCCCGCTGCTGGGAATATACCCAAAAGAAAGGAAATCAGTGTAGCAAAGGGATAGCTACACTCCAATATCTGTAGTAGCACTGTTTCAATAGCTAAGATTTGGAAGCAATGGAAGTGTCCCTCAACAGATAAATGGATTTTTAAAATGTGGTACAACTTTGGGAGGCCGAGGCAGGTGATCACCTGAGAGATCAGGGGTTCGAGACCAGCCTGGCCAATATGACACAACCCCGTCTCTACTAAAAATACAAAAATTAGCCCCGTGTGGAGGCACATGCCTGTAATCCCAGTGACTCGGAAGGCTGAGGCACAACAATCGCCTGAACCCTGTAGGCGGAGGTTGCAGTGAGCTGAGATCATACCAGTGCACTCCAGCCTGGGCAACAGAGTGAGACTCTGCCAAAAAAAAGAAAAAAAAAAAAGTGGTACATATACACAATGGAGTACTATTCAGCCATAAAAAAGAATGAAATCCAGTCATTTGCAACATGGATGGAATTGGAGATCATTATGTTACGTGAAATCAGCCACGCACAGAAAGATAAACACCACATCTTCTCACGTATGTGTGGGATCTATTATAAAAATCAAACAACTGAACTCATGGACTTAGAGAGTAGGGTGGTTATTAGAAGCTGGGAAAGGTAGTGGGAGCCTGAGAGAAAGGAGAGGATAGTTACTGGGTGGAAAAAAAAAAAAAAAAAAACAAAAAAACAAAACTCTACATTTTAAAATAACTTATAGAGTGTAACTGGATTGTTTGCAACTCAGATGCTTGAGGGGATATCCCTTTCTTCATGATGTGCTTATTTCACGTTGCATACCTGCATCAAAACATCTCATGTACTCCATAAATATATACACCTACTATGTACCCACAAAAATTAGAAATAAAAAATTATAATACTTTTAATAGCTGTTGATTCATATACATTTCAGATACATGAAGAAAATGACACCCAAATAAGTGGTCAAATCTTTTCAAGAATACAAAGGCAAGGACGGGCAGTGCCGACCTGAAACTGCTAAAAAGACATGTCACCCAGGGAAGTTTCCAAAGAGGAGCCTCAACCCAAGAGTTCCTGTAGGGTGTTTGTGCTCAGGAGAGATACTGGAAAGAGAGTCACAAGGATTTATACAACAAGGTATTCTTTGCCTTCCTCGCATGTAAAATATCCGCAAACAAAAAATAAATCTTTTAAAACGAGTCATCCCTGGTTCTCTGGAAAAATGAGAATGGAAAAATGGCACCAGAGGCCAAATAATTGATAACGACGCTGTGAATTGGAGAGGGGACGTCAGACTTTGGGAATGCGGGAAGGGATCCGCAAACTTAGGAATTTAATGCCAGCCCCAGGAAGATGTAGTCTGGAACTAGGATTATGAATTTGACATGGTGCTTTCCGTACATTGGAAACCTCAGGGGAAGATGGGTGACCTTTACGGAGAAAGGAGGGACTGAGGACCACCCGGACCACTGCTCGTCCCACGCACGAACGCCACACACTAGTCGGAAACCTCCCCATGACCCTTCCAGGGCTCCCGCGCAATCTGGGGAGACACGGGGCCGCGGGGGTGGAGTTGCCCAGAGAGGGCGCCGGGGCCGCAGGCGTAGCGCAGGAACAGGACGGACACCAGGGGTCCCAGATGCCGGCCCAGCCCCACTCTGCGGCCGAGGGCACCGAGGGCCCAGCTGCGCCAGAGGGACCCGGGTCCCAGACCCCAAAGTCGCCGAGCGGAGCCCCGGGTGCCGCCACAGCTGGTTCCGGCCGGTTCCAACCTGTCCCTCCTCAGGTCTCAACACCGGTCCCGCACACACCATTTTCCGGCTTCCAGGTGTCTGGCCGTCCTCCCTCATCCTATCCAGCGTTGGCCACGGCGCTAGTAGCAGGAGCTATCACGGACAGGTAATGGTCGAAGCGCCCAGCAACCTCGCTGCGTAACGGCGTACGACGTCCACCTGTTTTGTGACGCGTTGCCCCACCCACCTTCCACGTGGCGCTTCTGATTGGGCAGTTCACGAAGCCCCGCCCTCTTCACCTGGAGTCACAGAGCTGCGAAAGGTCACGTCGCTGGGAAAACCCTGCTTCAGTCCGGGAGGAAACCAGTCCCAGGCAGGGGCAGTCGCGTAGAAGCCGAACTTGTTCCTAGCCTCTCGATGGACTCTGGCATCCTGTCGCAGCTGTTTCTGAACGCGGGGTCACAAGTTTGAGCAGCGAATTCTAGCCTCAGTTGCCAGATGTACTGACCCTTTAAGGAACAAGTCCACAGCAAGAGGGTCACCCAGGCAAGTCCAGATGGGAACAAGAGGGTCTGACTCCTCCAGGGGCCAGGGACTTGGCCTGAGTCTAGAGGGCACTCGTGGAACTGTGAGCCCCGTTCACAAACACAAACACTTAAAAATGACCTCACCGTGTGTAATAAGAGTCTAGCTCCATTCTGATATTGACGGCTAACGGCATTGAGACCTCCACCCATCTCTTCCCCAGTCCCCACACATTTACAATCTCTTTGAACCCCACATCCCTAGCATGGATGCAAGGACGCGTATCAGACTAACCACAGCTGTGAGATAGTTCAATTAAACTCTGAAGTGTACATTTCACACTAAAGGAAAATTTATTTTAGATAGGTTACAGATTGTGTTCCCAGAGAACTTTGAAATGTAAACAACTATGATATACCTAAGGTAATTGAATTCCTATTTTCACTGATACAAAAATGAACAATAAAAAGTGATGTAAATTAGGGTATATCTGGAAACTCAGTATGTTTAACAGATTAGATCAAAAATCTGAAGTCATATTTATTTGAAAAGCTACATAAAAAAACACGACACAATGCACCCCTTTTAAGCGTACAATTCAGTAAAGTATATTCAAAGACGCAAACAGATAGTCGTCACCACAATTACAGAACTTTTTTTTTTTTTTTTTTTTTTGAGATGGAGTCTACTCTGTCGCCCAGGCTGGAGTGCAGAATGCAATGGTGCGATCTCGGGTCACTACAACCTCCGCTTCCCAGGTTCAAACGATTCTCCTGCCTCAGCCTCCAGAGTAGCTGGGATTACAGGTGCACACCACCATGCCTGGTTGATTTTTCTATTTTTAGTGGAGACGGGGTTTCACTATGTTGACCAGGCTGGTCTCGAACTCCTGACCTCAAGTGAGTTGCCTGCCTCAGTCTCCCAAAGTGCTGGGATTACAGGCATGAGCCACTGTACCTGGCCTAGAACATTTTCATTACCTCAAAAAAGAAACTCCTGGCAGGGCACGGTGGCTCATGCCTATAATCCCAGCATTTTGGGAGGCCAAGGCAGGAGGATAGCTTGAGCCCAGAAGCTCATGACCAGCCCTGACAAAGGAGCAAAACCCCATCTCTGAAAAAAAAAAAAAAATTAATTGGGCATGGTGGTACACACCTGTGTTCTCAGCTACTCGGGTGGCTGAGATGGGAGGATTGCTTGAATCCAGAAGTTTGAGAGTGCAGTGAGCCATGACGGCCTGGGCTACAGAGCAAAACCCCATCTCTTAAAAAAGAAAACATTAGGCTGGGCGCGGTGGCTCAAGCCTGTAATCCCAGCACTTTGGGAGGCCGAGATGGGCGGATCACAAGGTCAGGAGATCGAGACCATCCTGGCTAACACGGTGAAACCCCATCTCTACTAAAAAATACAAAAAACTAGCCGGGCATGGTGGCGGGCGCCTATAGTCCCAGCTACTCGGGAGGCTGAGGCAGGAGAATAGCGTGAACTGGAAAGGCGGAGCTTGCAGTGAGCTGAGATCCGGCCACTGCACTCCAGCCTGGGCGACAGAGCAAGACTCCATCTCAAAAAAAAAAAAAAAGAAAGAAAACATTAAAAATCACAAACAAAAAAACAAAGCGGCTGCTCTATTTTCCATTCTCACCAGCAGTGTATGAGGGTTCCAAATTCTTCATATCCTTGACATGTGTTATCTCTTTTTCATTCTACCTATCCTAGTGGGTTTGAAGTGGCATTTCATTGCCTTTTTGTTTAGCATTTACTTAATGATGTCCAGTATCTTTTCAGGTCCCCTTGCTCAGTTTTTTATCTTCCTTAGAAAAATGTATATTCAGCTGGGTGCTGTGGCTCACTCCTGTAATCCCAGCACTTTGGAAGGCCGAGGTGGGCCGATCACTTCACCCTAGGAGTTTTGAGACCAGCCTGGCCAACATGGCAAAACCCATCTTGACTCAAAATACAAAAATTAGCCAGGTGTGGTGGCACATACCTGTAATCCAAGCTACTCCAGAGCAAAACCATGTCCCCTCCACCTCCAGAAAAAGAGTTAGCTGTAAAACAGGCTCTGGCAAATCCTTCAGGAAGTATTCTGAAAAGTTTTTTTGTTGCGGTTTTTTGGGGTTTTTTTTGAGACAAAGTCTTGTCCTGTCAGGAGGCTGCGGCAGGAGAATCACTTGAACTGGGGAAGTGGAGGTTGCAGTGAGCCGAGATCGCGCCACTACACTCCAGCCTGGGTCACAGAGTGAGACTCTGTCTCAAAAAAAAAATTACCCAGGGTAGAATTAAGTTCACCTCTTCACTCCATCAGAGAAATTTTTTGCTTCCTTAAGTAGGAGTCAAACAACCTAAAAGCAGCATAAATCCTGCAATAAATTCTTTTAACTACCCTCTTATTGATACACCTCACAGTCATTACTGTTTTGTGGTGGTTTTTTTTTTTTTTTTTTTTTGAGACAGTCTCACTCTGTTACCCAGGCTGGAGTACAGTGGTGCGCTGGGCTCACTGCAACCTCCACTCCCAAGTAGCTGGGATTACAGATGTGTGCCACCACACCAGGCTAATTTTTGTATTTTTAGTAGAGACAGGTTGTTGCTATGTTGTCCAGGCTGGTCTCCAATTCCTGGTCTCAAGTGATCTGCCTGCATTGGCCGCCCAAAATGCTGGTATTACAGGTGTGAACCACCGTGCCCGGCCTGTGGTAGTATTACCACAATTTATTACATCCTGTTTGACAACAGGTACATTCCTGATAGTCGTTGGAAAGAAATCACTCACAACATGATTTGACTTTTGGTATTATGCATATGAAAAACTACTATCATCATAAAAGTTGTAATCGAATAAGCATGAAAACTAAAATTTATGAGAAAAAAGAGGCCTGAAGTTGTAAGCTCACAGTAATGTTGACTCACAATGTTGGACAAAGAGCTTAATTATAAAGTTTATCTGATCCATGATTGGAATGGGTATTTTAATATATATTCTCAATAAATACAAAACTCACTAGGATAGTAAGCAAGTTGTTTGCACACTGTTAATATTTCTAAGAAATGTGTGAGAACTTTTGTTTGAGGAAGACATGTATATTGTTTGTAATCACATATAATCAAACATAATTCAAAATAAACTGAGGGACTACATTCAGCTATAACAGGACACACCCACAATGTTTCTGTAATGAATAAGGTGCTTATTCTCACATGAAAGAATGGGGTGAGACCCATCTCTGCATAATGCGGCAGAGGAACAAGCTTCATGTAGGGTTTTTGGTTTTGTCTTTGGATAGTGCTATTGTAGATCTCAACCTGCATCAGTAACACTCACTATCCCTATGGACAAAAATGTTTATGTACAAACTGGACCGTACAGGAACCAAGTACGTCAGATCATCAGACTATTCCCAAGTACAGATCATCAGACTATTCCCAACAATGACAATATAAACTGATTACTTGGCAGATACATTAGGGCTTTCAGGGATATCCAAATGGCAGCTGAATCTTGGATATGAAGCTTGTAAGAATGTCTATGGAAATCTATAACTTTGAGAACATGGAGGTGAAGTGGCTGGTGGTAGATTAGAGAATATTCTTTTTTTTTTTTTTTTTGAGACAGGCTCTCATTCTGTACTCTTGTCACCCAGGTTGGAGTGCAGTGGCGTGATCTTGGCTCACTGCAACCTTCACTTCCCCGGCTCAAGCAATTCTGCTGCCTCAGCTGGGACTATAAGCATGCGATACCACATCCAGCTAATTTTTGTATTTTTAGTAGAGACAGGGTTTCACCATGTTGACCATGCTAGTCTCAAACTCCTGATCTCAGGTGATCCGCCCGCTTTGGCCTCCCAAAGTGCTAGAATTACAGGTGTGAGCCACCACATCCGGCTGAGGATACTCTTGATTGGCAGGGCAAAGAATCAGGAAAATGGGCTAGATGACCATGTCCAAATAGCCCATATGAATCTGTCTCTCCGTATGATGCCTCCAAAATCTGACTAATGCCTTCTTCACTTCTGCAATCTAACCTTCTGGGAATTTAGGCTTTGATGCACTCTACATGTAACCATAAAAGAAATAAATTCTGGGCCAGGCACAGTGGCTTATGCCTGTAATCCTAGTGCTTTAAGAGGCTGAGGCTAGAGGGTGACTTGAGGCCAGGAGTTTGAGACCAGTCTGGGCAACACAGCAAGACACCATCTCTACTAAAAAAAGATTAAAAACCAAAAACAAAAACATTAGCTGGGCTTGGTGGCACATACCTATAGTTCCAGCCATTTGGGAGGCTGAGGTTGGAAGACTATCTGAGCTCAAGAGTTTGAGGTTACAGTGAGCCACAATTGTGCCATTGCACTCCAGCCTGGGTGACAGAGTGAGACCCCATTTCAGAAAGAAAGAAAGAAAAAAAGAAAGAAATGAAGTCTGAAAAGTTTAGTTCCCATTACCCAGATTGACATGACACAATTCATGAAAGGCATCTCCCATTCTAGATTTTATTATCCTATCATAGCTGTCTCCTTATCCCAAAATCAATTATACAAAGAACAGCCAGAATAAATAACAAGGAGTAAAGAACAACAGGTTAAAATAATAATTCACGAGACTACAGTCTATGATAAACTTTACATATTTAGAATGAATACCAACTCTTTAATAAGAACAAAAATAAAATTCTTTGAGCCAAGAAAAAAAAAAATGGGCTAACTGTGATGGCTCACACATGTAACCCCAGCACTTTAGGAGGCTGAGGCAGGTGGATCACTTGAGGTCAGGAGTTTAAGACCAGCCTGGCCAACATGGTGAAACCCCATCTCTACTAAAAACACAAAAAATTAGCCAGGTGTGGTGGCACATGGCTGTAGTCCCAGCTTCTTAGGAGGCTGAGGTGGGATAATCACTTGAACCCAGAAGGCAGAGGTTGCAGTGAGCCGAGATTGCACCACTGTACTCCAGCTTGGGCAACAGAGCACAGAGCGAGACCCTGTCTCAAAAAGAAAAAAGAAGAAAAAAGGAAAAAAAAGGAGTTGTTCCAATAAATATGATGGAATATATATAATGTGGGAAGGGAATCAAGAACCTGCTAAATGAAGCAAGTAGGTTCATACTAACATTTATTAAGACTTATTTTTCAGTGGTCCTCAATTACAGAACAATTAAGCAACCATATACAATTTAACAGACCTGAATATGAGAAACACATTTAAATTCATCGTTGGATTAAACACATTTCAAAATGGAAAGACAAATATTTTAATTACTGACCTAAAACAGTAATTACCTATGAAATTCATGCACTATTGCTTTCAGATTACTTACAGGATTATATCAACTTAACATTTCTTTGTGAGATTAAGCATTTGAAATCCAGAGAGAACTATTTTAAATATGAGCCACTAATTAACAAAATATACATATAGCTTCTACATTTCCATCAGGTTATTATGTATTTTCTAGAGACTACATGACCCGCTATGCATTAGGCTTTTTGAAGTACTTACATTTATAGGATTTTGCTATATTATAAGTCTTTGAATGACTTTTTTTTTTTTTTTTTGAGATGAGGTCTTGCTATGTTTTGCACACTTGAAACTCCATCTCAAACTCCTGACCTCAAGTGATCCTCCTGCCTCAGCCTCCCAAAGTGCTGGGATTACAGGTGTGAGCCACCACACCCAGCCAGAGCCGAAACACCTGTTCAAATTCAATACCTCAACTAATGAGGCCCTGCTGGGATTGAAACCCAGCATCTCCTGTTTGCCAGACAAGTACTTTAATCCACGAAGCCACAGAGCCCTCAAATGACTTTAAAAGTATATTATAATGGAAAACCTTCCTCGTGGTTTTCACATTTATAGAGTTTTGATCCAGAGTGCATTCTTACATGTTGTTGAAAGCATGTAGGCTGGTTAAAAACGTTTGGACATTACTTATATTCAAGAGCTTTCTCTCCTCTGTGTGTTCTTTCATGGCTTCAAGTGGAACTAAAATGACTAAAGGCTCTCCCACACTCTTTACATTTACCAGGGTTCTCTCCACTATGCATTCAATGTGTGACAGGATTGTATGATGATAAAACCTTTCCTACACTCTTTACACAGGATTTCTCTCAAATACGGGTTCCCTTCCAGAAAGCATTTGTTCGGTTTTCTCCGTGATGAGTTATTTCCTGTATTTGAAAGGAACTAAAATGATTGAAAGCTTTCCCATGTTACTTACATTTATATGGCTTCTCTCCAGAATTCTTTCTTTCATGTATTAAAAAAGGCACCAACAGAATTTCATGCTTTCCCACATTACTTACATTCATAGGGCTTCTCTTCAGTGAGTATTTTAATGTATCTGACATGAACCCAGAGCATTAAAGGCTTTCCCACATGCATTTATAAGGTGGTCCATCTTCAGCATGTGTTAACATGTGTCTCTGAAAGCTGGCACGGCAAGAATAGGCTTTCCCACATTCCTTACAATGATAGGGTTTCTGTCCAGTGTGAGTCCTTTCATGTAGTCGAAAGGAACTAGAAGATCTAAAGGCTTTACCACATCGCTTACATTCAAAGGGTTTCTCACCAGTGTGAATCATTTCATGTGTTCGAAAGGAGTTGAGATAACTGAAGGCTTTCCCACATTGCTTACACTCATAGGGTTTCTCTCCAGTATGAGTTCTTTCATGTATTCGAATTGATGTCGAAGAAACGAAAGCTTTACCACAATGTTTACATACATAGGGTTTCTCTCCAGTGTGAGTTCTTTCATGTATTCGAAATGGACTCAGAGAATGAAAGGGTTTCCCACATACCTTACATTTGTAAGGTCCTTCTCCAGTATGCTTTATCATGTGTCTTCGCATACTGGGGATGCAGCTGAATGCTTCCCCACATTCCTTACATTCATAGGGTTTTTCTCCAGTGTGAGTCCTTTCATGTATTTGAAAAGTACTGGCGGATCTAAAGGCTTTACCACATTGTTTACATACAAAGGGCTTCTCGCCAGTGTGAATTCTTTCATGTAGTCGAAGGGAGGGGAGATAACTGAAGGCCTTCCCACACTGCTTGCATTCATAAGGTTTCTCTCCAGTATGGGTTCTTTCATGTATTCTTAAGGTTGGGGAACAACTGAAGGCTTTACCACATTGCTTACATTTAAAGGGTTTCTCTCCAGTGTGAATTCTTTCATGTACTTGAAATGAACTCAGAGAATGAAAGGGTTTCCCACATACCTGACATTTATAAGGCCCATCTCCCGTGTGCTTTATCATGTGTCTTCGAACACTTGTGATACAAGTGAAGGCTTTTCCACATTCCTTACATTCATAGGGTTTCTCTCCAGTGTGACTTCTTTCATGTGTTCGAAATCTACTGGGATAATCAAAAGCTTTCCCACACACCTTACATTTATATGGTGTATATCCACTGTGTGTGATAATGTGTCTTCTAATTCTTTTGAGAGAAAAGAAGGTTTTTCCACATTCCTTACAATCATAGAGTTTCTCTCCAGTGTGAATTATCTCATGTGTTCGAAAGGAGTGGTGAGAACTGAAGGGTTTCCAACATTGGTTACGTGTATCTGGTTTCTCTCCATATTCCTGATACTCCTTTGGTTCATGTCCACTGTGATCTCTGATGTGTCTATTAAGGGATGAGTGACCCATGCTGACTTCTCCATATACAAAGCTTTCACAGAGTTTCACTCCAGGAATTTTCTTGCTCAGATTCTGATTTGCAAACTGGCTAAAAATTCCTCCACGCTGACTACCGTCTTTACTTTGATAGAATCTTTCTAACATATGACTTCTGTAAAAAATGAGAAGGACGTTACTAAGGATTTGTTAACCGTTTTATATTAATAGCTATTAAACTTGCATTTTCAATATTATCAGGTAAAGCGTAGACTTGATGCCAAGTCTGATTTGAGTATGAATGGATTCAATGCTCTGCAATGGGCTTGGCCACAACTATCACTCAAACAGTGATACTCCTAAATAGACTTTCTTAATTCTCTTGCCAAATGAATGTTTTTATAAAAACTGAACATCTGTTTACACTGAAGAATATGTATTTGGGGAAACTATTCTAAAAATAAATCAATTTGAAGCTTGGCTTATCAGTTATGTTTGCCTGTTTTTAAAATTTCATGACATGCTGAGATACTTTCAAGGGAATTTGCTTTCTCTGAGTACAAATTACCTTAGATTTCTCCTTCGGTGTTTGTAGTGATCTTTAATGTTCTTGTCCTTCCATTTTTTCCCTAAAACAGAGACCCAGAAAAATTCTGAATTAGTGCAAAATTATAGAAAAATTATTAGATTCTAGGTTCATGTTACCCTGTGACTATGCCTGTTTTAGCCCCCCAAGTATTCTTCCTCCATGATAGAAACCATGGAACAGCGTCACTGCACAAGAAACACTTCTTCTCTAATTGACTAAGTGATGGAATTATATAATCCTTACCTATAGAGGCCAGATTCCTCATGGTTTCCCACATCACATCTCTGTAGAGATTCTTCTGGGAAGGATCCAGCAAAGCCCACTCCTCCTGGGTGAAGTTCACATCTACATCCTCAAAGGCCACCGAGTCCTGAAACATCCCACACATGTGGAGAGGAGAATGGGTGAGACAGACAGGGCTGGGGAACTTTACTCAATTCATAAGAAGTTCACGTTTCAGGGGTCTCCAAACATTTACTCCACTGTTTGGTCAGCATACTCACTTCCTTCCACACAGCAACTCTCATACTAGCATTGAACTATTGGGTAGAGCAATAGCAGTGTCTGATATCTTTCTTGATGGTGGTTCCAAGGAGTAATACGTGCTGCCTGAGTCACATCTAATGTCTGCTCGTACAGTGGACCGGGAGAACCTGTCATAACAAAGTCCTACCACCTAGTGAGGAAAAGAGTTTATACTAGCAGTCCTGAGACTGCTTACCCTTAAAAAAAGGCTCCTCACTCCTGACGACGTTCATCTGAGGTAGGAGACGAACAGGACTTGTTTTCTGATCACAACCCTACCCACCAAAACAGGATCTGGCGCAGGCAGGTTAAAGTAAAGAAAGTGGCCAAAACCAGATGACGAGAATGGAGATCTCTAGAGGCTCTCGCTCATTAGCATAAAACCTTCCCACCAATGCTATGACAGTTTACAAATGCCATGGCAATGACCTGAAAGTTATCACTCCTTCCTTAGAAAGTTTTAAATAACCCACCCCTTAATTTGCATATAATCGAAAGTGGGTATAAACATAGTTGCCAAGAGCCCATATGTTGCTGACTCTGGGTGTACTGCCTATGAGTTAACACTGATCCACAAAGACCAGTACTGTTAAATAAAGGACTGCTCTCTAACACCATTGGCCTGCCCTTGAATTCTTCCCTGGGCAAAGCCAGAAACCATCCTGGGATAAGCCCCAATTTTAGGGCACGCCTGTCCTGCATCATATCCATTCCTGGTATCTGGCAAATGGATTTGGGGAAGGAGCCCAATGACCTCTATAAGAGTAGCTTAGTGCCTAAACTTTTTATGGAAAAAATATGAAAATTTCTGGTCTCCCACCTTCCGAGAGTTTGAGATTTTGTTACACGCGTAACCCATACTGCCCACCTGATGAGCCCCCAGAAACACTCTAGGAAGCATTTCACATGTGTTCTCACAATTGGTCACTAGGAAAATTAATCCTATCTTCTGTTATTACACTAAGAGAGAATACTCACAAGCTCATACCTATCCTGCAGATCAAATATAATTAAGTACTAAATGAAGGATTTTTTACCATCTTTTTTTTTTTGAGATGGAGTCTGGCTCTCAGTCGTCCAGGCGGGAGTGCAGTGGTGCAATCTCGGCTCACTGCAAGCTCCGCCTCCCGAGTTCAAGCCATTCTCCTGCCTCAGCTTCCCGAGTAGCTGGGACTACAGGTGCTCGCCACCATACCCAGCTAATTTTTTGTATTTTTTAGTAGAGACGGAGTTTCGTGTTAGCCAGGATGGTCTCGATCTCCTGACCTTGTGACCTTGTGATCCGCCCACCTTGGACTCCTGAAGTGTTGGGATTACAGACGTGAGCCACCAGGCCCGTGCCCGGCTTTTTTTTTTTTTTTTTTGATGGAGTCTTGCTTGGTCGCCCAGGCTGGTCGCCCAGGCTGGAGTGCAGTGGCAGGGTCTTGGGTAACTGCAACCTCTGCCTCCCAGGCTCAAGCAATTATCCCGCCTCAACCTCTTGAGGAGGTGGGAGTACAGGCATGTGCCACCACACTCAGCTAATTTTTGTATTTTTAAATATGGATGGGGTTTCACCATGTTGGCCAGGCTGGTCTCAAACTCCTGACCTCAAGTGATCTGCCAGCCTCGGCCTCCCAAAGTGCTGGGATGACAGGCGTGAGCCACTGCACCCAGCTTCATGAATCTTCACTAAATTGGTAAAAATAAATTGGTGAATTCACCAATTTATCTACCTATTTTCTCATCAAAATGTATTCAGTGGCCAGGTGAACTGGATTATACCTGTAATTCCATCATGTTGGGAGGTTGAGGCAGAAGGACTGTTTGAGCCCAGGAGTTCAAGATCAGTTTGGGCAATGCAGTGAGAACCTCCGTCTCTACAAAATTTTAAAAATCAGCCAGCAGTGCTGGTGCACGCCTGTAGTCCCAGCTACTCAGGAGGCTGAGGTGAGAGGACTGCTTGAGCCCAGGAGTATGAGAATGCAGCAAGCTATGATGGGTGCCACTGCACTCCAACTTGGGCAAAAGAGGAAGACCCTGTCTCAAAATAGATAGATAGATACATACATACATAGATACATAGATAGATTCAGTTATGTGAAGCCATAATCAAGAGTGATTCTCCCGGCTGGGTGCGGTGGCTCAAGCCTGTAATCCCAGCACTTTGGGAGGCCGAGATGGGCGGATCACAAGGTCAGGAGATCGAGACCATCCTGGCTAACACGGCGAAACCCCGTCTCTACTAAAAATACAAAAAATTAGCCGGGCGAGGTGGCGGGCGCCTGTAGTCCCAGCTACTCGGGAGGCTGAGGCAAGAGAATGGCGTAAACCCGGGAGGCGGAGCTTGCAGTGAGCTGACATTCGGCCACTGCACTCCAGCCCGGGTGACAGAGCAAGACTCCGTCTCAAAAAAAAAAAAAAAAAGAGTGATTCTCCCTATTTCTCTGAGCTTTTTCTCTCTGTAGCCTTCTCAAGGCTAAACTCTAGGATTCTATTTGAAATCACAAAAAAGGGGCTGGGAGCGGTGGCTCACGCCTAAAATCCCAGTACTTTGGGAGGCCAAGGTAGGAGGATCACTTGAGCTTAGGAGTTTGAGACCAGCCTGGGCAACATGGTGAAACCCTATCTCTACAAAAAATTAGCCAGTCGTGTAGTCTGCACCTATGGTCTAGCTACTTAGGAGGCTGAGGTGGGAGGACTGCTTGAACCAGGGAGGTGGAGGCTGCAGTGAGCCATGATTGTGCCACTGAACTCCAGCCTGGAGCCAGACTGTGTCTCAAACAAATAAACAAACAAAAACAACAACAAAATCACAAAAAAGAACAGACTGAGAAACTTACTGCATATTTTTCTGGGGGAAAAAAATTAAATACAAATTTTTAACAAATATAAGGGTAGATATTTATTTTTCTGAGATCCACCTCTTATCTCTTTGGAAATATTTTAGCCTAACTTTCAAGCTTTAATGGTAAAATACATTTTACATGATGAAGTAAGTAAACAAATCTTCTTAATGTGACAAAATCAGGGAAAGCCACTGCTGACCTGGAACACAGAGAAATCTGACTTAACTGCCCAGTCAGGCCATCCTATCACACGGGACATCTCCCCAGCCCCCATCCTGGTGCTGCTCACTGACCCTTCCCAGAGACAGTGGATTGTGCCCCCACCCCCATGCCTAAGTGCATTTTGCTTTTCAAGTTCTTGCATAACCTGGCAGAGGTGGGTTTTCCTTGTCTTTTGGGATCATTTTTCTTGCTTCAAGTACTCTGAAAGAATCCAGAGGGCAAGAATCATTTTCTGTCTTTCCCCTCAACACCTCCATCCAATTAGCTGACCACAAACGTGTCTCCAAAGAATGAAAACTGGGGCTGGAGAAAAACAAGCTGAGTGTCCCAACGGGTGAGCTTTTCAGAGGAAGGGTAAACCATGTCACTGCTTCCAGGCCCAACGCATCCAGCGGGTATCCAGCTCATGAGGGGCCACATGAACTGATACTCACTAGATCCTTCAAGAGACATGGAAGCTGTGGCCTTCTTGGGGCAGCCCCAGTCAGTTCTGAACCCCAGGACCAGGAGAAGAGAGGGCAGGCTGAGGACAATCAACCCTGCAAAGTTTCCAAAGGGGAACCTCAACACCAAGGCATTCTGATAAGGGTTTGCACTTGGGGAAGATAAAGGAGAGACACAAAGGTTTTCGACAAAGGAGTTTCAGACGGTTATTCTCTGCTTACCTCTCAGGCGAAAAGGTCACAAACACAAAAGAAATCTTGGCCGGGCGCGGTGGCTCAAGCCTGTAATCCCAGCACTTTGGGAGGCGGAGACGAGCGGATCACGAGGTCAGGAGATCGAGACCATCCTGGCTAACACAGTGAAACCCCGTCTCTACTAAAAATTACAAAAAACTAGCCGGGCGAGGTGGCGGGCGCCTGTAGTCCCAGCTATTCGGGAGGCTGAGGCAGGAGAATGGCGTAAACCCGGGAGGCGGAGCTTGCAGTGAGCTGAGATCCGGCCACTGCACTCCAGCCCAGGCGACAGAGCGAGACTCCGTCTCAAAAAAAAAAAAAAAAAAAAAAAAAAGAAATCTTTATAAAACAGTCATCCACTGCTTTCTGTAAAAATGATAAACTTAAAATATGATACCTGTCTCTAATGGAGAACGAAGGACAAATACCTTGGCGTGGTGGTTCACGCCTGTAATTACAGCACTTTGGGAGGCCAAGGTGGGTGGACCACTTAAAGTCAGGAGTTTGAGACCAGCCTGGCCAACACAGTGAGACCCCATCTCTACTAAAAAATACAAAAAAATGGCCGGGCTCAGTGGCTCACGCCTGTAATCCCAGCACTTTGGGAGGCCGAGACAAGCGGATCGCGAGGTCAGGAGATCGAGACCATCCTGGCTAACACGGTGAAACCCCGTCTCCACTAAAAATAGAAAAAAAATTAGCCAGGCGCAGTGGCGGGCGCCTGTAGTCCCAGCTACTCTGGAGGCTGAGGCAGGAGAATGGCGAGAACTCAGGAGGCGGAGCTTGCAGTAAGCTGAGATCGCGCCTCTGCCCTCCAGCCTGGGCGACTCAGTGAGACTCCGTCTCCAAAAAACAAAACAAAACAAAAAAAATTAGCTGGGCGTGGTGGCAGGCACCTGTAATCCCAGCTACTGGGGAGGCTGAGGCAGGAAAATCACTTGAACTCAGGAGGCGGAGGTTGCAGTGAGGGGAGACTGCGCCACTGCAGCCTGGGCGACAGAGTGAGACTCCATCTAAAAATAATAATAATAATAAACCAGACAAATAGTTGATAACACTGTGCATTCAAGAACAGAGGTTGGTGTTGGGGACTGCGGAAATTATATCTACAATTAAGGAGTTTGCTGCCAGATCAAGGAGAGTTAGGCTGGGGGTGGGGAGCTCGGAGGTGGATTTCACACCCTGTTTCCCACACATTTGAGCAACTCAGATGAAACAAAATCGGATGCTGATGGCGAAGAGGCCTGGGCCCCTCCAGCCATGTTGGACCCTGGGCCCCTGCACACTTGCCATTTCCCATACTCGCCATTTCCCTTCTTCCGGGGTCTCCTGGGTCCTCCCTCCGGCTGCCACGGCCAGCGCAGAGCACAGAGCCAAGGCAGTGAAGCCAGGAGCCAGAAGAGAAAGGTAATGCAGCCGGTGCAAGAAAAGAAAATTCACAAGATCATACAGGGTGGGGTAAGGTTGGGGGCAGACAGGGCTCTGAGAAGCGCCTGATTGGTCAATAAGTAAGATGCCATCCTGGCGTCCCTAACTGGATATAACTTCAGGCTCCGCCCCCTGTGGCTTGAGGGGTAGAACACGTAAGATGTCTCAACAGAGATCTGACATGGTTCTAGCACACACCCTATGCAGTGGTGCACCTACCTCCAGGTTCCAGATGCCCATGTCCAAAGTCAAGATCACATACTGCACTAAAACTTCTAACCAATGCAAAAATGATGATAAACCATACCTATATGTTTATGGGGAATCATTATTGTTAACCTCAAAAAGGCAGGACTGTCTATATTGCTATGCACTATCTACATCCACACTTAAGCAGTTCCTGAATAGTGCTAAAGACGTAGTAGAGGTAGAAATATAAATGACCAATGGTGACATTTCTTCACTCACTGATGTCGCCACCCTCATATACGCACACCCTCAGCTTCCGTATTATCTCATACTATCATTTACTTTCCTTCGAAGTGCTTATTTCCTTCTTATAAACCAGTCTTACCATTTTTTTCAACCCCTCTCCTTTCTCACAAAAATATAAGCACCAGGATTTCAATAATTTATTCACTTCGTGTTCCTGTATCAGAGCCTTGAGTGCCTGCATCATTTGTGCTTAATTCTAGACGTTTTGAGTCTACAGTTCTGGTATATGAGGCATATGGAAAAATTAGCATCAAGAGCGTATCACCTGAGCAAGAGAGGCTTGATTAGAATAGTGATCATGTCTCTCTCCCTTGCTAGGTTTATATTCTCACAACTTTCCTAGAGTTATTAGCCTAATTTTTTTTTTTTTTTTTTTTTTTTTTTTGAGACGGAGTCTCGCTCTGTCGCCCAGGCTGGAGTGCAGTGGCCGGATCTCAGCTCACCGCAAGCTCCGCCTCCCGGGTTCACGCCATTCTCCTGCCTCAGCCTCCGGAGTAGCTGGGACTACAGGCGCCCACCACCTCGCCCGGCTAGTTTTTTGTGTTTTTAGTAGAGACGGGGTTTCGCCGTGTTAGCCAGGATGGTCTCGATCTCCTGACCTTGTGATCCGCCCGTCTCGGCCTCCCAAAGTGCTGGGATTACAGGCTTGAGCCACCGCGCCCGGCCTATTAGCCTAATTTGACTAATAATGGAGACTTTTAAAAATTATGAGTAGTTGACCGGGCGCTGTGGCTCATGCCTGTAATCCCAGTACTTTGGGAGGCCGAGGCAGGTGGATCACGAGGTTGGGGGATCAAGACCATCCTGGCTAACGTGATGAAACCTCGTCTCTACTAAAAATACAAAAAATTAGCCGGACTTGGTGGCGGGCACCTGTAGTCCCAGCTACTCGGGAAGCTAAGGCAGGAGAATGGTGTGAACCCAGGAGGCAGAGCTTGCAGTGAGCTGAGATTGCGCCACTGCACTCCAGCATGGACGACAGAGCCAGACTCCGTCTCAAAAAAAAAAAAAAAAAAAAAAAAATTATCAATAGTTAGAATTTATGTATTTCAACTGAGGTATGTTATGGGAAGCCATGTCTAATTCATCATAAGAAATATTTCGGCCGGGCGCGGTGGCTCAAGCCTGTAATCCCAGCACTTTGGGAGGCCGAGACGGGCGGATCACGAGGTCAGGAGATCGAGACCATCCTGGCTAACCCGGTGAAACCCCGTCTCTACTAAAAAATACAAAAAACTAGCCGGGCGAGGTGGCGGGCGCCTGTAGTCCCAGCTACTCGGGAGGCTGAGGCAGGAGAATGGCGTAAACCCGGGAGGCGGAGCTTGTAGTGAGCCGAGTTTGTGCCACTGCACTCCAGCCTGGGCAACAGAGCAAAGACTCCGTCTCAAAAAAAAAAAAAAAGAAATATTTCAGTGTTTAGGTAATAAATTTAGCACCACTCCATCTTTTTTACTTCTAGGTAAGAACTATCACAATAACTAAGGCCAAAAATAACCTTGCTTCTTCATATATACAATCCAGAAAAGTTTCTTGCTTCTTTGAATAGCAATTGATACACCTAAAGCAAGCAGAAGTCCTATAAGAAATTCTTTGGGGCCAGGTGTGGTGGCTCATGCCTGTAATCTCAGCAATTTGGGAGGCCAAGGCTGGCAGATCACCTGAGGTCAGGAGTTCGAGACCACCCTGGCCAACATGGAGAAACCTCGTCTCTATAAAAAACACAAAAATTACCCAGGCATGGTGATCTGTGCCTGTAATCCCAGCTACCCCGGAGGCTGAGGCAGGAGAATCGCTTGAACCTGGGAAGCAGAGGTTGCAGTGAGCCGATTGTGCCACTGTACTCTAGCCTGGGTGACAAGCGAGACTCCATCTCCAAAAAAAAAAGAAAAGAAAAAAAAAAAGAAATTCTTTTGAGCTGTCTCCTACTGATACACCACACAGTCACATATGGTTTGCTATCGTATTTATGACTTTTTTTTATACCTTCTTTGACAAGAGGTATGGTCCTTATGATCTTTGGGAAAAGGTTAAAAGCTTGATTTAACTTTTGGTATCATAAGTGAATGAGAAGTAATTCTTGTGATACAAACTGTGACTACATGAGCATGACAATTTATGTGAAAAACACACACCTAAAATTGTATGCACAGAATATTGATTCACAATTTTTGTGTGTATGTGTGAGACGGAGTCTCACTCTGTCACCCAGGCTGGAGTGCAGTAGCACGATCACAGCTCACTGCAAGCTCCGCCTCTTGGGTTCACACCATTCTCCTGCCTTAGCCTCCGAGTAGCTGGGACTACAGGCGCCCGCCACCACGCCCAGCTAATTTTTTGTATTTTTAGTAGAGACAGGGTTTCACCATGTTAGCCAGGATGGTCTCGATCTCCTGACCTTGTGATCCACCCACCTCGGCCTCCCAAAGTACTGGGATTACAGGCGTGAGTCACTACGCCTGGCCCGATTCACGATATTTAACAAATAACACCACAAAGTTATAAAGTTTATTATAAAGTTGATCTGATCCATGATTGCAATGGAATTTTTTTTTTTTTTTTTGAGACAGAGTCTCGCTCGTCGCCCAGGCTGGGGTGCAGTGGCATGATCTCGGCTCACTGCAAGCTCCACCTCCCGGGTTCACACCATTCTCCTGCCTCAGCCTCCCGAGTAGCTGGGACTACAGGTGCCCGCCACCACGCCCAGCTAATTTTTTTTGTATTTTTAGTAGAGACGGGGTTTCACCGTGTTAGCCAGGATGGTCTCGATCTCCTGACCTCGTAATCTGCCTGCCTCGGCCTCCCGAAGTGCTGGGATTACAAGCGTGAGCCACCGCGCCTGGCCTGCAATGGAATATTTTGATATAACTTAGCAGCAAATGAAAAAGACATTAACATTTGTTAGCATACATGCTGTTCGAAACCAGTTAGTAAACTATTTCTAAGAAACACGTCCAAAAACGTTGCTTGAGGAAATAAGGCATACTATGTTTGATCACATACAACGAAACCTAACTCAGGGACTGCATTCAGCTGTGAATAACAGGAAAGGCCCACAATCTTCCTGATATAAGGAAGGTACTTAATCTCACAAAAGAGTTCTGGGTGAAAGCAAACACTGCAGAAAGAGTACATAAACAAGTTCCCATGTAGCTGTTTTTGACAGCACCATTGTGGATGTGGATGTCAAACTAAAAAGCTTTTTAGCACAGCAAAGGACACAACTAACAGAGTGGAAGGGCAGGCAACACACGGAGTGGGAGAAAATACTTGCAAATGATATATCTGATAAGGTGTTAAAATCCAAAATATATAAAGAATTCAAACAGCTCAACAGCAAGAAAACAACCCAATTTTAAATTTTACTTATTTATTTATTCATTTGTTTATTTTTGAGACTGAGTCTCACTCTAACACCCACGTTGGAGGGCAGTGGTGTAATCTTGGCTCACTGCAACCTCTGCCTCCCAGGCTCAAGCCATCCTCCCACCTCAGCTGGGAGTAACTGGGACCACAGGTATGGGCCACCATGCTCAGCTAATTTTTTTCTATATTTGATAGAGATGAGGTTTTGCCATGTTGCACAGGCTGGTCTCAAACTCCCGACCTCATGCAATCCACCTGCCTCAGACTCCCAAAGTGCTGAGATTACAGGCATGAGCCACTGGGCCTGGCCTCCAATTTTTTAAGTGGGCAAAGGATCTAAACAGACATTTCTTAAAGAACACACATAAATGACAAAGACATTCATGAAAAAATGTTTAACATCCTGAATCATTAGGGAAATGCAAACTAAAACCTCAATGAGACAACACTTCACACCTGCTAGAATGACTGTTACCAAAAAGATTTTTAAAAAGGCTGGGCGCAGTGACTCATGCCTGTAATCCCAGCATTTTGGGAGGCCAAGGCAGGCAGATCACGAGGTCAGGATTTCAAGACCAGCCTAGCCAACATGGTGAAACCCCATCTCTACTAAACATACAAAAATTAGCTGGGCATGGTGGTGCATGCCTGTAATCCCAGCTACTCAGGAGGCTGAGGCAGGAGAATTGCTTGAACTGGGACCAGAGAAGTGGAGGTTGCAGTGAGCCAAGATCACACCACTGCACTTCAGCCTGGGCTACAGAGCGAGACTCCGTCTCAAAAAAAAAAAAAAAAAAAAAAAAAAAAAAAAAAAAAGAAATCCCCTACTCAAGTGAGATGTAGCCCAGAAAAGCAAAATTGTTTTCACATTTGAAATTCACAATATTAACAGAATCAGTATCAAAAACATTTGACAAAGGTCAATATTTCAATACCTCTTCCACCATGAAAACACTCAGTAAACTGGAAATGGAAGCGAACTTCTTTTTTTTTTTATTGAGATGGAGTCTCGCTCTGTAGCCCAGGCTGGAGTGCAGTGGCGTGATCTCAGCTCACTGCAAGCTCCGCCTCCCGGGTTCACGCCATTCTCCTGCCTCAGCCTCCCGAGTAGCTGGGACTACAAACGCCCGCCACCTCGTCCGGCTAGTTTTTTGTATTTTTTAGTAGAGACGGGGTTTCACCAGGTTAGCCAGGATGGTCTTGATCTCCTGACCTCGTGATCCACCCGTCTCGGCCTCCCAAAGTGCTGGGATTACAGGCTTGAGCCACCGCGCCCGGCCTGGAAGCAAACTTCTTTAACCTGAAATAAGGTATCCAAGAAAACCTCACTATAACATCATACTGATGGTGACACTGAATGTTTCCCCCTAAGATCAAATACAAGACAAGCATGTCTGTTTTTGACACAGCTATTCAACATGCTAAAAGAGGTGCTACCAGGGCAATCAGGCAAGAAAATGAAATAAAAGCATTCCACATTTCAAAGGGCATACAAACATAGCCTCTGTCTCCCCATCAGACATACAAAATCACTCACATTTTGTCACTGCACATATAGGTGGACACACCCAGGCAGACACACAAATCCTCAGAGATAACACTTCAGAGACATAAACAGGTGCTCGCAGAGACAAACACAGCCCAGGCCTCTCCACTCCTTCCCAGCTTTCTCTCTCTTTCCTTAGGACTAAGCACCACCTGACACATTGCATATTCTACTTATGTCTTTTTTCTTGTCTCCCACCCTGCTTCAGGCAGATAGGGTTATTTGTTCAGCTCTGTTTAATGCAGCACCCACTAGGAGATCTGTTACATAAAAGGAGATTAACACTCATGGAAAGGCTGGGCGCGGTGGCTCAATTCTGTAATCCCAGCACTTTGGGAGGCTGAGGCAAGTGGATCACCTGAGGTCAGGAGTTTGAGACCAGCCTGGCCAACATGGTGAAACCTCATCTCCACTAAAAATACAAAAATTAGCTGGGCGTGGTGGCAAGTGCCTGTAATCCCAGCTCCTGGGGAGGCTGAAGCAGGAGAATCGCTTGAACCAGGGAGATGGAGGTTGCAGTGAGCCGAGATCACACCACTTCACTCCCACCTGGGCAACAAACTCCGTCTCAAAAAAAAAAAAGTACTCATTGAATCAGGAGATCATACACACAGAGTGGTTTTACACAAACCTCATCATAAGCCCACGTTCACTTGATTTTCAGAGTGAATTCTTCAAAACCCATCCTATGTGGCAGAGGAGTATCTCTTAACCTCCAGACCAAAGGTAAGTTTATCCAAATGAGCTGAAAATTTAGGTCCAGGCAAACACTTGTACACAGATGTTTACAGCAGCATTATTCATAATTTTCAAAATTTGGAAGCTACTAAGATGCCTTACAGTAGATAAATGGATACGTAACAGCTACCTCCAGACAATGGAGGTACTAAAAATAAATGAGCTAAAAGGTAATGGAAGAAGCTTAAATGTGTATTACTTTTTAAAAAAAAATTCATGATCACATGCCCGCAAATGGTTATTACTAAGTGGAAGAAACAACTTTGAAAAGACTACATACTGTATGATTCAAACTACATAACACTACAGAAAAGACAGAATCATAAAACAGTACAAAAATCAGTGGTTGCCAGAAGTCAGGGGGCGGGAGGGATAAATAGGTGGATGAAAGGGTTTTTAGGACAATGAAACTACTCTGTATTATACCATAGTAGAAATGATGTCACTGTACAGTTAGTTGTCAAAACTCATAGAATGTACAACTGCAAGAATAAATTCTAATGTAGGCTAGACTTTAGATGACAATGATATCTCAAAATAGGTTCATCAATTGTAACAAATGTACAACTTTGGTGGAGAACGTTGATAGCTGGAGGGGTTGTAACTGAGTGGGAACAGGGGGCATAAGGGAACTCTGTACTATGTGCCCAATTTTGCTGTGAATCTAAAACTATTCTAAAAAGCAAAGTATAAGGCAGTGCACGGTGGCTCACACCTGTAATCCCAGCACTTTGGGAGGCTGAGGCAGGCAGATCCCCTGAGGTCAGGAGTTTGAGATCAGCCTGGTCAACACGGCGAAACCCTGTCTCTACTAAAAATACAAAAATTAGCCAGGCGTGGTGATGCGTGCCTGTAATCCCAGCTACTCAGAAGGCTGAGGCAGGATAATCACTTTAGTCCAGGAGGTGGAGGTTGCAGTGAGCCAAGATGGCATCACTGCACTCCAGCCTGGGCGACAAAGCGAGACTCTGTCTCAAAAAAAAAAAAAAATTGAAAGAAAACAGAATCTCTCTCTCTGCCCTTCGGCTGACCTCGTTTCACTTGCTCTCTTTTCTCTGCAAGGCAGACCATAGAAACCAAAAATACACTCTAATCTACCCCGCCTTTCTGTCTTGGAGCTGGTCAACGTGGCGAAACACTGTCTCTATTAAAAATACAAAAAATTAACTGGGCCTGGTGGTGCATGCCTGTAGTCCCAGCTACTCGGAAGGCTGAGGCAGGAGAACCGCTTGAACCGGGAGGCAGAGGTTGCAGTGAGCTGAGATCACACCATTGTACTCCAGCCTGAGCAACAGAGCAAGATTCCGTCTCAAAAAAAAAAAAAAAAGAAAGAAAGAAATTAATGCTTGTTGTTTCAGGCATCCAGTCTGTGGTTATTTATTACAGCAGCCAAACATGACTAAGATAGCGAAGTTCTTTCCCTAACATACATCAAGGATTTGAAATCTACAGTAATCAGGAGAGTATGGTATTACCAGAGAGATGGACAGACAGACCAATGAAAAATAGCAAAATCTGAAACAAGGGCATCTATTTAAGGCACAAGAACCTGTGACAGAACAGGCATTGTCAGGCAGTGATAGAGATGACAGATACTTTAACACAGGGGCAGGGATAAATGGTTATCTACAAGAGAATATTCAACCCCTTGCATATCATCTAAGTGAAAAAAACACACCCTGCTATTCCCCTCACACCACAACAATCAACACAAAAGGCTTCTGTGACCAACTGTGTGGGGGGTTCTCCACATCAAAAAGCAAGTGATAGGCCAGATGTGGTGGCTCACACCTGTAATCTCAGCACTTTGGGAGGCCAAGGGGGGCAGATCACCTGAGGCCAGGAGTTCAAGACCAGCCTGACCAACATGGAGAAACTCTGTCTCTACTAAAAATAAAAAAGTAGCCAGGTGTGGTAGTACACGCCTGTAATCCCAGCTACTGGGGAGGCTGAGGCAGGAAATCACTTGAACCTGGGAGGCGGAGGTTGCAGTGATCGAGATCATGCCATTGCACTCCAGCCTGGACAACAACAGTGAAACTGTCTCCAAAAAAAAAAAAAAAAGGCAAGTAATTAATTGTGCAGCATATAGCCGCTGGGTATCTGCCAAACTGATTCGATTATGAAGCTACCTACCTGAGGACAGCAGCAGATGCCACAGGTTGAGGGCTCAGTCCTAAGAGACTGACCCCACATATCCAACAGCAGTGGCAAGACCAAGCCTCTGGAACTTCTGACCGACAGCCTTCAAATTGAGGTTCCCATGACACCCTTTTTCGGCTGAATTAACTTGCTAACACAGCTCACAAAATTCGGGAAAACACCTTTACCTGTTTATTAAAAAGTCTATTTTAAAGGTTACAAATAAATAGCCAGGTAGAGATACATAGGGCAAGATCTACAAGGGTCCCAAGCACAGGAGCTTCCATTCCGGTAGAGTTAGGGTACGACTCGCTCCTGGCATGAGGATGAGTTCTTGATCACCTTCCTATAATACAAGTCTCCCTGAGTTTAGCTGTCCAGAAGCTCCCCATACCCCATCCTCTTGGGCCTTTTATATATATAGACATCATTCAGTAGGAATGATAAAAGCATGGCGTTTAGGACAGACATCATTCAATAGGAATGATAAAAGTATGGAACACCTCATAGAAGTGCAATTGGACAACAAGGGTATGGACTAATACTAATAGTGGGAAAACCAATAAGGCCTGTCTGCTCACTCTTCTTAGTCTCTGTGTACATTCTTTCCTCCTGGGTATAGGGTAGGATCCTTTCTGAAGTGGGGGTCTTAAGACCTGCAAAGAGGCAAGGTAAGTCAGAAAATTTCTTTATGGCCAGCTCCAAGACAGAAAGGCAGAGGAAGATCAGAGTATATTTTTAGTCTCTATGGCCTGTCTTGGGGAGAAATAAAGGCTATGAAAGGACTACGGATGAAAGCATATATATATATACACATACATATATAGCTGTTATATATAAAAATCACAATCTATGTAATAATCAGTTAATTGTAGACTTGCCTATTATCCTGAATTCATATAATTTTATGTTACTTCAGTATTTAATTTATTACGTTGGAGCAAAAGTAATTGTTTTGTTTGTTTGTTTGTTTTTTGAGAGAGAGTCTTGCTCTGTTGCCCAGGCTGGAGTACACTGTTGCCATCTCAGCTCACTGCAACCTCCACCTCCCAGGTTCAAGAGATTCTCCTGACTCAGCCTGGGATTACAGGCATGCGCCACCACACCCAGCTAATTTTTGTGTTTTTTAGTAGAGATGGGGTTTTGCCATGTTGGCCAGGGTAGTCTCGAGCTCCTGACCCCAAATGATCCACCTGCCTCGGCCTCCCAAAGTGCTAGGATTACAGGTGTGAGCCACCACGCCCAGGCATTTGTCATTCCTTTTAATATAGGCTTAACTTTCTCATACCAGAAGCAGGGCTCAATCACCCTTGGTACCATTCGCAGTTCTCTACTTCCTCCCAGTTCCTCCATGTGGTTGATCCACTCATCTGCCCTATAGATCGCCTCCCTATGGAATACCTAGATACAATTTACTTGACTCTTCCACTGACACCCACACTCCTATGGACTGAACCCACATGCTGCAATGACCGCCTGACAGTCACGGTGTGACTCCATGTAACTCGTGCCTCCTTCCTCTAAACACACCAAAACCTCCCAAGGAGAAGCTGGGTTAGGTAACACCCTGGACCCCAGTAAAGGATTTGGCCCACAATTTCCTCTCTTTCCCTTGTGCCCCACTGACAGGTTGAGGGTACGTGTCACAAATAGCTCCACCTACCTGCTGGCCTACAAGGCATGCTACCCTCCTTTCTCTGGGATTTCTTTTTTTTTTTTTCCGAATGGAGTCTCACTCAGTCGCCAGGCTGGAGAGTAGTGGCACTTTCTCGGCTCACTGCAATCTCCGACTCCCTGGTTCAAATGATTCCCCTGCCTCAGCCTCCCGAGTAGCTGGAACTACAGGTGCACCCCACCACACCCAGCTAATTTTTGTATTTTTACTAGAGACAGAGTTTTACCATGTTGGCCAGGATGGTCTCAATCTCCTGACCTCGTGATCCACCTGCCTTAGTCTCCCAAAGTGCTAGGGTTACAGGCGTGAGCCACCATGCCCGGCCTCTGGGATTTCTAAGTAATAAACTCCTTCTATTATTTCCTGTGTTTGTTGAGTTGTCCCCTCTGAGTCTCACCTAATTGCCTAATTGACACACCTGACTACACACCTAACTACTATCATAATCAGGTAGGAACAGAGTAGCAGTGTTCACTAGCCACTAACGGATACCGGATTAGTGGCTACTCTTGGATTAAACTGACAATGGTCAGACAAGAGCTACAAGGTGCCTGCTTGTACAGAGCAAGTATAAACAAGTGTGCTGTTGAGAGGGACACCTGGTCATGGGTATGACATTTAGGCAAGTAGATCATTTGAGGTCAGGAATTCGAGATCAGCCTAGCCAACAGGGAGAAACCCTGTCTCTACTAAAAATACAAAAAGTAGCCGGGCATGGTGGCTTACTTCTGTAATCCCTGTTACTTAGAAGGCTGAAGCACTGGAAATGCTTGACCCCAGGAGGTGGAGGCTGCAGTGAGCCAACATGATGCCACTGCACTCCAGCCTGGGTGAGAGTGAGTTTTTTGTTTTTGGGTTTTTTTTTTTTTGAGACAGAGAGAAGAAATAAAAATTTAAAAAAATTTTTTAAAGTAGCAAAATTTCATAAGTTACAATTTTTTTCCAACTTCACTGTAGGGAGAGTGTTCTTTATTTAACCTGGGAGCACAGATTCAAGTTGCCTTAAATATATACTCCCTAAAGTGTTCTTTTGCAAGAAAATTAAGTAGGCCTCAAAGGAAGAGCCAAAGTCAACCCAATTAAAATCAAGAAGAGTACCCTTCCCCACCCTTGATGATGGTGCATGCAGAAGGCAGCCAAAAAAGCAAACAAACAAAAAAATGTAAAAGAGTCCATCAAAATGCAGAATGGAGTGAAAAGGTAAATCACTCCCTGCAAGAAAATATTAGCAATCCCTACATATGAAAAAGAATTAGTCTACAGAACATGTTACAAAAAGAAAAAAGAAAGAAATGAAGCAATAAATATACAAATGACTTTAATGTGACAAGATGACTGAAATTTTACAGAAGATGAAAGTCCACATAGAAAAAATGCTCAATCCCACTGTAAAAAGCAACATGTAATCACACAGAGAAAAATAAAGAGAACTATGTATAAGGAGTAAATACACATGCATACATGGTCAGAGGGTTAATCCATATATTCCACTGGCATTCCCAAGTGAATCTGAATTTATCTATAAGCTATATCCCAGGGATTTTTTTTTTTCTAACCTATAAAATATTTACAAAGCGGCCAGATGCAGTGGCGCACACCTCTAATCCCAGAACTTTGGGAGGCTGAGGTGGGCGGATCACAAGGTCAACAGATCAAGACCATCCTGGCCAACATGGTAAAACCCTGTCTCTACTAAAAAAAAAAAAAATTAGCTGGGTGGGGCAAGGCGTGGTGGCTCATGCCTATAATCCCAACACTTTGGGAGGCCAAGGTGAGCGGACCACCTGAGGTCGGGAGTTCGAGACCAGCCTGACCAACATGGAGAAACCCCGTCTCTACTAAAAATACAAAATTAGCCAGGCGTGGTGGTGCATGCTTATAATCCCAGCTACTCTGGAGGCTGAGGCAGGAGAATCGCTTGAACCCAGGAGGCAGAGGTTGTGGTGAGCCAAGATTGTGCCACTGCCCTCCAGCCTGGGCAACAAGAGCGAAACTCCATCTCAAAAAAAAAAAAAAAATACGCTGGGTGTGGTGGCATAAGCCTGTAATCCCAGCTACTCGGGAGGCTGAGGCAGAAGAATCGCTTGAACCCAGGAGGCAGGGGTTGCAGTGAGCCAAGATCATGCCACTGCACTCCAGCCTGGCCTGGTGACAGAGTGAGACTCCGTCTCAAAAAAAAAAAAAATTTTATGAAGCATGGCGGGCCGAAGTGGTTCACACCTATAATCCCAGTACTGAGCCCAAGGGTTCAAGATTAGCCTGGACGACATGGCAAGACCCCATCTCTGTAAAAAAATACAACCATTAGTCAGGCATGTAGCACACGCCTGTAGTCCCAGCTACTTGGGAGGGTGAGATGGGAGGATTGCTTGAGCCGGGGAGGCCAAGGTTGCAGTGAGCCATGATCGTGCCACTGCACTTCAGTCTGGGCGACAGAGGAAGACCAACATCCAAAAAAAGAAAAAAAGAAATTTATGAAGCATTAGCACTTGGAGACAAAAATAACAATTACATTGGCAACAGGTAAAATACTAACAACTCAAATCAAGCAGTGGAATGGTTAGTAACCTGGGTGACCCACAGCCTCAGACAGCAGCATGTGTGCAATGGATTTAGGTAAAGAAACCACAAAAATACCTTTTCAGCATATTGCTAATATCAACTTACTGAAAACTTACAAGTGGCAAAACTCTATGACAAAGCAATAATAAAGCTATAAAGAATGAAAGATGCAGTGCACGGTAGCTCACACCTGTAATCGCAGCACTTTGGGAGGCTGAGGAGGGCAGATTGCTTGGGCTCAGGACTCAAGAGACGAGCCTGGGCAACACGGCAAAACCCCATCTGACAAAAATACAAAAATAAGCCAGGCGAGGTGGTGCGTGTCTGTAGTCCCAGCTACTCGGGAGGTTGAGGTGGGAGGACGGTTTGAGCCGGAAAGGTAGAGGCTGCAGTGAGCCAAGATTGTGCCACTGCACTCCAGCCTGGGAAACAGAGCCAGACCTTGTCTCAAAAACAAATAAATAAATAAATAACAAAAAAATCAGAATCAGGGCCGGGCGTGGTAGCTCACCCATGTAATCCTAGCACTTTGGGAGGCCGAGTCGGGTGGATCATGTGAGGTCAGGAGTTGGAGACCAGCCTGATGAATATGGTGAAACCCCGTCTTTACTAAAAATACAAAAATTAGTTGGGTGTGCTGGTGTGCGCCTGTAGCCCCAGCTACTTGGGAGGCTGAGACAGGAGAATTGCTTGTACCCAGGAGGAAGAGGCTGCAGTGAGCCAAGATCGTGCCACTGCACTCTAGCCTCGGTGACAGAGCCAGACCCTATCTCTTTTTTTTTTTTTTTTTTTTGAGACGGAGTCTCGCTCTGTCTCCCAGGCTGGAGTGCAGTGGCCGGATCTCAGCTCACTGCAAGCTCCGCCTCCCGGGTTTACGCCATTCTCCTGCCTCAGCCTCCCGAGTAGCTGGGACTATAGGCGCCCGCCACCTCGCCCGGCTAATTTTTTGTATTTTTAGTAGAGACGGGGTTTCACCCTGTTCGCCAGGATGGTCTCGATCTCCTGACCTCGTGATCCGCCCGTCTCGGCCTCCCAAAGTGCTGGGATTACAGGCTTGAGCCACCGCGCCCGGCCTGACCCTATCTCAAAAAAAAAAAAAAAGCCGGGCGCGGTGGCTCATGCCTGTAATCCCAGCACTTTGGGAGGCCGAGGCGGGCAGATTAAGACATCAGGAGATTGAGACCATACTGGCTAACACAGTGAAACCCTGCCTCTACTAAAAATACAAAAAAATGGCCACGCGCGGAGGCTCACACCTGTAATGCTTACAACTGTAATCCCAGCACTTTGGGAGGCCGAGGAGGGTGGATCACGAAGTCAGGAGGTGGAGACCATCCTAGCTAACACAGTGAAACCCTGTCTTAACTAAAAATACAAAATACAGCCGGGCGTGGTTGCGGGCGCCTGTAGTCCCAGCTACCTGGGAGGCTGAGGCAGGAGAAAGGCTGAGGCAGGAGAAAGGCGTGAACCCGGGAGGCGGAGCTTGCAGTGAGCCGAGATCGCTCCATTAAACTCCAGCCTGGGTGACAGAGTGAGACTCCATTTCAAAAAAAAAAAAAAAAAAAAAAAAAAAAAAATATATATATATATATATATATAATCAGTACTGTGGTCATCTCTGGGTACAGAGAAGGAGGGTGAAATCAGGGAGACACACCAGAAATGCCAAAGGCTTATTTGTTTACCTTTACCCACATTCAAAAGTTTACTAGGCCGGGCGCGGTGGCTCAAGCCTGTAATCCCAGCACTTTGGGAGGCCGAGACGGGTGGATCACAAGGTCAGGAGATCGAGACCATCCTGGCTAGCATGGTGAAACCCCGTCTCTACTAAAAAAATACAAAAAACTAGCCGGGCGAGGTGGCGGGCGCCTGTAGTCCCAGCTACTCGGGAGGCTGAGGCAGGAGAATGGCGTGAACCCGGGAGGCGGAGCTTGCAGTGAGCTGAGATCCGGCCACAGCACTCCAACCTGGGCGACAGAGCGAGACTCCGTCTCAAAAAAAAAAAAAAAAAAGTTTACTATACTCTCACTGTGGAGATGCAGCCCAGAGTGGCTCCTCCTAGGCAGTGAGGGAGGAATATCTGAGTAATTAGAAAATATAATCCTCGGAGCACTACTCACTCTACTGTCCCCTCCTCAGTGTGGAAATGCTCCCTCCTCCAGGGTCTTAATTCTCACCAGCAACCACTCACTCGGAGTTGATGTAACTCATTTTTTCTGACAACAAATACATGGAGACTGCTCAATATCAACTAACTTTCCAACACCAGCTGGGGATCCAGTAATTCAATTCTGTCATCACCTGGCATTAGCCCAGATCCCACAAGTCCAGGGCTCACCCCAGGACACAGCCCCCACTGCCGATGCCAGTCCCAGCCTTGATGTACTGGCAGGGTGGTACAGCGGGGCGGGGGGGGGGTGGTGGAGGCACCGTTAATTCTAACCAACTGCATATAAATCCAACAAACCCTCCTCGTTTTTTGTTTTTTGTTTTTTTTGAGAAATTTAAAAGAGGCCAGACATCGTGGCTCATGCCTATAATCCCAGCACTTTGGGAGGCTGAGGCAGGTGGACTGGTTGAGCACAGGAGTTTGAGACCAGTATAGGCAACATGGCAAAACCCCGTCTCTACCAAAAAAAAAAAAACAAAAAAAACACGGGTATGGTAATTTTAGCTGGATCTAGTCCCAGCTACTCAGGAGGCTGAGATGGGAGGATCCCTTGAGCCTGGGAGGCAGAGGTGGCAGTGAGCCAAAATTGAGTCACTGTGCTTCATTCAGCCTGGGCGACAGATTAAAACCATGTCTCAAAAAAAAAAACACACAAAAAACTCAAAGTCCATACGATTCCTATTGCAAATGAATTGCCACTTGAACTAAAAGGAAAATGCACTTGACCTTTGACTTTTTTTTTTTTTTGAGATGGAGTCTCGCTTTCTGGCCCAGGCTGGAGTGCAGTGGCTCGATCTCAGCTCACTGCAAGCTCCGTCTCCCGGGTTCATGCCATTCTCCTGCCTCAGCCTCCTGAGTAGCTGGTACTACAGGCGCCCGCCACCACACCCAGCTAATTTTTTGTATTTTTAGTAGAGACGGGGTTTCACCGTGTTAGCCAGGATGGTCTTGATCTCCTGACCTCATGATCCACCCGCCTCGTCCTCCCAAAGTGCTGGGATTACAGGCGTGAGCCACCGCACCTGGCCACAAACCCTCCTTGCTTTCAATAATTTGCTAATACTACTCATAGAACTCAGAAAAACACAAGTTTACCAGTTTGTCATAAAGGATGACCCCTATAATCTCAGCACTTTGGGAGGCTAAGGTAGGTGGACCACCTGAGGTCAGGAGTTCGAGACCAGCGTGGCCAACATGGTGAAACCCTATCTCTACCATAAATACACAAAAAAATTAGCTAGGCGTGGTAGCAGGCACCTGTAATCCCAGCTACTTGGGAGGCTGAGGCAGGAGAATCGCTTGAACCCAGGAGGTGGAGGTTACAGAGAGCCGAGATCGTGCCATTGCACTCCAGCCTGGGAAACAAGAGTGTAACTTTCATCTCAAAAAAAAAAAAAATGACCCAAGAATACCCAAATGGAAAAGATGTATAAGACCAGGGAAGTGGGGGTCTCCTGGAAGGCCCTGGCCCTTTACTTCAACTGTCCTCTGGGAGGAGTCACACAACGGCTAATATTCACTAGACCCTCCAGGGAAGGGAGTATAGGACCCCCTTCCCTACAGGACTTGAGTTCCACCCTCCCAGCACATCACTGTGTTCACCAACGAGGAAGCTCTCAGAATGTCTTCATTCCAGAATTTTTATATTAACAGAACTCAATATCCAGCCTCTCCCCCTTTACTGTGGTCAAAAATGGGGCTTGAGGGGGTGTGGTGGCTCATGCCTGTAATCCCAGCACTTTGGGAGGCCGTGGTGGGTGGATCACCTAAGGCCAGGAGTTGGAGACCAGTCTGGCTAACATGATGAAACCCTGTTTCTACTAAAAATACATGGCTGGGCATGGTGGTATCCCAGCTACTCAGGAGGCTGAGGCAGGAGAATTGCTTGAACCCAGGAGGTGGAGGTTGCAGTGAGCCAAGATCGCGCCATTGCACTCCAGCTTGGGTAACAAGAGCGAAACTCCATCTCAAAAAAAAAAAAAAAAAGAATGGGCATTTGTAGTCACTATCTGGCTTTCTGGTTTTGTTATTTAAAGAAAAAAACACTGTGAAGTAATGGAAAAGGTATCTTTGCATGAGTCTGCTTCTGCAAAACAGAAAGGACCGAGTGGTTAACGGGGCAGTGATTTCTGTGACCGCATCCATTTAACTGGATTATAGGGCTTGAGTAAAACTCAATATTATTAGCAGTTTGGCTTTGCTTCCACAGAATTGGTTCAATTGTAGAACAAATTGTACAAATTGGGAAAGTCTCTGAGGGGCAGACTTAGATGCTTTTGCCTCTTGGAGAAAGGGTTTAGGTAGAGATGGGGCGTGGTGGCAGGCGCCTGTATTTTTTAGTAGAGACAGGGTTTCTCCATATTGGTCAGGGTGGTCTTGGCCTCCCAAAATGCTGGGATTACAGGCGTGAGCCACCACGCCCAGTGTTATCTTTTCTTTTTTTGAGACAAAGTCTGGCAATGTTGCCTGGGCTGGTCTCAAACTGCTAAGCTCAAGCTATTCTCCGGCCTCAGCCTCCCAAAGTGATGGGATTACAAGCGTGAGCCACAGCGTCGGGCCTACAAATGCCCACTCTTTGCTTCATAAAACATTAGCTGGACAGTTTTGTGTTCACTGATCACTGGGAACAAAACATTTGTTAACCAAACATACCTTAAAATGTGTCTCTGACACAGACCATCAAAGATTTGGCTTCATGACTCCTCAATGTACTAGAATGAGATTCTGCTTCATAGGTGAAAAGCCACAGGACCTACACATATCATACAGATAATTACTCCAAAATATGGAGAAATACAGATACAAGCCCTTGACTTGTAAATTTCCTCCAGGTCCTTAACGTTGACCCACTCTCAGCCTGAACAAACAGGCAACGCTTCCTAAGAAGAGAATAACCTCAGAACAAAACATGCTCTGATCTAGGTCTCATTTTGCACCCTCCATCCTGCCTTCTTCCTCCTCATCTTCTTTCTAATTTTGTTTGCCCCTTCCTATGAAAGAAAATGCTTTTTTGCCTAAAAATTCAGACTTTGCAGATCTTGTATTTGGTTGATGCCTTCCATTATGCAGTACTCCTTTGGATTGGCCTCAGTTTGGAGTCACTGGCCTCAGGCCTCTGCAGCCCAGTCAAGGCTACCCACTTCCCTTTACACACCTTAAGTGGATATTTAAAGAAAATACCCATGTTTGATGACTCATGTTTGATGAATCCAGCAAAATCAATCTCAATGTTTATGGGAAGGAAGAAAACTAAGGCACATTTATATCATAGCTGAACAGAAAAAGCATAAGAATCTACAATCTATTCTTCTCAGACAAAGATGTTACTTAATTACTATTTCCATGAAAAAAATAATTTAGTAAACAAAAATCCTATTAGAGGATTCCTAGTTGTTGCCAGGTCCTGCTCCCTAAGATTTAGAATTAATCTGCCAAGTTCCAACAACAAGAAACAGAACAGTTATTCGCTGTCACAAATTCTCCACCTTGCAAGAGAAATTGATGTACTGGTGAATCTTTGTAATTCCCCAATTTATCTACCAACTTTCTTGTGAAACCATATTCATTTTTCTGAAACCACAATAGGAGAGTTGATTCTCCCCACTCCCAGTTCTTTTCCCTGATAATATTCTCAAGGTTAAGCCCCGGAATTCCATTTCAAGTCACCCAACAGAACACAGATCTGACAAACATACTACACATATACTACACATGCTCTGGGAAAGCATAAAAGAAAATAAGGGCCGGGCGCGGTGGCTCACGCCTGTAATCCCAGCACTTTGGGAGGCCGAGGCGGGCGGATCACAAGGTCAGGAGATCGAGACCATGGTGAAACCCCGTCTCTACTAAAAAAAATAGAAAAAAAAATTAGCCGGGCGCAGTGGCGGGCGCCTGTAGTCCCAGCTACTCGGGAGGCTGAGGTAGGAGAATGGCGTGAACCCAGGAGGCGGAGCTTGCAGTGAGCCGAGATTGCGCCACTGCACTCCAGCCTGGGCGACAGAGCGAGACTCGTCTCAAAAAAAAAAAAAAAAAAAAAAAAAAAAAAAGAAAATAAGAATTTGTTGTTGTTGTTATTGTTGTTAAGCAGTTTAAATTTTGAGACGGAATCTTGCTCTGTCGCCTAGGCTGGAGTGCAATGGCACAATCTCAACTCACTGCAACTTCCACCTCCTGGGTTCAAGTGATTCTCCTGCCTCAGCCTCCTGAGTAGCTGGATTATAGGCGCCCACAACCACACCTGGCTAATTGTTGTATTTTTAGTAGAGATGGGGTTTCACCACGTTGGCCAGGCTGGTCTCGAACTCCTGACCTCAGGTGATCCACCTACCTCGGCCTCCTAAAGTGCTGGAATTACAGGCGTGAGTCACTGCGCGTGGCCAGCAGTTTAAATTGTATTGACCTTTCAGTTTTATTAAAAAAGTTTAAGGTCACACTGCTAAGTCTGACGTGCTACATACAGATGGTGCAGAATATGAGTATGAAGAGATACACATTGGTCCATGTCCCAAAAGATTACAGAATCATCTCCATAAATACACAAAGAATTCTTGTGAAGACACAAGGGCACTGTCCAGGTTTTCTAAGACACTTTTCTAAGTGACTTGAGGCATAAAATCCACACCACTGTGAACACATACATTGTAGACTTTCTGTCTCTGACACAGACCATCAGAGATTTGGCTTCATGACTCTCAAATGTACTAGAATGAGATTCTGCTTCTTAGGTGAAAAGCCACAGCACCTACACATATCATGTAGATAATTACTCCAAAATATGGAGAAATGCACATACAAGCCCTTGAAAATAAGAATTTTTAAAATGTGGAATATAAGACTAATTTCCTTCCCCCTGAAAGAAACTACCACCTCTTGGGAAATACACTGTCTTCTCTATGAAGCTCTACTGATAAAATGCACTTTCAACTAAATGAAATACTCAAGCTGAACTTGTTGTTAAGGCAACAATCCCAGGGAGAAGCAATGCTGAACTGGAATACAGACATTTCATCTGACTCCAGTGTTAGCAGAAGTCATCCTATTTATCAGTTGGGACATCCCTCTACCCCCATCGTGCTCATTGAAATGCTCAGTGACCACCTGCCTAAGAGACACTGCATTATGCCCCACTGTGTACCCGAAGTGCATTTTGTTTTTCAGGTTCTTCCACCACCTCGCTGAGATAGTTTTTCTCCCTTCACAAGGCTGAGAGAATCCAAAGGACAGGAATCATTTCCATCTTTTCCCTTGCCGACCTAAAAAGTAGAGGCTGAAGCACAAAATATGACCCAAAGTGCCTGAAAAAGGGGGACAGGAAGTGGGCTGATACAAAGTTGTTTGTCAGGAATTCTCACTGATTTACAGAATTAACATTGATAAGCGCGTGGCTATTAACTGTTAAGCTATAGGGTGTGGGTTCCAGTGTCCTGTGCTGCATTAGTAAGTTAATTATACCTACTTGTGGCAACAGCAGTTTCAAAAGGTGAATTCATAGCTTCAGGGAGTTAGAAGGTGATTGCTGTATCATTTGAATGTCTCTACGGCCCACTCATTTAAAAGGACCCACATTTACCAGACAAAAATTATTTTTTTGAGGTACCAAAAATTAGCCGGGTGTGGTGGCGTGCGCCTGTAGTCCCAGGTCCTGGGGAGGCTGAGGCAGAAGAATCACTTGAATCTGGGAGGCGGAAGTTGCAGCGAGCCGAGATCGTGCCACTGCACTCCAGCCTGGGCAACACTGCAAGCTCCGCCCTCCGGGTTCATGTCATTCTCCTGCCTCAGCCTCCTGAGTAGCTGCGACTACAGGCGCCCGTACCTGAGTAGCTGCGACTACAGGCGCCCGCTAAGTTTTTTGTGTTTTTAGTAGAGACGGGGTTTCACAGTGTTCGCCAGGATGCTGGCGATCTCCTGACCTCTTGATCCGCCCGCCTCGGCCTCCCAAAGTGCTGGGAATACAGGCGTGAGCCACCGCGCCCGGCTCCAGTATTCTATTTCAACTGTCCTCTGGGAGGAGTCACCCAAGACCCAATATTCACTAAACCCTCCAAGAGACTTGGCAGCTGTGGGCAGCTTGAGTCAGCTCTAGACAGTTTTGAAACCCAGAACCAGGAAAAAATAAATAGGAGGGGGCGCTGAAGGCATATCACCCTGTAAAGATTCCAAAGGGGAACCTCAACTCAAAGTCATTCTGATGAGGTGTCCGGACCTAGAGAAGATAAAAAGAGAGGCACAAAGGTTTTTTGTTTTTTGTTTTTGTTTTTTTTTTTCTTACAGCGGAGTGTCAAGGCTATGAACAGAAAACAAATCTTGATGAAAGAGTAATCCATTGCTTTGTTGAAAAATAAACAATGAAAAAATGTTTGAAATGTACAATATAGGAGAAACGGTTGCTAATGTTGTCGTGAATGGGGACACGGCGTTTGGAAAAGCGAGAAGAGAACCGGAAATTAGGGGATTTACTGAAGCCCTGAAAACAGCAGGCTGGGGGACGGAGTGAGGATTCGGGACTCTGCATCCCATACACTTAGAAAACTCAGGAAAAAACGGGTGTCCTCCGTGGAGAGAAAAGGAACTGGGAACCTCATAGACCACAGCTCCTTCCACGCACAAGTCAGGATTTCCCCCACCCCATGACCCTCGCGTGGCCCCCGCACAATCTAGAGAGACTTGGGGCTCCGGGACCGGCGCCGCAATCGCGGCACAGGGCAGGATAAGGACGCCCGGGGTCCCGGCTGCCGGCCCAGCCCCACCCTGCAGCCGAGGGTACCGAGGGCTGAGCTGCGCCAGAGGGACTCTGTACGCAGACCCAGAGTCGCCCACGGGAAGGCCCGGGCCCCGCCACAGCCAGTTCCGGTCGTCCAACCAGCCCCTCCTCCCTGTCTCGGGACGCAGGGCTGGACACACTCACCATTTCCTAACTCCCGGGTGTCCCGGCTTCCTCCCTCCAGATCCCAAGGCCGGTACAGGGAACAGCGCCACACAGACTCCAGCCGAGCCACTCCGGGCCTCTGGGACCAGTGAAGCGAAACCAAGTACGGCAGACGCGAGAAATGAAAATCCCGCGAGAAGGTTGAACGTCTGCAGCTGCGTCCCCGGCGGCGCGCCTGATTGGACTGATCGCAAAGCTCCGCCCCGGCGCCCCTGATTGGGTACCCCTTCGGGCTCTGCCCCCTGCATCTTGACAGATGTGAATGACAGGAGATGTGACACACAGATGAGTGGAGCGGGAATGAGGGGTCTTGGCCCCAGCCCTCAAAGGCAGGGTGCACTTCTTCCCCTCGTCCCCTTCACTGTACTTGGTCTGCGAGGGATGGGGAGATGGGAGATACTTGCATTTTAGCAGAACTTAATCCAGGTTTACCAAAGAAGATACTTCCTGTACTCAATGGGTCATTTCTTCATCTACCTCTTGCATGAGGAGTCACAGGTGTGCGCAGGGAGTTCCAGGCAGGACTGGAACAGAACAAAGGGCGTGATATTCCCGGGGATCGGAAATTTGGGTTGAGGATATGGGAAGTATGCCCAAGGCTTTCTCGTACCATACTTCTTTCTCTCTCTTCTATTTTTTACTTTATTTATTTATCACTTAATTAATTTATTTATCTATTTATTTGAGACAGGGTCTAGCTCTGCCACCCAGGTTAGAGCGCAATGGCATGATCATAACTCACAGCAGCCTCCATCTCCTGGGTTCAAGCGAACCTTCCGCTTCAGTCCCCTGAGTAGTTGCTACTACAGGTATATGCCACCAAGCCCAGCAAATTCTTAAATTTTTTGTAGAGACAGAATTTCGTTTGTTGTCCAGGCTGGTCTTGAACTCCTGGACTTGAACTCCTTGAACTCAAGTGAACCTCCCACTTTCGCCTCCCAAATCAATCTACTCATTTTCACCCAAGAAAATAAAGAACTGCCAACAAGTGAATAAAATTATTAAATGTATGGAAAAACAAGTTCTATTTCCGTAATATTCTGTAAAGAAATCAAAAGGGAAGTAAAGCAAAAATTTGAACTAGCTCAGATAAGCAGGGCACTTCAGAATGTTTAAAAAGGAAAAGGCGGCTGGGCGCGGTGGCTCAAGCCTGTAATCCCAGCACTTTGGGAGGCCGAGGCAGGCAGATCACAAGGTCAGGAGATCAAGACCATCCTGGCTAACACAGTGAAACCCCGTCTCTACTAAAAAATACAAAAAATTAGCCGGGCGAGGTGGCGGGCGCCTGTAGTCCCAGCTACTCGGGAGGCTGAGGCAGGAGAATGGCGTGAACCCAAGAGGCGGAGCTTGCAGTGAGCTGAGATCCGGCCACTGCACTCGGGCCTGGGCGACAGAGCCAGACTCCGTCTCAAAAAAAAAAAAAAAAAAAAAAAAAGGAAAGGGCGAATTCAGAGGGTAAAACATATTCCCAAGCTTGAGAGTCAGTGACTGCTGAAGTGAAGCCACAGCGTACATTAGACCCTGGTGATGAAGCAGGAAACCTAAGGATTTAACTCTGGGAGCTCAGCAAGCCTTCCTGTCACAGCATCACAATGTGGGAACGCTCCCTCCTTCAATACCTTAGTAATTTACACCAGCAGAAAACTCTCACCTGTGGTCAATTTAAGCCCTTTGCAATTCCGACCTCTCCAGCTCATAAACCATTTCTCTGGAACGCTACCTAAATGAGTCTCCAAATATGACCTTTACATATTTTCTTCATATATACAAATTACAGCCTGACTGCAGCAACTCTATACATAGAAAACTCAAGGCCGGGCACAGTGGCTCATGCCTGTAATCCCCAACACTTTGGGAGGCCGAGGAGGGCAGATCACTTGAGGTCAGGAGTTCGAAACCAGTCTGGCCAACATGGCGAAACCCCATCTCTACTAAAATTACAAAAATTAGCCGGGCGCCTATAATCCCAGCTGCTGGGGAGGTTGTGGGTGCCTATAATTCCAGCTGCTGGGGAGGCTGAGGCACAAGAATCGCTTGAACCCGGGAGGCAGAGGTTTCAGTGAGCCGAGATCGCGCCACCGTACTCCAGCCTGGGCGACAGAGCCAGACTCCGTCTGAAAAGGAAAGAAAGAAAGAAAGGAAAGAAAGAAAGAAAGAAAGAACGAACGAACGAACGAACGAACGAACGAACGAAAGAAAGAAAGAAAGAAGCAAAAGAAAAAGAAAAAAAAAGAAAAATCAAAATGTTTTCTAGAAAACTACCGTGGGAAAATAGAGGTACAACCTCAGAAAGGAGAGAAAACTGCACGTGCATTTGCCTGTGAAGTTCCTGCTTTCCAGGACTCTGCAGCTTCTCAGAATCCACACTCCTGGAGCTGTTCTAAGCAGCTGGAGGCTACCTACAGGGGAAGGCAGGCTGCCGAGGAAGCACTCAGGGGAGCTCCGTTTCCCTCACTTTGCAGGCTCCAGATTGGTCTTAGTGTGGATCACCGGCCTCAGGCTATGCTGCCCCCTGAAAGTTTCCACCTGCTTTTCGCCCACAATGTTCAGTTCCATGAGGCAAACACCCTCAATCCTAGTGTTTGAATGAGAATCCAGCAGAGTCCCTGCTTTCCTCCTGTGTTTACCATAAAGTAGAAGAGAAAAATTTCAAGACACTTTAAGCGGATTTTAAAACTGGCAAATAATTATTCCTTTAAGAAAATGAAGACAGCAAACTATTATTTCAACATTAATAAACTGTTATGTAAAACCACTAATGAAGGCCGGGCGCGGTGGCTGACGCCTGTAATCCCAGCACTTTGGGAGGCCGAGGCGGGCGGATTACCTGAGGTCGGGAGTTTGAGACCAGCCTGACGAACGTGGAGAAACCTCGTCTCTACTAAAAATACAAAATTAGCCGGGCGTGGTGGCGCATACCTGTAATCCCAGCTACTCGGGAGACTGAGGCAGGAGAATCGCTTGAATCCGGAAGGTGGAGATTCCGGAGAGCCGAGATCGCTCCAGTGCACTCCAGCCTGGGCAACAAGGGCGAAACTCCGTCTCAAAAACAAAGCAAAACAGCCGGGCGCGGTGGCTCACGCCTGTAATCCTAGCACTTTGGGAGGCCGAGGCGGGTGGATTGCCTGAGTTCAGGAGTTCAAGAACAGCCTGGGCAACACGGTGAAACCCCGTCTCTACTAAAATACAAAATTAGCTGGGCGTGGCGGCGTGCGCCTGTAGTCCCAGCTACTTGGGAGGCTGAGGCAGGAGAATTGCTTGAACCCGGGAGGCAGAGGTTGCAGTGAGCCAAGATCTTGCCACTGCACTCCAGCCTGGGCGACAGAACGAGACTCCGTCTCAAAAAAAAAAACAACCAAACAGACAAAAAACGCTAATGAATTATGAACTCTCTTCTGCTTCAGCAGCTCCGTGACCTTCACAGTTGATGGTTGTCACCAGGTGCTCTGTGTCAGGAGATGTACATGTGCAGTTTAGTCATTGAAAATTCTCTCTTAAATCGGGCACGGTGGCTGCGCCAGGGGGACACCAGTCCACCAGTCCCAGAGTCGCCCCGGACAGGCTCGGGTCCCTTCACAGCAGGTTCCTGTAGGTTCCATCCAGCACCTTGCTCCACGGTCTCAGGACGTCCCCCCCAACACTCACAATTTCCCGGCTTCTGAGGTGTCTGTGGTTCTCCTTACGACTTCCATGTTCATTGCAAGTCACAGTTGGAAAGAAGCTGCAGCAAAGCCACCTCTGGTGCCTCTCAGAGCAGCATACACCTGACACCCACCGTGTGAGCGGGAAAGGAACGCCTAGCAATTTTGTGGAGCTTGGCGCCCGCCTCCCGGAGCCGCCCCTGATTGGACAATTCACGCCGCTCCTGATTGGATAGTGCCACGGGCCCCGCCTTCTGGGGGGCGGAGCGAGAGGAGAAGAATTTAACACCCGGCTGAGTGGAGCGTGAATGAAAGGTTCCAGGCCCGACATGTGGCTCACACCTTTATAATCCCAGGACGTAGGGAGAGCTGGAAAGGAGGACTGCTTGAGGCCAGGAGTAAGACCAGTTTGAGCAACGTAGTGAGACCTCATCTCTAAAAGAAAAAAGGCCGGGCACCGTGGCTCTGGCCTGTAATCCCAGCACTTTGGGAGGCTGAGGCTGGTGGATCACGAGGTCAGCAGATCGAGACCATCCTAACACAGTGAAACCCTGTCTCTACTAAAAATACAAAAATTAGCCGGGCGTGGAGGCTGGCACCTATAGTTCCAGCTACTCGGAAGGCTGAGGCAGGAGAATGGAGTGAACCCGGGAGGCGGAGCTTGCAGTGAGCCGAGATGGTGCCACTGCACTCCAGCCTGGGTGACAGAGCAAGGCTCCACCTCAAAAAAAAATAATAATAATAAATAAAAATAAAAAAATTAGCCCACCCTGGTGGCCCTGCGACTATAGTCCCAGCTACTTAGGAGGCTGAGGAAAGAGGATTGCTTGAACTTTGGTGGTAGAGGCTGCAGTGAGCTATGATCACGGCACTGCACTCCAGCCTGGGTGACAGTAATACCCTGTCTCAAAAAAAAAAAAAAGAAAAAGAAAAAGGTAGTTTCTAGCCACAGCCGGATTTCCTTTCTGCGCTGCAACCTGGCCCCCACCCTGGGGATACTGGCATTTCAGGAGAACATGCTTCAGTCTTTCCAGAGCTGACACTGGTGTCTTCTTGTATTCAGTGTGCTCTTCTTTCAGGGAAGGCGGGTGTGGGGGGAGGGGGGTTGGGGCGGGGAGGTCGTCTGCCTCAAGGTCTGGTCAGGCCAACACTGAAAGAGGCGAGAGGCCTGATGTCAGAGATTATAAATTCGGATGAGGGATGGCCAAGGATTTTTCATACTTTATCTCTCAATCAACTCATTTTCACTCATGAAAACAACACACCAACAACAGAATAAAGCTAAGTGCATGGAAAACCTGGAATTATATGGCAGCTTTATTTATTTATTTATTTATTTATTTATTTATTTATTTATTTTTGAGACCGAGTCTCCCTCTGTCGCTCAGCTGGAGTTTGATTTCAGTTCACTGCAACCTCCATCTCCCGAGTTCAAGCAATTCTCTTGCCTCGGCCTCCTGAGTAGCTGGAATTACAGGCGTGTGCCACGACGCCCGGCTAATTTTTGTATTTTTAGTAGAGACAGGGTTTCACCATGTTGGTCAGTCTGGTCTTGAACTCCTGACCTCGTGATCTGCCCGCCTTGGCCTCCCAAAGTGCTGGGATTACAGGCATGAGCCACTGCGCCCGGCCGGCAGCAATATTTTATAAAGGAATCAAAAGAAAAGTAAAGCAAACATTTGAAGTAGTTCAGATAAGCAGACTGCTTCATGCACAGTTCACAAGGAAAACCCGCTGTCAGAAGGTAAATGATATTTCCAAGCTTGGAAGCCAAACTGTGACTGCTGAAATGGAGCCCCCCAGGGCAGATCAGTCCCAGATGATGAGGCAAAGAAAATTAAGGATTTATCTGGGAGTTCGAAATGCCCTTTTGTCCCCTCCTCAGTTTAGAAATGATTATTTCCTTTAAGACCTTTATTTTCACCAACAGGAAGCTCTCTACTTGAGTCAGTTTAAGCTAAAGTTACTGTTAAATTCATAAACCCTTTCTCCAGGAGACATCCCAAATGGGTCTTGCTCTAATTCTGACCTTCACAGAATTTTTTTTTTTTTTTTTTTTTTTTTGAGACCGAGTCTCGCTCTGTCGCCCAGGCTGGAGTACAGTGGCGCGATCTCAGCTCACTGCATGCGCCGCCTCCTGAGTTCAGGCCATTCTCCTGTCTCAGCCTCCCAAGTAGCTGGGACTACAGGTGCCCGCCACCATGCCCAACTAATTTTTTTTTTGTATTTTTTTAGTAGAAACGGGTTTTCACCATGTTAGCCAGGATGGTCTCTATCTCCTGACATCGTTATCTGCCCGTCTAGGCCTCCCAAAGTGCTGGGATTACAGGCGGGAGCCACTTTACCCAGTCGATTTCCTTTTGTTTACAAATTACAGTCTCATTCTAGTGACTCTATGCATAATTAGAGAATTTTTGCCTGAGGAAAGTGAGTTCTTTCAATTATCAGGACCAGAGAGATATTAAAATGGAGCAGCAATTGGCCGGATGCAGTGGCTCACGCCTGTAATCCCAGCACTTTGGGAGGCCAAGGCTAACAGATTACCTTAGATAGGAAATTTGAGACCAGCCTGACCAACATAGAGAAACCCTCTCTCTTCTAAAAATACAAAATTAGCCAGGTGTGGTGGTACATGGCTGTAATCCCAGCTACTCGGGAGGCTGAGGCAGGAGAATCACTTGAACACAGGAGTAGGAGGTTGCGGTGAGCCGAGACCGCGCCATTGCACTCCAGCCTGGGCAACAAGAGTGAAACTGTCAAAAAAAAAAAAAAAAAAAAAATTAGCCAGGCATGGTGGCACACCTGCAGTCCCAGCTACTTGGGAGGCTGAGGTGAGAGGATCACCTGAGCCCAATAAATGGAGGCTGCAGTGAGCTGTGATCACACCACTGCACTCCAGCCTGGGCAATAGAGTGAGACCCTGTCCCCAAAATAAATAAATAAATAAATAAATCTTCCAGGACTGTGATATCTTGGGTAAGTACCTCATCCACTTTAGTTACTTCTGTTCTCCTTATTCCATTCCCTTTTCACTGAGGGAAAACACAGAATGTTGTAACCTGACAATAATCTGCTGTAAATACTGGAATTCTTAGCACAACTCTGAGAAACCCACACCCACAGAGGGTGTGTGGATGTTAATGACGGCTGGCTCACCACCAGAGAGCTTCATTGATTTTTTCTGGAAAATGTCTCAAAGCAGCTAACCGGAAGAGTTTTGTTGCTGTTTTTTCCTTTTGTTGTTGTTGTTGTTGTTGTTGTTTTGAGACAGGGTCTTCTCTGTCTCATCTGTCTTGGAGGCTAGAGCTCAGTAGGGCCAGCTGGGCTCACTGCAGCCTCCACCTTCTGGGCTCAAGCCATCCTACCGCCTCAGCCTCCAGAATAGCTAGGACTACAGATGCAGGCCACTGTCCCCGGCTAACTTAAATTTTGTGTAGAGACAATCTCCCTATGTTGCCTAGGCTGGTCTGGAACACCTGGCCTTAAGTGATCCTCCCACCTTGCTGGTCCAAAGCGCTGGGATTACAGGTATGAGCCACTGCACCTGGCTCCCCTTGGAAGACTTTTATATAGGGACATACAATTGATAGAAGTAAAGATTTTTTTTTTCTTTTTTTCTTTTTCTTTTTCTTTTTTTTTTTTTTTGAGACAGTCTCTGTCACCAGGCTGGAGCGCAGTGGCACAATCTCGGCTCACTGCAACCTCGGCCTCCTGGGTTCAAGCGATTCTCCTGCCTCAGCCTCTCGAGTAGCTGGAATTACAGGTGCGCGCCACTATGCCCAGCTAATTTTTGTATTCTTAGTAGAGACGGGGTTTCACCATGTTGGCCAGGATGGTCTCGATCTCTTGACCTCATGATCCTCCCATCTCGGCCTCCCAAAATGTTGGCATTACAGGCGTGAGCCGCCGTGCCCAGCCACAAAGATTTTTAAATAATAAAAACGGGGATCTTCCTGTGTTGACCAGGTTGGTCTTGAACTCTTTGCTTTAAGTGATCCTCCAGCCATGGCCTCCCAAAGTGCTAGATCACAGGCGTGAAACACCGCACCCTGCCTGTGTTCCGGTCACAAGCTCTTCTAGATTGGATAAAGGGAAAGAAATAAAGGGGAAGAGGGTAGGATTTCATCAGTGGAGATTCTCTGCAGATGCAAATTTCTCCCCTCCAAAGGCAGCTTTGCCAGGCCACTTTTGTTTGCGGCCGAGCCAGTCATTTCACAATCTGTCAAATAAATATATTTTGGCGTAAAATATTTTAATTTCCTTCACCTCCACTGGACTCTGAGTCTGGAATTTCCTGTGCAGGACAAAGGAGGAGGGACAGCCCGTTGAGTGAGGAAGACAACGGTGCCCCCTCTAGCAATTCGGAGCAAATTTGGCTGAAATGCAAATACCCAAAGGGCAAGGCGCAGGATGGAACCTCGCTTAGATAATCTGAGGTTGGAACAGGTCAGATCGGTTCTGCAGGGCCCTGTTACCCAGGGCTTCCGCTGTCACTCAGGACTGATGGGACGGGGACTGGAGCCTCATCCAATCAGGGGCGCTGGGGCGGGGTCCTGCCAACTGTCCATCCGGGGAAGGGGAGGCCGCATTCCCGCTCTCCAGACTCCCAGGCGTTTTGCGCCAAAGGGAGGTCGGGATCTTGATTTTCCGGCCGGGAGAGGGACCAGGTGTCTCCGCCATAGCTTCTGTCGCTCCGTCGCCTGCGCTGTGACTGGACTGTTAAGAGACATCCGTGGAGAGGAGGCTAGGACACCTGGAAGCTGGGAAATGGTGAGTGTACGGAGCCGGGGGTCCCCAGACGGGGGAGGGGCTAGGTGGAACCGGCCCGAACCGGCTCTGGCGGGACCCGGGCCTCCCCGCGGCGACTTCGGGTCTGCAGAGCAGAGTCCTTCTGGCGCAGCTCGGCCCTAGGTCCCTTCGGCCGCAGGGTGGGGTTGGGCCGGCAGCTGGGACCCCGGGCGTCCTGTCCCACCCCTGCGCTGCGACTGCGACCCCGGCCCCGGAGCCCTCTCTGGGCAGCTCCGCGCCTGTAGCCCCACGTCTCCCAAGATTGTGCGGAGACCACGGGAGGGTCATGGGGGCAATCCTGCCTCGGGTGTGGGGTTCGTGTGGGAGAAGCGGTGGGCTGTGGGGTCCCCAGTCCCGCCTTTTTTCCTGAAAAACTAAATTGAAGGCCAGGCGCAGTGGCTCACACCTGGGAGGTTGAGGCCGTGGGGGGGATTGCTTCAGCCCAGAAATTCGAGACCTGCCTGGGCAACATACCAAGACCCTAGTTTCTATTAAAAATAAATTTTTAAAAAATGAGCCAGGCGTGGTGCCGCCCACCTGTAGTCCCAGTTACTGGGGAGCTGAGGTGAGAGGATCGCTTGAGGGAGGAGGTTGAGACTGCATTGAGCCAAGATCGCGCCACAGCACTCCAGCCTGGGCAACAGAGCGAGACCCTGTCTCAAACAAAACAAAACAAAAACAACGACAACAGCAACAAACTAAACTGAGGCCTCTTAAAAATTAAAGAGTTTTGTTTCTCAGAATAGGAGTTTGGAAAAAATGAATGAGAAACACCCAGTCATGGCTTGTGGTTTGATAACGGAAAGAGCAAAAGTCTGCAAAATAACTTGAACTATGTTCTACACCGAATATGAGAGAACACCACCAAGGGAAACCACCCCATGTAGCCTTGAGTAAGTGGTCCCCAGGATGTTCGATGGCAGTTTGGTTTTATTCATTTCAGTAAGACAGGAATTGCAGGGAAAAACATGAATCAAGGCATGGAAGGTGGAAAGGGCAGGACACGTAGAAGCGGGGCTTAGAAGGCACAGGTGGTTGATGGATTCTGTAGATGGCAGTTGGTTGAGTGTGAAGTTGTGTCTAAAATTTGAAAGGGGTAGGAAGGAATGTTTAAGTGAAGGGAGTCTGTTACCTGCCATGTGATTCCATCCCTGCCAAAAAACAGATCTGTTTCATTAGATTTTATGAATTCTAAGGCATGACTTGACCCTTGCCTTGCATGGCTTTATGGCTTTAGGTCTTGCAGTTTAGTATTTATCGGCACGAAGTGTCTCTTTGCAGGTTTTTTTGTTTGTTTTTGTTTTTAAACAGAGCTTCACTCTGTCGCCCAGCCTGGAGTGCAGTGGCGCAGTCTCGGCTCACTGCAACCTCCGCCTCCTGGGTTCAAGCAATTCTTCTGCCTCAGCCTCCCAAGTACCTGCGATTATAGGTGCACACCACCATGCCCGACTAATTTCTGTGTTTTTAGTAGAGACAGGGTTTCACCATGTTGGCCAAGCTGGTCTCGAACTCCTGACCTCAAATAATCTGCCTGCTTCCGCCTCCTGAAGTGCTAGGATTACAGGACTGAGCCACTGTGCCCGGCCTCTTTGCAGGTCTTATGTCTATTTTAACATGAATGTGGGTCAGTTGCTGCATCTAAACTCCAGAAGGGAGTGTGTAGTGTCTGATCTCCCTTACTGACATAACTGGGAACTTTCAGGTTTTTGGGGGGCCTCCTCTTGGTAAAGAGCCAGTCAGTTGACTTGATTGGGGTGGGATGGGGAGCTTAGGTTTTTATTTTTAGTTTACAGGTTGAAGGATAGGCTTTTATATGGTGCATTAGAATAAAAATCAAAAAAATACTTTATTGGTTACACTGATGTAGTCGCCTTATTTGGATTTTTCTCCCTTAAATAATTGAAATGATCAGATTCCTATTATAAGGAGATTATTCAAGCGAAAATCTGAGAATTGCCATTCAAGAAAATACAGACTCTAGGGAAATGAGCTTAGAACCCTAGAGCTAAAAGTTAAACTCTTGCCCGGCGCAGTGGCTCGCACCTGTAATCCCAGCACTTTGGGAGGCTGAGGCGGGTGGATCACGAGGTCAGGAGATCCACACCATCCCGGCTAACACAGTGAAACCCCGTCTCTACTAAAAATACAAAAAATTAGCCGGGCGTGGTGGCGGGCGCCTGTAGTACCAGCTATTCGGGAGGCTGAGGCAGAAGAATGACGTGAACCCGGGAGGTGGAGCTTGTAGTGAGCCAAGATAGCGCCACTGCATTCCAGCCTGGGCGACAGAGAGAGACTCTGTCTCAAAAAAATAATAATAATAAAATAAATAAATATATAAAATGAAATAAAAGTTAAACTCTTGACCTAGTGTCGTGTCCCAAACCTGTAATCCCAGCTTTGTGAGACTGAGGCAGGATGATTGCTTGAGACCAGGAGTTGGAGACCAGCCTTGGTAATACAACAAGACCCATTTCTAGAAAAGAAAAATAGAAAAATTAGATGGGCATGGTTGCACCCACCTGTAGTTCCTGCTACAAGGGAGGCTGAGGCAGGAGGATCACTGGACAGCAGGAGTTTGATGCTGCAGTGAGCCATTATCGAATCTGACATTCCAGCTTAAGACATTGTAATGGCCATGAAGTCTTTGTGTGAGAAAGGTAAGAGGAAAGTTAATCTATAATGAAGATCAAGAGAAAAGAGGGCCTTCCTGGCTCTGTTCGGGCATTTTCAATATTTTACAAAAGAATATAGGTAAGAAAGAAGGCCAGTCTATACTCAGGGACAGGAAGGATCCAGCTGGCTATGCTACTACTGCCAGGCAGATGATTCAACCCAGAATCACATTGCTTTAAACCTCAAGATAGGTTTTACATTTTCACCAGCATTTGGTGATGTCAGGGTTTGGATTTTAGCCACTCCACCCAACAACAATTCAGTGGTGCCTCATTGTTTTCATTTGCTCTTCTCTAATGGCATGCTATTTTTTGACTGGTTGGTTGTTTTCTTACCGAGTTTTGCAAGTTCTTTCTATCTTTGAGTAGCAGTCCTTCATCACATAGGTGTCTTGCAAATATTTTGCTCCAGTCTGCAGCCTGTATTTTCATTATGTTAAGTGGGTTTTCCAACAGAAAGCTTTTTTATTGTTATTTTTATTTATTATTGCTATTTTTTGAGACAGGATCTCACTTTGTCACCCAGGCTGGAGTGCAGTGGTACAGTCTTGGTTCATTGCCACCTCAACCTCCCAGGCTCCAGCGATCCTCCTGCCTCTGCCCCACAAGTAGCTGGGACTACAGGGGTGCACCATTGTGCATGGGTAATTTTTTTTTTTTCATTGAGAGGGTATTTCGCCATGTTGCCCAGGCTGGTGTCCAACTCCTGAGCTCAAGTGATCTGCCTGCCTCAGTCTCCCAAAGTGGTGGATTACAGCTGTGAGCCACTGCACCTGACCCAAAACAGAAAGATTTAATTTGAATGAAGACCAATGTGTTAATTTTCTCATTCACAGATCATGCTTTTGTGTTGTATGTGAACACTTATTACCAAATCCAAGGTTGTTTCTTTTTTTTGTTTTTTGTTTTGTTTTGTTTTGTTTTGAGACAGAGGCTCACTCTATTGCCCAGGCTGGAGTACAGTGGCATGATCTCAGCTCACTGCAGCCTCAGCGATTCTCCTGCCTCAGCCTCCCAAGTAGCTGGGATTACAGGCACCTGCTGCCGCGCCCGGCTAATTTTTGTATTTTTAGTAGAGACAGGGTTTCACCATCTTGGCCAGGCTGGTCTTGAACTCCTGACCTTGTGATCCTTCCGCCTCAGCCTCCCAAAGTGCTGGGATTATAGCCGTGAGCCACCACACCCGGCCTAATCCAAGGTTGTTTTGATTTTCACATGTATTATGTTCTAGAAGTTGTGGATTTTGCGTTTTCCATTTGAGTAAATGATGCATTTTGGGTCAGTTTTATGATAGTCGTACATTCTATATCTCATTCATTTCATTGCATATCGTAGTCCAGGTGTTTCAGTACCATTTGTTGAAAAGACTGTAGTATATCTATTGAGTTGCCTTGGCTCATTTATGAAAGATTTGTTTATTTTGTTGAGTTTATTTATAAGTTCTCCATTGTGTTCTGTGATGTATTTATGCAGTCTTTCGAAATACCACACTGTCCTGATGACTGTAGGTTTATATGAAGTCTTTTTGTCCGGTGTTGTTTATAAGTATTGTGTTGACCATTTTGGGTCTTGATATGTTTTGGATATTTGACCCCTCCAAACCTCATGTTGAAATCTGATCCCAGTGCTGGAAGTGAGGCCTAGTGGGAGGTATTTGGGCAATGAGAGTGGAACCCTCATGAATGACTTGGTGCCTATCCCACAATAACGAGGGAGTTCTTGCTCTGCTAGTTTACAGGAGAGCCAACTGTTTAAAAAATGGTGACTGGGCATGGTGGCTCATGCCTGTAATCCCAGCACTTTGGGAGGCCAAAGCAGGCGGATCACCTGAGGTCAGCAGTTTGAGACCAGCCTGGCCAACATGGCGAAACTCTTTCTCTTCTAAAAATACAAAAATTAGCCTGGCGCGGTGGCGGACACCTATAATCCCAGCTACTCGGGAGGCTTAGGCAGGAGAATCGCTTGAACCCGGGAGGCGGAGGTTGCAGTGAGCTGAGATCGTGCCACTGCACTCCAGCCTGGGCGACAGAGCCAGACTCCATCTCAAAAAAAAAAATACCATGACATCTGCTCCACCCTTTGTTCCCTCTTTTACATGTGATACCCTAACTCCTCTTGCATTCCATGAGTAAAAGCTTCCTGAGGCCCTCACCTAAACACAGGCAAACACTAATGCCATGCTTCCTGGACAGCCTGTAGAGCCATGAGCCAAATAAATTTTTCTTTACATATTATCCAGCCACAAGTATTTCTTTATAGAAATATAAAACTAAGATAAGTCTTTTGCCTTTTTGTATTTCTGCCTCAGTTTGTACACCGGTATGGGCAGTGACAAAGTCTATATGCCTGCCAGAATCACTGCATGTATTTTTTTCTTTTTTTTTTTTTTGACATAGAGACTCGCTTTGTCGCCCAGGCTGGAGTGCACTGGCACAATCTCAGCTCACTGCAACCTCCGCCTCCCGGGTTCAAGCGATTCTCCTGCCTCAGTCTCCCAAGTAGCTGGAATTATAGACCTGAGCCACCATGCCCGGCTAATTTTTGTATTTTTAGTAGAGACGGGGTTTTGTCATATTGGCCAGGCTGGTCTTGAACTCCTGACCTCAGGTGATCCACCCGCCTTGGCTTCCCAAAGCGCCGGGATTACAAGCATAAACTACCTCACCCGGCCGTGCATGTGTATTTACTATAAATCTGGAAAACTTTTCTTTTCTTTTTTTTTTTTTTGAGATGCAGTCTTACTCTGTCACCCAGGCTGGAGTGCAGTGGTGCAATCTAGGCTCACTGTAACTTCCACCCCCCAGATTCAAGCGATTCTCCTGCCTCAGCCTTCCAAATAGCTGGGATTACAGGTGCCTGCCACCGCGCCCGGCTAATTTTTGTATTTTTAGTAAAGACGGGGTTTCACCATCTTGGCCAGACTGGTCTTGAACTCCTGACCTCGTGATCCACCTGCCTCGCCTCCCAAAGTGCTGGGATTACAGGCATGAGCCACTGTGTCCGGCCTAGTCTTTTATTTTCTGACCTGGTTGGCCTAATAGCATCTCCTTTCCCAAGCTGAGTAGAAGGCATGAGAGCAAACATCCTTGTCTGTGTCTTGTCTTTGGGAGAAAGCAGTTAGTCCTTCACCATCATGAATGAGGGCAGTTTTGCATTTTTTATATATACCTTATGGTAGGTTAAGGAAGTTACTTTGTATTATTAGTTTATTGAGTTTTTTTTGTTTGTTTGTTTAGGACTGAGTCTCGCTCTGTCACCCAGGCTGGGGTTTACAATGGTGTGATCTTGGCCCGCTGCAACCTCCGCCTCCTGGGTTCAAGTGATTCTCCTACCTCAGCCTGCCAGGTAGCTAGGATTACAGGCGCATGCCACCACGCCTGGCTAATTTTTTGTATTTTTAATAGAGATGGGGTTTCACCGTGCTGGCTAGGCTGGTCTTGAACTCTTGACTTTGTGATCCTCCCGCCTTGGCGTTCCAAAGTGCTGGGATTACAGGTGTGAGCCACTGCACCTGGCCGAGTGTTTTTATCATGAAGAGATGTTGAGGTTTATCATATGCTTTTTCTGCATCTATTAGGATGTTCTTGTGTTGTTTGCTGTTGATCCTATACTATTATGGTGTATTGCATGAATGGATTTTCAGAGGTGAGAGCAGCATTGCTTTCCTGAATTGAATGCCACTTTGTCACAGGGTATGATATGTGTTACGGGGATTCTCTTTTCCAATATGTTGGTGAGGTGTTTTCTGTTGAAATTTAAAGGAGATATTCATGTACAGTATTTTAATAGAATCTCACATTATCTAGTATAGGATATAGTGCGTGTGTGTATATATACACATATACATGTACATATGCTGCATTTATATATAATATATAGTTTAGTTATGGTAGGTAATTGGTAAATATTACATATAACATGTATATGATATATAAGTGCCACATATAAATAATATTAGACTATATAGCATTATATAGTTAAGTGTAAACTTATATACATTTATCCTCCATAGCATAGTGAGTTTCATTTCCTTATTAACCTGCAGAATACACCAGTCTCAACCTCCTCTGGGCACAAAGGAGAACCTCACCCTCTTGTTGCTACAGAATGTGCCACCCAAAAATATTCATGATCTTAGGTTTAGGAAGAAGATTCTATAATATGACAAGAGAAACACTAGGAACAAAGAAAAAGTATGTAATTTTGACTACATTAAAATTTAAGCTTTTCCGTTTTGAAAGACACAATGAAGAAATACAGGAGTATGGTCAAGGTTAGTGGCTCACATTTGGAATCCCAGAACTTAGAAGGCTGAGGTAAGGGGATCTCTTGAGCCCAGGAGTTTAAGACCAACCTGGGAAACATAGTGAGACCGTGTCTCTACAAAAAATAAAAAAAATAACCCAGGTGTGATGGCATGCTCCAGTGAGCCCAGGTACTCAGAAGGCTGTGGTGGGAGGATTGCTTGACCCCGGAGGTTGAGTCTGAAGTGAGCTGTGATTGCACTACTGCACTCCAGCCTGGATGACGGAGTGAGACTCTGTCTCAGAAATTTTTTTTTTTTTTTTTTTTTTTTTTTTGAGATGGAGTCTCGCTCTGTCACCCAGGCTGGAGTGCAGTGGCGCGATCTCAGCTCACTGCAAGCTCCGCCTCCCGGGTTCACGCCATTCTCCTGCCTCAGCCTCCTGAGTAGCTGGGACTACAGGCGCCCGCCACCACGCCCAGTTAATTTTTTGTATTTTTAGTAGAGACAGGGTTTCACCGTGGTCTCGATCTCCTGACCTTGTGATCCGCCCGCCTCGGCCTCCCAAAGTGCTGGGATTACAGGCGTGAGCCACCACGCCCGGCTGTCTCAGAAAATTTTAAAAAAATAAAATAAAGAAATACAAGAGTAGGCCGGGCGCGGTGGCTCAAGCCTGTAATCCCAGCACTTTGGGAGGCCGAGATGGGTGGATCACGAGGTCAGGAGATTGAGACCATCCTGGCTAACACGGTGAAACCCCATCTCTACTAAAAATACAAAAAAATTAGCCGGGCGTGGTGGCAGGCGCCTGTAGTCCCTGCTACTCGGGAGGCTGAGGCAGAAGAATGGCGTGAACCCAGGAGGCGGAGCTTGCAGTGAGCCGAGATAGTGCCACTGCACTCCAGCCTGGGCGACAGAGCAAGACTCCGCCTCAAAAAAAAAAAAAAGAAATACAAGAGTATCGGGTCTTGCCACTCAGAAGGCAGCTGATCTTAGCAGCTGAGCAGATTCAAGCCTGGTTACTGCATGGTTTGTAGAATGTATGAGAATACTGCTTGCTATAGGCTTTTCTTAAAAAAAAAAAAAGAAGAAGAAGAAAAAAGAAATTGCAAAGAGTATTCACCAAATGGAAGAAAAACTTGAAAAGTCTACACCTGGTCCTCACATATATCTGTATCAGTTGGAACCCCAGTCTCCTTTATGACACAAGGTTAGGGCTGAATTGGCAGACAGGACTCCCAGGCACTGTGTCCCATCACTGCAGGAGGTGAGCTCCACCATGGAACACTGTCTGGGTAATTGTGTATCCACAGTCTCCCATCTCACCCAGTTTATGGAGTGACAACAAGGAGTGGTCATGAGGAGAGAAGTCTGACCCAGAGTTTTGGATTTGTGAGTGGGAGATACTCTCAGGACACCCTCCTTCCTTCCCACAGGGAGACAGCATATTATCCCCTATTCATTCCAGACTTGTGAAGCAGGGTTTCAGGTCTGAGTCCCTGTCTCTTGTAAAAAGAGACTGTACTGAAATCATGTTAAAAATGTCAAAGAAGGCTTTATTCAGGACAGTTGTGATGCCAAAGAAGGCTTTATTCAGGACATGAAAAATGTGATATGGGAGAGAGACTGACCTCAGCCTTGCATGCAGCAACAACAGTATTGAACCTAGAGCTCAAGGGTAAAATGAGGGAGAGGATGGAACTTGGTGAGGTATCAAGGGTTACAGAAGAGAAAGTGGATGAGTTTTCATGAAGAAGGGTAACAGAACTTCATTGGGTATCAAGTTTGGAGGGGCCGGGGTGGGGATTCTCTGAACTCCCTTAGAAGGGTCTTCGCTATAACTGGGCTTTATAGGACAAGGTCAAAGCCTTATCAGAGAGAGAGTCCTTGAGACCCCCACAGCTACCTTTTCATGGGGATGACAACAAATCCTTAAATTTCTGATTCCTTTCCCGCATTCCAAAGCACCCACTTCCCCTCTCTAATCGACATCTTCATCAGTGTGTCCACCGTGATACATTTGAAAGAGCTGTAGTATTTTGTTTTTCATTTTTCCACAGATCCATCAATGATTGCATTGGAAACTTTTCTCTTTTGTTTATGAATACTTTTCATGAGAGGAAAGCACTCAGTAACCACCTGAAGGCCGGGCGCGGTGGCTCAAGCCTGTAATCCCAGCACTTTGGGAGGCCGAGACGGGCAGATCATGAGGTCAGGAGATCGAGACCATCCTAGCTAACACGGTGAAACCCCGTCTCTACCAAAAAATACAAAAAAACTAGCCAGGCGTGGTGGCGGGCGCCTGTAGTCCCAGCTACTCGGGAGGCTGAGGCAGGAGAATGGCATGCACCGAGGAGGCGGAGCTTACAGTGAGCTGAGACCGCACCACTGTACTCCAGCCTGGGCAACAGAGCAAGACTCCGTCTCAAAATTAAAAAAAAAAAAAAAAAAAAAAAACACCTGAAACTTTGTTGTGTAAAATACTTAGGCCAGGCAGGGTGCGGTGGCTCACACCTGTAATCCCAGCACTTTGGGAGGCCAAGGCAGGTGGATCACCTGAGGTCGGGAGTTCAAGTCCAGCCTAACCAACTTGGAGAAACCCCATCTCTACTAAAAATACAAAATTAGTCAGGCATGGTGGCGCGTGCCTGTAATCCCAGCTACTTAGGAGGCTTAGGCAGGAGAATCGCTTGAAGCCGGGAGGCAGAGGTTGCAATGAGCCGAGAGCGCGCCATTGCACTCCAGTCTGGGCAACAAGAGTGAAATTCCATCTGAAAAAATAAAATAAAATAAAGAAAATACTAATGCCGAATGATTCCTGATGTTGAACCCTTTTTCATGTGCTTACTTGTCACTTGTATGTATCTTTGAGAAATGTCATTGAAATATTTTGCCCATCTTTTAATCAATTAGGTTTTTACTTGGCACAGTATTTTATTAATTTAAATTATTATAAAGTAAAAAACTTAAATTTTACCAGCTTATACAATTTTAACTGTACAGTTGATTTAGTTAGACAACTCTACATAACTTGTCTAAGTGAATCATACTGTACTTTTCTTTTTGTGAGTACCTTGGCTGTTAGCATAGCATCCTGAATTTTCATGCTTGTTGTAACAAGGGATAGGTTGTTATTTTCAAAGATTAAATAATATTCCATTGCGCATATATATATACACACACACATATATATATATACACACACACACACCACATTTTTGTTATGCATTCAGCCATCAATGAATGGACAAGTGGATTGATGCAGCTCTTGGGTTTTTTTTTTTTGAGACCAAGTCTTGCTCTGTCGCCAGCCTGGAGTGTAGTGGTGCAATCTCAGCTCACTGCAACCTCCGACTCCCTTGTTCAAGCAATTCTCGTGCCTCAGCCTCTCGAGTAGCTGGGATTACAGGCATATGCCACCGCCACCACACCAGCTAATTTTTGTATTTTTAGAAGAGACGGGGTTTCACTATGTTGTCCAGGATGGTCTCGATCTCCGGACCTCGTGATCCACTCGCCTTGGCCTCCCAAAGTTGGCTATTATTAACAGTAATTTTCAAATGTGTCTTCAAGATCTGGATTTCAATTTTTTTTTTTTAATTGAAAATAAGTAGACAGAAAAGTGGGTTGCTGAAAGATATGTTAATTTTGGCTGGGTGCATTGGCTCACGCTTGTAATCCCAACACTTTGGGAGGCCGAGACGGGTGGATCACGAGGTCAGGAGTTCAAAACCAGCCTGGCCAAGATGGTGAAACCCCATCTCTACTAAAAAAAAAAAACAAAAATTAACCAGGCGTGGTGGCGGACACCTGTAATCCCAGCCACCCAGGAGGCTGAGGCACAGAATTGCTTGAACCTGGGAGGCTGAGGTTGCAGTGAGCCGAGATTGCGCCACTGCACTCCAGTCTGGGTGACAGAGTGAGACACCATCTCAAAAAAAAAAAAAAAAAAAGATATGGTAATTATATTATTTTTTCAGGTACCATCATACGATTCCATAGGGGCTGAGCCATTTACCATCCTTTGGACAGAGCACATGGGGTTCATTTTCTCTTGATGGTGTTCTCTCACACCATTTCTTTTTATTTATTTATTTATTTTGTTTTTGAGACAGAGTCTAGTTCTGTCACCCAGGCTAGAATGCAGTGGCACCATCTCGGCTCACTGCAACCTCCACCTCCCAAGTTCAAGTGATTCTCCTGCCTCAGCCTCCTGAGTAGCTGGATTACAGGCGTCTACCACCATGCCTAGCTAATTTTTGTATTTTCAGTAGATACAGGGTTTCACTGTGTTGGCCAGGGTAGTCTCAAACTCCTGACCTTGTGATCTGCCTGCCTCAGCCTCTCAAAGTGCTGGGATTACAGGCGTGAGCTACTGCACCCGGACACTCTCACACCATTTCACACAAAAGTTTTTACATTTGATAAATATTTGCCCAAAAAAAAAGATAAATATTTGCCTTTTTGTTGAGACTGGACACCCTGGAGTTTTTGCCTCTCAATCTTGTTCCCGTTCAACCTTCAGTAATTCATCAATTGTAATTCAGGCTTTTCTACCCAAGCACAGTTTCCAAGAAAGGTTTCTGCTCTTGATTTTTTGTTTTAGTTAGTTACAACTCTTATCAGTCAGATTGGTAGGGACTCTGCCAGACATGGTGGCTCATATCTATAATCCCAGCACTTTGGGAGGCCGAGGCTGGCGGATCACTTGTGGTCAGGAGTTCGAGACCAGTCTGTCCAACATGGTGAAACCCTGTCTCTACTAAAAATACAAAAATTAGCTGGGCATGGTGGCAGGCACCTGTAATTGCAGCTACTTGGGAGGCTGAAGTATGAGAATCACTTGAACCCGTGAGGCGGAAGTTGCAATGAGCCAAGATCATGCCACTGCACTCCAGCCTGGATGACAGAGTGAGACTCTGTGCAAAAAATAATAATAATTTTTAAAAAAGAATTTCTTTATGGAAGAGAGTGAGTGTTGATAGAGTAAAAAGTCTGATGACTAAATCATGGAATAAATGTTTAGAGTCCATAGCACCATGGGAACTTTGTAGGAATAGAGTATAGGAACCCAGTGCTGTCAGTCTCACCCATGTTTCTTTACACATGTGGAATGTTTCAGGATTCAGTGGCCTTTGAGGATGTAGATGTGAACTTCACCCAGGATGAGTGGGCTTTGCTGGATCCTTCCCAGAAGAATCTCTACAGAGATGTGATGCAGGAAACCTTCAGGAACCTAGCTTCTGTAGGTAAGGATAACAATATTACTTTCCTCAGTGAATTAGAGAACAAGTGTTTCTAGCTTGTCAGTAGTGTTGAGTGATTTGGAGTGTGGACAGGGAATAGGAATATGAATAAATGTGACAAGGCTGCAGTGTACCACGAACTTAGAATCTAGTACTTTTTTCATAATTTTACTAATTCAGGACTATTTTTCTGGTTCTGTATTTTAGGAAAAAAATGGAAAGATCAGAAAATTGAAGATGAGTACAAAAATCCCAGGAGAAACCTAAGGTAATTCACACTTACAAGAGAAAGCAGTGTCTCTCTAGACAATCATAGAATGGAAGAAAATGTTAAAAAGAAGCAAACAAGAAATAAGCCAAGGCTGGGCACGGTGGCTCACGCCTGTAATCCCAGCACTTTGGGAGGGTGAGACGGGTGGATCACAAGGTCAGGAGATCAAGACCATCCTGGCTAACATGGTGAAACCCCGTCTCTACTAAAAATACAAAAAAATTAGCCGGGCGTGGTGGCGGGCACCTGTAGTCCCAGTTACTTGGAGGCTGAGGCAGGAGAATGGCATGAACCTGGGAGGCGGAGCTTGCAGTGAGCCGAGATTGCGCCACTGCACTCCATCCGGGGCAACTGAGCGAGACTCCGTCTCAAAAAAATATTCTCTAAAAACATATATTTAAGTGTGACACAGGCTGAACATCATGGCTCAAGCCAGCCCTTTGGGAGGTTCAGGTCAGAGACTGCTTGAGCTAAAGAGTTTGAGGCTACACTCGGCCATGATAGCACCATTACACTCTAGCCTGGGTTAAAGGGCAAGACCCTGACTCAGAAGCAATAAAATTGACAAAGACGGTTAGTACTTGTAAAAGAGTTTACCTGAAAATAGTGTTGGCGGCGCCCAGGTGCATGCCTGTCATCCTAACACTTTAAGAGGCCGAGGTGGGCGGATTGCTTGAGTCTAGGAGTTTGAGACCAGTCAGGGAAATGTGACAAAACTCCATCTCTAGCAAATATTCAAAAACTAGCCAGGCATGATGGTGTATGATGCTTGTAGCCTCAGCTAATCAGGAGGCTGAAGTGGCAGGATGGCTTCAGATAGGGAGATGGAGGTTACAGTGAGCGGAGATCTCACAACCGCACTCCAGCCTGGATAACAGAGTGAGACCCTATATCAAAATTGTTTTAAAAAGTACTAAGAAGCCCTATATCAATATTGTCTTTCTCGATAACAGGTATAGCTGGGCCGTCTTGTAGAGCATGTGGTCTGTTCATGTTCAGACAGGGCAGAAAACCTACACATTGCTGGACAGTGTTAGAAATGCAAGTGCAATGACTTGTTAATGAATATCAAATCAGTGATAAAGAAACCCATTATGATATACTTCTCATTGTTCACAGAGGTCTTATGGGAGAGAGACTCTTGGAAAGTAAAAAAGATCATCAGCATGGAGAAATTTTGACCCAGGTTCCAGATGATACACTGAAGAAGAAAACTCCTCCTCGAGTAAAATCACGTGGAGAAGTCAGCATGGGTCATGCATCCCTTAATAGGCACCACAGAGCTGACACTGGACACAAGACATATGAGTATCAGGAATATGGACAGAAGCCATATAAATGTACATACTGTAAGAAAGCCTTCAGTGATCTCCCCTACTTTCGAACACATGAATGGGCTCACACTGGAGGGAAACCTTATGATTGTGCGGAATGTGGAAAAAGCTTTATTTCCCGTTCAAGCATTCGAAGACACAGGATAATGCACAGTGGAGATGGACCCTATAAATGTAACTTTTGTGGGAAAGCCTTGATGTGTCTCAGTTTGTATCTTATCCATAAACGAACTCACACTGGAGAGAAACCATATGAATGTAAACAGTGTGGGAAAGCCTTTAGTCATTCTGGTAGCCTTCGAATACATGAAAGAACTCACACTGGGGAGAAGCCTTATGAATGCAGTGAATGTGGTAAAGCATTCCACAGTTCCACATGCCTCCATGCACATAAAATAACTCACACTGGGGAGAAGCCATATGAATGTAAACAGTGTGGGAAAGCGTTTGTTTCTTTCAATTCCGTTCGATATCATGAAAGGACTCACACTGGAGAGAAGCCCTATGAATGTAAGCAATGTGGGAAAGCCTTCAGATCTGCCTCACACCTTCGAACACATGGAAGGACTCACACTGGAGAGAAACCCTATGCATGTAAACAATGTGGGAAAGCCTTTGGATGTGCCTCGAGCCTTAAAATCCATGAAAGGACTCACACTGGAGAAAAACCCTGCAGTTCCAACACTTTGAAAGGCCAAGGCGAGAAGATCGCTTAATTCACATAAGATTCCTTGAAGCTACTGAATCCAATCATGGTAAAAATGTGTTTCCCTCAAATCATGGGAACCATCGCAAAATTATTCTGAAGCTTCTGCAGTCACTGTCATCTGACAGCATTCAGAAATAAATGCCAGTAGCCCAGGAGCAAAAAGTTTTTGGGGTAGTTTAGCTGAGGCCTCACTCAGAGACCTAGGACACAGAGTTGGAAATAACTCTTAAAAGAGACACACCTCCAGTAAGACCTTAAGACAGTTCTGTCATACAAAAATATATAAGGTTTGGCTGGCACAGTGGCTCAAGCCTATAATCCCAGCACTTTGGGAGGCCGAGGCGGGCAGACCACGAGGTCAGGAGTTTGAGACCAGCCTGGCCAATATGGTGAAACCCCATCTCTACTAAAAAATACAAAAATTAGCCAGGTGTGGTGGCACGCGCCTGTAGTCCCAGCTACTCAGGAGGCTGAGGCATGAGAATCACTTGAACACAGGAGGCAGAGGTTGCAGTGAGCTAAGATTGCGCCACTGCACTCCAGCCTGGGTGACACCCTCATTTTAAGAAACTCACTGAAGGGATAACAGAAGTGTCATTGTCAGACTCACTGCCTCAGAAAGACCTTTATCAAAACAAAAGGCTAAAGTTCCTATTCAAAAATATCCTATAATAAATGTTTGGCTATTGTGTACACTACGTATTTTATGCCATTCCTTCTCATGAGTTTTCTTTTTTTTTTTTTTTTTTTTTTTGAGATGGAGTCTGGTTCTGTCACCCAGGCTGGAGTGCAGTGGCACATTCTCAGCCCACCACAACCTCTGCCTCCCGAGTAGCTGGCTTTACAGGCATGAGCCACGATGCCCAGCCTCTAACCTCGTTTTTTTTTGTTTTTTGTTTTTTGTTTTTTTTTTTTTTGAGACAGAGTATCACTCTGTTGCCCAGGCTGGAGTGTGGTGGTGTGATCTCGGCTCAGTGCAACTTCCACCTCCTGGCTTCCCAGGTAGTTGGGATTACGGGCACCCACCACCACGCCAGGCTAATTTTTTATATTTTTAGTAGAGACAGGATTTCATCATGTTGGTCAGGCTGGTCTTAAACTCTTGACCTCAAGTGATCCACATCAGGGTCTCCCAAAGTGCTGGGATTACAGGTGTGAGCCACTGCACCCAGCCTTCTAATCTTTTTCCCGCCTTCTAATCTTTTTTTTTTTTTTTTTTTGAGACACAGTCTCACTCCAGGCTGGAATGCAGTGGTATGCTCTCGGCTCACTGCAGCCCCCACCTCCCGGTTTCAAGTGATTCTGGTGTCTCAGCTTCCTGAGTAGCTGGGACTATAGGCGTGTGCCACCACATCCTGCTAATTTTTGTATTTTTAGTAGAGACAGGGTTTCACCATGTTGACCAGGCTGGTCTTGAACTTCTGACCTCAGGTGATCCACCTGCCTTGACCTCCCAAAGTGCTGGGATTATAGGCGTGAGCCACTGTGCCTGGTCATTTTTGTATTTTTAGTAGAGATGGGTTTCTCCATGTTGGCCAAGCTGGTCTTGAACTCCTGACCTCAAGTGATCCATCTGCCTCGGCCTCCCAAGTGCTGGGATTATAGGTGTGAGCTACTGCGCCAGGCCTAATTCTCTCTCTCTCTCTTTTTTTTTTTTTTCTTTTCTTGTTTTTGAGACAGAGTCTTGCTCTGTGGCCAGGCTGGAGTGCAGTGGCCCAATCTTGGCTCACTGCAACCTCCACCTCCCAGGTTCAAGCGATTCTCCTGCCTCAGCCTCCTGAGTAGCTGGCACTACAGGCATGTGCCACCAGCTAATTTTAGTATTTTTAGTAGAGATGAGGTTTCACCATGTTGGCCAGGATGGTCTCGAACTCTTGACCTCATGATATGCCCGCCTCAGGCTCCCAAAGTGCTGGGATTATAAGCATGAGCCACCACGCCTGGCCCTAATCTCTTTTCAAAGTACTTTTTTCTTTAATGAATGTCATAAATCAAAACCTTTTTTTCTAATGACAAACATTTTTCTTTTTTCTTTTATTTAATTTTTTTTAGAGACTTGGTCTTGCTGTGTGGACCCGGCTGGGGTGCAGTGGTATTCACAGGTGTGAACTTAGTGCACTAGAGCTTCATATTCCTGGGCTCAACAATCCTACCTCAGCCTGCCAAGTAGCTATCACTACAGGTGCCAGCTGCGTGCCTGGCTTCCACTTTTTTTTTTTTTTCCTTTAATCAGCTCCTTTTAAAGACCAAAGAAAACCTGTCCTCTTGTGTGGCCTAAATTGATCTGTGAACATTATTCGCTATGACCCAGAAAATCCCACAAACTCATGCATGTTAGAAGGATGAAACCCTCATGTTCACTGTAAGAACTGTGAAGGTGCTCAGGCCATCACAGGTATGCTTATATGAAAAGCCACCAAGTATCTGAAATATTTTCTTTTACAGAAATTATGTATACCATTTCAGTCTTAGAAAATGGAGTTGGTAGCTGTACCCAAGACAAACACTGGGGTTGAACTCACCATCAGTTGTCCAAAAAAGGTACTGAAATTTGCTTACAAGTGCAGAGTTATGCTGGACTTAAGGGTATAGATGTAGATTCCCTGGTTGTTGAGCACATCCAGGGAACAAGGCACCCATAATGTACTACCTGACTTACCAGAACTCATGGGCAGATGAACCCATCCACAAATTCCCCTGCCACATCCAGATGATGCTTAGTGAAAAGAAACACACTGTTCCAAAAGCAGAAGAGGAGGCTGCATGGAAGAAAAAGATACCCCAGAAGAAACATAAACTTAAGAGACAAAGAAATTCAGCCAAAAGAAAATGCGAACAAAAGTTCAAAACAAAAAAACCAACTCTAAAATTCATAAAACACAAAATATCATACTCTCTTAAATATGCCTCTATGATATCTCTCTGATAAAAGTTGGCTGTACTAGAGAAAATGAAAATAGGTGTTGGTGACCGGCAGATTCTGGGTCTATGATGAATCAGAGAAGGATGGTTTTCACTGTTTCACATTTTTTTAATGCCTGATGTTGACTTGGTAGAAAGATGATAATAAAGAGATTCTTCTGTCTATGTGTTTTAGATTACTCATGTTGACTGAAGAAAAAAAATTAAATTTGTTAAAGAAAGTGAGTTTGATTTAGGATTGACTGAGGACAATAGCCTGGAAGCAGTTCTGACAGACGGCTGCTATGCAGTATTTTGGTTTACAGTTTATAAGAGACAAGTGCGCCCTGTGCTCTATCTTGTTTTTTCTTCAAAGCATATTTCTGGAGAGCACAGAGTCCCAGAGTCAGGAATGTTATAAAGTCAGGCTGGAAACCAGAAATAAGTAACATGACTAAACATTCGTATGTTTTTTTGTTTTGTTCTGAGACGGAGTCTCGCTGCATTGCCCAGGCTGGAGTGCAGTGGTGCAATCTCGGCTCACTGGAACCACAGCCTCTTTGATGCAAACGATTCTAATGCCTCAGCCTCCCAAGTAGCTGGGATTACAGGTGTACACTACCACACCCGGCTAATTTTTGTATTTTTAGTAGAAATGGGATTTCACCATGTTGGCCACGCTGGTCTCCAACTCCTGATCTCAGGTGATCCACCCACCTCGGCCTCCCAAAGTGCTGGGATTACAGGCTTGAGCCACAGCGCCCGGCCACTACTGCCTCACTGTCATGCAGTTAAATAATCTTAGACGCTTCCTTCTCGACTTTATACATACACACCGGAGGAGGGCTCTGCTCCTGTGTTATTCTCGCAGTGGGGTTGAGGATGTTTGTCTCATGGAAACTGGTGATGTGAGAAGCAGGTGAATAGCCTGCAGGGGGCAGCAGAGACCAACGCCAGGGAGTGGACGCTGAGGCCAGTATGGATCCTGCCAAGGAGGGAAGTGGAGCTCTCCTGGATGCTTCCTGGGCAGCCGCCCTCCTGCAGGTGGCTTGCAGCTGCTCAGAGCAGATCCAGAAAGCGTGTGGGTTCTGACACGCTGCAGCGCCCTGGAAAGCAGGAGACCCACGTGCAGGTGCACTTCAGGGGTTTTGTCTTTCTGCGGCTGTACATCTGGAATCTGGGGCCGTTTTCAGGAGCAGTGCTTTGGGTTTGACATGCAGAGGGTCCCTGGGGTCAGACTAATTTGCATATCTGAAGAAAATCTGTGAAGATCAAGTTCAGGGAAAGAACTCTCCAGGGACCTCTCCTGGAGAAGGGGCTTATGAAGTTGACAGTTTATTTAGGTCAGAAGCTTAAAATCACCAAGTGAGAGTTTTCTGCCGATGAAGATGAAGGTCTGGAAGGAGGGAGCGTTTCCACACTGTGAGGTGGGGTGAGATATGTGAAAGCCTTGGCCATGTCTCATCCCTAATTCCGGGCCCCTGAAGGACAATTGCCTCTCCTTCCTGGTGCAGTCGTGTCTGGCCTGGTCTGGGCACCCCTTCCTGCTCTGAGGTCAGCAGATCGCTCCACTGGACACTGAGTCTGGAATTCCCTGCACACACTTAGGACCCTGTGCAGGACGAGGAAGCACGGACAGCCCATTTAATGAGGAAGAAGATAGTGCCCTGTCTAAAAATCAGGAGCAAATTTGGCTGAAAAAATATCCAATGATCAGGGCTCAGGGAGGGAGTTGTCCCTTAGAGAGAAACTATGGCTAGAACTGATCAGTCGGGTTTTGCAGGGCCCGTTACCCAGGGCTTGTGCCGTCACTCAGTTCTGAGGGGGCGGGGCCTTGCACCTTGCGCAATCAGAAGCGCTGGGGCGGGGCCTGGCCAACTGTCCATCCGGAAGGAGGAGGCCCATTCCGGCTTCTACTTTTGATGCTATGCAGATTGTTGTCGGGATACTAGATTTCCTAGTCCGAGAGGCCCGGGTCCCTTCGCCACTTCTGTCTCTCTGCCGCCTGCACTGTGACCTGCACTATTCACGGGAGCCCTAGAGAGGACCCCGGGACACCCGGAAGCCGGGAAATGGTGAGTGTGGGGGGCCAGAGTCCCCAGACGGGGGAGGGGCTGGGTGAAACCGGCCTGAAGCGGCTGTGGCGGGACCCGAGTCTCCTCATGGCGCCTCCTGCATCTGGGACCCGAATCCCTCTGTCTCAGCCTGTCCCTCCATCCCCTGGGCTGCAGGGTGCGGCTGGGCCGGCAGCCAGGACCCCGGGCGTCCTGTCCTGTTCCTGCGCGGGCGACTGTGTGTCCCGACCCCGGAGCCCTCTCTGGGCAGCTCCGCGCCCACAGCCCCGGATTCTGCGGGGACCACGGGAGGGTCATGGGGGAATCCTGCGGGGTTTTTTTCTGTTAAAAGTTAAAGAGTTTGGGCCGGGCGCGGTGGCCCAGGCCTGTAGTCCCGGCAGTTTGGGAGGCCGAGGCGGGCGGATCACGAGGTCAGGAGATCGAGACCATCCTGGCTAACAAAGTGAAACCCCGTCTCTACTAAAAATACAAAAAATTAGCCGGGTGAGGTGGCGGGCGCCTGTAGTCCCAGCTACTCGGGAGGCTGAGGCAAGAGAATCACAGGAACCCAGGCGACCGAGGTTGCAGTGAGCCGAGATCGCGCCACGGCACTCCAACCTGGGCGACAGAGCGAGACTCCGTCTCAAAAAAAAAAAAAAGAAAAAAAAAAATTAAAGAGTTTGAGCAAACAGCGATTCATGAATGAGAAACACCCAATCATGACTTTTGGTTTGTTACCAAAAAACTTTAAGAAGAATTGCATTTTGTTAACGGTGGAGGGTGTCCAGGTTCTTGGCGTCTTGAACAAAGAATTGGACAAAACGCATAAAACAAGGAAGGAATGAAGGGATTTAACACTCCACAGTGTGCGAGCGGGGCTGAGCACAGGGGCTCAAAGGCTGCGTTACAGAATTTTTGGGAGTTTACCCCCTGGAGGATTCCATTGGTTATTTGGGGTATGCCCTATGTCAAAGGAGAGGATGAAGTTATAAAATCATTTACTGGCTGGGCGCGGTGGCTCAAGCCTGTAATCCTAGCACTTTGGGAGGCCGAGACGGGCAGATCGCGAGGTCAGGAGATCAAGACCATCCTGGCTAACACGGTGAAACCCCGTCTCTACTAAAAAATACAAAAACCTAGCCGGGCGAGGGAGCGGCGCCTGTACTCCCAGCTGCTCAGGAGGCTGAGGCAGGAGAATGGCATAAACCCGGGAGGTGGAGCTTGCAGTGAGCTGAGATCACGCCACTGCACTCCAGCCTGGGCGACAGAGCAAGACTCCGCCTCAAAAAAAAAAAAATCATTTACTTGGCTTAAGCCCTATGGAGTGGGTATTTCCTTTCATAGCTGAAGTGTGAATAGGCCTTATGTTCCCTGCCTGCAGACCCTATTTTCCTGCCTCAACTTGAGTTTGATTTTGGTGTCCTTAGGTAATTACTTATGGCACTAAACACACTTCAATCTAATTGCTGCTGCTTTAAATTTGTTCACACTACCTATAGGGACTGGCTTCCTCCTGCATTTTCCTAATCTATGGGATGCAGGGTCTCAAATCCTCCACCCTGCTACCCCACTTAACTCTTCAGTGGTTTGCAGTAACATCTTAAATTTTCAATTACTTTCCTGCATCTCCAAAAATTAACTCCGCTTCTCCAACTCACAGTATTATCAACTTTCTTTTTTTTTTTTTTGAGACAGAGTTTCACTCTTGTTGCCCAGGCTGGAATGCAATGGCACCATCTCACCTCATTGCAACCTCCGCCTCCTGGGTTCAAGCGATTCTCCTGCCTCAGCCTCCTGTATCAACTTTCTTTATTGTATAGTATATTTCTTCATCCTTTCTTTCACATAGATGCAGTATTGTAGTGGTTTGTCATCTTTTCACAAGGTCATGGATGACTCTTTTTAAAATATTTGTGTTCTGTTTCTGAACATTTCACGTAACAGGAAAATAGAGAATAACAACTTGATACTCCAGTGAAAAACCCCTGTTCCTCTCCTCTTATCTTGTAAGGCACAGACACCATCTCAGAATGTCTTTGGGTTGTTTCCTTTTTTGTTTGTTTGTTTTTTTTTTTTTATTTTTTGAGACAGAGTCTCGCTCTGTCGCCTAGGCTAGAGTGAAGTGGCGCGGTCTTGGCTCACTGCAACCTCCGCTTCCCAGGTTCAGGTGATTCTCCTGCCCTCAGCCTCCCGAGCAGCTGGGTTTACAGGTATGTGCTACCACAGCCGGCTAATTTTTTTGTATTTTTAGTAGAGATGGGTTTTCACCATGTTGGTCAGGCTGGTCTTGAACTCCTGATCTCAAATGATCTGCCCCACTCAGCCTTCCAAAGTGCTGGGATTACAGGCGTGAGCCACCACGCCTGGCCTGTTTCCTTTTTGAAAACTTTACAGGGTGATGTGTCTTCAGGAGTCCCAATCTATCTTTTCCTGGTCCTGGGTTTCAGAACCGTCTGGGGCTGAGCCAAAATGCCCACAGCTTCCATCCCTCCTGACCTATTGAATATCAGCCCCTGGGTCAATCCTCCCAGAGGAGGGTGTGGGGCCTCCCAAAGGAGCAGCTGAATTTCCCAAATGGGAGGAGACTCCTGGTACACTCTTCATCTAGATAGCCAACCCCTTGGGATGCTCAGTTTTTCTCCCCCAGTCCCAGCTTCCATTACTTAGAGACACATAGCTGGTCAGCCAGTTGGATGTTGCTATTAAGGGAGAGGTGTAGGTTAGGTGAGTCACAGCAGAGTCATCTCAACAAAGCCATGACATAACAGTGCATTCCTCACAATCCCAGAGAGATGAGGGCAGCATGCCTTGCAGGGTAACACAGAGTGAGGGGAACATCCAGGATGCAGATTCAGCCAGCAGGTGGGGAGAAAGACAGACAGGGACCTTTGGGCCAGAGTTTTTCTTGGGGTCCAAGGAGGTTTCTCTCAGGGAGTTGTTTCTGGTAGATTTAGAGCAAGCAGGTGCTAGTTCTGTGAAGTCAGCCTCTGATTAAGAAGTGGTCTATGCCATCCATGTGGTTGTAAGGGTAAGTGGAGCAAGTCAAGTTGATGTATGAAGCTGTTCCACAGTGAAGTGGTCACCAGGAGGCAGCCATGTAAGTCACATATGTGGGTTAAGCACATGCAGGAACTGGGAGGAGGTGGAGAACTGGGAACTGTTGAGGTCGAGTGCAGCTTTCTTTTTCTTCCTCTTCTTTTTTTTTTCTGAGACAGAGTCTTCCTTTGTCGCCCAGGCTGGAGTAAAGTGGCGCTCTCTCAACTCACTGCAACCGCCGCTTCCCGGGTTCAAGCGATTCTCCTGCCTCAGCCTCCCGAGTAGCTGGGATTACAGGCACGCACACACCCGGCTAATTTTTGTACTTTTTAGTAGAGAGGGAGTTTCACCATATTCGCCAGACTCTTTACCAGACTCCTCACCTGAAGTGATCGGCCTGCCTTGGCCTCCCAAAGTGCTGGGATTACAGGTGTGAGCCACCACACCCGGCTTGAGTGCGGGTTTCTTCCGTTATAAGAAAGTGAAACCCACAATGAAAATGCATGGTAAGGTAACATAAGAACTCATGATAACAGGCAACTCTAGAAGTAATTCATGTGGAGATGATGGGCCAAAGATTGTTTGTTCTCCTGTAGATAACCATCTGTCCTTGTCCCTGTTAAGTGAGGACCACTTGCATAATTGGCTGGTGATACCTGCTTTGTCATGGTTTCACTGTTTTCAGAATCTGCTGTTTTCTATTAGTCTATCTTTCTATCTGTTAATACCATTTTCTCTTTATTAGTATAGATTTTATTTATTTTATTTTATTATTATTTTTTTCAAGACAGAGTTTCGCTCTTGTTGCCCAGGCTGTAGTGCAATGGTGCAATCTCAGCTCACTGCAACCTCCACCTCCCGGGTTCAAGTGATTCTCCTGCCTCAGCCTCCCAAGTAGCTGGGATTACAGGCATGTGCCACCATGCCCAGCTAACTGTGTGTTTTTTTTGTTTTTTGTTTTTTTTTTTAATAGAGACAGGGTTTCTCCATGTTGGTCAGGTTGGTCTCGAACTCCCGACCTCAGGTGATCCACCCGCCTCGGCCTCCCAAAGTGCTGGGATTACAGGTGTGAGCCACTGAGCCTGGCCTATTTATTTTATTATTATTTTTTTGAGATGGAGTCTTGCTTTGTTGCCCAGGCTGGAGTGCGGTGATGCAGTCTCGGCCCACTGCAACCTCTACTTCCTGGGTTCAAGCCCTTCTCCTACCTCAGCCTCCTGAGTAGCTGGGACTACAGGCGCCCACCACCATGCCTGGCTGATTTTTATATTTTTAGTAGAGACAGGGTTTCTCCATGTTGGCCAGGCTGGTCTCAAACTCCTGACCTCAGGTGATCTGCCTGCCTCAGCCTCCCAGAGTGCTTGGATTACAGGCGTGAGCCACCGCGCCTGGCCGAAGACCCTCTCTCTTAACAAAAAAAAGGCTTGGTTTGTGGGAGAACATGAGTATAGACAGAAAGTAAGAGTTGTGATGACCAAGTCATGGGATAAATGTTTGGAGTCCACAGTATCATGGGAACTTCTTAGGAATAAAGAATAAGCCTCCAGGGCTGTTAGTCTTACCTGTCCTCCTTTACATGTGTGAGATGTTTCAGGATTCTGTGGCCTTCGAGGATGTGGCTGTGAGCTTCACCCAGGAAGAGTGGGCTTTGCTGGATCCTTCCCAGAAGAATCTCTACAGGGATGTTATGCAGGAAACCTTCAAGAACCTGACCTCTGTAGGTAAGAATGACAATATTACTTCCCAGTGAATTAGAGAACAAATGTTTCTAGCTCATCAATGCTGTTCATTGATGTGGAACATGGACAGAAAATACTTTGATGAATAAATCAGACATGGCTACCATGTACCATGAATACAGAATCTAATTATTTTATTTTTGTTTTTTTTTTGTTTTTTGAGACGGAGTCTCGCTCTGCTGCCCAGGCTGGAGTACAGTGGCCGGATCTCAGCTCACTGCAAGCTCCGCCTCCCGGGTTACGCCATTCTCCTGCCTCAGCCTCCCGAGTAGCTGGGACTACAGGCGCCCGCCACCGCGCCCGGCTAATTTTTTGTATTTTTAGTAGAGACAGGGTTTCACCGTGATAGCCAGGATGGTCTCGATCTCCTGACCTCGTGATCCGCCCGTCTCGGCCTCCCGAAGTGCTGGGATTACAGGCTTGAGCCACCGCGCCCGGCCCAGAATCTAATTATTTTAAAATAAATTCATACTAATTCTGGATCTGTGTTTTCTCTGGGTCTGTGTTTTAGGAAAAACATGGAAAATTCAGAACATGGAAGATAAGTACAAAAATCCCAGGAGACATCTAAGGTAATTTTGTCTCACAAGACAAGACAATGCCTCTAGAAAATCTTAAAATGTGAGAAAATATTAAAAAGAAGCAAAAGAGCCGGGTGCGGTGGCTCACACCTGTAATCCCAGCACTTTGGGAGGCCAAGGCAGGTGGATCACGAGGTCAGGAGATCGAGACCATCCTGGCTAACATGGTGAAATCCCGCCTCTACTAAAAATACAAAAATTGCCGGGCGCAGTGGCTCAAGCCTGTAATCCCAGCACTTTGGGAGGCCGAGACGAGTGGATCATGAGGTCACAAGATCAAGACCAACCTGGCTAACATGGTGAGACCCCATCTCTACTAAAAATACAAAAAACTAGCCGGGCGAGGTGGCGGGCACCTGTAGTCCCAGCTACTTGGGAGGCTGAGGCAGGAGAATGGCGTAAACCTGGGAGGCGGAGCTTGCAGTGAGCTGAGATCCGGCCACTGCACTCCAGCCCGGGCGACAGAGCAAGACTCCGTCTCAAAAAATAAATAAATAAATAAAAAATAAAAATAAAAATACAAAAATTACCCAGGTGTGGTGGCAGGCGCCTGTAGTCCCAGCTACTCAGGAGGCTGAGTCAGGAGAATGGCGTGAACCCAGGAGGCGGAGCTTGCAGTGAGCCGAGATCACGCCACTGCACTCAAGCCTGGGCGATAGAGTGAGACTCCATCTCAAAAAAAAAAAAAAAAAGCAAAAGAAATAAACCCAGTATCAAATTTATGTATTCATAGAAAGTTTTCCTAAAAACATATGTTTAAATGTAACATAGGCTGGGCTGAGCACTGTTGCTCATACCCAAAATCCCAGTCCTTTGGGGCGTTCAGACCAAAGGATTGCTGGAGGCCAGGAGGTTGAGGCTGCAGTGAGCCATGATGGTATCACTGCACTCCAATTTGGACAACAGGGTGAGTTGTGACCCCAGCTCAAAAAAAAAGACGCACATGTTTAGTATTTGTAAAATAGTTTACTTGAAGATAGGATTATGAAGCCCCATAGAAAAACTAATTTTTTAAAAATATATATACCCAGACCATCTTGCAGAGCATATGGTTCATTAATATTCAAACAATTCAGACAGAGCAGAAAGCTGACACTTTGCCGGGCAGTTTAAAAATGCAAGTGCAATACTTGTTAATGAATATAAATCATGATTTTTTTCTTCTTTTTTGAGACAAGAGTCTTGCTCTGTCTCCCAGGCTGGAGTGGAGTGGTGTGGTTTCAGCTCACTGCAGCTGCCACTGCTTGGGTTCGAGGTATTCTTGTGCCTTAGCATCCCAAGTAGTTGGGATTACAAGCGCACGCCGTCACACCCAGCCAATTTTTATATTTTTAGTAGAGACAGGGTTTTGCCATGTTGGCCAGGATGATCTCAAACTCCTGGCCTCAAGCCATCTGCCCGCCTCAGCCTCCCATAGTGCTGGGATTACAGGTGTGACACACTGCACCCAGCCAATATAGATCGCTTTTTTTTTTTTGAGACAGAGTTTTGAGCTTGTCACCCAGGCTGGAGCACAATGGCACTATCTCAGCTCACTGCAACCTCTGTCTCTGGGGTTCAAGAGATTCTCCCACCTCAGCCTCCCGAGTAACTGGGATTACAGGCACCCGCCACCGTGCCCGGCTAATTTTTGCATTTTTAGTAGAGACGGGGTTTCACCATGTTGGCCAGGATGGTCTCGAACTCATGACCTCAGGTGATCCGCTCACCTCAGCCTCTCAAAGGCGTGAGCCACTGCGCCCGGCCCTATACGTCACTTTTAATCAAACCGTTAATAATATGCTTCTCATTTTTCACTGAAGTCTTATGAGAGAGAAACTCTTTGAAAGCAAAGAAAGTCATTACTGTGGAGAAAGCTTCGACCAGATTGCAGATGACATGCTGAAAAAGAAAACTCTTCCTGAAGTAATACCGTGTGAAAGCAGTGTGTGTGGAGAAGTTGGCGTGGGTCACTCATCTCTTAATAGGCACATCAGAGCTGACATTGGACACAAGTCTTCTGAGTATCAGGAATATGGAGAGAATCCATATAGAAATAAGGAATGTAAGAAAGCCTTCAGTTATCTTGACTCCTTTCAATCACATGATGAAGCTTGCACTAAAGAGAAACCCTATGATGGTAAAGAATGTGCGGAAACCTTCATTTCCCATTCATGCATTCAAAGACACAAGGTGATGCACCGTGAAGATGGACCTTATAAATGTAAGTTTTGTGGGAAAGCTTTCTTTTTTCTCAGTTTATGTCTTATCCATGAACGAATTCACACTGCTGTGAAACCACATGAGTGTAAACAGTGTGGTAAGGCCTTTACTCGTTCCACTACCCTTCCAATACATGAAAGAACTCACACAGGAGTGAAAGCCGATGCATGTAAGGAATGTGGGAATGCATTCAGTTTTCCTAGTGAAATTCGTAGACATAAAAGGTCTCAAGCTGGAGAAAAACCCTATGAGTGTAAGCAATGTGGGAAAGTCTTCATTTCTCTCAGTTCGATTCAGTATCATAAGATGACTCACACTGGAGAGAAACCCTATGAATGTAAGCAGTGTGGGAAAGCCTTTAGATGTGGCTCACACCTTCAAAAGCATGGAAGGACTCACACTGGAGAGAAACCCTATGAATGTAGGCAATGTGGTAAAGCCTTCAGATGTACCTCGGACCTTCAAAGGCATGAAAAGACACACACTGCTGATAAACCCTATGGATGTAAGCAGTGTGGTAAAGGCTTTAGATGTGCTTCACAACTTCAAATTCATGAAAGGATGCACAGTGGAGAGAAGCCCCATGAATGTAAGGAATGTGGAAAAGTATTCAAGTATTTTTCTTCCTTGCATATACATGAAAGGACGCACACTGGAGAGAAGCCCCATGAATGTAAGCAATGCGGAAAAGCATTCAGGTATTTCTCTTCCTTGCATATACATGAAAGGACACACACTGGAGATAAGCCATATGTGTGTAAGGTCTGTGGCAAAGCCTTCACTTGTTCCAGTTCCATTCGATATCATGAAAGGACTCACACTGGAGAGAAACCCTATCAATGTAAGCACTGTGGTAAGGCCTTTATTTCCAATTACATTCGATATCATGAAAGGACTCACACTGGAGAGAAACCCTATCAATGCAAGCACTGTGGCAAAGCCTTTATTCGTGCCAGTTCATGTCGAGAACATGAAAGAACTCATACCATTAATATATGAGAAATCCTGTTAGTGGAAGAAATAGGAGAAGCTTTCTATTGTCCCACTTCCTTTGAAACACGAGAAAAGAGAGTGGTGAAAGGATCTCTGGATAACTGCCTTTTGAATTGAGAAGAGAGACCTGCAAAAGGACAATAACATCTAGAAGGACTTGGATGGTTCCATAATACAATTCACCTATAGCCAATCTTGCATGAGATTTCAAAGGCACAGACAAGGAAGGCATCAGTCACACATTAGAGGCACCACACAGGAGAGAGGTGTGTGGCTACCTGCTTCCAGCCCATTTTCCTGATTCTTTCACTTGTTAACCGAGAGTATCCCCCAAATCACTTGTCTCTGTTCCTCAGAGCTATAGGTCTCCAGAGATGTCCCCAGGTGCTCCACATTAAAGATACATGCCCGCTTTGCTATTTCTTCAGAAATGTTAAAATGTTTACCAGAGAACTAATAAATGTTGTCATGGCTGGAAATACTCCCTGATGCCCAACTCCTCTATAGATTGAGTTGGTTTAAGAGGTCTACTTTGTGTTGCAAGCATTGTTGTTTCTACGGATAGTGACCTTGTTCTTGATTAAACCAACTAGATGGGAGCTTGTTCCTCTGCTGCATTGTGCAGTGATTGGTGTCACCAAGGGCTTTTATGTGAGAAGAGCCACCTTGCTCTTATCAGGAAACATATCACAACTGAATGTAATGTCTCACTTCATTTTTAACTTTGTATGAGTATACCTGACTAAAAACACTATCGTGGTTTCTTGGCAACAAAGACTTTTGTTCATGTATTTTAGAAATAAGCTTATTAACTGTTTATAACAACTGCATACTAACAATTATTTTTTAATTAAGAAGCTATATTACAACATCCCATTAGCATCATGTATTAGATCAAGTTGATAGTGTTACCATGTTATCCCGTGGACACTGTGAGTCAGTGTTGCCATGTGGATGTCAGGCATATTTTTCTTCATGTAGATTTTACTTTTCATGCTTATATTCTTAGTTTTTATCTGGATCATGACTTTTCATTTATTCTAAACACCAAAGGTCATCTCATGTTCTTGAGTGACTACTGACCAAAGACCACCAGTGGCATAACTGTCGTCAAAGAGGGTGTAACATACTGTAGTAATGAATATGACCAAAAGCCATAGATGACTGTGAGATGTA